>NC_052311.1:16664175-17864175 GCF_016432855.1 Salvelinus namaycush | reverse complement strand
AAGAAGCCATCTGATTCGATGAAAGTTGGAGTTCAATTTATCTTTCTGACCATAATTTCATTTAAAGTACTCAAGATTTTTTCCATCATTCTTTATATCATTGATCTTGGCTTCATAATACAGTTTCGTCTTCTTTTTGTTGAGTTTAGTCACATAATTTCTCAATTTGGAATAAGTCAGCCAGTCAAATGTGGAGCCAGACTTACTAGCCACTTCTTTTGCTCCATCTCTTTCAACCATACAGTTTTTAAATTCCTCATCAATCCATGGAGCCTTAACAGTTCTAATAGTCATTTTCTTAACAGGTGCATGTTTATCAATAATTGATCATTGATAAAAGTGCAGTGTCTGGATGCACCTTATTAATCACATCAGACCAACAAATATGTTTCACTTCATCCACATCAGAGTCACATCAAAATCTGTTGTATGATCTCTTAAACACTATTTTAGGCCCAGCTTTTGGAACTTTGGCTTTCCTGGATATACCCACTATATTGTGATCACTGCATCCAATGGGTATGGATACAGCTTTAGAACAAAGTTCTACAGTATTTGTAAAAATATGATTGACACATGTTGATGATCTTGTTCCTGTAGTATTTGTAAACACCATGGGAGGTTGAGTAATAACCTGAACTAGATTACAGGCACTGGTTGCAATGAGAAGCTTCCTCTTGAGCGGACAGCTTGATGAAAACCAGTCAATATTCAGGTCCCCAAGAAAGTAGACGTATCTGTTTACATCACATACACTATCAAGCATTTCACAAATATTATTTAGATACTGACGGTTAGCACTTGGTGGCCTATAGCAACACACCTAAAGAAAAGGCTTTAGATGTGCCAGGTGAACCTGCAACCACAACACTTCAACAACACTTGACATAAGATCTTCTCTAAGCATTACAGGGATGTGGCTCAGAATATATACAGCAACACCTCCCCCCATAAGCATTCCTGTCTCTTCTATAGATGTTACAGTATATCATTGTATTGCTACTGCTGTATCATCAAATGAATTAACATTTGTGGCCTGCTGGAGGTCATTTTGCAGGGCTCTGGCAGTGCACCTCCTTGCACAAAAGCGGAGGTAGCGGTCCTGCTGCTGGGTTGTTGCCCTCCTACGGCCTCCTCCACGTCTCCTGATGCACTGGCCTGTCTCCTGGTAGCGCCTCCATGCTCTGGACACTACGCTGACAGACAAAGCAAACCTTTTTGCCACAGCTCGCATTGATGTGCCATCCTGGATGAACTGCACTACCTGAGCCACTTGTGTGGGTTGTAGACTCCGTCTCATGCTACCACTAGAGTGAAAGCACCGCCATCATTCAAAAGTGACCAAAACATCAGCCAGGAAGCATAGGAATTAAAGTACTTTGGTTGAAAACTGTTTTATTTCTTTGTGTGCTTTAAAGTAACTGCTTCTGTTAGTTTGGTTTGTATTATCCCTGGGACTTATTTGGGAATCGCTATCTTCTTTTCATTTCCCAAGAGTTACCCTTAGAGTGAGTTGAGTTAACTTTATTGATGCTACTTCGCAATGATGCCTTTCAGGTGACTTCTCCTCTGTTCGACATTGAGTAAATAAAGACTATTGTTGCAGTGGGGGAAGACTACAAATTAATAGTGTTGTTTATTTGTTTTACAAGTGATTCTGAGCTGATCTGTTTGTATAGGATGATCCTTTGGTAAAATCCTATGGAGATTAGGGTATCATTTTATTCTCTGCTCTGTTTACCCCCGTTCTTCCTTGACATATTTTCATGTATTTTGTTGCCATAGGTTCCATCCAAAGCAGAACGCAACAACTTGGTCTTATAACATGAACAATTGATTCTTAATTGAAACATCTCTTTCTTTCTCTTTTGGTTCTTCATCGAAAAATCAATTTTGTTACACACATACTATATACCAGTCATCAATTGTAATTAATTATTTTCAAGAAAATACACACAACATATTGTTACCACCAAACATGTCTATAATAGCTCATTATATTTTCAGAACGGGGATCAGTGACATGCATGAAAATGTTTATGCAATACCCACAAGCTTTCACAGAATGACGATTAGATTTAATTTAATCTTGTTGTATTGAGTACAAAGACAACCTGCTTAGTTGCATTGAACCAACTTTTGATCATTTTCTCCTCATTCGTTTGTACGAGCTTTTTTCATTTCTAAATTGGTGTGATGCTCAGAGGCTGCACAAAACAACCAGTCATCCCTTGACTTATCTTTTATCCATGAGGAATTTAATTGCAATTTGCCATGGAAAATTTGCCCTGACAGTTATAGCTGTAAAGATGTAATCTCTAGTTCTCTTTGTCGATTCGGTTCGACATGCCGTCATGCAGGTCCCATAGTGAGATGTCTCCCTCATCTCCTTCAGAAAACTGGGGTTACATAGATTTAGTGCATGCTATCACATTTGCTAAATGGGTCATTCTTGAATTGCAGTGGCATTTGGGCATGGCATTTTGGAAAAAATGTACTTATTTTTTCTTGATTTGTATTTACAGTGGCTTGCGAAAGTATTCACCCCCCTTGGCATTTTTCCTATTTTGTTGCCTTAAAACCTGGAATTAACATGTTTTTTTTGGGGGGGGGGGGGTTGTATCATTTGATTTACATAACATGCCTACCACTTTGAAGGTGCAAATAATTTTTTATTGTGAAACAAACAAGAAATAAGACAAAAAAACAGTAAACTTGACTATAACTATTCACCCCCCCAAAGTCAATACTTTGTAGAGCCACCTTTTGCAGCAACTACAGCTGCAAGTCTCTTGGGGTATGTCTCTATAAGCTTGGCACATCTAGACACTGGAGTTTTTGCCCATTCTTCAAGGCAAAACTGAGCAATTTTTAAGTCATACCACAGATTCTCAATTGGATTGAGGTCTGGGCTTTGACCAAGACAATTAAATGTTTCCCCTTAAACCACTCGAGTGTTGCTTTAGCAGTATGCTTAGGGTCATTGTCCTGCTGGAAGGTGAACCTCCGTCCCAGTCTCAAATCTCTGGAAGACTGAAACAGGTTTCCCTCAAGAATTTCCCTGTATTTAGCGCCATCCATCATTCCTTCAATTCTGACCAGTTTCCCAGTCCCTGCCGATGAAAAACATCCCCACAGCATGATGCTGCCACCACCATGCTTCTCTGTGGGGATGGTGTTTTTGGGTGAAGAGAGGTGTTGGGTTTGCGCCAGACATAGCGTTTTCCTTGATGGCCAAAAAGCTCAATTTTAGTCTCATCTGACCAGAGTACCTTCTTCCATATGTTTGGGGAGTCTCCCACATGCCTTTTGGCGAACACCAAACGTGCCTCTCTGATGAATGCCCTCCTTGCCTGTGAATTTTGGTGGGCGGCCCTCTCTTTGCAGGTTTGTTGTGTTGCCATATTCTTCCATTTTTTAATAATGGATTTAATGGTGCTCCGTGGGATGTTCAAAGTTTCTGATATTTTTTTTATAACCCAACCCTGATCTGTACACAACTTTGTCCCTGACCTGTTTGGAGAGCTCCTTGGTCTTCATGGTGCCGCTTGCTTGGTGGTGCCCCTTGCTTAGTGGTGTTGCAGACTCTGGGGCCTTTCGGAACAGGTGTATATATACTGAGATCATGTGACAGATCATGTGACACTTAGATTGCACACAGGTGGACTTTATTTAATTAATTATGTGACTTCTGAAGGTAATTCATAACACCAGATCTTATTTAGGGGCTTCATAGCAAAGGGGGTGAATACATATGCACGTACCACTTTTCCTGTTTACATTTTTTCTATACACACTCTTCAACATTTCTGTTTCTATACACACTCTCTTCAACATTTCTATTTCTATACACACTCTTCAACATTTCTGTTTCTATACACACTCTCTTCAACATTTCTATTTCTATACACACTCTTCAACATTTCTGTTTCTATACACACTCTTCAACATTTCTATTTCTATACACACTCTTCAACATTTCTGTTTCTATACACACTCTTCAACATTTCTGTTTCTATACACACTCTTCAACATTTCTATTTCTATACACACTCTTCAACATTTCTGTTTCTATACACACTCTCTTCAACATTTCTGTTTCTATACACACTCTTCAACATTTCTGTTTCTATACACACTCTCTTCAACATTTCTATTTCTATACACACTCTTCAACATTTCTGTTTCTATACACACTCTCTTCAACATTTCGATTTCTATACACACTTCAACATTTCTGTTTCTATACACACTCTTCAACATTTCTGTTTCTATACACACTCTCTTCAACATTTCTATTTCTATACACACTCTTCAACATTTCTGTTTCTATACACACTCTTCAACATTTCTGTTTCTATACACACTCTCTTCAACATTTCGATTTCTATGCACACGGCATTCAACACTTCTATATCCATGCACAAGCTTTTCAACATTTCTATTCACACGCTTATAAACATTTCTATTTCTATACACACGCTATTCAACATTTCTATACTCATGGTTTAACATTTCCATTTCTATACACACGCTATTCAACATTTCTATACTCATGGTTTTCAACATTTCTATTTCTATACACACAATATTCAACATTTCTATACTCATGGTTTTCAACATTTCTATTTCTATACACACGCTATTCAACATTGCTATACTCATGGTTTTCAACATTTCTATTTCTATACACACGCTATTCAACATTTCTATACTCATGGTTTTCAACATTTCTATTTCTATACACACGCTATTCAACATTTCTATACTCATGGTTTTCAACATTTCTATTTCTATACACACGCTATTCAACATTTCTATACTCATGGTTTTCAACATTTCTATTTCTATACACGCGCTATTCAACATTTCTATACTCATGGTTTTCAACATTTCTATTTCTATACACACGCTATTCAACATTTCTATACTCATGGTTTTCAACATTTCTATTTCTATACACACAATATTCAACATTTCTATACTCATGGTTTTCAACATTTCTATTTCTATACACACGCTATTCAACATTTCTATACTCATGGTTTTCAACATTTCTATTTCTATACACACGCTTTTCAACATTTCTATACTCATGGTTTTCAACATTTCTATTTCTATACACACGCTATTCAACATTTCTATACTCATGGTTTTCAACATTTCTATTTCTATACACACGCTATTCAACATTTCTATACTCATGGTTTTCAATATTTCTATTTCTATACACACGATATTCAACATTTCTATACTCATGGTTTTCAACATTTCTATTTCTATACACACGCTATTCAACATTGCTATACTCATGGTTTTCAACATTTCTATTTCTATACACACGCTATTCAACATTGCTATACTCATGGTTTTCAACATTTCTATTTCTATACACACACTATTCAACATTTCTATACTCATGGTTTTCAACATTTCTATTTCTATACACACGCTATTCAACATTTCTATACTCATGGTTTAACATTTCTATTTCTATACACACGCTATTCAACATTTCTATACTCATGGTTTTCAACATTTCTATTTCCATACACACGCTCTTGAACATTTATATTTCCATGCACACACAGTCTTCAACATTTCTACACACACACTTCAACATTTCTATACACATGCTCCTTAACATTTCTACTTCTATACACACACTCAACATTTCTATAAACAATATCTTCAACATTTCCATACACACTCTTCAACATTTCTATTTCCATACACATCATTTCAACATTTCTATTTCTATACACACACTCTTCAATATTTATATTTATAAACACACATTCTTCAATATTACTATTTCTATATACACAATCTTCACAGCATACATACGGATGTTTGCAAATCTATAAAAAATACAAAACTCAAATATCACATTTACATAAGTATTCAGACCATTTACTCAGTACTTTGTTGAAACACCTTTGGCAGCGATTACAGCCTCGAGTCTTCTTGGGTATGACGCTACAAGCTTGGCACACCTGTATTTGAGGACTTTCTCCCATTCTTCTCTTCAGAACCTCTCAAGCTCTGTCAGGTTGGATGGGGAGCGACGCTGCACAGGTATTTTCAGGTGTCTCCAGAGATGTTCCGGCGGGTTAAATGGGGCGAAGCCACTCTCTTGCGTTTTCTTGGCTGTGTGGTTAAGGTCGTTGTCCTTTTGGAAGGTAAGCCTTTGCCCCAGTCTGAGGTCCTGAGCGCTCTGGAGCAGGTTTCATCAAGGATCTCTCTGTACTTTGCTTTTTCATCTTTCCATCGATCCTGACTAGTCTCCCCCGGCATTCGGGCCAACGAGTTCAATCTTGGTTTCATCAGACCAGAGAATCTTGTTTCTCATGGTCTGAGGGTCCTTTAAATACCTTTTGGCAAACTCCAGACAGGCTGCCATGTGCCTTTTACTGAGGAGTGGCTTCTGTCTGGCCACGCTACCATAAAGGCCTGATTGGTGGAGTGCTGCAGAGATGGTTGTCCTTCTGGAAAGTTCTATCTCCACAGAGGAACTCTGGAGCTCTGTCTCCCCCAATTGCTCAGTTTGGCCAGGCGGCCAGCTCTAGGAGGACTCTTGGTGGTTCCAAACTTCTTCCATTTAAGAATGATGGAGGCCACTGCGTTCTTGGGGACCTTCAATCCTGCAGAAATGTTTTGGTACCCTTCCCCAGATCTGTGCCTCAACACAATCCTGTCTCTGAGCTCAACGGGCAATTCCTTCAACCTCATGGCTTGGTTTTTGCTCTGACACGCACTATCAACAGTGGGACCTTATATAGACAGGTGTGTGCCTTTCCAAATCATGTCCAATCAATTGAATTCACCGCAGGTGGCCTCCAATCAAGTTGTAGAAACATCAAGGATAATCAATGGAAACAGGATGCATCTGAGCTCAAATTTGAGTCTCATAGCAAAGGGTGTGAATACTTATGTAAATAAGGTATTTCTGTTTTTTATTTTTTTAAATAAATTTGGAAACATTTCTAAAAACCTGTTTTAGACTTGTCATTATGAAGTATTGTGTGTAGATTGATGAGGAAACATTTTTATATAATACATTTTAGAATAAGGCTGTAACGTAGCAAAATGTGGAAAAAGTAAAGTGGTCTCAATAGTTTCCGAATGCACTGTATATACAAAAGTATGTTGACACCTCTTTGGATTTGATCAGGTATGAAGGTAAGACCCAGATGCAGACAACGTTGAATTAACAATGGTTTAATAATCCAACAGAGACAGGCAATAGACAGGTCAAGGCAGGCAGGGGTCAGTAAACCAGAGGTGGGGCAACGGTACCGGATGGCAGGCAGGCAGGCAGGGTCAGGGTAGGCAGAGGTCTATAATCCAGAGGTGGGGCAAAGGTACAGGTCGGCAGGCAGGCTCAGGGGCAGGCAGGTGGGCTCAGAGTCAGGACAGGCAAGGGTAGGGCGAGAAAAAGGGAGACTGGGAAAAGCAGGAGCTGATGCAAAAACGCTGGTTGACTTGACAAGCAAGACGAACTGGCAACAGACGAACAGAGAACACGGGTATAAATACACAGGGGATAATGGGGAAGATGGGTGACACCTGGAGGGAGGTGGAGACAATCACAAGGACAGGTGAAACAGATCAGGGTGTGACAGATTTGGCTATTTCAGCTACACCCTTTGCTGACAGGTGTATAAAATTGAGCACACATCCATGCAATCTCCATAGACAAACATTGGCAGTAGAATGACCTTACTGAAGAGCTCAGTAACTTTCAACATATTTTCCGTACAAAATGTATTGGCCAATTAGTCCTGCAATATTTGTAAATAAAAGCCTCTAAGAGAGGTAAGCACCAGAACATCCTGTCTGTCTCCTCACTGTCTGATCCACCGCTTCGGTTTCTCTACCACAAACCGTCATTTTTTCATAATCCAACCAAAACTGAACCGACCTCAAAAAGCACTAATCGCTCAGCACTACTTTGCAGATGCCACTCTTCCTGGTAAAGGGCAGGGCAACAGTTATGGCAGAGTGCCAGGGTGTGGGGTGACGAAGAGCAGGTTGCATCTCGCTCAAAAGGGTCTCTGGGTTGTCCCTTAGGGTCTTCTCTTTGAATCGCTTCTTTGCTTTGGTTGTTGTAAATAATATCTTTAGGGTATTACGTTTCAACCCCCTTGTATTTATTTTCTAAAGATGCACCTGGGCATGCATGGCTTGCTATCAGCATGTGTTCAGCATGTGTTACAAGCTTGTTTTTTATATGGCTAATGCTAATAGCACATTAGCTTCTTGGTTTCTTTATGTTTTCTTTAAGGTTCTTGGTATTTCAGAGGTTTTACCTTCGGTGCTTCTGCCTCTGAGGTTTAGGGTTTTAAGACAGCTATTGTTTTTCTTATTTGGTAAAAAAAAAAATCTCTCAATTTTCAAGATCTTTTTCTGTAGCTCATGTTGCTTGCTGCCAATTGCCAAGTTGCTTGACAATCGTTGTAAGTTTATCATCTTTCAATGCTAGGGCTGTGTTCCAAATGGCACCCTATTCCCTAGACGGGACATCAGTATAGACATCATTGATAGCAACCTTTACTAGTGCTAATGTCTGCAATGATTCACACTACCTGGAGTGCCACAACCTAAAACAATTTACACCCCTTACAATGCATAACCGCATGTTCTCGCATGCAGGTGCTAAACGAACAAATCACATTCAAAAGTAAGCGTGGCAGCATAAACAGATTTGGGAACAGACTAGCCAAATGACAATTCTCTGCCAGTCAATGTTCACCTGCCTGTCCTGTGTGTGTGTTCTGTTACCCAAGCCTATTGTATTGTACTCACCTGGACTGTGAGGGTGATTCCTGTCAGGTAGGCAGAGAGACAGAGTGAGAGACAGAGAGTTAAAAAAAACAGACCTATATCCACTACATGAAAAATATAGTCCAACGTCTCATTACGAAATCATGGGCATTAATATGGAGTTGGTCTCCCTTTTGCCTCTATAACAGCCTCCACTCTTCTGTGAAGACATTCCACTAGATGTTGGAACATTGCTTCGTGGACTTGCTTCCATTCAGCCACAAGAGCATTAGTGAGGTTGCACACTGATGTTGGGCGATTAGGCCTGGCTTGGCGGTCCAATTCATCCTAAAGGTGTTTGATGTGGTTGAAGAACAACAAGCAGAAGAGGAAGAAGAAGAAGAAAAACAAGAAGAAGAAGTACAACAAGAACAATAAGCACAAGAACAGCAAGAAGAAGAACAAGAAGAACAAGAAGAAGTACAACAATAAGAATAACAAGAACAACAACAAGAAGACTACAAGAAGAAGAAGTTCAAGAAGAAGAACAACAAGAAGAACAAGAAGACTACAAGAAGAACCACAAAAACAACAACAATTAAAATTAAAAGAACAGGAAGAACAAGAACAAGAAGAAGAACAACAAAAAGAAAAACAAGAAGAACAAAAAGAAGAAGAAGAAGACGAATAAGAAGAACAAGAACAATAAAAATAAGTATAAGAAGAAGAACAACAGGAAGCACAAGAAGAAGACTACAAGAAGAACCACAAGAACAACAAAAAGAAGAACAAGAATAAGAATAAGAACAACAAGCAGAAGAGCAAGGACAAGAGCAAAAAAAAGAAAAAGAACAAGAAGAAGAATAAAAAGACAACTAAGAAGAACAAGAAGAAGAGGAAGAACAAGAAGAACAAGAAGAAGAATAACAAGACGAATAAGAAGAACAACAAGAAGAGGAAGAACAAGAAGAAGAGGAAGAACAGAAGAAGAATAACAAGACGAATAAGAAGAAGAAGAGGAAGAACAAGAAGAACAAGAAGAAGAACAAGAAGATCAACAAGCAGAAGAACAAGAAGAATAAGAGGAAAAAGCACAACAAGAAGAACAAGAAGGAGGACAAGAAGAACAAGACCAAGAGCAAGAAGAACAACAAGAACAAGACAAATAAAAAGAACAAGAAGAACAAGAAGTACAAAAAGAACAAGAACAACAAGAAGAAGAACAACAACAGAAGAAGAACCACAAGAAGAACCACAAGAAGAACCACAAGAAGAACCACAAGAAGAACCACAAGAAGAACCACAACAAAAAAGAACAAGAACAAGACGAAGAACAAGAAGAACAGGAACAAGACGAATAAGAACAAGAACAAGACGAATAAGAAGAACAAGAAGACAAAGAATCAGAAGAACAAAACCAGAAGAACAAGACCAGAAGAACAACAAGAAGAACAACAAGAAGAACAAGACAAATAACAAGAACAAGAAGTACAAAAAGAACAAGAAGAAGAACCACAAGAAGAACCACAAGAAGAACCACAACAAAAAAAGAAGAAGAAGAAGAAGAAGAACAGGAACAAGACGAATAAGAACAAGAACAAGACGAATAAGAAGAACAAGAAGACAAAGAACCAGAAGAACAAGACCAGAAGAACAAGACCAGAGGAACAACAAGAAGAACATGAACAACAAGAGGCACAACAACAAGTAGAACAAGAAGAACAAGAACAAGAAGATTAAGAACAAGAAAAAGATTAAGAACTTCAAGAACAAGAAGAAAAATAACAAGAAGAACAAGAAGAACGAGAAGAGCAGTGAGAAGAAGAGCCGCGAGAAGAAGAGCAGCGAGAAGAAGAGCCGCGAGAAGAAGAGCCGCGAGAAGAAGAGCCGCGAGAAGAAGAGCCGCGAGAAGAAGAGCCGCGAGAAGAAGAGCCGCGAGAAGAAGAGCAGCGAGAAGAAGAGCAGCGAGAAGAAGAGCCGCGAGAAGAAGAACATCGAGAAGAAGAACAAAGAGAAGAAGAACAAAGAGAAAGAGAACAAGAATATGAAGAAGAACAGGAACAAAAAATACAACAAGAACAAGAAGAAGAAGAACATCAAGAAGAAGGACAACAACAACAAGAAGAACACAAACAAGAACAAGAACAAGTAACAAGAAGAACAAGAAGAACAACAATAACAACTTTTTTAAACTCTGCATTGTTGGTTAAGGGCTCGTAAGTCAGCATTTCATACTAAGGTCTACTACACCTGTTGTATTCGGCACATGTGACAAACACAATTTGATTTCACACACACACACACACACACACACACTGGATGATGACTTTAACTTAGCTAACAAGCTTGGCTAGCTAGGAAATCACATTCATTAGTCCTTTTGTTTGCTATACAGCTAGCTTCCTAGGTTAGCTAGAAAAGCTAAATAAGTGGCCCGTTGGGTCAGCATCTCAAATACCTAGCTAGCTAGTGAGAGTGAGAGCTATCTAACCACAATGGAGCCGAATTTAATGTAATCTAGGTAGCTAATGTAATCTAGGTAGTTTAACTAGCTAACATTAACATAGCTACACGTAACTTGTTAGTTATATAACTACTTAGCAATACCAACAATTGTGTCTTTAGCAGCACGCGAACAACCCCGACATTTTATCTTCCATTCCATTCGGTCCTAGTCAATCCACCATAAAGCTTCCATTCAACCTTCCATAGAAGTCGGTGCTGTAACTTCTCTTGCAGTAGGACGGTGCAGCTTGTTGGCACAGTACACCCCTCCTTCCACTTCTCTTCAACAGTCTTCTACTAAAGTGTATCCATTAATGTTTCCACTTAAAATCGTCCCCTCTCCCCTAACAGTCGGCACTTACAGTTCTCGTTGCATGGGTGGTTTGATTTTTTCCAATAATCACTCCAATGCAGATTGCCTTGTCAGTTTTTAGTTGAATATTACATATTACATTTGAGAAAAGGGAAGTATAACGCCTCATAGTATGCATCCTCCTTATACACAACTGTTGCCCGTTCAAAACGACTGGGAAGTAGAAAATCTCCTACCTCCAACCTCAGTGCATTCAAGACAACTGGGAATCCGATAAAAAAAATTTGCTCAGACTGGGAAAAATCGTTTTGAACAGTCATCTCGGAACTCGGAATTCCAAGTCGGATCTTTCTAGAGTTCCAATTTTCCAACCTGAAGATCACTGACATCTTGATTTGACTTCGTGTTACGAGTTGTCTTGAATACACCGTGTATGGCGGTAGGTGGGGTAACACGTCATCACAGACTTTCTAAAACTGTACTGTCTTGACGTAACTTTATTTCAGTTAGTTCAACCTGCTTATCGAGTTACACCACACAACTCCACTAATTATTGTTTCCATAGCACATTGTCTGATTCATACTAAAGAAGGGAGTCTACACACACTCAGGTAAGTTAAAGAGAGGTGGGCGGGAGAGAGATCCTATTTTATTTTACTATTTTCTATTTTACTATTTTATTTCTCTCTTTTTCAGTTGGCCACTTCCTTGTTTTTTGTCACCCCTTGTGAATATACCGATACCGATGCATCAACACAAGCTGGCATACTTTGGACTGTTTAAGGTGCAACCATAAAATAACACATGCCCGAGAATATATTACTGTTACTCGCCAGCTTATAGTCCTAAAAAACGGAAACGAGTTACCTCTGGTTCGTTCAGCCATTCCTATGGGGAAAGAATAGGGTTTCAGGATAAACGTCGAAAATAAAGTGGGGTTAACACAGGCTTAGAAGATCTTATATGTTTTGTTAACATGACCTTTATAAATTATGAAGCCTTTGTGCTTTTTTTTGCTCCCAAGGATGAACCAGACTTGTGGAGGTCTACAAGTTCTTTTCTTGACTGATTTCTTTTGATTTTCTCATGATGTCAAGCAAAGAGACACTGAGTTTGAAGGTAGGCCTTGAAATACATCCACAGGTACACCTCCAATTGACTCAAATGATGTCAATTAGCCTATCAGAAGCATCTAAAGCCATGACATAATTTTCTGGAATTTTCCAAGCTGTTTAAAGGCACAGTCAACTTAGTGTATGTAAACTTCTGACCCACTGGAATTGTGATACAGTAAATTATAAGTGAAATAATATGTCTGTAAACAATTGTTGGAAAAATTACTTTTGTCATGCACAAAGTAGATGGCCAAAACTATAGTTTGAAGAAATTTGTTAAGTGGTTGAAAAACTAGTTTTAATGACTCCAACCTAAGTGTATGTAAACTTCCGACTTCATCTGTATCTAGTGTTGCTAAATGTTGGTAAGGTTACTTTCATGACATAATACTTTTTTTGTTTATTTAAAGTTGATCATCAGACTAGAATGGTATCTTTTGTGTCCACAGAACTGAGGGGGATGCAGCAGTCTGAAGGTATAGTACGTTCTGCTCACAAATGTTCACATTTCTATACACACACTCTTCGACATTTCTATTTCACTACACACACACTCATTTCTTATTCTACAGTGGATGAGACTCTAGACCCTGATACAGAAAATCCTTATCTCATCCTGTCAGGTGATGGGAAACAACTGAAAGGTGGAGACACCAGACATAATCTTCCTGACAACCCAAAGAGGTTTGATCAGTATGTCTGTGTCCAGGGAAAAGAGGGCTTTTCCTCAGGGAGATTCTACTGTGAGGTGCAGATTAAAGAGAAGACTGGCTGGTCGGTGGGAGTGGCCCAGGAGTCTATCAACCGGAAAGGAATGTATTTTTTACTGTTGATTTATTTCTTTACTTATCTATTGTTCACCTAATACCTTTTTCTTAACTTAAAAATGTTACGGTAAGCATTTCACCGTAAGGTCTACACCTGTTGTATTCGGCGCACGTGACAAATAAACTATGATTTGATTTGAACATTGAGCCCTGACAATGGATTCTGGTCTGTGTGGCTGTGTAACAAAGAGTACAAAGCTTTTTCTGGCCCCAGTGTCCCCGTCTATCTCAATCAGAAACCCCCAGAAGATGGGGGTGTTTGTGTATTATGAGGAGGGTCAGGTCTCCTTCTATGATGTAAAGGCCAGGTCTCATATCTACTCTTTCACTGGCTTTATATTCACTAAGAAACTCTATCTGTACTTCAACCCCTCCCTTTATGATGGTGGTAAGAACTCAGCCCCATTGGTGATCACTTCTGTCAAACAGTTTAGAATTGCCACGCTGGGTTACACTCATATCAGCTAAAAACAAGCAGAAGCGTCTCGTGGGCACATGATCACCAAAACTGGACAATTGAGGATTGGAAAAACATTGCCTGGAAAATGACAGAAAGTTCAGTTTACTTGAGTGGACTGCGCAGTCCCCAGACCTCAGCCCATTAGAGCATATTTTGGATTAGATGGAATGGGCTGTTCGCAGCATGAATGTACCGCCGTCCAATCTGCAGCAACTGCATGATGCCATCGCATCAGCATAGACCAACATCCTTGTGGAACATTTCCGACACCTTGTAGAATGCCCCAAATAATTCAGGCTGTTCTGGAGGCAAAGGGGGTTTCGACCCAGTACTTGATGTATATACCTAATGATGGCTCCCATTATAAACTGCTATATAAATACTGTATATGAATTCTCCCATTATAAACTACTACGTAACTACTGTATATAATGTCTCCCATTGTAAACTACTATATAACTACTGTATATGATGTGATGTCTACAATTATATAATACTATATAACTATGTATATGATGTTGTCTCCCATTATAAACTACTATTTAACTACTTCATCTGTCTCCCATTATAAACTACTATATAACTACGGTATATGATGTGATGTCTCCCATTTTGAAGTCTGCATCCTTATTCAGTTTGATGTAACAAATGTTGTGTTGTGAAAGTCCTGCAATTTCTCCATAAATGGAAACTGAGATTAGATTTTCTTTCCCCTTTAGTTCATTAATGCATTGGAGTGATATTCAGATGCTGCCCAAACACCATCAGAGCCCTATACATACTAATCTATTAATCAATGAGGAATTGAATAGCAGTTAGTCAAGGAACGTTTATCATTTTTGTTCTCCTAAATACCTGTAATGGCTCAGTTTATTGGGAGTTGATCTTGTGAAACTATCAAGGTACAGGAGAAGACCCAGATGCAGACAGTTTTGAAGTAACAAAAGTTTATTACAAAATAAGTGGGGCAGGCAAACGGCAGGTCAAGGGCAGGCAGAGGTCAGTAATCCAGGGTAGTGTGACAAGGTACAGATTGGTAGTCAGGGTCAGGGCAGGCAAAATGGTCAAAACTGGGAAACTAGAAAACAGGAACTAGAGAAAGGCAGAAGCACTGGACAAAAACACGGGTATAAAATATTGGATTAGGATAAGGATGGGAGTGAATAAAGATGTGAGTGGATTTGTGTCAATATCCAATGAAAATGTCTAGGAGAAGCCAGCAAACATCTTGGGAGGTGTATCTTGGGCTTCCAAGCAATTAGGATCATGATTTGCAAGCAGAGGCATCATGCCTATAGGGGCCACAGGGTCACGTACCCCTTCAGATAGTGTCAAAAAAACATCTAGTTATTTTATGAAGTTGGCTTTAGCTAGCCCAGAAAGGTTTCCTCTTTTCCAAACTCATAACTAGCTACCAAGAAGCCACTTCAGGCTGTCAATGAAGTTAGAGTAGCTAGCTTGTCTAACTATCTTAGCTGGCATGCCTGCTGGGTAGGTTGGTAGACTTAAGGACAGCACGCAATTACTAAATGTACTGAATAAGACTCACATTCCTTAAAATCTTTTACCCCAGTTTTAGCAGTTGCAGATAAGCATATTTTTTTAATTTAAAAAAAAAACACCAGTTAGGAGGATCCAGACAGCTCAAGAGGTATGCTTAGATATGCAGAATTAAGCATAATGATTATTACTATAGGAAAAGGGTGTTTCAGGTGAAAAAGGGAGACTGGGAAAAGCAGGAGCTGATGCAAAAACGCTGGTTGACTTGACAAGCAAGACGAACTGGCAACAGACGAACAGAGAACACGGGTATAAATACACAGGGGATAATGGGGAAGATGGGTGACACCTGGAGGGAGGTGGAGACAATCACAAGGACAGGTGAAACAGATCAGGGTGTGACAGATTTGGCTATTTCAGCTACACCCTTTGCTGACAGGTGTATAAAATTGAGCACACATCCATGCAATCTCCATAGACAAACATTGGCAGTAGAATGACCTTACTGAAGAGCTCAGTAACTTTCAACATATTTTCCGTACAAAATGTATTGGCCAATTAGTCCTGCAATATTTGTAAATAAAAGCCTCTAAGAGAGGTAAGCACCAGAACATCCTGTCTGTCTCCTCACTGTCTGATCCACCGCTTCGGTTTCTCTACCACAAACCGTCATTTTTTCATAATCCAACCAAAACTGAACCGACCTCAAAAAGCACTAATCGCTCAGCACTACTTTGCAGATGCCACTCTTCCTGGTAAAGGGCAGGGCAACAGTTATGGCAGAGTGCCAGGGTGTGGGGTGACGAAGAGCAGGTTGCATCTCGCTCAAAAGGGTCTCTGGGTTGTCCCTTAGGGTCTTCTCTTTGAATCGCTTCTTTGCTTTGGTTGTTGTAAATAATATCTTTAGGGTATTACGTTTCAACCCCCTTGTATTTATTTTCTAAAGATGCACCTGGGCATGCATGGCTTGCTATCAGCATGTGTTCAGCATGTGTTACAAGCTTGTTTTTTATATGGCTAATGCTAATAGCACATTAGCTTCTTGGTTTCTTTATGTTTTCTTTAAGGTTCTTGGTATTTCAGAGGTTTTACCTTCGGTGCTTCTGCCTCTGAGGTTTAGGGTTTTAAGACAGCTATTGTTTTTCTTATTTGGTAAAAAAAAAAATCTCTCAATTTTCAAGATCTTTTTCTGTAGCTCATGTTGCTTGCTGCCAATTGCCAAGTTGCTTGACAATCGTTGTAAGTTTATCATCTTTCAATGCTAGGGCTGTGTTCCAAATGGCACCCTATTCCCTAGACGGGACATCAGTATAGACATCATTGATAGCAACCTTTACTAGTGCTAATGTCTGCAATGATTCACACTACCTGGAGTGCCACAACCTAAAACAATTTACACCCCTTACAATGCATAACCGCATGTTCTCGCATGCAGGTGCTAAACGAACAAATCACATTCAAAAGTAAGCGTGGCAGCATAAACAGATTTGGGAACAGACTAGCCAAATGACAATTCTCTGCCAGTCAATGTTCACCTGCCTGTCCTGTGTGTGTGTTCTGTTACCCAAGCCTATTGTATTGTACTCACCTGGACTGTGAGGGTGATTCCTGTCAGGTAGGCAGAGAGACAGAGTGAGAGACAGAGAGTTAAAAAAAACAGACCTATATCCACTACATGAAAAATATAGTCCAACGTCTCATTACGAAATCATGGGCATTAATATGGAGTTGGTCTCCCTTTTGCCTCTATAACAGCCTCCACTCTTCTGTGAAGACATTCCACTAGATGTTGGAACATTGCTTCGTGGACTTGCTTCCATTCAGCCACAAGAGCATTAGTGAGGTTGCACACTGATGTTGGGCGATTAGGCCTGGCTTGGCGGTCCAATTCATCCTAAAGGTGTTTGATGTGGTTGAAGAACAACAAGCAGAAGAGGAAGAAGAAGAAGAAAAACAAGAAGAAGAAGTACAACAAGAACAATAAGCACAAGAACAGCAAGAAGAAGAACAAGAAGAACAAGAAGAAGTACAACAATAAGAATAACAAGAACAACAACAAGAAGACTACAAGAAGAAGAAGTTCAAGAAGAAGAACAACAAGAAGAACAAGAAGACTACAAGAAGAACCACAAAAACAACAACAATTAAAATTAAAAGAACAGGAAGAACAAGAACAAGAAGAAGAACAACAAAAAGAAAAACAAGAAGAACAAAAAGAAGAAGACGAATAAGAAGAACAAGAACAATAAAAATAAGTATAAGAAGAAGAACAACAGGAAGCACAAGAAGAAGACTACAAGAAGAACCACAAGAACAACAAAAAGAAGAACAAGAATAAGAATAAGAACAACAAGCAGAAGAGCAAGGACAAGAGCAAAAAAAAGAAAAAGAACAAGAAGAAGAATAAAAAGACAACTAAGAAGAACAAGAAGAAGAGGAAGAACAAGAAGAACAAGAAGAAGAATAACAAGACGAATAAGAAGAACAACAAGAAGAGGAAGAACAAGAAGAAGAGGAAGAACAGAAGAAGAATAACAAGACGAATAAGAAGAAGAAGAGGAAGAACAAGAAGAACAAGAAGAAGAACAAGAAGATCAACAAGCAGAAGAACAAGAAGAATAAGAGGAAAAAGCACAACAAGAAGAACAAGAAGGAGGACAAGAAGAACAAGACCAAGAGCAAGAAGAACAACAAGAACAAGACAAATAACAAGAACAAGAAGAACAAGAAGTACAAAAAGAACAAGAACAACAAGAAGAAGAACAACAACAGAAGAAGAACCACAAGAAGAACCACAAGAAGAACCACAAGAAGAACCACAAGAAGAACCACAAGAAGAACCACAACAAAAAAGAACAAGAACAAGACGAAGAACAAGAAGAACAGGAACAAGACGAATAAGAACAAGAACAAGACGAATAAGAAGAACAAGAAGACAAAGAATCAGAAGAACAAAACCAGAAGAACAAGACCAGAAGAACAACAAGAAGAACAACAAGAAGAACAAGACAAATAACAAGAACAAGAAGTACAAAAAGAACAAGAAGAAGAACCACAAGAAGAACCACAAGAAGAACCACAACAAAAAAAGAAGAAGAAGAAGAAGAAGAACAGGAACAAGACGAATAAGAACAAGAACAAGACGAATAAGAAGAACAAGAAGACAAAGAACCAGAAGAACAAGACCAGAAGAACAAGACCAGAGGAACAACAAGAAGAACATGAACAACAAGAGGCACAACAACAAGTAGAACAAGAAGAACAAGAACAAGAAGATTAAGAACAAGAAAAAGATTAAGAACTTCAAGAACAAGAAGAAAAATAACAAGAAGAACAAGAAGAACGAGAAGAGCAGTGAGAAGAAGAGCCGCGAGAAGAAGAGCAGCGAGAAGAAGAGCCGCGAGAAGAAGAGCCGCGAGAAGAAGAGCCGCGAGAAGAAGAGCCGCGAGAAGAAGAGCTGCGAGAAGAAGAGCAGCGAGAAGAAGAGCAGCGAGAAGAAGAGCAGCGAGAAGAAGAGCCGCGAGAAGAAGAACATCGAGAAGAAGAACAAAGAGAAGAAGAACAAAGAGAAAGAGAACAAGAATATGAAGAAGAACAGGAACAAAAAATACAACAAGAACAAGAAGAAGAAGAACATCAAGAAGAAGGACAACAACAACAAGAAGAACACAAACAAGAACAAGAACAAGTAACAAGAAGAACAAGAAGAACAACAATAACAACTTTTTTAAACTCTGCATTGTTGGTTAAGGGCTCGTAAGTCAGCATTTCATACTAAGGTCTACTACACCTGTTGTATTCGGCACATGTGACAAACACAATTTGATTTCACACACACACACACACACACACTGGATGATGACTTTAACTTAGCTAACAAGCTTGGCTAGCTAGGAAATCACATTCATTAGTCCTTTTGTTTGCTATACAGCTAGCTTCCTAGGTTAGCTAGAAAAGCTAAATAAGTGGCCCGTTGGGTCAGCATCTCAAATACCTAGCTAGCTAGTGAGAGTGAGAGCTATCTAACCACAATGGAGCCGAATTTAATGTAATCTAGGTAGCTAATGTAATCTAGGTAGTTTAACTAGCTAACATTAACATAGCTACACGTAACTTGTTAGTTATATAACTACTTAGCAATACCAACAATTGTGTCTTTAGCAGCACGCGAACAACCCCGACATTTTATCTTCCATTCCATTCGGTCCTAGTCAATCCACCATAAAGCTTCCATTCAACCTTCCATAGAAGTCGGTGCTGTAACTTCTCTTGCAGTAGGACGGTGCAGCTTGTTGGCACAGTACACCCCTCCTTCCACTTCTCTTCAACAGTCTTCTACTAAAGTGTATCCATTAATGTTTCCACTTAAAATCGTCCCCTCTCCCCTAACAGTCGGCACTTACAGTTCTCGTTGCATGGGTGGTTTGATTTTTTCCAATAATCACTCCAATGCAGATTGCCTTGTCAGTTTTTAGTTGAATATTACATATTACATTTGAGAAAAGGGAAGTATAACGCCTCATAGTATGCATCCTCCTTATACACAACTGTTGCCCGTTCAAAACGACTGGGAAGTAGAAAATCTCCTACCTCCAACCTCAGTGCATTCAAGACAACTGGGAATCCGATAAAAAAAATTTGCTCAGACTGGGAAAAATCGTTTTGAACAGTCATCTCGGAACTCGGAATTCCAAGTCGGATCTTTCTAGAGTTCCAATTTTCCAACCTGAAGATCACTGACATCTTGATTTGACTTCGTGTTACGAGTTGTCTTGAATACACCGTGTATGGCGGTAGGTGGGGTAACACGTCATCACAGACTTTCTAAAACTGTACTGTCTTGACGTAACTTTATTTCAGTTAGTTCAACCTGCTTATCGAGTTACACCACACAACTCCACTAATTATTGTTTCCATAGCACATTGTCTGATTCATACTAAAGAAGGGAGTCTACACACACTCAGGTAAGTTAAAGAGAGGTGGGCGGGAGAGAGATCCTATTTTATTTTACTATTTTCTATTTTACTATTTTATTTCTCTCTTTTTCAGTTGGCCACTTCCTTGTTTTTTGTCACCCCTTGTGAATATACCGATACCGATGCATCAACACAAGCTGGCATACTTTGGACTGTTTAAGGTGCAACCATAAAATAACACATGCCCGAGAATATATTACTGTTACTCGCCAGCTTATAGTCCTAAAAAACGGAAACGAGTTACCTCTGGTTCGTTCAGCCATTCCTATGGGGAAAGAATAGGGTTTCAGGATAAACGTCGAAAATAAAGTGGGGTTAACACAGGCTTAGAAGATCTTATATGTTTTGTTAACATGACCTTTATAAATTATGAAGCCTTTGTGCTTTTTTTTGCTCCCAAGGATGAACCAGACTTGTGGAGGTCTACAAGTTCTTTTCTTGACTGATTTCTTTTGATTTTCTCATGATGTCAAGCAAAGAGACACTGAGTTTGAAGGTAGGCCTTGAAATACATCCACAGGTACACCTCCAATTGACTCAAATGATGTCAATTAGCCTATCAGAAGCATCTAAAGCCATGACATAATTTTCTGGAATTTTCCAAGCTGTTTAAAGGCACAGTCAACTTAGTGTATGTAAACTTCTGACCCACTGGAATTGTGATACAGTAAATTATAAGTGAAATAATATGTCTGTAAACAATTGTTGGAAAAATTACTTTTGTCATGCACAAAGTAGATGGCCAAAACTATAGTTTGAAGAAATTTGTTAAGTGGTTGAAAAACTAGTTTTAATGACTCCAACCTAAGTGTATGTAAACTTCCGACTTCATCTGTATCTAGTGTTGCTAAATGTTGGTAAGGTTACTTTCATGACATAATACTTTTTTTGTTTATTTAAAGTTGATCATCAGACTAGAATGGTATCTTTTGTGTCCACAGAACTGAGGGGGATGCAGCAGTCTGAAGGTATAGTACGTTCTGCTCACAAATGTTCACATTTCTATACACACACTCTTCGACATTTCTATTTCACTACACACACACTCATTTCTTATTCTACAGTGGATGAGACTCTAGACCCTGATACAGAAAATCCTTATCTCATCCTGTCAGGTGATGGGAAACAACTGAAAGGTGGAGACACCAGACATAATCTTCCTGACAACCCAAAGAGGTTTGATCAGTATGTCTGTGTCCAGGGAAAAGAGGGCTTTTCCTCAGGGAGATTCTACTGTGAGGTGCAGATTAAAGAGAAGACTGGCTGGTCGGTGGGAGTGGCCCAGGAGTCTATCAACCGGAAAGGAATGTATTTTTTACTGTTGATTTATTTCTTTACTTATCTATTGTTCACCTAATACCTTTTTCTTAACTTAAAAATGTTACGGTAAGCATTTCACCGTAAGGTCTACACCTGTTGTATTCGGCGCACGTGACAAATAAACTATGATTTGATTTGAACATTGAGCCCTGACAATGGATTCTGGTCTGTGTGGCTGTGTAACAAAGAGTACAAAGCTTTTTCTGGCCCCAGTGTCCCCGTCTATCTCAATCAGAAACCCCCAGAAGATGGGGGTGTTTGTGTATTATGAGGAGGGTCAGGTCTCCTTCTATGATGTAAAGGCCAGGTCTCATATCTACTCTTTCACTGGCTTTATATTCACTAAGAAACTCTATCTGTACTTCAACCCCTCCCTTTATGATGGTGGTAAGAACTCAGCCCCATTGGTGATCACTTCTGTCAAACAGTTTAGAATTGCCACGCTGGGTTACACTCATATCAGCTAAAAACAAGCAGAAGCGTCTCGTGGGCACATGATCACCAAAACTGGACAATTGAGGATTGGAAAAACATTGCCTGGAAAATGACAGAAAGTTCAGTTTACTTGAGTGGACTGCGCAGTCCCCAGACCTCAGCCCATTAGAGCATATTTTGGATTAGATGGAATGGGCTGTTCGCAGCATGAATGTACCGCCGTCCAATCTGCAGCAACTGCATGATGCCATCGCATCAGCATAGACCAACATCCTTGTGGAACATTTCCGACACCTTGTAGAATGCCCCAAATAATTCAGGCTGTTCTGGAGGCAAAGGGGGTTTCGACCCAGTACTTGATGTATATACCTAATGATGGCTCCCATTATAAACTGCTATATAAATACTGTATATGAATTCTCCCATTATAAACTACTACGTAACTACTGTATATAATGTCTCCCATTGTAAACTACTATATAACTACTGTATATGATGTGATGTCTACAATTATATAATACTATATAACTATGTATATGATGTTGTCTCCCATTATAAACTACTATTTAACTACTTCATCTGTCTCCCATTATAAACTACTATATAACTACGGTATATGATGTGATGTCTCCCATTTTGAAGTCTGCATCCTTATTCAGTTTGATGTAACAAATGTTGTGTTGTGAAAGTCCTGCAATTTCTCCATAAATGGAAACTGAGATTAGATTTTCTTTCCCCTTTAGTTCATTAATGCATTGGAGTGATATTCAGATGCTGCCCAAACACCATCAGAGCCCTATACATACTAATCTATTAATCAATGAGGAATTGAATAGCAGTTAGTCAAGGAACGTTTATCATTTTTGTTCTCCTAAATACCTGTAATGGCTCAGTTTATTGGGAGTTGATCTTGTGAAACTATCAAGGTACAGGAGAAGACCCAGATGCAGACAGTTTTGAAGTAACAAAAGTTTATTACAAAATAAGTGGGGCAGGCAAACGGCAGGTCAAGGGCAGGCAGAGGTCAGTAATCCAGGGTAGTGTGACAAGGTACAGATTGGTAGTCAGGGTCAGGGCAGGCAAAATGGTCAAAACTGGGAAACTAGAAAACAGGAACTAGAGAAAGGCAGAAGCACTGGACAAAAACACGGGTATAAAATATTGGATTAGGATAAGGATGGGAGTGAATAAAGATGTGAGTGGATTTGTGTCAATATCCAATGAAAATGTCTAGGAGAAGCCAGCAAACATCTTGGGAGGTGTATCTTGGGCTTCCAAGCAATTAGGATCATGATTTGCAAGCAGAGGCATCATGCCTATAGGGGCCACAGGGTCACGTACCCCTTCAGATAGTGTCAAAAAAACATCTAGTTATTTTATGAAGTTGGCTTTAGCTAGCCCAGAAAGGTTTCCTCTTTTCCAAACTCATAACTAGCTACCAAGAAGCCACTTCAGGCTGTCAATGAAGTTAGAGTAGCTAGCTTGTCTAACTATCTTAGCTGGCATGCCTGCTGGGTAGGTTGGTAGACTTAAGGACAGCACGCAATTACTAAATGTACTGAATAAGACTCACATTCCTTAAAATCTTTTACCCCAGTTTTAGCAGTTGCAGATAAGCATATTTTTTTAATTTAAAAAAAAAACACCAGTTAGGAGGATCCAGACAGCTCAAGAGGTATGCTTAGATATGCAGAATTAAGCATAATGATTATTACTATAGGAAAAGGGTGTTTCAGGTGCTAAATGATCTTACTGACCAACCCCCAGCCCGTGTGCAAGAGCTACCAGACAACTAAATTATACTGGGCTGAGATACTGATACAGAGTTCACAAGTACATGCTATAGTATTTTCCATTTCAGTTTACATCAAAGACATTGTGGATATCACCCAATAGGTTCATTCTGTGAGGACTGTGTGATGAGCATGATCAGTTCTGCCTTTTTGTGTTTCTCTGAAGGGATTACTCCTCTAGTTTCCTGATGTAATGTGTTGCACCTGAAAAAAAAATGACATTCAAAGTTACTTTTACAAAGATGCACAACACAGGGCATTTATTTTCTAAAATTACTCTGTTATAGAGGGTCAACAAATATTCATATACTTGATATAACAACCTTGTCTTAGGAAGAACTTAGTCTACCAGTTTTAAAGTGCCTTGCCTCTACTGAGTAATCACTCCTTTGTTCTTTCATAACTGCAGTATCCTTATAGTTGTATGGTGTCCATTGTTGGAAACATTCTTTTAAAACTTACACTGTTAGCAGAATAGAGGACAAACATATACAGTCTGAACGACAGAGAGAGAGAAAGACTTATATGCCAGTACCGGAGGAGGTTTGTGTTTCGTCTCTACATAGTCAACAGCTCTTTTTCGTCTCCGCAACCAATTTTCAGCACGAGAAAGAGAGTTGCCAGAGCCAGGCTTTCTCCTGGGTGCTGACACTACCCCACTCACTCACACAGAGGTGAGATACCTGCCTGTCTGACATGCTGTCGCCTAGCAACCTATTGTCTGGGCTACACTGCTGACAGTTATCAAGGCCCAGCTCAGAGCTCATCAAAGCCCAGCTCAGAGCTCATCTAGGCCCACAAGGAGACTACATGCTGCCCCCACTGTAGAAATTAGAGGGAAGCGTTCCTGTTTTGGGGAGCTGAAAGAGAAAAGCTCAAGAGAGAATATCTGGTGTGAACCGTACTCTTAAGGTCATGCCACATCGGGTTGAGGTCAGGACTCTGATTGGGCCACTCCAGAAGGCTTATTTTCTTCTGTTGAAGCCATTCTGTTGTTGATTTACTTCTGTGTTTTGGATCATTGTCCTGTTGCATCACCCAACTTCTGTTGAGCTTCAATTTGTCAGACAGATAGCCTTACATTTTCCTGCAAAATGTCTTGATAAACTCAGGAATTCATTTTTCCGTCGATGATAGCAAGCTGTCCAGACCCTGAGGCAGCAAAGCATCCAAAACCATGATGCTCCCTCCACCATACTTTATAGCTGGGATGAGGTTTTGATGTTGGTGTGCCTTGCCTTTTTTTCTCCGCACATAGTGGTGTGTGTTCCTTCCAAACAACTCAACTCTAGTTTAATCTGTCCACAGAATATTTTGCCAGTAGCGCTGTGGAACATCCGAACTTTAGACGTGCAGCAATGTTTTTTTTGGACAGCAGTGGATTCTTCCGTGGTGTCCTCCCATGAACACCATTCTTGTTTAGTGTTTTACGTCTCGTAGACTCATCAGCAGAGATGTTAGCATGTTCCAGAGATTTCTGTAAGTCTTCAGCTGACACTCTAGGATTCTTCTTAACCTCATTGAGCATTCTGCGCTGTGCTCTTGCAGTCATCTTTGCAGGACGGCCACTCATAGGGAGAGTAGCAACAGTGCTAAACTTTCTCCATTTATAAACAATTTGTCTTACCGTGGACTGATGAACATCAAAGCTTTTAGATATACTTTTGTAACCCTTTCCAGCTTTATGCAAGTCAACAATTCGTAATCTTAGGTCTTCTGAGATATATTTTGTTTGAGACATGGTTCACATCAGGCAATGCTTCTTGTGAATAGCAAACTCTAATTTTGTGAATGTTTTTTATATGGCAGGGCAGCTCTAACCAATATCTCCAATATCATCTCATTGATTGGACTCCAGGTTAGCTGACTCCTGACTCCAATTAGCTTTTGGAGAAAACCTACACTGTGAATGTTTAAATGATGTATTCAATATAGAAAAGAAAAATGCAATACTTGGTGTGTTATTAGTTTTAACACACTGTGTTTGTCTATTGTTGTGACTTAGATGAAGATCAGATCAAATTTTATGACCAATTTATGCAGAAATCCAGGTCATTCCAAAGGTTTCACATACTTTTTCTTGTCACTGTATATACACTGAGTGTACAAAACATTAAGAACATCATCCTAATATCGAGTTGCACCTGGATTCCCCTGGTCAGTCTATGTCATGGAAAGAGCATGTTCTTAATGTTTTGTATACTCCGTGGACATCAGTATATTTACACTCATACACATCAACTGCTTGGCGGCTTGACATGTCACAGACATTTTCATTAGATATTGACATATAATCCCAACCCCAAGTGCCACTGTGAGAGGGTATAAACCTTGACGCTGTCTCTCAGAACCGCTGAGCCTCTACAGAAGGACCGTTGAGAACAGAGGAGCTGTCTTTCAGCAACACCCTCCAGCCTTTCAGGACCATGGACAGCTCCTGGTCACTCCAGCCCTGCTGCTGAAGGCACTACAGAGCAGGAGGAAAGCTGTTCTTCAGCACCACCCCAAGCCATTCAGGACCTTGGACAGCTCATGCTGAAGCCACTCTACAATCACACAGCTGTCAGGGACTTGAGCTATCAGCCTAGCAGGGCTAAAAAGCTTCCTCTCAACCACACAGCACTCTGAGAAGCTCGGAAACTAGCAACCTAAAAGCTGCTCTCTATTTGAGTCTCCCTCTGGTGCCTGTTCAGACGGCTTCCTGTCCAGCCTGCCTGCCCTAATCCACCCAATGCCTGGATGACCACTCACACATTCTGGAAGCCCTTTGTTGATAGGGAACTCTACTTTTTTTTAAAACTTGAGACCATTATTCAATAGAGTACCTAGTGCAGTGGGACGGTGTTACCCAACCCCTCTCCTGGGGGACCACCAGAAGGCCAATGCTGAGTCCCAAATGGCACCCTATACCCTATAGGGCCTTATGGGCCCTGGTCAAATGTAGTGCACTATATAGGGAATAGGGTCCCATTTGGGATTGCTCCCCATATTTGTGTCATAGCCCTGCACTGACACACAACTAATCCACAAATCACCTAGCCATTGAGTAGTTGAATCAGATTTGCCAATGCAGGGAGAGAACTAAAATAGGTGTTAGGCCTGTATTTCTACTCTTGTCTCACTGGCTCTTGATCAAATAAGTAGAATGTGTAAACAACTTAAATGCTTGATATAGTTTGGCTTGGTAAAAATGTTGCTCATAATGAAAATTGTTACATTTGTTTTGCATGATTTTAATAATTGACATTCACAATAGATATAGAAATGTAATACCCAAAAGTACCAACAATTAGGACATTACAAATGAGATGTTCCCAAAGTAAACAGAGTATTAAAAACACAAATGTGATTTTTGTAAAAGTGTTAACCACAAATGTTATCTAATGGTATGTCAATCTTAAATAAGGTCATCCAAAAGTTGACAATATCAGTTGTAGGGCTTTAGCTTGACCTTAAGACCACACCAGGCACTAAAGCAACAACCATCATGCTTGTCATATGAATAGTAAATAATGATAGTCTGCATTGCATTCCGATTTAATCCTTGTTTGTAGAGGTTTTGACACCTTCATTTGGTGCCAATGTATGGTGTCCATTTTAGAACAACCTCTGTTATTATGCTCAGAGCCTGTTGTTGTTGTGTCTAAAGGATGCAGTAGTTTGTGGTGACATTCCTGAGTGTCAGGGGTTTAAAATCCTCTTCTTACTTTAGTAGGGGTCAACTTGCAATCAAGGAAAAAAACTTGTGATGAAGGCTGCCTTGGATAAAAATACCAAGTCAACATGCATACTAACCAAGTCAACATGCATGCTAACCAAGTCAACATGCATGCTAACCAAGTCAATTGACGCCGCAGTTAGGATTGGTTATGCTAATCAGATGCACTGTTGAACCACCAACGGCCTCATCCTCCATCACATTCTCTCCCTGGCGTCAATGTTTATGTTAATCCCACAGGGCCCATTCTTCTCCCAGAATGTCACTGTTCCAGACGTCGCTAATGCCACTCCAGCTATTATGCGCAACAGACAAAAGGTGGCCTCTCAGCCAAGCCCAGTGACATGGGAAACGCATGGCGGATTTGTTGTTTGAATGCTAATACACTTTCAACAGAGTCCGAATAAGGCTTGGGAACAGACAGAGGAGGAGTGTGTGGCTACCAGACAGGCTGAGTGATAGTCTGGCTGTATCTGTAGACCCTCCAGTGGATGCTGGTGTTTGTTGTGTTGTTCCCCCTGGTGCTAAGAGCCAATGGTTGCTCTCCAATGCTCCAGTCTGAGGGTGTGTCCCGAATGACACCCTATATCCTACTAAGTGCACCACTTTTGACCAGGGCCCATGGGCTCTGGTCAAAAGTAGTGCACCACATAGGGGAAAGAGTCCCATTTGGGATACAGTGTGATGAGACACATAAGAGTCCTCACAATCGGGTTGATTTACAGGGCAGCTTAGGCTGGGTTAGTGTGTATGACATTTACAGTGGTGATAGAGTCAATATCCTCTCCTGTTGGGTTTCGTTGCATAAGAATATTGCCTACTGTCGTGCAACATTGCTGATATACTCAGGAAACATCCCTGATAGGAAGCTTATAATGGCCCACTGCTCATTTTGCTCAGCAGCTTTTTTAGTTATCCATTAGCCACTGTTGGTGCACTATTGGGCTGCTAGCGGTATGGGCTGTCCACACAGGTCTGATACCGGCATGCCCACAATGCTGTTCCTCCTTATAGCCACCAGTGGTCTAGTACTGTGTTTTCTAGCTTGGAGCTCGGATAAACACTTAGTACTTCAACATAGTAGTGGTCATGACAGAGAAGTTCAGAGATGGAACTTGGCATCATGTGATGTAGTCATCCCTCTCACTGTGCATGAGAAAAAAACGTCCACCTCAGCATCCTCATGTACCCAGGCCAGGCTCAGCCTAGTTACAAGGGGGCAGAGGGAGCGGAGATAGATAGCACTGGCAGAGACCCCCCTTGGAGAAGATTTTAATTGCTGAGTGATGGCCAAGTTTGAGAGTGTAGCTGGGAGGTGAGGGGTCCCCATGGAGAGCCGGCTGGTGGTGAGGATGTTGGGCCACTGATCTCCCACTGAGCTTCAGTGTTGCCGACAGGATGGATGGCTGATGAGTCATCATTGCTGCCGGTGACCTATTCACGAGGACAGCGCAGGAGCCAAAGTGTGGTGTATAGCGATTAGAGTAAATAGCCTTGGAGTTTGGCCACGGCATGTCACTCACTGCATGTTGCACCTATCATTTACTGCGTATTCAAATCGTTGTGTATAAGCGTGGGGGTGGAGGGTGGTGACGGTGGGTTGTATAAATGGATTAAAATGTACATTTTATTTGCTGGAGGTTGGCCTAAATTGATTTCAATTTCAAATCTAGACTGGACAACTAAATGAAATCTACTTGAAAAGAGAGATAAAGAGTTTCAGGAGATTGTCCATCTGTGTGATGGAACTCTCCTTCATTCAGTTTACTGTTTACCATACACTGAGTAGCTCTCCCCAAGCTGTGCCACTGACGATGCCTCTCGCCTGGCCTTTCATTTTGGACGTGAATGTGATTTCCATTGGATGGTTTCCAAGTTATTCAGTGCAGAGGCACACCAATTTCAGTCTGCTAGCTTATAGCGCCAATAGCTAAGTAGTATACTTCTCTATTCTTTGCCTTGGCAACGGTATTCTGAACTACACAAGCTATTCCTGTTCAATCCCTCACACACACACACACACACACACACACACACACACACACACACACACACACACACACACACACACACACACACACACACACACACACACACACACACACACACACACACACACCTACACAGACATGTGCGCACGCACACACACACACAAAAAAAACACAGAACATCAGAACATCAGAACATATTTAGCCTGCGGTGCTTATCATTCTGAAGGCAAGTGATAAAGGAATCTTCAGGTGACAGCAGTTCTATTTTCTATGTGCCAGAAATGTTGAGAAGGATATTGCTTCCATGTCACACCCCAAGATCCATGTCAGTGATAAGTCTTGACGTTTACAGAAATATGTCTTGATTCTATCCTCAAGATCCTCAAGGTCCATCAATATCCTCAGTAGAAGGTATGAGTGACAAGTGATTGTAAGTGAAAGGGAATGAAAAAGATAACCAGAGGCGAGACATAGTAGAAATAGAGCCCCAACTGATTGATTAGAGCCCTAACTGTCTGAATAGAGCCCTAACTGACTGAACATAGCTCTAAATGACTGAACAGAGCCCTAACTGACTGAACATAGCCCTAACTGACTGAATAGAGCCCTAACTGACTGAACATAGCCTTAAATGACTGAACAGAGCTCTAACTGACTGAACAGAGCCGCAACTGACTGAACAGAGCCCTAACTGACTGAACATAGCCACAACTGACTGAATAGAGCCCTAGCTACCTGAATAGAGCCACACCTGACTGAATAGAGCCCTAGCTGCCTGAATAGAGCCCTAATTTATTGAATAGAGTCCTAATAGACTGAATAGAATATAGCCCTAAAACTGAACAGGGCCCTATTAAATCCAACCTGGTTGTATTCAATTTAGATGTCCCAGTAGAGTGAACTATGATCAAAAAATAAGGTTATGACTGCCACAGCATATGTTGTTCATGTGGGCATGGTCCAGTATGCCTTGATATTCCTCCACACTCCAGCTGATGGGCAACTTGTTTCTGCTGGCATCATCAAATAGAGTCACTAAGCAGTTTGCAGCTGAGATGAGCACAGCAGCCCGTTTCCGGTGTGGTGGCCGTCACAACACACGGGGATGGTCTCTCTCTGAGGACAGTCCCTCTGATGCATGTCACTCATTCTGATACATCTCAAAAGCAACTTTTCCACTCACCTCCACAGGTCTAAGTTGTGTATGAGCAATACATCAAGCCTTTTGGAGTGGTTTGGAACCTTCTGAAACTAAAAGGCTCAAAAGATACATCAGCCCTCACAGTTTCCTACAATAACTAGAACATTTAAAATAGATGGCACTTAATCAATAACTAGTTTAGAATAGGGCAGCTGTCTGTTTGCTGTTTACTTTAATATTTGCATAAATAATTGCCACCTTTCCAGGGACATTATAAAAGAAGATCATTCATGCAACAGTGAAAAGGTATTTTGGCAGAGTTCAGCAGTGTTTTGCAGTGAGGAAATGTAGCCCCAAGACTAACCATGTATTGTTTATTAGGATCCCCATCAGCTGCTACTCTTCCTGGGGTCCACACATTGTGAAAGCTTCTATGGGCACTCTCTGTGAACCGGTGGTGCCTAGACAACATCCTGACCATATTTCAAGCTCCTTTAACATTTGATAGCCACTGATGTAAAGAGACATGTATTCCATATCTGCAAATCACGTCCCTTCTATCCCCCTGTCTGCAAGGAGGACCCCTGGTGTGTCTCACAGAGTCGATAGTTTTGCAACTCTGCCATTTCAGAAATGTTGCGTGTGTGTTTAAAGCTTAAAGCGACATTACACTTCAAAATCAAAGTTTGTCCAATATTTTTAGACCTCAAGTGATATTATGTTCATGATAGAAGTACATACCAGTACATACCTTTTCCATTCATTTGGGGTTGAGGTATATACAGTAGCTGAATCTACATTATCGATGGTGTGGGACGTGGACTCATCTAGACATTGGACTACTTTTGAGGTCTGGAAACATCTGACAAAATGTGTATTTTTTTGTGTTAATGTCCCTTTAAAAAGTTTGAAAATTTCCCCAACACAGTTAAACATTTGCAAACGGCGTCCAACTGAAACAGAGCGTGTTGTGGACAGACGTTGAGAAACCCTCGGGCGAGTGCTTCAAAGATGCCTGTAGGGAGGAAAAACGGGTCTTAAAGAGGAGGAAGAGGAAAAATCTCTGCCAGACTAAGTGAAGGGTAGAATGGCTAAGCAAAAATCTATTGAGCTGGAAAGGTGTGCAAACAATGTAGTGAGTGGGATAAGATAATGGAGTCTTTTCTCCTCCAACTCAAATCCATGTAAGTAATGTCTCTCAATATCAAGGCAGTATACACCCACACTCGCAGCAGAAGCTCTGCATTTGCTATCGTTGAGCTCTCACTCACAGAAGCTGGGTTGCAGTGATTCACTCTGTGGGCCTGTCGGCCTCGCATCAGTATTACTGTTCGCTTAGACTCGGTCATTGTGTATTACGGAGAAACAAAATCCATCAACAAATTGCTCACCTCTGACAAATGTATTTATTATTATTCTCAGTGGAGCACTGTTGAATCGACATCCTGAGTTTAATGAAAAATAGATCAATGTCTCTTCTGTTTCGCTGGTGAGCAAGAGCTCTGTTATTGTTATTTGCAACTACAACTACAGATACAATGTCAACATCTGTCCCCCTCTTTGATATGTGACAAGCATATCGCTACAACCACAATAACATCTTCTATATACAGTACCAGTCAAAAGTATGGACACACCTACTCATTCAATGGTTCTTCTTTATTTTGACTATTTTCTACATTGTAGAATAATAGTGAAGACATCAAAACTATGAAATAACACATACGGAATCACGTAGTAAGCAAAAAAGTGTTAAACAAATCAAAATATATCTTAGATTGTTCAAAGTAGCCAACCTTTGCCTTGATGACAGCTTTGCACACTTTTAGCATTCTCTCAACCAGCTTCATGAGGAATGCTTTTCCAACAGTCTTAAAGGAGTTCTCACATATGCTGAGCACTTGTTGGTTGCTTTTCCTTCACTCTGCGGTCCAACTCATCTGAAACAATCTCAATTGGGTTGAGGTCGGGTGATTGTGGAGGCCAGGTCATCTGACGCACCACTCCATCACTCTCCTTGGGCAAATAGCCCTTACACAGGATGGAGGTGTGTTTTGGGTCATTGTCCTGTTGAAAAACAAATGATAGTCCCACTGAGCGCAAACCAGATGGGATGGTGTATCGCTGCAGAATGCTGTTGTAGTCATGCTGGTTAAGTGTGCCTTGAATTCTAAATCACTGACGGTGTCACCAGCAAAACACCTCCACACCATCACACCTCCTCCTCCATGCTTCACGGTGGGAACCACACATTCGGAGATCATCCGTTCACCTACTCTGTCTCACAATGCCACGGTGGTTGGAACCAAAAATCTAAAATTTTGACTCATCAGATCAAAAGACAGATTTCCACCGGTCTAATGTCCATTCATCGTGTTTCTTGGCCCAAGCAAGTCCCTTCTTCTTATTGGTGTCCTTTAGTAGTGGTTTCTTTGCAGCAATTCGACCATGAAGGCCTGATTCATGCAGTCTCCTCTGAACAGTTGATGTTGAGATGTGTCTGTTACTTGATCTCTGTGATGCATTTATTTGGGCTGCAATCTGAGGTGCAGTTAACTCTAATGAACTTATCCTCTGCAGGAGAGGTAACTCTGGGTCTTCCTTTCCTGTGGCAGACCTTATGAGAGCCAGTTTCATCATAGCACTTCATGGTTTTTGAGACTGCACTTTAGAAAAACTTTAAAAGTTCTTGAAATGTTCCGCATTGACTGACGTTCATGTCTTAAAGTAATGATGGACTGTCATTTCTCTTTGCTTATTTGAGCTGTTCTTGCCATAATATGGACTTGGTCTCTTACCAAATAGGGCTATCTTCTGTATACCACCCTTACCTTGTCACAGCACAACTGATTGGCTCAAATGCATTAGGAAGGAAAGAAATTCCATAAATTAACTTTTAACAAGGCGCACCTGTTAATTGAAATGCATTCCAGCTGACTACCTGTCACGCCCTGCCCATAGAGAGCTTTTTATTCTCTATGTTGGTTAGGTCGGGGTGTGACTAGGGTGGGTTATCTAGGTGATTTATATATCTATGTTGGCCTGGTATGGTTCCCAATCAGAGGCAGTTGTTTATCGTTGTCTCTGATTGGGGATCGTATTTAGGCAGCCATTTCCCCATAGTGCTTTGTGGGATCTTGACTATGTATAGTTGCCTGTGAGCACTATAGCAGCTTCACGGTTTGTTTTGGATTTATTGTTTTTTTTCTTTGAGTTTCTCTTCAAAATAAAGAGGATGGAAACATACCACGCTGCATCTTGGTCCACTCCTTATAACGATCGTGACACTACCTCGTGAGGCTGTTTGAGAGAATGCCAAGAGTGTGCAAAGCTGTCATCAAGGCAACTTTGGCTACTTTGAAGAATTTCAAATATGGAATATATTTTGATTTGTTTAACACTTTTTTGGTTAATACATGATTCCAAATGGGTTATTTCATAATTTTGATGTCTGCATTATTATTCCACAATGTAGAAAATAGTCAAAATAAAGAAAAACCCTTGAATGAGTGGGTGTGTCCAAACTTTTGACTGGTACTGTATGTGAATGTGAATGTGACCAATAAAATTTGATTTGATTTGACTACTCATCTACTTGTTTGATGATGTGTAAACCACCTTGTCATGTCTAAAAATATGTGAAGTTATGTAGGTCTACCTGAATATTTTCTGAGTTTCTGTTTATTAATTTGTTTTCTTTCAGAAATGCCAGAAAGGCGTGATATGTTTGGTGTCTTTGCTAGTCAGTAGTTGCAATTGGTACATCGATTTGTGAACCATTGATTCTTGAAAAATATAACTTTTTGTAATCCCAGATTGCCCCTTTAATTAACTGATGTCACAGAGAAGTAGCTGACTTCAGGATAGGCAATATTTTTTTCTTTTTTTAAGGAATGGTAAATAAGATTGAGTCACAGGAGTGTGTGTTGCAGTTGAAAAAACAACCTCATAAGAAATGTAATTGAATATAACATAACATAACCATACCAGTATGCTATATGGCCATAACATAACCATAACAGTAGGCTACATGGCCATAACATAACCATAACAGTCAGCTATATAGCCATAACAGTAGGCTAAATGGCCATAACATAATCATAACAGTAGGCTAAATGGCCATAACATAATCATAACAGTAGGCTAAATGGCCATAACATAATAATAACAGTAGGCTATATAGCCATAACATAACCATAACAGTATATGAATCCCAAAATGCTGTACCACAATGGATACTTCCTTCACATTGGAAAAACCTGACATTCATAACATGCTTTGTGATTATAGAAATTCTACTCCCTAGTTTTTAGATCTGGCTCATGCTGGTTTACGTCAGTTTGCAGACCTCAAGAAAGCCTATAAAGTACTGATCATAAACTGCTAGGGCCCAAGTGTCAGCTGGATTCTGGCAGCAAGACATCTCATTCAACAAAGCCTGATTTATTTGCCCGTCTTGCCATTGACAGCAGGTACGGCCTTCTTTTCTGCATATGCATCCTTCTTTCGAGAACAAACCCACCGCTGGTGTGCGTGGCCAAAGAGTGATATTTTCGTTTCATCTGACCATAGCACCGAGTTCCAATCCAAGTGCCAATGACGTTTAGCAAACTCCAGGCGTTTACATTTGTTGGATGTCATGACAATATAGCTCTTTGGTCATGGACACCAGTGCAGGGTTTGGTGTCGAAAGATGTATATGCCGAAAAGATCCCCAGGTCTACTGTAAAATATGGTGGTGGATCTTTGTTGTTATGGGGCTATTCTGCTTCCACTGGTCCTGGGGCATCGGCATCATGAACTTAAACAAGTACCAGGACATTTTAGCCAAAAACCTGATTGACTCTGCCAGGAGGCTGAAAGTTGGCTGCAAGTGGATCTTCCAGCGAGACAATAACCCCAAGCGCACATCAAAATCCACAAAGAAATGGTTAATTGACCACAAAGATCAACATTTTGTTCAGTCTCCAGACTTGAACCCCATTGAAAACCTTTGGTGTGGAGGAATGGTCTAAGATCCATCCTAATGTGTTCTGTGTTCTCCAATCTCATAAAACATTTTAGAAAAAGGCTGTGCCGTTATCCTCGCAAGGTGAAGTATTGAAAGGAAAAATTAATACTTGTTAAACTAAATCTATTTCTCTGAGCAATTGTATTAGTATGAAATAATATAATTGTTCACTTTTTTGAGCATACAATATAGCTCAGTATTTGAATTATTAATTTTATACAGTCTTTTTTGCTCATCTTTATCATGGGTGCCAATCATTTTGGACCTGACTGTATCTGAAAGAAAGTGCTTAAAAATGAGGTTCAACTGGCAGCCCTTTCTTGTAACATGGTTTTACCAATGCTGCCTTGACACAAAGAGCTGTTGCACCCAATGTTTCTTCTGTCAGACTGAAAGTAACATGCCATGTTGTCCGATATGACCTTGGCTATTATCTGTCTGTAAGGAAAACATCATGTCATGCTTTCTTTTGTCTGTCAAAAGAGGGTTCATGATTCATTCTCTGTCTCTGCTTTACTGAGAAAGATTAAAGCGTGTCAGGTGCTGTTAACCGTGTGAGCAGCCGGAGAGAATCGAAACAAGGCTAATGGCTTGGAATCTCACACAGAGATAATGAAGCAGGTTTGGTCACAGGAAATGAAGGCCCACAGTTGGCTTTTAAAACCCACTGGACTGGAGTCCCTCCAGCATTGACTTCACCCTGGCAGCCCTGCATAGACAAATGGATATGCATTTAATGAAAGGCTTTTAGGGGGGTATTGACTTTTTTTTCCCACCGGTGTTGCTGGATATTTTACCCTGGAAATATATTTGGACCCTGGATGGAGATGGCTGGGAAAAACTACTGGGCCTAAGTATTGCCGCCTGAAAACACTTAAACACATAATTGGCTTTGAAGTCCCTTTTGGTTTGTCTCTGTCTTCTAATATCGAGATTGTCTGCCATTATTTGGCCATTTTGAAAAATGTGATGTCAAAGCTGCCTCTTAGTTGCTTTATAGCCCTATTTACTTTCAGCTATCTAATATATACCATTTAGCAGACGCTTTTATCCAAAGCGACTTCGTCACGCGTGCCTACATTTTACGTATGGGTAGTCCTGGGAATCAAATCAAATGTTATTTGTCACATGCGCCGAATACAACAACCTTACCGTGAAATGCTTACTTATCAAACCCACTACAAGCGATGTGCTCGATCAACTGAGCTACAAAGGACCAACATGACGTCAATGTAAAAAATGTGGTAATTAGATATATTTTCCGATTCCATTACAAACTTGGTCGTGGCGCCAGTCCAGTGATATACAGCTGGGGTATTCAACTCTTAACCTACGAGGGTTGGAGCCTGCTGGTTTTCTGTTCTACCTGATAATTAATTGCACCCACCTGGTGTCCCAGGTCTAAATCAGTTCCTGATTAGAGGGCAACAATAAAAAAAATGGAGTGGAGGTCCAGAGTTGAGTTTGAGGGATATGGGAGGAGGGAGGAGGAGGAATAAGGAAATTAACCACCCTATGTTCAATCAAGATATAAACTAATTGTTCCCCTAAGGTTAGGTGATTATTCCTTAGTCAGCACCGATGACTTTAATAAAGGTCATTATTCACTGTTGTGTGGATCAAATCGATTAATCATGTCTGTGTTGCTGATCTATCCTCCCCCTCTTCCTACACGCGCTCCCAGCACTTTACCTTCAGGGCTACCTCAGCCAACTCCTCCCAAACATGTACCGCTGTTGATATGTTATCATTCATCTCAATTCTCCTCTGTGTAATCAGGTGCGTAAGAATCCCTCCCATGTATCACTGAGAATGAATTACAGTAGCTAGTTTGATTTGCAAGTCAGCGACTTTGGCTTGATACAGACAGTGCTGTAGGCTATCACATGACTAATGGCCTAGCCTCCATATCTGACTACCTCAAACCTTGACATGTCTTAGCTATATCAGACTATGATCTTGAGTTGTGCAAACTGTTTGGCATCAGGCTTATGGAACAGAACAGCAGGGCCACATTAGACTTTAAATAGGCTCAAAAAGAACTTAAGCAGACAGGTGCTGACACGCTCTGGCCTTCTGTCTGAAATCAGAGCCATGTACTGTAACTGGGAATATATAGGTTAGTGTTGTTTCTTTTTATCTTGACCCTCATGACTGAATACTGTTCTTCTGCTTTTCTTTCACTCACATTTATTCTGTCTTTTTATTTGATATATACTGTATATATTGTACCTTTATTTAACTAGGCAAGTCAATTAAGAAAAACGTCTTATTTACAATGAAAGGCAAAAGACCTCTTGGTGGGACAAAACACACGTCACGACAAGAGCAACACCACAACACTACATAAAGAGAGACACCACAACACTACATAAAGAGAGACACCACTACACTACATAAAGAGAGACACCACAACACTACATAAAGAGAGACGCCACAACACTACATAAAGAGAGACAACACTACACTACATAAAGAGAGACAACACAACACTACATAAAGAGAGACCTGCCACTACACTACATAAAGAGAGACACCACAACATAAAGAGAGACACCACAACACTACATAAAGAGAGACACCACAACACTACATAAAGAGAGACACCACTACACTACATAAAGAGAGACACCACAACACTCATAAAGAGAGACACCACAACACTACATAAAGAGAGACACCACTACACTACATAAAGAGAGACACCACAACACTCATAAAGAGAGACACCACAACACTCATAAAGAGAGACACCACTACACTACATAAAGAGAGACACCACAACACTCATAAAGAGAGACACCACAACACTCATAAAGAGAGACACCACAACACTCATAAAGAGAGACACCACAACACTACATAAAAAGAGACCGAAGACAACACAGCATGGTAGCAACAAATGACAATACAACATGGTAGCAACACAACATGGCAGCAGCACAACATGACAACAACATGGCAACAACACATGAAAACACAACATGGTAGCAGCACAACATGGCAGCAACACGTGACAACAACATGGTAGCAACACAACATGGCAGTTACACATGACAACACAACATGGCAGCAGCACAACATGCTAGCAGCACAACATGGCAGCAACACAACATGACAACAACCCAACATAGCAGCAACACACCATCACAACAACATGGCAGTAACAAAACATGAAACTAAAACAACATGGTAGCAGCACAAACATGTTACAAACATTGTTAGGCATGGAAACAGCACAAAGGGCAAAAAGGTAGAGACAACAATACATCACACGAAGCAGCCACAAGTGTCAGCAAGAGTGGCCATGTTTGATTCCGAATATATTGATGGAGATAAAACTAGAAAATAAATGCAAATAAATGCTCTAAATGACAATCTTTTGGGGGGGAATTTGGGAGAAATGTTGTCAGTAGTTTATAGAATAAAACAAAAATGTTCATTTTACCCAAACACATTCCTATAAATAGTAAAACCAGAGAAACTGATTTAGCAGTGAGCTCTTAATTTTTTCCAGAGCTGTGTATCTATTTCATCAATAAACAGTCACCTTATTAATTATTACCTCTAATCATATCCTAATTCTGAATGTCGTAACCTCATGCATCTGCAAAAAACCCAACCTTACTCATGATTCAGTAAAACACCAATTGGTTTGATTATTTATTTACTAGCTAAGTAAAATGAGAAAACGGGATAAAATACACACATAATACATGAGAAGAAAGGTCCCTAGTAGACTGACAAGATATGGCAGAGGAGAGAGAGAGAGAAAAGTGACACTTATCGTGGATACATTCTAGGACTGTCCTCACATTAATCATATATTGTGCACACAAACCGCTGTCCGTTTGGAATCGGAAATCATTCATGTATTTATGTGTTAATGCGGTTCACCGTTTCTCTGTTGGAATGAGCCATCCTTCGGAAGAATGTTGGTTTGGCCTTTCAGCAGCACGCTTGTAAGGCTCTGGTGTCCAAAAGTGAGGGTCCCCCCTTTTCCCTCTTCTTACATCTTTTCACTCTGGACAATGCTCCTATGGTGATGGTTAGACAGCCGTGTCGACGGTTCCCCTCGGTGATGAGATTAGGAGCATATAGTTATTTGAGACTCTTGGTAGGATGGGATGGTTTCCAGCATAGTATGATGGTCCCACTTCGATTTGCTTTTCTTGATATCTGACTTAGGGCAGCTAATGAGCTGTACCAGTGATTGTCTGGGAAGTGAGCTTCTTGCCTACACCTCATGTTGATTATTCAGGGTTCAGGATCCAGACAACTTTACATGCACAGCAGCAACATGGAATGTTATGGTCTCGTATGTTAATTCATAGCCAGTCCTTTTAAGCACTGGCCGAAAAGGACGGTTCCATCAAACTGACACGCTCTTCTGACCTCACTCGGGCGTGGCTACTTAAAGTGCAAAGGATATGATTAGAAGTTATCTCTTATGACTCCTAAAATCACATTCCTATCTTAACCTAAATACTTTCATCAATTTCCATATCACATAGACAACGTATTGGATGGAAACTTCAAATCAAATCAAATCAAAGTTTATTTGTCATGTGCGCCGAATACAACAGGTGTAGACCTTACAGTGAAATGCTTACTTACAGGCTCTAACCAATGGTGCGGGAAAAAAAGGTGTGTGTGTGTAGGTAAGTAAAGAAATAAAACAACAGTAAAAAGACATTTGAAAAAAGAGTAGCAAGGCTATATACAGACACCTGTTAGTCAGGCTTATTGAGGTAGTATGTACATGTAGGTATCGTTAAAGTGACTATGCATATATGATGAACAGAGAGTAGCAGAAGCGTAAAAAGAGGGGTTGGCGGGTGGTGGGACACAATGCAGATAGCCCGGTTAGCCAATGTGCGGGAGCACTGTTTGGTCGGGCCAATTTAGATAGTATGTACATGAATGTATAGTTAAAGTGACTATGCATATAAGATAAACAGAGAGTAGCAGCAGCGTAAAAGAGGGGTTGGAGGGGCACACAATGCAAATAGTCCGGGTAACCATTTGGTTACCTCTTCAGGAGTCTTATGGCTTGGGGGTAAAAACTGTTGAGAAGCCTTTTTGTCCTAGACTTGGCACTCCGGTACCACTTGCCATGCGGTAGTAGAGAGAACAGTCTATGACTGGGGTGGCTGGGGTCTTTGACACTTTTTAGGGCCTTCCTCTGACACCGCCTGGTGTAGAGGTCCTGGATGGCAGGCAGCTTTGCCCCAGTGATGTACTGGGCCATACGCACTACCCTCTGAAGTGCCTTGCGGTCGGAGGCCGAGCAATTGCCGTACCAGGCAGTGATGCAACCGGTCAGAATGCTCTCGATGTTGCAGCTGTAGAACCTTTTGAGGATCTCAGGACCCATGCCAAATCTTTTTAGTTTCCTGAGAGGGAATAGGCTTTGTCGTGCCCTCTTCACGACTGTGTTGGTGTGTTTGGACCAATCTAGTTTGTTGTTGATGTGGACACCAAGGAATTTGAAGCTCTCAACCTGCTCCACTACAGCCCAGTCGATGAGAATGGGGACGTGCTCGGTGCTCCTTTTCCTGTAGTCCACAATCATCTCCTTAGTATTGGTTACGTTGAGGGATAGGTTGTTATTCTGGCACCACCCGGCCAAGTCTCTGACCTCCTCCCTATAGGCTGTCTCGTCGTTGTCGGTGATCAGGCCTACCACTGTTGTGTCGTCAGCAAATTTAATGATGGTGTTGGAGTAGTGCCTGGCCATGCAGTCGTGGGTGAACAGGGCGTACAGGAGGGGACTGAGCACACACCCCTGGGGAGCTCCAGTGTTGAGGATCAGCGTGGCAGATGTGTTGCTACTTACCCTCACCATCTGGGGGCAGCCTGTCAGGAAGTCCAGGATCCAGTTGCAGAGGGAGGTGTTTAGTCCCAGGTTCCTTAGCTTGGTGATGAGCTTGGTGAGCTTGGTACTATGGTGTTGAACGCTGAGCTGTAGTCAATGAACAGCATTCTCACATAGGTGTTCCTTTTGTCCAGGTGGGAAAGGGCAGTGTGGAGTGCAATAGAGATTGCATCATCTGTGGATCTGTTTGGGCGGTATGCAAATTGGAGTGGGTCTAGGATTTCTGGGATAATTGTGTTGATGTGAGCCATTACCAGACTTTCAAAGCACTTCATGGCTACGGACGTGAGTGCTACGGGTCTGTAGTCATTTAGGCAGGTTGCCTTTGTGTTCTTGGGCACAGGGACTATGGTGGTCTGCTTGAAGCATGTTGGTATTACAGACTCAATCAGGGACATGTTGAAAATGTCAGTGAAGACACCTGCCAGCACATGCCCGGAGCACACGTCCTGGTAATCCGTCTGGCCCCGCAGCCTTGTGTATGTTGACCTGTTTCAAGGTCTTACTCACGTCGGCTACGGAGAGCGTGATCACACAGCCGTCCGGAACAGCTGACGCTCTCATGCATGCCTCAGTGTTGCTTGCGTCGAAGCGAACATAGAAGTGATTTAGCTCGTCTGGTAGGCTCGTGTCACTGGGCAGCTCGCGGCTGTGCTTCCCTTTGTAGACTGTAATAGTTTGCAAGCCCTGCCACATCCGACGAGCGTCGGAGCCGGTGTAGTATGATTCAATCTTAGCCCTGTATTGACGCTTTGCCTGTTCGTCGCACGGCATAGCGGAATTTCTTGTAAGCTTCCGGGTTTGAGTCCCGCACCTTGAAAGCGGCAGCTTTACCCTTTAGCTCAGTGGGAATGTTTCCTGTAATCCATGGCTTCTGGTTTGGGTATGTACGTACAGTCACTGTGGGGACAACGTCCTCAATGCACTTATTGATAAAGCCAGTGACTGATGTGCTGTATTCCTCAATGTCATCGGAAGAATCCCGGAACATGTTCCAGTCTGTGATAGCAAAGCAGTCCTGTAGTTTAGCATCTGCTTCATCTGACCATTTTTTTATAGACCGAGTCACTGGTGCTTCATGCTTTAATTTTTGCTTGTAAGCAGGAATCAGGAGGATAGAGTTGTGGTCGGGTTTACCAAATGGAGGGTGAGGGAGAGCTTTGTACGCGCCTCTGTGTGAGGAGTACAGGTGATCTAGAATTTTTTTCCCTCTGGTTGCACATTTAACATGTTGATAGAGATTTGGTAGAACTGATTTAAGTTTCCCTGCATTAAAGTCTCCGGCCACTAGGAGCGCCGCCTCCGGGTGAGTGGTTTCCTGTTTGCTTATTTCCTTATACAGCTGACTGAGTGTGGTCTTAGTGCCAGCATCTGTCTGTGGTGGTAAATAAACAGCCACGAAAAGTATAGCTGAGAACTCTCTAGCCAAGTAGTGGCCTGCAATTTATCACAATATACTCTACTTCAGGCGAGCAAAATCTAGAGACTTCCTTAGATTTTGTGCACCAGCTGTTGTTTACAAATATGAACAGACCGCCCCCCCCTCGTCTTACCGGAGTGTGCTGTTCTATCCTGCCGGTGCAGCGTGTATCCCGCTAGCTGAATATCCATGTCGTCATTCACCCACGATTCCGTGAAGCATAGGATATTACAGTTTTTGATGTCCCGTTGGTAGGATATTCGTGATCGTACCTCGTCTAGTTTATTGTCCAATGATTGCACGTTGGCGAGTAATATTGACGGTAACGGCAGCTTTCCTAGTTGCCTTCTGCGGGTCCGGGCGAGGCATCCGGCTCTTCGTCCACTGCGTCGCTTCCTTTTGCGAATAATTGGGATGTCTGCCCTGTGGGGTGTTTGGAGAATAATTGGGATGTCTGCCCTGTGGGGTGTTTGGAGAATATCCTGTGAGTCCTGCTTGTTGTTGTTGTTGTTGAAGAAATCTTCGTCTAATCCGAGAAGAGTGATCGCTGTCCTGATATCCAGAAGCTCTTTTCTTCCGTAAGATACGGTTGCAGAAACATTATGTACAAAATAATTTACAAATATCGCGAAAAAAAAAACATAATAGCACAATTGGTTAGGAGACCGTAAAACGGCGGCCATCTCTTCCGGCGCCATTTTGACAAATTAAGGGTGTATCCTTCCCACATTACAGTATTTCGTCCATACAGTTATTAAACAAACTTTTCCCGTGGTGCCCCAAGTTACTAATTTACTAATTGTAAATGATTAAATTAATCATGTAATAATTAAACATAGTTAATTATTCGATAAATAGCATGTCATCACATTAATGATAGTCACGTCACCGTGGTAGACACACCCACTCTCGCACGCACGCACGCACGCACGCACGCACGCACGCACGCACGCACGCACGCACGCACGCACGCACACACGCACACACACACACACACACACACACACACACACACACACATGCAGCCCAGAGAGAGAGCTGGCTTTTCAGAGACATTACATCATTCACCCCCAGTTGATCCCAGTCAGGCCACACCCTCAATTAGTCCCTCAGCGAACCACTCAGGCGACAGCGCCCAATCAATAGTTAGAGATAACAGCAGTTACAGGAAAAGTGATATGGATCCCACTGCTGCCACCAGTGAGCAGCCTAACCCAGGAGCCCCAACAAAGGGATTAAGTCATCAACTGGCTGTTTGAACAGCAACTGAGAAGACAATCACCAGGGATCACTGCTCAGCAGTCTCACCTCTAATGATGTTATTATCCCATTATCATCAGTAATGGAGAATATAAGAGTGGTTTCCAGGGACGGTATGGGACCAGAAATCGGACTGAGCATTTCTAACAGCACATTTATTCACTCAAAGACCCACACTGATATGTTTAAATTGAAGCCCCCATTATTAGTAAAATAATGGTAATTCTGCGCAACAAAAAGATAAATAAATGTAGACAGGCCTACTTCTCTGAATAAGGAACCAGCCCTTCTGGCATTTGCCAGAATTGCCCTATGGCCAGTCTGCCCCTGTTCCCTGATGATGCCTGGGCACTGGAAGCCTCGTCTAATCTCACTCTAAATGCACTCTAACTACTGATTTGTAAAGTGGGACATGATAGTACAGTTTGCATGAACAAACAGTTTGACAGCGCCAAACAATTAAGAAATTGTACTAACTATTGTATCCAGTGACATTGTCCACATCTCCTAAAGGATAACGTCACTGTCACGGTGACATATGATTTGAACCGGCTGCCATTAGGCTTAGACATTCTGAGAACTACAAGGAGGTAAGAGAAAAGTAGAGGCAAAATACGACTCATCTTGATTTCTTAACCAAACCAAGCTTCAATAACAAAACTAAAAGCTGGGAGAAAGTATGCTAGGCAGCACAAGAAAAAAACAATGGCTACCAGAGATGTTGGCATTCCCTGGGTGTTGCTCGAGCTGTATTTGAAATGTGAAACGAGTTGGAGGGAGAGGGTGACTGTACCAACAGGCTTTCCCTGTATGTCTGAGACTTGGGGGCTGAGAAATCATAGACAGGGTTCTTGGCACAGCTCTCAACCGTTATATCTTCACAGGCAAAGAGAAGAGCAATTGGGGGATGGCAGGAGGCCATTTCTCAAAACGAGCATCGTTTCTCAGCAGTCTTGTCTCTGTGATTGATGAACTTAGCAGAGGACATTTCATGACAACAGCTCGGGGAGTCAGCAACACAAGGTCAGGGGGATAAGCTGACAACTAACTTGTGGTATTGTATTTTCTACTCAACTGATCGAAGAAAGGAAAAAACCCACTTGGCACAGACGTCAGTTCAACTAATGGGAATTCAAATTGAAAACGACAAAAAATGTCACCATGACATTGGATTTAGGTTGAAGTTTGGGTGAAAAAGTGATGAAATCCCCTTATGTTGATGACTTTTTGCAAATCCAATCAGTTTTCCAGGTTGATTCAACATCATCACTTTGCATTTTTGAGGTTGAAATGACGTAGAAACAATGTTGATTCAACCAGTTTTTGTTCCGTGGAAAGGCTTACAATCAGTGTTTGATGCAGCCCACAGAATACTCCCCTGTCAAGATGGGAATTGGGAGGCTTCTAGAGGCTGTGTGAGGCTGTGAGGTGCTTATCTTCCTCATCCTAAAAGAAGAGCAATTTATTCAAAGAAGCATTTCTCTGTCTACAGAACGTATAGAAATTTGCTCAGGGTAAATTCAATCATGGAAAGGGCCAATAAATGAGGCCTGTTGTCTTAGGGCCAATAAATGAGGCCTGTTGTCTTTGGCTGATATTTCTGTCCGTCTTCTATCAGCCAGTCATTATTTATCAAATAAATACAATTGTGGGGGCAATGGAGCAGTGGAGGCAATTTGAAAGATAAACATCATCTGTGGATTTATAATTGTTGCTTTTTTGGAGAGAAAATTGCTCTGATGCCATATTTCCAGGGAGGTTTGCAGATAAACCCCAAACATGATTTGAGACACATTCTTACAGTATATTATGTTTGTCATTATGTTTATACATAAGTGTTTCTGTATCAACAACATTTCCTGTCAAACTTCACCTTTATATTGGCACAGTAGAGGTTCAATTGTAAAATCATATGTAGTTATCCTCCTGATATTTTTTGTCTTCAAGTCCTCAAACAGACAGAATCATTTTTGGCAAAATGGTTACTTTCAATGATGTCTTCCAAAAAACAGGTGTTCATTTTCGAGTTGTTAAACCTCCATATAATACTGTTTTTTCACGTGAAAGGAAATAACAAGGAAATTACTTTTTCACACTCCAGTCTGTAAAGGTTGGCTCTTGACAGCACATCACTTGACAGCACATTAATTCTCACTGAGTGGCCAAGTACATTATCAAGAGTTGTGTTAGATACAATCCAAAACCCCATCTTGAACATCTTAATAAGGCCTACAAGTTGATAGGGAAGAATACATGTACTGTATTTAAATGAATGCACCAGTCAGAGAGATGAATATGGAGTGATATAGCTTCCAGGTATAACTGTGTCCAAAATTGCACCATATTCCCTACAGTGCACTATAACCCTATAGACCCAGGCAAAAGGAAGCACCCCCTATCCACATCGACGGGACAGTAGAGGAGAAGGTGGAAAGTTCCTCTGCGTACACATCACGGACAAACTGAAATGGTCCACCCACACAGTCAGCGTGGTGAAGAAGGCGCAACAGCGGCTCTTCAACCTCAAGAGGCTGAAGAAATTTGGCTTGTCACCTAAAACCCTCACAAACTTTTACAGATGCACAATCGAGAGCATCCTGTCGGGCTGTATCACCGCCTGGTACGGCAACTGCACTGCCGTCAACCACAAGGCTCTCCAGAGGGTAATGCGGTCTGCACAACACATCACCAGGGGCAAACTACCTGCCCTCCAGGACACCTACAGCACCGATGTCACAGGAAGGCCAAAAAGATCATCAAGGACAACAACCATCCGAGCAACTGCCTGTTCACCCCGCTATCATCCAAAAGGCGAAGTCAGTACAGGTGCATCAAAGCTGGGACCGAGAGACTGAAAAACAGCTTCTATCTCAAGGCCATCAGACTGTTAAACAGCCATCACTAACATAGAGAGGCTGCTGCCAACATACAGACCCAAATCACTGGCCACTTTAATAAATATATTTAATAAAGGTATAACTAGTCCCTTTAAATAATGCCACTTTAATAATGTTTACATATCCTACATTACTCATCTCATATGTATATACTGTATTTCATACCATCTATTGCATCTTGCCTATGCCGCACGTCAATCGCTCATCCATGTACATATTCTCATTCACCCCTTTAGATTGTGTGTATAAGGTATTTGTTGTGAATTTGTTAGATTACTTGTTAGATATTAATGCATTGTCGGAACTAGAAGCACAAGCATTTCGCTACACTCGCATTAACATCTGCTAACCATGTGTATGTGACAAATAAAATGTGATTTAATTTGATTTGAAGTAGTACACTATATAGGGAATAGGGTGCTATTGGTGGCTAAGACTCAATGTCACCATCATGTATAGATTCAGAACCATGGACAGCAACACAAACCATAGGCAATATAGGCACCATGGGGGGTGGGGGGGGGGGGGGGTTCCGACCCAAGTTAAGCATGCGTAAATGGAAGGTAATTCCCTTTTTATGCACTTTTCTCTCTATATGTATTCTGACCTTGAACTTAAGCATGAGAATAGCATGCTATTTACCTGCTATTCCTTTTGGGTGGAGATCTAATACATGAAGGTGTGGTGGAGGTGTGTGTATTCTGACCTTAATTCCCTCCTAATTCCACCACCTTTACATGCAATGAAACAATGAATAAGGTGGCGCAACCTGTCAGTTCCAAGTGGAACAACATCTACTTTATTTTTTCCGATGGAAATAACACCATTCTCCATGCACTGTAATTTACAACTTGATAAGAGCTATTGATACGAGCTAGGTAAATTAGTAATTTGGATAGTTGATTGTAAATATTAATGACAATTGTTTTAGATTTATTTTACCTTGTGATCGCTGGAGACAAATGTGAAACCAGTCATATGCAGGCAAACTGAAGCATATCAACATATCACCTCTTCCATGGTGAAGTTTATGAAATGCTGGCTTATAACCTGGGTTAAAATTTGGAGACCCAAGCTATTGGCTTCTGTAGCCAAGCGCAAATGACAGTATAGTGCCAAACCTACCAAGTTATCCATTGTTAGTTTACCTTTCTTTCCTCTGTCACATTCGTGTGGTTGTTCCTGAGGATCGCTAGCAATAGTTGATCATATTAGGCTAACATATTACAAGTTGTGCAATAAGACATGTAGCATATTTGAATCATTATGTAACACAGACCATATGTAGCAGTTTAAACCTGTGCCTGGCACACGGTTCACGACGACTGGACTGTTGTCATACAGTTCCATGATTAGTGAGGATTATTAGGGTAGATTTATAGGATTACAGTTCAACACCTATTATACACTTTTCATAACTTTCTAATATTTAATGGATTGAACATTTGAATATGGCAACTTTCAGGATGCGTCCAACCACTGTATTTTTTATTCATCTATATTTAATGCGCAAAGGCTCTCCAAACCTAAATAATATACAACATCAGAGTATTTTTAAATCTACCAATTGGTGCTGAAAAGTAGACGAATATGCATATATGGCTTTCTTTCATTGATCCCTAATATTCTGATCCATTCTCTCCATATATTTGAGTTTGTCGAGAAAATTCTAATTAAAGGTACACCAAATTTAAAGGGATGGCTTCAGATAAAAGGGATGGCTTTAGATACTGAAAACCCTATTGAATGAAAACTCCACAAGAAAATATGTTGGCAAGCAAGCTGGAGGGTTTTCAGCGGTTGAATTAAATGTATTCAGTGCGCGCAAGGGAACCACGCCTGCAAAGTCTGTTGTGCACCTTCATAAGGTAAGTCTGAATACCAACTACTGAGAAGTGCGTAGGAAAGGCGTTCGTAGAAAAGATGTACATTTCCTAAGTCTGAATCAGGCCCCATAAGAGCCTTGTACCAGGCAGTAGAAAGACAGCTGAAAGTTCTCCCCAAAGACCAGCTGTTGTCTTTCATTACAAATGGTTCAAGAGCCCTTCAAGCACAGAATTTAAAAAACAAGACAATAATAACTTAGTCAAAAGTAGTGCACTATATAGGGAATCACAGTCCTCTATTTTAAATGATCCACCTGTTAGTCGGTGAGAGCCAGTGCAGTAAATCATCTTGATTTCAGTGGAATTGCCCAGAAAGGCCAAGCAATAAAGACAAACTGAATAAACAGGTTTTATTAAACACTGGATAGGAGTCAAATTAATGGGATGCTTTAATGCAACGTGTCTCATTGGGTTTAAAGGTTCCATCTGCGATTGCTCAGGCTGAAAAAAATTGTCTTAAAGGTGCAGTCTGGAATATTTGCAGATGTTGATATCATGAAATGTGCCTATGAATGTAAGAGTGGTTACAGTTCTCCAGCCTAATCCCTCAATTTAAGTTGTGGGGCTGCTGTTGGGCTGACACACAAATACCAGATTGTAGCTATATCAAACAACTTTTGAAGAGAGACAAAATTGAGAGAAAAATAGTGCAAGAAAAATCCAGTCTTCAGATGATAAAATATGATGTTAGCCACTAGCCAGGATGCTTGTTTTGCTCCCACCTTTCCCAGGGCTGTGATTTTCACTTTGCCAGCTCTTTTTTTGCTGAGCAGAAAGATGAAGTAGGCCTCTTTTTCACCCCGCCATCCCACTCACCCTCCCTCCCTCCCTTCCACCATTCCTCCTTTCCTCCTCCTCTCTGTCAATTGACTGAGTGCAGTAACCACAGTGCGGGTGTCAGGACCTTGGCTGGAGGCCAGTGCTGACAGAGAAACAAACAGAAACACTGCAGAAAAAACACTGGCCTCAGATATCTACTTTGCATTACAATACCGAGAGCTACACGTAACACCGTCCAAGATGGAGGGGCTCTGATGCCAACGTTTCCTCTCCACATTAGAAGGTGCCCAGTATCCTCGAGAAAGGGATGGGCAGTGGGGGTGCAGGCTTTTCTTCCAGCCAAGGGCTAGGCTACATATGATTCAACAACTCTAAAGTATACATAGAAGATTGTGGTTAGCTGATTAGTTTAATTAGATGTGTTACTGCTTGGCTGGAACTTTGCAGAGTAAGATTGCCTACCTACAACATCATTATATCTATACCATCCTCTCCCAGCCCACTGTGATAGTACTACAGTACATTGACATAACCTGAATAGTATAACCCACTGTGATAGTATTACAGTACCTTGACTTAACATGGATACTATAACCCACTGTGATAGTACTACAGTACATTGACTTAACATGAATAGTATAACCCACTGTGATAGTACTACAGTACATTGACTTAACATGGATACTATGACCCACTGTGATAGTACTACAGTACCTTGACTTAACATGAATAGTATAACCCACTGTGATAGTACTACAGTACCTTGACTTAACATGGATACTATAACCCACTGTGATAGTACTACAGTACCTTGACTTAACATGGATACTATAACCCACTGTGATAGTACTACAGTACCTTGACTTAACATGGATACTATAACCCACTGTGATAGTACTACAGTACCTTGACTTAACATGGATACTATAACCCACTGTGATAGTACTACAGTACCTTGACTTAACATGGATACTATAACCCACTGTGATAGTACTACAGTACCTTGACTTAACATGGATACTATAACCCACTGTGATAGTACTACAGTACCTTGACTTAACATGGATACTATAACCCACTGTGATAGTACTACAGTACCTTGACTTAACATGGATACTATAACCCACTGTGATAGTACTACAGTACCTTGACTTAACATGAATACTATAACCCACTGTGATAGTACTACAGTTCCATATGAATATCTATTGGAGAGTCAGAAAGAATACGCACCATGACATCCACCATTATCTCCTGGCTGGCAGTCTTAGAGAACTTCATTACAAACTAAAGTGCATTAGTAGTAATAACATAAAGGCCCAAATGATGTAAATCAGTTTAGTTAAACTGCCTATGAAACCGTGAGCCTAAATTGCCCTCTCGTATTAAAGTTACACTGCTTTCAAAGAACCCTACTGTACCTGATTACATCACAGGAAAGTCACATTAGTCAATGCGTGTCCATATACATGTAAATCATAACCCTTACCCCATTTATCTGTCTGACAAATAAGCGATGTAGTTAGAATTTACAACTTGGAAATATTATTAATTAGCCTAATTAACAGCCCTGCCCTCTGAAAATGAATTAATAAACAGCCCTGTATGTTCTTATCCTGGTCATTTGAATAATCATTAACTGGATGAGGTGAGCAGGAAGGAAGTAAGAAGATTGCATTGCAATACATTACATTAAGCAAATTAACCAGCAGTGATTTTATAAATCAAGGATAACTTCAGTCAGCTTTAAATGTTTTGATGTACAATAGACCATTCAGAAAGACAGGATGCCAAGATGCCATCAATGTAACATTCTAAACATGACTGACATCACAGTGTTAATGTAACATATGACCCAAATTATGTCAAATATCTTCTAAACGACTTGCAGCTTTGCAGCAATACATGCCAGGTTGGATACTGATATATCCCCACTGAGCACTATATACTGTAACTGCAAGTACATATTCTACATATGTTGTTGCTTGGTAATGACATAATTCCATTAGTACCACTGTAAAATAAAGAGTTTTATGGTATATCTCATGGAATAACTATATGCAAGCATAATCATACAGGTATCCTATTATGCAAACTGTTCTGTAGAATATCCAAGGTAAAACTGAGAACTAACAACAACAAAATATCCGTGGTCCCTAAGCAATTCCAGAAATCACTTTCTCATTGAGATCTCAGATAGACTATAATGAACTGCAACAACTAGCAGGCCCTGCAGTTTTGTGTGTCTTTATGCTCAAATGACTGTGCCCGATTTTCAAAAGACCCCCAATATGGGCATGTAGACCCATTCAATCCATTTCTCCCCCTGAAACAAACAAATGAGTTGTTTATCTCAATTCACAATATATTTTATCCCTAATAAAATGACAACACTATGACCATGTAAAGACAGCAGTTTGAACTGAACAATTGTCACAGTTTGCTTTGAAATGAGCATACAGTGTATATATCAGATGATTCACTACAGTTCAGAGGCATACAGCCCTACAGTTCCACTGTCCCATACAGTACGGTACATGTCTTTCTAAATATGTTGAACTCCTGTACTCCAAGATCACATGAATATCTAACCCCATTTATATCCAATTATACTCGCTAGTCGCACACACGAAGCAGAGGTAATATCAAAGTTCCTAGCAACGGCTGAGGAAGTGATTTCACACCCAACTTGAGTAATCTTATCAGGTGAGAGTGAGAGCATCATATCCACTCAACAGTGGGTGAAATTCAGCAAAGAAGTCATCAATGAGAGTTTTTATCTGCCACTTAGGGGGTGAATGGGAGGCGTGGTGCTCTGGTGACTCATACTAGTGAATGGATGCATCCCAAATGGTATCCAATTGCCTTTACAGTGCATTACTTTTGACCAGAGCACTATGGGAATAGTGTGCTATATGGGATGCAGACATAATACTCAATGGTTTAGTGGCTATTTAGTTAAGCATGTGAAACAAATGCAGGCTACCCATTAGGTTATACTGCAGTGAGAACAAGAGCAATTGGCTCCGCAAAGTGTGCAAAAAGGTGGAAGGGGAATACATCTACCTTTTTCATTACTAATGTATTGTATTTATATGGCTACGGGAATTAATTTCCGATTCGGAATGATGTGGGCCTTTCTGTGGTCTTGTTAATCAAGCACTAGCCTAATTTAATGGGCTACACCTGTTGGGTGTACAAGACACATTACAAGCCCATTGTGGATGTTAGAGTATTAGGCAGGTAAAATGCAGGTTGGTTTTTGAATAGAACTTCTAACATCAGGTGAGAGTAAATACACTTTTATTCATATGTTAAAGAAAACAATAACAACAGCAAACTATATGGGCATTTGATGTGTATCCAATCTGAACTCAAAACAACTGCTGCTTTGACATTTGGACTGGTATGGTAGCATCTTATGGTCTATGGATCTGGTATTTATTACCATGGAATTTCGACTATATCGATGGATGGCAATAGACTAGTTAATTGGCAACATAATGGTAGATGAGCATAAAGTGGACCAGAAGGCTACCTTTGCTGAGAAAAATAAGCATGAAGGAAATGGAAAAGGTTTAGGTAAGAATCTCGCCATGATTTGTTCCAGCACTGGATAGACCGAAGGGAGAAAGCCAGTGATTGTCACTGCAGAATTTAGAGCCCATGTTCCAACTTTTTTGTTTGTTCAGAGTGAGTTGCTATTTGTTACTTTCATCTCCAGGGAAAATGTCTTCGTACGCGGGCGGTAACTCGTTCGGTAGCGGGTAAGAAAAGGGGTAGGAATGGTTGAGCTCGGGATCCGTGGGTGAGTAACCCGGGAGATCTATAGACGGGTGGCCCCCGCATTGTACTTCAACACCTGCTTCGTCGAACACTTGAAATACCCCCAAGTTAATGTAGGAAACCGGTTGGAATTCGGACACGGTAAAGTCCTGCTCCTCACTGAAAATAATAGTCCCCACGCTCTGCCTCTGTGATTGCCTCCGTCTGTAAAACTGCGCTGTTTTGTACCTTTTGATGATCACCAAGTTCATAAGCCCGAGAAGGCATTCCAAAGTGCTAAGAATGGTTGAGATGACTAGACTTCTCTGATATTCCTTCAGTTGGTTGCAGATGGCGGTTAATTCCACTGAGTCTATGTCTAGGCAATAATGGGAATATTTGCGCTCCACCAGAGACACCATGTCCCCGTCCACCACGGCGCCGGAGAAGGCGGTGAGAACTCCCAACAAAAACACCAGGATACCCAGAAGAAAGAAATTCCGGCACCCGGGCGTCCCTTTGCAACAAAGCAGCGCAAAGCCCAGCAGCGCCTGCCCGAGTCCGACCAGTATCCCCGAGTAGAAAGCCCCGGCCGCGGTCGACAGGTGAAAATGCACTTTTACTTTGGTGCCCAGCGAGATGCATTTGAATCCGACAACAACTTCGCTCACCGCGCAGACGAAGAGGAGGGCGCTGGAGACGATGGTACACAGTCCTTTCCCACTCAACTTCATTATATTCCTCCTCTGCCTCTCCCGGTCCCTCTCCCTCCTTCATCCTCCTTTGTCCTCCTCGTCAGCCCGTCTCGAAGCACTGTCAGATTGTGACATAATACGCCGGTGACTGCAGTTCAAAACCTGTTTCTCCGGAGCTGTGTGCTCTCCCCCCCTTTCCCGCTGCTTCAGGGATGGATGAATTATTGATAGGAAGAGCACGTTCCTTCTACGGTAGCGACCCCCAAAATCCAACTCAAAGGTAATGATCACCCTCATGACCCTGCTCGCCCCCCATCCACACCGTTATGCAAGCAGCCACATCTCCAAACGCGAGTGCAAATTGTTAAGGTAGGACCATTAGCTCAAACCCGCGTGATTGCGATCATACAGTGAGTGCTAAACGGCATGCGGCAGTGGAGTGCCGCTGCGAGCGCAGAACAACTCTTTCCGGGAGGAGGGAGGAGAGAAGGCGGCTATTAAATTGTTCAGAATCCAGACGGCTTGCAGCTCCTAGCAAATGGCCATACTGGCTGCCGCTATCTAGCCTGTTACACCTTTTGACCCATCACTCATGTACAAACAGAATCGTGAAAAATTGCTATGTGGTTTTGCTTTGAAAAGAAAACAAATAGCCCCATGCTTTTTAGTCTGTGTCCATTTTAACAAGCGTTGTCCCTAACCAGTATTACATGCGCTGTCCATTGTGCTGAAACCTCGGCCAAACGAAGGGGAGAAGGGGTTGGCGGGGGCATCACGGCTTTAAGAGGATAAACGCCTGGTTGTTGCTGTTCAGTATTGCACGAGCTGTGCGTTGTGCAGAAATTGCGTTAACCTCAGCCTCAACCGAGAGGGGACTGGTAGTGAGGACATACAGAGTTTAACGAGGATGTAGGCCTAGTTGGTAAAGTTGGAAAAGTAATTTGAGGAAATTCTAGGGCTAGGCAACCTAGGAACGTAACATCATGTCTGTGATTTAAAGCATTACAGTCCACATCATTTGATTAGCCTACCTGTCTTTCGTTCAGGGAGGCGCAGGTATCCAATCGTAATCAATTTCTGGACTGATGGAATTTGTTTTTGTTAGTGACAGGAATTGGTGCCATATTAGTCCCCATTTGTAAGCAAGCACCCAGGGTCATATGGTGATAAATTGTTTTGAGCAACTTTAGGGTGGTGGGGACATAGCTGCAACTTGGTGGGGAGAATAATTAAATCCAACCATTGTACGGCTAACCTTGGATCCATTCTTTGAACATAAGAACACTTTTTATCAATGCACCATGTCGACATTATATATTCTATGTTGTAGGCCTTCAATATGCTGTTTAAATATCCAGCTGTGGAACTTGATAATGAAATTAATCGCCTAGCTATTGAATAAAATAGGGTTTAAGAGACTGAGATTATGTTCTGTGTATTAGATCTCCTTGTAGAAGAACGCGAATGTCAACAGTCTGACTGGCAGGTGACTAAACGGATGTAGGAGAGAACTTTCTCTGCACCTGTAACCCTGACTCTATCTAGAATTCACACTAGAGAGCACACACACCTTATCTATTCACTGGAACTAAAACACTGTGGAGGTAGACGATGTATTTTCCAAAATCCACAGATTCATTTTGACAAATCCAAGTGTTTCCTTTCACATAATCCATAGACATCCAAGGCACTAATGAAACCCTCCAGTGAAATCCTCCATTATCCCGCTAAGCAAGTAATCACTGCAATTAACTGCTGATCCCGATGTCTGATTGACTTGCTATCTTAAAAGAGAATACCCCTGAACACTGGTCCAAACTGTGTGTGTGTGTGTGTGTGTGTGTGTGTGCGCGCGTTTCAGCACCATGGACAGCTCAGGTCATACCGTTTTGGCCTCCGCGCTCCAAATAGATCAATGGCGTTATTGTATTAACGCATGTGAATGTACTAACTCCAGAGAAAGTGAAACTGAAACTAGACAAGCAAAATAACAAATCAGCGGTTTTAAACTAAACATCTTTCATAAACTTGTATTTGAAGAAGGCATAATAATAGCCGTTTCTAAAAGCCACCTGTTTAGAATACATTATGGATGCAATTGTAGTGCCTAATATCACCACATAGTGCACGTATAAGACTTGCTATAAGCATTCATAACTATTGCATTTTAACACCCTTTATAAATGTCTAAATGCTACATATGCATTCCTGAAGGAATACACACATTGACATATACAATATAAAACATAAGCGTTCATAAAATTTACTGGCTCGAAATATGGCTGTATGCATTATACAACATGACATAAACCAACATGTAAAAGGGCAATTAAGCCACTTTTCAACCTCATATTCATTATCTCCAGCACCATACCAGTGTCTACATATGTGAAAACATCGCGTTTCTATGATCTGTGGTTAAAAAGATAAGAAGAAAGGTCCTAAAAAATGCTTCTCTGTGGCATCACAGGGTAGGATTAAAAGTAAAGGCTCTATTCAATCTGTAAAACTGAAGCATTACAGATTCTGTGATAGAAATTTTAAGGTCATTTCCGATTGAGCTGACATAGCCTATACAGCGTTTACCGTGAATTCAGTCTCCACTAACGCAGGGACATTGCCTTTAAATTACAATCATGCTGTAACCCTGAATTTCCGCTATACATATTGAATAGAACCCTATGAAAAACTGTGGTTTTCAAAACCTGCAACGAGTTTCTAACACTCCCAGCAAATCTCTGTGTCACTGTTTTTATTTTAAAAATGTAACTTTTGATGACGTCATCAGGTAGAACTTTGTAAAAAAAATCTAACAAAACGTAGAAATGCATCGTTTTCACATATGTAGACACTGGTATTGTGCTGGAGATAATGAAAAGGAGGTTGACCAGTGGTAGAATTGCCCATTAAGCACTAAATGAAAGCTCACTATATGTTTAAATGCCTATGTATGTATGATGCATTACAAACCAGGAGGCATAAAAAGTGTTACCAAAGGGGATCAATTAATCATACCATAAGGTTATTAATCCATACACACTGCTCTCTTATAGCCATCTTTGATATTAGACACATGCTTACTTGTGTGTCTGCATGTCATCCAGCAAACATAGGCATGAGCAACATATGCTTATGTATTTATTTTTTACTTGTGCAAGTGTTGGTGACTGTGTTGGTGTGAGACGTCTGTACATGTGTCCAGTTAGACTGTGTTGGTGTGAGACGTCTGTACCTGTGTCCTGTTAAGACTGTGTCGCCAGCTTGTTTGTTCATGCTTGCCAGGTAAAAAAAAAAAAAAAAAAAAGTCACAATGAGGACAGATGACAGATGATGAGATTGCTATTTTCTGCCTTCATGTTTTTACTTCGATCCCGTCGTTGCTGTGGTTGCTATGGTGCAAAGCTGCTGGTGTAGGGCTCGAACACACGAATAGCGAGTTCAAAACGATTTTACATGTAGAATCGCGCTGAACGATCGGTAAAGGAATGGGAGAACCACATTCAGTGCGATGTATGCGACCCTAGAAGTCCAGTCCCTTAGACACTGCCACTTACAAAGCCAAAGGTCAAATGACTCACTACAGGTCTCAGTACATTGGATGGAGTTTGACAGCTTTCTTGATAAACTACTCAGACAATGGAATCACAACAGATTTAACAGGAGAAAAGGCCAAAATGCAGTATAATGCCATGTAAACACATACAGTACATTGAAAATCTAGATGCTCTCACGCTTCAAAAAATAAGTGCCAGACGAATCCAGACAGACACAGGCCTACTTGAGACATTTAGGCGAGACAGCCCTCCCTCCCTCTTTCATCAGTATTCTCGTCCCCAGCCGGGCCATAAAATTAAGGTTTACCTGCGCCGTGACAAGGTGAGGGAGGAGGGGTTTTCCATTCCTCACCTCCAAACTCATTCCTCTTTTCACTCATACAGAAATAATGAAGGCTGAGTGAACCAAGTTTTACCTGTTGTCGCTAAGCAACCATATTCTTGGTCGCTCTCACTCCTTACTAAAAAATATTTTTGTCAGAGTGCAGTATATCTGCAGTATGCTGCAATCATTGCGTCCAAAATAACACAGTTGACTGCAGTTACTGCACTTTTACTGCACTTTCAAAACGGCAATATTTTTTGTATGCGTCTCTCTCCCTATTTCAAGTTCTTCCCTAAACGAGGAAAAAATGCAGTGTAGAGCTTGAAGGCTTGATGGTGAATGCGAACAAGGAGCTGTGGACATCAATGGAAATGTACAGTAGGTTATATAAGCAAAGTCATGGATGTTGGGACTTGGCACTACAATAAATGTTATATTTGTGGGATTATATGTTCCAAAGATTTATGTTGGACACTTCAGAAGGAATCAGGCAAATATCGTACCTGTGAAAAAGAATACAAATACCTCACTCTTGAGCGTGTACGCGCATGCACGCACACACACACGCACACGCACACGCACACACACACACACACACACACACACACACACACACACACACACACACACACACACACACACACAGCTTAATTTTTTAAATCTGTTATTGGAACGTCTTGATTCATCTCAGTAGGAGTTCATTGCAGTAGGAGGTAATTAGGTCAGAGGTAATTAGGTCAAAAGCCAACAAACTTTACAACAAACCAAGCCCACTGCTAACAGGTAGCTGTCACATACTAAAAGCCTTTGTTTGAACTTTGCTTCCCAATATTGGATATGTTGTCTCTTTCTTAATTCATCTTTCCTCCATTCCTTGCATCCTATGTCCTCCCCTCCTTCCTAAAACGCATTGGAGAAGAGGGTCTGAGGGGAGGAATCACAGAAAGACAATGTGTCTCTAAACACATTTTTATCCACAGTTTGTATGTGAGTAAAGTCATACCATATAAAAAAAACATGACAGCTGTTTTGGAAACTGGAACTTTTGGTTAAATGTTATAAATCATTTGTTCGTTCGACATGGTGGGATCTTTTTGCGTTGATAAAATGAATTATGTGAGAAATGGTGTTGGAAATGCCTTCATGCATAAATATTGATATAACCATCATATCGAAGTGAACTTGGATTCACGCGAAGTTAAGGTGTGTGATCCTCCCACTACAACTCGGGAAACCATGCAGTTTATTAGGCTACAGATGAAATAAACGATGATGGACTTTACAGGGTGGTGAAAGTGCACGATGATCTTGATGCTCCTTTCCAATAAATATTGAGGTTCTTATTCTGGTGGCATGTGTCTTCGAGCTGTTGGCTAGAGAGCACGTGCCAAGACCATAGTAGGCACATTTGCTATTTAACACAAGTGTTTGTGACAAAACTATCGGTAGTGTTGAAAATGCGATGAAAACTCATAGAACTTTAGATTTTTATTCGGTACACAAAAACTTATGTGAAAGTTGTCATCACGCACTGATTTTTATCCGCAACAAGTCTGTTTGGTGGAAACACACCTCTAGTGGGAAAATGTGCATATTTTCTTAATGCGGATTTTTGAATATTTGCATGAAAATCTGTCGCCAATTGGATGGAAACCTAGCTACTGTCAAATGATAGTGTAGCATTTTTGTGTGAAATGGAACTGGGCCCATTGCTGCTGCTAACTGATTGGGTGATGGTGGACAGGGTCATAGTGGACGGTGTGTTTGGTTGGAGTCCAGAATCACTGCTTCCTTTATCTGTACAGTACACAACCATCTTATCATATCACACAACCTTGGAAATATGTGTGGGTGCGTAGGTGTGAAACCAACCTCTGTTCCTGACAGGGGCTCAGCATAGCCTCTGATTAGTTCTGGATAGCTGTAGGGGAAGGAAATATCTGACAGTATTTTCCCACACACCTCCTCGAATGCCTTTCTACTCCATTTCTTTTCATGTGCTTGGCATTTCCCTCAATAACTTATGAAGATCACAGTCACAGGACTGAGCTTGCTGATAAATTATGAGTTGTAAACTCAGGTATCCAAAAGCAGCAACACTGTCTAATAAAAACAATCCTATACTTTAATAACAGTATACTTTTTAATTAATGATCCGCATTGTTTTCAATGTCAATTTGATATTGGTGTTCTAACCACCGCAATTGCTCAATTGATGGCTACAGAAATACTGAAAAGGCTTGAAGTATATCGCAGGCCTTCAACGCTACGGATTGAAACGAGCCCTTAGGGGGCATGGCGGAAGTAGATCTTTACAGCATGATTGAAATTTAAAGGCAATGTTCCCGCTTTAGCGTAGACTGCATCCACGGTAAACCGCTGCATACATTTTACATTCTATCGCAGAATCTGTAATGCTTTAGCTTTACAGATTGAATAGAGCCCTTCGTTTTTATATAAAGCTTTTCGATAACTAAAACTGAGGCCTAGATTCAATCAGATCAAGCGTTAACCGGCGATAGCCTACACCCGCCTAGCAGATGTTTTGGAGGTGTAACTACTTTGGAGTTGTCAAATCGGTGAGCAGCTGCTCTTTATCATTGTCATGAAGCCACACCCATCCCACTCATATTAGAAGTTCAGAACGAGAAAGTATAGGCCAGCTAAACTCAATTGGTGGATCGCGGTCTGGGTCCGGACCCAGAGAAGGGTCAATCCGAACCGGACAACATCACATTTTGTTATATAAAAGTTACATTATTTTTTGACAGCTTAAAAAAAAATCTACCGGGCGCAACGGCCTCTAACTCAGCAACCTCTCTTTCTCACTCTCTCAGGAAGCAACGCCCACCTCTACTAGTGCCCTGTCTAATCCAATTGCGTGGTTATATACAAATACAAGATTTATCCAATGACATCAATCCAAATATCCTCCGCGGAACCTTGGGACAAGCAGGCAGAAAGAACAGTACGATTTGACCACGGTTCAACTGTTAATATCATAGATAGAAGGAGCTTAGTTACCAGTATCTTTGTTAATATAGCTTGTTAAAACATTTTTAAAAAGTTGACTCTGAAAACCATATATTCAAAGGCGTGTGGACGGAACAGTATTTATTAATTCTCCCCGCAACTAACACAAAACCAATGTGCCTGATATGCAGCGAGTCTGTAGCTCTCGTGACAAGTGCCAATGTTAAGCGCCATTATGACACCAGCAGTGGTGAACCGTCATTCAGGGCAGCCCCACATTTTTAGCAAAAATAATATACATTTTTGGGGGGCTTGCCTGTTTTGCATGTTATTTTGGCGTTAATACGAGTCATATATCAGTTTGCAAACAATGTAAAAAATATATATATATCATTGAGATAATAAAGCCGCATACAAACATGGTCTCTTTTTTGTTTTCTTGAGTAAGGGTGCTCCAAAATGCAGGTGTTTCAGCCTAGCTCCGCGCTTTTTGTGGTGGTGGGGTAAGCCAGCAGAAAATATGGAGCATTGCGCTGTGATTGGCTCAGTTTTCTGTCACTCATGGGGAAACTACGTCACCTCAAAGTCTAAGGGTAGACTTTAAAAAATCTAGCCCCTTGCGTGCTGCCATAGAGTTACACAAGAAGGCTCAAGGTTATTGGCCACAGATAAAATGACGTCAAATCATGTTATATCTACAGTAGCTTTGATTGGACTGATCATGTCAACATCATACTTTTAAAATCTTAGCTACCAGTCATCGTCGTGTCAAGTTGACAATCTACTGGCAAATCCTTTTTAATCCTTGTCATATGAAGATAAATAATTAAGAGAAATTATTGGACATAAACATTACACAAAAAGTTAGAAATCGCAAATTCAACAATGAGTGGTTTGGAAGGAATCAGTGGCTAACTGTGAGTTCAAGACAACTGGGAACTCGTGAAAAACAAGTTACGACTGGGAAAATAAGTTTTGAACTTTCATCCAACTCGGAATTGTAAATCGGGTACTCAGGCCTCTTTCCAGAGCTACAACAGATCACTGACGTCATTCTGATTCTACCTTTTTTTCTTTGAATTCCCAGTTGTCTTGAAAGCACCATAAATCCAGAGAATGCCAGACTTTGATGACAAAGTTTGATGAGAAAATTTGCCCACGAACTAGACGCGCTACCTTCCTGTTCAAGTGAGCACAGCACAACAAGGTGAGTCCAAAAATGTCTTGTATGCTGCTGCATAAATTATGTAATATTCCAGGGAGATATGTATACTGTAGCTAACAAAGTAATACTAAGTGTATGTTGTGTAGTAAGCTGTTAGCAGCCAATCCGCCTCACCCTAATAATTTGGACTATTTTCACCTCTTAACTTCACATACTGTTCTGACTTGGTGGTGCATATGTAGCCTAAAACCTGTTTTTGAGAAATGTAATTGTCAAATATTTTAAGAGGTTTCATTGTCTGCTTATATGCCTCCTTCATTTATCCTACGGTTCTGACTTGGTGTACAGGGAGAACACTGCAAGAATGGCCAATGTTCTAAATTCTGTCACTGTACATTTCAAAAGTGTTGATCAAATAGTTATATTGACTACGTCTGTCCTAGCTCCCTCATTAATGTTTTAATCAAAATTACGCATGGCCTCTTATCTGCTTGTCGTCCCCTTATGCCATAGTTTGTACGTCTCAATTGACAGTAGAAACCACATTTGTTTAAGCAATTCAGCCATATCAGATATGTTTTTTAAAAGGCAGAAAATGAAGCTGAATGAACTGTTTCGCTGCCAGACAAGGCTCCGCTGATAGCCAGGTGTACAGTGGCTTGCGAAACTATTCACCCCCCTTGGCATTTTTCCTATTTTGTTGCATTACAACTAGGAATTAAAATAGATTTTTGGGGGGTTTGTATTATTTCATTTACACAACATGCCTACCACTTTGAAGATGCAAAATATTTTTTATTGTGAAACAAGCAAGAAATAAGACAAAAAACAGAAAACTTGAGCATGCATAACTATTCACTCCCCCAAAGTCAATACTTTGTAGAGCCATCTTCTGCAGCAATTACAGCTGCAAGTCTTCTTGGGGTATGTCTCTATAAGCTTGGCAAATCTAGTCACTGGGATTTTTGCCCATTCTTCAAGACAAAACTGCGCCAGCTCTTTCAAGTTGGATGGGTTCCGCTGGTGTACAGCAATCTTTAAGTCATACCACAGATTCTCAATTGGATTGAGGTCTGGGCTTTGACTAGGTCATTCCAAGACAATTACATGTTTACCCATGAACCCCTCAGTGTTGCTTTAGCACTATGCTTAGGATCATTGTCCTGCTGGAAAGGTGAACCTCTGTCCCAGTCTCAAATCTCTGGAAGACAAACAGGTTTCCCTCAAGAATTTCCCTGTATTTCGCACCATACATCATTCCTTCAATTCTGACCAGTTTCCCAGTCCCTGCTGATGGAAAAACATCCCCACAGCATGATGCTGCCACCACCATGCTTTACTGTGGGGATGGTGTTCTCGGGGTGATAAGAGGTGTTGAGTTCACGCCAGACATAGAATATTCCTTGATGGCCAAAAAGCTAAATTTTAGTCTCATCTGACCAGAGTACCTTCTTCCATATATTTGGGGAGTCTCCCACATGCCTTTTGGAAAACACTTTAAGCAATGGCTTTTTTTCTGGCCACTCTTCTGTAAAGCCCAGCTCTGTGGAGTGTACGTCTTAAAGTGGTCCTACAGACAGATTCTCCAATCTCCACTGTGGAACTTTACAGCTCCTACAGGGTTAACTTTGGTCTCTTTTTTGCCTCTCTGATTAATTCCCTCCTTGCCTGGTCCGTGAGTTTTGGTGGGTGGCCCTCTCTTGGCAGGTTTGTTGTGGTGCCATATTCTTTCCATTTTTTAATAATGAATTTAATGGTGCACCGTGGGATGTTCAAAGTTTCTGATATTTTTTTAGAACCCAACCCTGATCTGTACTTCTCCACAACTTTGTCCCTGACCTGTTTGGAGAGCTCCTTGGTCTTCATGGTGCCGCTTGCTTGGTGGTGCCCCTTGCTTAGTGGTGTTGCAGACTCTGGGGCCTTTCAGAACAGGTGTATTTATACTGAGATCATGTGACAGATCATGTGACACTTAGATTTCTCACAGGTGGACTATATTTAACTAATTATGTGACTTCTGAAGGTAATTGGTTGCACCAGATCTTACTTAGGGGCTTCATAGCAAAGCAGGTGAATACATATGCATGCACCACTTTTACGTTTTTTTTTTTTGAATTCTTTTTAAGCAAGTTATTTTTTAAATTTCACTTCACCAATTTGGACTATTTTGTGTATGTCCATTACATGACATCCAAATGAAAATCCATTTAAATTACAGGTTGTAATGCAACAAAAGAGGAAAAATGCCAAGGGGGATGAATACTTTTGCAAGGCACTGTAAAGGTGTTGGGACTGCTGATAGCCAGGTGGTAAGGTGTTGGGACTGCTGTTGGGACAGCTTTATATTAGCCCTAACAGTTTGTGGGCACCGTTTGTCACCGTTATAGTGCAATTCATGTATTGTTTAGTGTTGTGTAGTGGCTTTGCATGCATGCATCCGACATTTGCCCCACCAAGATTGACATGCTAAAATTTCCACTGGACACCAGGCATAGTAAATTCGATCAGATGTATCCTCTGAACACAGAGGTGAGAACAAAGAAGATTAACCAACTCAAATCCCAATATGAGAGGTCCACCAAAGTCCTTGTCAATTCCCTGACAGCCCAACAACGTGCAATGGAATGTTCACTGAGGATATGTTGGGTTTTGGGAAAACACAACAAAAAAAAATTCAGATGGTGAGATGGTAAAATGATGCATGTGTGAAGTTGCTGACACCTTCCTTGAAGGTAAACAAAAAGATGAGCTCAGAGAAAAGATCAAACAGATCCCACTGTCAGATTCACAGCAATGAGGAGAACTGAAATATTAGCTGAAGATTTAACTTCACAACTTGACGAGGTCATTCAGAATGCACCATGCATTTCATTAGCGGTGGATGAATCAACAGATAACACTGATAATGCCCAGCTTCTGGTGTTTGTCAGATTTTATAACGAAACAAATAAGGAATTCTGTGAGGAGCTGTTGGGCTTAACAAATCTAGAAGCACACACACAGGGAGAGGATATTTATGAGGCCATCAAAGGGATGGTGACAAGAAGGGGGATAGATCTGAAGTCAGTGGTCTCCATCACCACAGATGGAGCTCCAGCCATGATAGGAAGAGGGAGGGGACTGGTTGCACGTTTTGAAAGAGGACTACCCTGACCTGACATCATATCACTGCATCATCCATCAATCTGTCCTGTGTACCAGTCTGGGAAAATAGTATTCTGAGGTCATGACAACAATGAGGAAACAGATCAACTTTTTGTGAGCAACATCATCCCTAAAACACCGCCTGCTACGAGGGATTCTGATAGAGGCCAATGCCAGTTTTGATGACTTCCTACTGCACAACAATGCCAGATGGCTCAGAAAAAGCAGGATTTCGGAAAGCTTTTGTGCCTTTCAGGAGGAAATCAAAGCTTTCTTATCAAAGCAAAAGAGTGACAAGGCAACTCATTTTTCAGAGTTTTTGGAAAATGAGGAGAAGATGGAAGACATTTTGGCAGACATTACATCACACCTTAATCAACTGAATGTTAAGCTGCAGTGACGGGACAACACAGTGTGTGATATGATAATAGCAGACCGGACTTTCCAGAAGAAATTGGAGCTTTTCAAGAATGATCTCCTGGGAGAAATTGTCCACTTCCCCAATCTTCTGGTGCAAACGCAGAGAGACAAAGATGTTCCCAACCATATATATTTCACCCAGAAGCTGATGGATAACTTCAAGGCACGCTTTGATGACTTCACTGTTGGAAGAGAACGGCTGTTGCCCATCCAGAACCACTTCTTGGTCACAAATGTGACAAAGTTGTCAGAAGATGCTAAACAGATCTTCAAATGGGTAGATGTTGCTTCACTGAAATGGAGTTGATTGAGCTGCAATAAAATGTGTCTTTGAAGGAGCAGGCTGGTGATTGTGACCCTGTTACTTTCTGGGGAAAGATGGTGCCTGCAGCTGATGTCCCTGTTCTCAAGAGACTGGCACTATACATCCTTACCATGTTTGGCTCCACATACAGCTGTGAATCAGCCTTCTCCACAATTAACTTTATTAAAAACAAATACCACACCAGGCTCACCAATGAACATCTGCACCAGTGTCTCAGAGTTTCTCTCACACTTTGTGCCAAAGTTCAAAGCATTGGCAGGAGACAGAAAGTGTAATTTCTCTCATTAATGCAGAGCAAGGCCCAGAGTGACTTATACATGAACATTGCATGGCCCACAGTGACCTTCTGTGCATTCAGATTATTATTTTTGTTCAACTCTCCTTTGTTCTCCATAAAACAAACACTTTATTTAAACACTTTATCTATTTTGCATAGACAATTATGCAACCACTTTTGTTCTTCAGCAATGTTGCACATGTTTACATTCGAAAGACATTGTAATTAATTAAAGTTCTTAGTCTCATTTAATGTATTTAATGTACATTTTATATAACATGTTTCCTAAATCGTAGACGACTATGTTTGTTACTACACTGTGCTACAGCGCCGATCAAGGACGATATCCATCTGGACCTTTGCCACCTAGGAAATTTGTGTCACTGGACTTTCTCAAATAGTAGTTGAGTACCCCTGGTATAGGCTATATAGAAATAATGATGCTCAAATTGAAAATAAATGAAAATAATTAGGATTTCTATCAGCCTTATCAAGGTGTAGATTACATCTCACATTCTAGTGTTCAAACTTGTAAACAAGGCTGCATGGGATTTATGTCAATGTCACTCCGTGCAGCCAATGGCAATGTTCGCTTTAGGTATTTGGATGATTCCACGTGTCTCAGTTCAAATGTCCTCTCCGACATTAACACAAACACAACACAAACCTAACTATCTCCATTCACAAAGAGAGACCAGTTCTAAAATAGCTTTCACCGCATGCGACCGACCAAACGCAAAATGCACTGTGCAAAACAAATTGGATTTTTAAGAACGTTAAGACTCCAATCCTCCGGTTCAGCCATTAGGCATGTGGCACAGGCCCCACCGATAGATAGAAGCATTGATTGATGACATGTTTACTCCCCGCTGGTGAGTCCCCCCCCACCACAAAGTTTTATTTGGGGCTGATTCCGACTTAGGAATTTACACCTTTCCTTCACACGTCTTTCCTACGCACTTCTCAGTATTTAGGCTTACCTTATTCAGTCGTGTAACACGCTCTGCAGGTGTGGCTTCTTTACACGCTCTGAATAAATTTAATTCAACCGCTGGAAACCGTCCCACTTATTGGCCAACAGATTGTTTGGTGGAGTTTTCATTCAATAGGGATTTCAGTACATTTATCTTAAGCCATCCCTTTAAATATGCTGTACCTTCTAGTTAGAATTTTGTCCACAGACTCACTAGAATATATTGAGAGAATGGGTTCAGAAAATTAGGGATCAAAGAACACCTTCCTAATATTGAGTTGCACCCGCTTTTGCCCTCAGAACAGCCTCAATTTTTCAGGCATGGACTCTACAAGGTGTCAAAAGCGTTCCACAATGATGCTGGTCCATGTGATACACACGGAAAACTGTTGAACATGATTTCGCTCAGCAGCCCCCCTGGGACGGCCGAGCTAACATAGGCTAATGTGATTAGTATGAGGTTGTAAGTAACAAGACATAGACATATCTGATATGGGCAGAACGCTTAAATTATTGTTAATCTAACTGCAATGTCCAATTTACAGTAGCTATTACAGTGAAATAATAGCATGCTATTGTTTGAGGCGAGTGCACAGTTATGAACTTGAAAATGTATCAATAAACCAATTAGGCACATTTGGGCAGACTTGATACAACATTTTGAACAGAAATACAATGGTTCATTGGATCAGTCTAAAACTTTGCATATACACTGCTGCCATCTAGGGGCCAAAATCAAATTGCGCCTAACCTGGAATAATACATTTTGACCTTTCTCTTGCATTTCAAAGATGCATGTTTTTTCCCTTTGTATTATATTTTACCAGATTGAATGTGTTATATTGTCCTACATTAATTTCATATTTCCACAAACGTTAAAGTGTTTCCTTTCAAATGGAATCAAGAATATGCATATCCTTGCTTCACGGCCTGAGCTACAGACAGTTAGATTTGGGTATGTCATTTGTAGGCAATTTTTTTTTTTAAAGGGTCCGATCCTTGTCTCCTCCCCTTCATCTACACAGATTGAAGTGGATTTAACAAGTGACGTCAATAAGGGATCATAGCTTTCACCTGGATTCACCTGGTCAGTCTATGTCATGGAGTCTTAATGTTTTGTATACTCAGTTTATATGCATATTTGTCTCTGTCTCAGCACCAATTGGTAGATTTAAAAATACTATTTTCTTGTAGATTATTTAGATTTAGGAAAGTATTCATGAATCATAAAAAAACAAAAGTGGTTTGATTAATTCAGAAAATTGCCACATTCTGTTCTTCAACACATGGTAATGTTGGAAGATTAGCGTACATATAATTATAATAGGGAGAACAGTGTACAATAGTAGCCTATACCCTGGTCTATTGCCTGCACTAACCAGGGAACTGTGTGATGACACGACCAAGTACTGTGCCATGCGTCAGTTTCAAACTGTTAGCACTTGATCTGACACTCCGCTCCATAATGATTTAATTTGCCTACATTTCTTTTTTTTAATATTATCACCTGTTACTAATGATCCTCAGCAACAACCACACGGCCATTACGGAGTTTACAGAGGAAGCAAATGAAGGTGAGCGAAACAATGTAATTAAATGGAATGATAATGTAGGCTATACCAACTGAAGGGAACTAACAGAAAATTGCCAGTTGAAAATGTGTTATTAGGCCAACTGACGGTCGATACTGATAGTGGCTTTTATTTAACATGCTAGAAATAGGGTAGCCTATAAATAAGTCATTCAAGACTGCCCATCCCTGCAAGTTAAAAGACTACACAATAAGAATTCTGAATAATGGCACAGCATTTCATATATTTTACTGGTGGAAAGTTGATATGCTTCAGATTACTGCCATATGACTGGTTTCACATTTGTCTCCAGCGATTATAAGGTAAAATAGATCCAAAACTGGTGTCACTTATATTTACAATTCCCTTATCCAAATGAATTACTCATTTACCTAGCTATTATCAATAGCTCGTATCAAGTTGTAAATTACAGTGCATGGAGAAGGGTGTTATTTTTATATGAAAAAATGCAGTATTTGCTTTTTCCATTTGGAATCGGTAGGTTCGCTCGACCTTATTCCAGGTTTCCTCACACATAAAGTTGGTGGAATTATAAGGGAATTAAGTCAAGGTCAGAACACCACTTATCTCCTGCAAGCTGACTTTGGTCGCCAGTTGTATGGTGTTTTCTCCGACACATTGGTGCAGCTGGCTTACAGGTTAAGCGAGCAGTGTGTCAAGAAGCAGTGCGGCTTGGCAGGGTCGTATTTCAGAGGACGCATGGCTCTCAACCTTCGCCTCTCCCGAGGCCGTAAGGCAGCTGCAGCGATTGGACAAGACTAACTACCAAATGGATATCACAAAATTGGGGAGAAAAGGGGGTAAAAAAAAGTTATAAAAAGAACACGGCTTATCTGTAGACATCTCTGCCGCACCTTCATTTCTTAGATGTCCACCCGAACGAATAGCGGGTGAATAGTATGCTTTTCTCATGTTTAAATGTCAAAATACGCATAGAGAGAAAAGGGAATTATGTTCAATATACGCTCGCTTAACTTGGGTCGGAATCGGGCCCTTAAACACACACACAGATTTAACTTCCACCTCCCCCCAACTGCTGCACCCCCCTGCCTGCGTGCCCAGCCTACCAATGCCCCCTGGCAGGCAGCCATTACATTGTGATTATGATGATGCAATCAGGGCGCTCGTGGGAGCGATCGGTGCAGTAATCACACATAGCCTATAATCCTGCTAATGAGCGTGGCGTGTGCTAACGGACGCTAGGCCTATAATCCTGCTAATGAGCATGGCTTGTGCTAACATAGCTAGGCCTATAATCCTGCTCATGAGCGTGGCGTGTCCTGACTGACGCTAGGCCCATAATGCTGCTAATGAGCGTTGCGTGTGCTAACGGACTCTAGGCCGTCTGGCTGGCCTCTCTCTGGACAGTCCAGCATCTATGAGGTCTGATTACATTCTGCCCAATTTGTTAATGCCCTTAAATACTGATGTGACTGGGAGGAATTACAGAGAATTGACAACTGATGTGGGTAGCATTTTGAACCCAACTGGTGTAATGCATTATTATATGGCTATAATGTATTGTTCTGGAAGATTTGTCATACATGATCCTGACTAAAAAACAGCTTGTTTCAGTCTTGAGAAATGTCTGCATTGAAATACTAATTTGCAATGCAGGTATACTGGAAAGTTAATGTTGCACTTACAGCACACATCGTTATGGTTTCATTCCTAGTATGGGACTTTCACGCTGCTCCTTTTCATTGTAATTACTCTTTTAGTCCCATGATTTAAGATATGCCTTTTCCCCTCCTGACCTCAGATATAAATTACAGTCAAGATTTTCTAGTTTCAACATAAGGGGAAAGCCATTGCGATTGGGTCGTGCTTTCAATGTATAATTTCTACATGAACCCCCAAAAATCCCTGGTAAATGTAGTTTAGCTCAGCAGCCAACTGCTAATACGGTGAAATGCTTGTTCAATGAGCGGATGTGTTATATTCATTTCGCTCGCTCGTTAGTGGGACCGAATCCAGATGAGACAATTATTGTATGAACTCAAACACACAGGCCCATTATTCCCAGTAGTGCCGACAGAAATGTCTCACTAGGGGAAAAGTGGGTACATGTTAGAATGAGAGGCACGTAATCGAGAGAGAAAACAGACAAGGGCAGAACTTCCAGTTTAGAATAACCATATAATTAGTTCTAGCGTACAAAAGACTCTGTAGCCTACAGCAATGCCGAGTTTGGTTATACAGTGTTTTGGCAACGACAGCAATATATATATATCTATCTACACAGAGATTTTTTAAGGGCTTTTAGGCAAGAAGCAACATCTTCTTAACTACAGTGTCACATACAAATATCCCTGTGTACTGCACAGCAGAAGAAATCCAAAACAAGCATAATTTTTCGAGATACAGTATGATCTGAAAGCCAACATCCACAGCAATAAGACACTTGGTTAGCACACACTCAAGTCATCAACATCCAAACTAGCTCACCTATGGCTATAAACCTTAATACATGACAATGACAGCAGGCATTCATATCTTCTACCCTAAGTCATAATACTTATCTGCAGTGAGTTCTCTTTTACAGTAAGCTTAGAGTGTTTCTTTTGTTATTTCTCTTTGCATTTTATTTAACCAATGTGGTAATGCTGCGCTATTGCCAAACAAACGCAGGCTGAATAAAAGCGGTTGCTCCCTCGACTCCCATTGGGTTCTATGTCTTCTTCTTTTAGCTATTGCAGGTGGTCTCCTGGTGAACGGAGACTGAGGCTGATCCTCGGTCAGTTTCTGGGGCGCTGCTGGTGGTAGAGGGGTCACTAGAGCAGTATTTTGTCTGCAGGGAGCGGCCTACGTAGCTCCAGTACTCCCTCCGGATGGTGTCCTTCTCCTGGGCCAGGAGCTCACAGAGCTTGGGGGAGAACAGGAGGAGAGGGAGAGAAACGGAGAGGGTTAGAGTTATAGCAGGATTAAAGGGTTGAAGGGGCAAGACACGAGAGACGGACCGAGTGGACACGAGATCCATTTACACAACACAGCAGAAAGAACTGATGTGGTAAGATAATGCTGTGTCGGGTGTAATCAGAATGTTCACTTTGTTGCTGATTAATGCCAATTCTCTGGGTTTTTTTGCACTCTTGCAACCCATGTGTTTTGAACTTTGCGCTGATTTGCTAATACTTGCTTGTTAAATCTTTCGATAAAGTACGACTGAAATGTATTTATAAATGCCTGGAATATTTCAATTTCTTATACAATGGGTTAAAGTTATGTATAGTAACCCTAGGTGTAAAATATTAAATAATGGCTGCTTCTCAGAAAGTATTAAACTGTCAACTATCGGCAGATCTATTTATTACGGCCATCGAAATGTTAGCTATTAAAATCAAGATCCAACAATTATATCAAGGGGTTAGAAATCCAGGGCTTAAAACAGGGATGCAAACTGGTGAGGGCCCAAAAAGGTAACGTTCTTTTTTCTCACTGAAACGTGCAAAACAAATCCCTGCTAGGTGGGATGCAGGTTAACTAATTAAAACAACAAAGAATAATGAGCTACATGATCAGTCTGTGTGTAAGATAAAGTGGTTCATGTGAACCTAACTCACAGCTAAAAAAGTGTAAGGAAAGCAATCCAATGTTATTCGTTGCCTAGACTTTACTGCAAATGACACTCAAGTCTTGAGAAAACAAAACAATACTAATATTGCAGTAAGCCATGACAGCCTTTATAATAGAATGCTTGTGACCACACACACATCTAAATATTGCACTTGGGGAACAGGCATTCTATTTTTGCTCTATTATAGTGGTCACTATAGTAGACATCGATCTAGTGCACAAGGCTACATGTGTGCAAAAATAACATTCACGGAGTAAAAAAAATTAATAATCCCCTCTCACTCACACAAGTGTTACTGTCAAATGCAACACAACAAAAGCAATATCTTTGGGCTACATTGTTCACATCGGTTCTACAATGTGCCAGCAGTTTACCTATTTGCTTATGGCCTTGCCTACACCTTGCGACTTACACCTAGCAACTACACCTAGCAAAAAAACGATATTTTATTTGGAACGGCAAGCCAGACAAAATGCAAAGGAGCCTATTTATATAATGAATATGAATTCAGAGGGCAGAAATGATTAAATATTAAAACAGACCTCTCACTAAAGGCTTCAGTCATACAAAAGTTATACTTAAATCCGAACTGATTCTATAGCAGATTAGTAAAAAAGTCTCACCCCTTGAACAAGAATGGACTTTTTCGCTTCATTCTGATTACAACCTCTCACTCTGTTATTTGAAAATGAAAATCATCTCAGATATATATATATTTTTTAACAAACCATAAAGTTTGTTAAAGTTTGCAATTTCAGTTTAATCCACCAGAAAAGACAGAACAAAAAAAGACTAATATTATGGTTAAAATGCAAATATACTAAATTATTTAAAAAAGCATTTTTGGAATAAAAACTAGCATGAGTATAATCCTTTTAAATTACGTCATAAATAGGACTGGTGGAGTTGTCACACGTGCAGCTAATGAAAACATATGGAAATGTCTGCTCTACCCAAAATTACAACAATTGCAGCATTACCGCAAAAATGGAAGAGGCAAGTGGAAGGGGTGAAAAGTAAGGAACTTGTCTGTCCGCCCTGCATTAAAGACCAAAATTGGTTAAAGAAAATGGTCATAAATAAAAAAAGTATATCAGTTTCATTTAAGGACCAAAAAATTGACAGCTGTGCCATATAGATTGCAAAATAGCTGTGAAGCGATTTACGATATACAGATTCCATGGTACATGGTTTATAAACTGATACACAAAACAATGCCGGATTCAAAAAACCGTTGCATTTTTCAATAAAAAAACGACACCAAATTCTTGCAACCAATAGAATGTCAAACAGTGAATTCGGGAAGTATTCAGACCCTTTGACTTTTTCCACATTTTGTTACATCACAGACTTATTCAAAAATTGATTAGATTTTTTCACCTCATCCATCTAAACACAAAACCCCATGATGACAAAGCAAAAACAGGTTTAGAAATCTTTGCAAATTTATTAAAAATGAAACGGTCTGCAAGTTCTTCTGTGGAGATGGGGGAACCTTCCAGAAGGACAACTATCTCTGCAGCACTCCACCAAGCAGGCCTTTATTGTAGAGTGGGCAGACTGAAGCCACTCCTCAGTAAAAGGCACAACAGCACGCTTGGAGTTTGCCAAAAGGCCATGACAAACAAGATTCTCTGGTCTGATGAAACAACAAAGATTGAACTCTTTGGCCTGAATGCCAAGTGTCAAGTCTGGAGGAAACCTAGCACCATCTCTACGGTGAAGCATGGTGGTGGCAGCATCATGCTGTGGGGATGTTTTTCAGCGGCAGGGACTGGGAGACTAGGCAGGCACGAGGCAAAGATGAATGGAGCAAAGTACAGAGATCCTTGATGAAAACCTGCTCCGAGCGCTCAGGACGTCAGATTGGGGAGAAGGTTCACCTTCCAACAGGACAACGATCCTTAGCACACAGCCAAGACAATGCAGAATTGGCTTCGGGAAAAGTCTCTGAATGTCCTTGAGTGGCCCAGCCTGAGCCCGTACTTGAACCAGATTGAACATCTCTGGAGAGACCTGAAAATAGCTGTGCAGCGACGCTCCCATCCAACCTGTCAGAGCTTGAGAGGCTCTGCAGAGAAGAATGGGAGAAACTCCCCAAATACAGGTGTGCCAAGCTTGTAGCGTCATACCCAAGAAGACTCAAGGCTGTAATTGATGCCAAAGGTGCTTCAAAGTACTGAGTAAAATGCGAGTACTTATGTAACTGTGATTTCAGTTTTTTATTGTTTTTATTTTGTATACATTTGCACAAAAAAACAAAAACCTGTTTTAGCTTTGTCATTATGTGGTATTGTGTGCAGATTGATGGGGGAAAAATTATTTAATCCATTTTAGATTAAGGCTGTAACGTAACAAAATGTGGAAAAAGTCAAGGGTTCTGAATACTTTCCGAATGCACTATGTATCTACAAAAAAATATATATGGGGGATTTTAAATGATGCAGACAATTACATTGATAGAAGCTACAATCTACAGTATCTGCAACATTAAAGCTGATCTACCCCCTATAAAAACAGTAACAAAAAAACTTGCTCGTTTGATTATGTGCAAATCAAATTACCTGGTCATTATTTATATTATATCCATTACCACAGCTAACACAGCCATGGTAGGAGTACTGGTAGTGAATTAAGTTGGCTAATGGCTACTCAACATACAGGTAAACTGCCAAAACTAAGGAAACACCAACATAACGTATCTTAATAGCTTCAATGCACCTTGGCATAGATGTCTGGAAGTCTGGAGGGATGCAACACCATTCTTCCACGAGAAATTCCATAATTTGGTGTTTTGTTGGTGGTGGTGACAAATGGGTTTAGGCACCGCTCCAGAATTTCCCACAAGTGTTCAATTGGGTTGAGATCTGGTGACTGAGATGGCATTTCATTTTCATGCTCATCAAACCATTCAGGTGACCACCCATGCCCTGTGGATGGGAGCACTGTCATCCTATATGTAAAAAATAAATGGCCTGCCCAGCATTTTTATACATGCTTAGGGTCATGATGGGATGCTAAAGAAACCACACCTGTGTGGAGGCACCTGCTTTCAATATACTTTGTATCCCTCATTTACTCAAGCGTTTCCATTATTTTAGCAGTTACCTGTACATTGACATCTCTCGAGGTGGCACTAGCATCGAGAAACATCAATTTAAAAAAAAAAGTAAATAGAGGAAAAATACAAATCATATTCTCAACAACCAACTGAAAGCATTCCCGTCCATGCATTTCCGAGTAGACGGAACTAAAATAAGTATAAGAGCTCCTGCAGTGACTTTTTCTGAATGAGCCAATGCCTATTGAAAACAGCAGCAGAAGAAAGAAAAAACTCCCAAGAAACCTAATTAACTCCGACACACACACACAGCCGAACATTGAGTTCCCCAATACAGAGGCAGCATACCAGCTGTCATTCAAACTGCCAGGTAGACATTGGAGGCTTGGAAAAGCACGCAAGACATCCGGTGCGATAGGCGAAAGAGTTTTCAAATCCAACACGTGGACTCGTTGAATAATTCCTACTGATTTACCCTTTTTCCTCAGCCTTGAACTGTTGGTGCGAGGGCTGTTATACACTGATTGACTCAAAGTCAATGTTTTATACTGGAAATGTACTAAGAAAGGAGATGTCCCAGCTATGGTAGAACACTCCATTTTCATTCTCTGCACATTGTTGCCAAGTTCTTCAGCGTCTACACCAGTTTCACAATTTCTGTTCAGGCAGAGCACTAGCACATTTCAACTCATCAAAGCTTGGTGTTTAGTTGAATCAAGTGTGCTACTGCTGGGCTAGACTAAAAATGTGCACTCCCTTCGGGTCCTCCAGGAAATGGATTGAGAAACAGTGATCTAAAGACTCTTTTCAGCTGAGTGCACAACTAAATCCTACTTCTGCCACCATCTGTCTCTAAATTAGTTTATAGTCGTTTATACAGTTGAAGTTAGAAGCCAAATACATTTAAACTCAGTTTTTGACAATTCCTGACATTTAATCCAAGTAAAAATTCCCTGTCTTAGGTCAGTTAGGATCACCACTTTATTTTAAGAATGTGAAATGTCAGAATAATTAGTAGAGAGAAATATTTATTTCCCCCCCCCTCTTTCATCACATTCCCAGTGGGTCAGAAGTTTACATACACTCAATTAGTATTTGGTAGCATTGCCTTTAAATTGTTTAACTTGGGTGACACGTTTCAGATATCCTTCCACAATAAGTTGGGTGAATTTTGGACCATTCCTCCTGACAGAGCTGGTGTAACAGTCAGGCTTTTTCAGTTCTGCCCACAAATTTTCTATAGGGTTGAGGTCAGGGCTTTGAGATGGCCACTCCAATACCTTGACTTTGTTGTCCTGAAGCCATTTTGCCACAACTTTGGAAGTATGCTTGGGGTCATTGTCCATTTGGAAGACCCATTTGCGACCAAGCTTTAACTTCCTGACTGATGTCTTGAGATGTTGCTTCAATATATCCACATAAGTTTCCTGCCTCATGATGCCATCTATTTTGTGAAGTGCACCAATCCCTCCTGCAACAAAGCACCTGCTGCCACCCCCGTGCTTCACGGTTGGGATGGTGTTCTTCGGCTTGCAAGCATCCCCCTTTTTCCTCCAAATATAACAATGGCCATTATGGCCAAACAGTTCTATTTTTGTTTCATCAGACCAGAGGACATTTCTCCAAAAAGTACGATCTTTGTCCCCATGTTCAGTTGCAAACCGTAGTCTGGCTTTTTTAGGGCGGTTTTGGAGCAGTGGCTTCTTCCTTGCTGAGCGGCCTTTAAGGTTACGTCGATATAGGACTCGTTTTACTGTGGATATAGATACTTTTGTACCTGTTTCCTCCAACATCTTCACAAGGTCCTTTGCTGCTGTTCTGGGATTGATTTGCACTTTTCACACAAGTACGTTCATCTCTAGGAGACAGAAGGCGTCTCCTTCCTGAGCGGTATGAAGGCTGCGTGGTCCCATGGTGTTTATACTTGCGTACTATTGTTTGTACATATGAACGTGGTACCTTCAGGCGTTTGGAAATTGCTCCCAAGGATGAACAAGACTTGTGGAGGTCTACAATTTATATGCTGAGGTCTTGGCTGATTTCTTTTCATTTTCCCATGATGTCAAGCAAAGAGGCACTGAGTTTGAAGGTAGGCCTTGAAATACATCCACAGGTACACCTCCAATTGACTCAAATGATGTCAATTAGCCTATCAGAAGCTTCTAAAGCCATGACATCATTTTCTGGAATTTTCCAAGCTGTATAAAGGCACAGTCAAGTTGTGTATGTAAACTTCTGACCCACTGGAATTGTGATACAGTGAATTATAAGTGAAATAATCTGTCCGTAAACAATTGTTGGAAAAATGTCATGCACTCTGTCATGCAAAGTAGATGTCCAAACCGACTTGCCAAAACAATAGTTTGTTAACAAGAAATTTGTGGAGTGTTTGAAAAACTAGTTTTAATGACTCCAACCTAAGTGTATGTAAACTTCTGACTTCAACTGTACCTGTACCCCCGCACATTGACTCGGTACCAGTATCCCCTGTATATATAGCCTCATTATTATTTTGTGTATGTTTTACTTTCGTTTATTTAGTCAATCTTTTCTTAACTCTTATTTGTCTTAAAACTGCATTGGTGGTTAAGGGCTTGTACGTAAGCATTTCACGGTAAGGTCTACACCTGTTGTATTCGGCGAATAAAATTGTATTTGATTTTATATGCATATCACTACTATAAAGTAATCCCAAATGTGAAATTAGATTATGCCTATTTTCCCATACATACATTTCCCATACATTTGGGCTGAACTATCCCTTTAAGTCCGATAGGTCCCAGTGCTGCTCACCTCCAGGGCCTTGCTAAGGACCTCCTCCTGGTCTCCTAAGGTGTTCTCCAGGGAGTCCTCGTAGATGTCCACCAGGAAGCCCAGCAGGTAGGGCGAGCAGTGGGTCTCCTTGAGCTCCAGGATCTGCTCCAGGAGACCCGGGTGGGACGACAGGCCCCGGTCCTGCAGAATCCTGGGGGAAAAGGAGGAGGAAAGGGGTGTGAAAAGCTTCAGCCAACTCTACAGAAGCAGTATCCCAATTCTGAGCTCCTACACTAAACATGGTGACTTCTGACATCTGCTGGTGGAGGATAGAAACTGCAAGATAAGTGCATTATTATTATTAGCCATTATGTTGTAGACTCACAAATTAAAGGCCCAGTGCAGTAAAAAACTTGATTTACCAGTGTTTTATACATATTTCCACACTACGAGGTTGAAATAATACTGTGAAATTGTGAAAATTATGATAATGTCCTTGTTAGTGTAAGAGTGGTTTAAAAAGACTGCCTGAAATGTTAGCCTGTTTTGGTGGGATGGAGTTTTGTCCTGCCTAGTTACATCACCAGGTGGTAAATTAATTAATAGACCAATAAGAAAGAGTTCCAAACCTCTCTGCCAATAACAGCTAGTTTTCAGTTTTCCCCTCCCCACTCAGACCAGTCCTAGCAAAATTCTTGCTTGAAAAATTACTCTTTGATAAGATTCTATTTTTGTTTCTTTTTGACCATTTTAATGGAAAATAATCACAGTAAGGTACTTAATTGTTACCCAGAAATGATTTGATATTGAGATAAAAACAGCTGCATTGGACCTTAAATATGAATACTTAAGAATTTTTACAATGAGGCACTTTATCTACAGTACTTCGCAGAGTGTAGATGAACTCGTGGATATCATTTTTATGTCCATGTGTGCAGTTTGAAGGAAGTTGCTAACTAGCGTTAGCACAGTGACTGGAAGTCTATGGTAACTGCTAGCATGCTAGTAGATGCCATAGACTTCATCATTGCGCTAACACTAGTTAGCATTGGCTCACGAAACTACCTCCATACTTAATGCAGAGACATACAAATGTCCTAAATCCCTATATATCCCTTTAAGTATTATTTAATTCCCTACTGAATGAATCCTGTATGACACCTACCCTTTCAAATAGTTCCACACACTTTCATTGTGGGGAGCCTTCTTGATCTGTTTGAGACTGTACCTTAAAAAAGACAAAGGAGAATACATTTATCAGATATGTGTCTGATGTAGCACACTGGAAATCTCTGTCCAGTCCAGAAAAAATCCCTTACCCAAGGAGACCCAAAACAATTTGATAGGCTAGATGGGTCTTCCAGCATTACACCTATCAGAGGGCAAGGTGGAGCTACTATTATGATGCTCATACTGATCACATCCTTTCAGATATAAACTCAGCAAAAAAATAAATGTCCCTTTTTCAGGACCCTGTCTTTCAAAGATAATTCGTAAAAATCCAAAAAACTTTACAGATCTTCATTGTAAAGGGTTTAAACACTGTTTACCATGCTTGTTCAATGAACCATTAACAATTAATGAACATGCACCTGTGGAACGGTCGTTAAGACACCTACAGCTTTCAGACGGTAGACAATTAAGGTCACAGTTATGAAAACTTAGGACACTAAAGAGGCCTTTCTACTGACTCTGAAAAACACCAGAAGAAAGATGCCCAGGGTCCCTGCTCATCTGCGTGAACGTGCCTTAGGCATGCTGCAAGGAGGCATGAGGACTGCAGATGTGGCCAGAGCAATAAACTGCAATGTCCGTACTGTGAGACGCCTAAGATGGCACTACAGGGAGACAGGACGGACAGCTGATCGTCCTCGCAGTGGCAGACCACGTGTAACAACACCTGCACAGGATCGGTACATCCGAACATCACACCTGCGGGACAGGTACAGGATGGCAACAACAACTGCCCAAGTTGCACCACGAATGCACAATCCCTCCATCAGTGCTCAGACTGTCTGCAATAGCCTGAGAGAGGCTGGACTGAGGGCTTGTAGGCCTGTTGTAAGGCAGGTCCTCACCAGACATCACCGGCAACAACATCACCTATGGGCACAAACATACCGTCGCTGGACAAGACGGGACTGGCAAAAAGTGCTCTTCACTGATGAGTCGCAGTTTTGTCTCACCAGGGGTGATGGTCGGATTCGCGTTTTTTCGTCGAAGGAATGAGCGTTACACCGAGGCCTGTACTCTGGAGCAGGATCGATTTGGAGGTGGAGGGTCCGTCATGGTCTGGGGCGGTGTGTTACAGCATCACCGTACTGAGCTTGTTGTCATTGCAGGCAATCTCACCGCTGTGCATTACAGGGAAGACATTCTCCTCCCTCATGTGGTACCCTTCCTGCAGGCTCATCCTGACATAACCCTCCAGCATGACAATGCCACCAGCCATACTCCTCGTTCTGTGCGTGATTTTCTGCAAGACAGGAATGCCAGTGTTCTGCCATGGCCAGCGAAGAGCCCGGATCTCAATCCCATTGAGCACGTCTGGGACCTGTTGGATCGGAGGGTGAGGGCTAGGGCCATTCCCCCCAGAAATGTCCGGGAACTTGCAGGTGCCTTGGTGGAAGAGTGGGGTAACATCTCACAGCAAGAACTGGCAAATCTGGTTCAGTTCATGAGGAGATGCATTGCAGTACTTAATGCAGCTGGTGTCCACACCAGATACTGAATGTTACTTTTGACTCCCCTTTGTTCAGGGACACATTATTCAATTTCTGTTAGTCACATGTCTGTGGAACTTGTTCAGTTTATGTCTCAGTTATTGAATCTTGTTATGTTCATACAAATATTTACATATGTTAAGTTTGCTGAAAATAAACAGTTGACAGTGAGAGGACATTTCTTTTTTTGCTGAGTTTATGAAGTGTCTATGATGAAGTGTCTGGTGGGTAGGGGCTAGGGTGAAGTGTCTGGTGGGTAGGGGCTAGGAGGATGAAGTGTCTGGTGGGTAGGGGCTAGGAGGATGAAGTGTCTAGTGGGTAGGGGCTAGGAGGATGAAGTGTCTAGTGGGTAGGGGCTAGGAGGATGAAGTGTCTGGTGGGTAGGGGCTAGGAGGATGAAGTGTCTGGTGGGTAGGGGCTAGGAGGATGAAGTGTCTGGTGGGTAGGGGCTAGGAGGATGAAGTGTCTGGTGGGTAGGGGCTAGGAGGATGAAGTGTCTAGTTGGTAGAGGGATGAAGTGTCTATTGGGTAGGGGATAGGAGGATGAAGTGTCTGGTGGGTAGGGGCTAGGAGGATGAAGTGTCTAGTTGGTAGCGGCTAGGAGGATGAAGTGTCTAGTTGGTAGCGGCTAGGAGGATGAAGTGTCTAGTTGGTAGGAGGATGAAGTGTCTATTGGGTAGGGGCTAGGAGGATGAAGTGTCTAGTTGGTAGGAGGATGAAGTGTCTATTGGGTAGGGGCTAGGAGGATGAAGTGTCTAGTTGGTAGGAGGATTAAGTGTCTATTGGGTAGGGGCTAGGAGGATGAAGTGTCTAGTTGGTAGGAGGATGAAGTGTCTAGTTGGTAGGAGGATGAAGTGTCTATTGGGTAGGGGCTAGGAGGATGAAGTGTCTAGTTGGTAGGAGGATTAAGCGTCTATTGGGTAGGGGATAGGAGGATGAAGTGTCTAGTTGGTAGGAGGATTAAGTGTCTATTGGGTAGGGGCTAGGAGGATGAAGTGTCTAGTTGGTAGCAGCTAGGAGGATGAAGTGTCTAGTTGGTAGGAGGATTAAGTGTCTATTGGGTAGGGGCTAGGAGGATGAAGTGTCTAGTTGGTAGGAGGATTAAGTGTCTATTGGGTAGGGGATAGGAGGATGAAGTGTCTTGTGGGTATGAGGTTGTTTCTTTCCCATTTTCAGTTTCTACTCAAGAGTAGTAAGGTGTGGGGCTGACATGAGATATGGTATGTAGGGAGAGCAGGTACATACTGTACTTCTCTGTTGAGTATGGCTGGGTCTGAGTAGCCTGTCGTGTGGGAGATGACGTAGTGCCTCTGGTTCCATGCAGAGTTGTTCCTCACATCCTCCTCCAACAACTGCTCCACATACTCCAGCTCACTGTCCCACAGCTTGTACTCCTGGAGAACAATACACACCTATTTAGTACACGCCATACACTTTAGTCGACACACTTACAGTATTTAGTCCAGATACACACACAATATTTAGACCAGACACACTCCATACACATATTTAGTAATGACAGAGACAAACACACCATTGTCATTGCTATACAGTATTCCAATGGCATGTGACCACTGATTAGTGATTAATATGCACTGCAGATAAAGGATCTTCTGGTTCAGAAATCTCCCTTCATGCTGATATCCTAGAGACATTTCTGATCCATCCGCTACTAGATACTTTCCAAGACTATACAGTGATTCAATCACACAACTAGGAAAACAAAACTGCACAGTCATATAATCAATGCAGCACATTTCAGAGAGCCACAGGAGGTCTGTTCGGATGCAGAATGCAAATGTCACTTCATTTGCATAGACATGCGAAAATAAATTATGCAAATCAAGGCCATTTGGTTTCATTACCACAAATCTGGAGCTGATAACGTTTTCAAAATTGGGCCATTGAGTCTTAGGTAGGCTACATTCACAATGCTTTTGCAGTTTGACCGCAAATCATGCAACACTACTGTAATAAGTGGAGTGAGAGAATGAAAGGAAAGGGACAACCGAAACTGGGTTCATCGCTTTGCTCGTCTAGCAGAAGTGTCAGCTTATCCTTCCAATCAGAGACAGAGAGGAAATCTTTGGCACCACCCGTTCTACTAGCAATAGATTGTCATTTGACCCTTTCTGATAGCAATAGATTGTTATTTGCATACTCTATAGGCAGCCATATACTCTCCATTTCATAAGAAGATATGTGATGGTGAATGTGTAACAGAGTAGGTTTAGTCCCTGTCCCAAACTGGGCTTATCCAGAGACACACTGCACAGGAACACTTCCTACTCAATAAGCACCGTCAATACCACTGACCCATAAAAGCCAAGGTGAGGAGATGTCACTTGGTCCGGGACAACAGTAATTCTATGTCTCAGGGCAGGAGACGTCACTTGGTCCGGGACAACAGTAATTCTATGTGTCAGGGCAGGAGATGTCACTTGGTCCGGGACAATAGTAATTCTATGTGTCAGGGCAAGAGACGTCACTTGGTCCAGGACAACAGTAATTCTATGTGTCAGGGCAAGAGATGTCACTTGCACGATGACCGCTACTAGCACACAGCTAACAATTCACCATGAGTTACAAACACAACCTGGTTGTTGAGGCTCCTACCTTGAGGACCCACTGTCTGTGCTGCCAGGCGTGGTAGTTCTTAGCATCCTGACTTAGGATCTCTGCAATGAACTCCAGTTCTTCCGAGGGGTCGTTCAGCCACTCCACCACCATACGTCTATGGTGCCTAGGATAAGGAGAAGACGGTTATTGACACACATTCTATGGTTCTACACAAGTCTTTGTGAAACAGAAGAACAAGTTTATTGTTCAACTTGTTGAGAAGGAAAATGTATCTATATGCTCAAAAGCAAATGTTGGAGACAAACAGCCTGATGATGTCATCCAGTCACATCTGTTCATTTTCCAAAGTACAGCACACAATATTTTACATAAAGTAGGTTCTTAAAGGATTATAGTGTTAGTCTGCTTTGTGTTTGCTTTTTGCCATGGAAAATTGAGTATTGTCAGATCGTGATACTGGTATAGTGACACAAATTTAGATTGGAAGAGCTCACCAGACTTGGTAGTTTTTGGGCTGGTCCTCAATGATGGCTGTAATGTACCTCATCTCCTCTCTCAGGTCCTTCTCCAGGGCCTGCAGTAACACACGCCGGTAGTGCCTTCACACACACAGACACACACAGAGAAAGAGAAAAAGTACACCCTTTCTTTAGGGTCTTGCACTTGTCATTTTCGAAGAGAGGGTTATACCAAATAAAACTATTGGTATTCTACTGTTGTTGTGTTCATAAATCATAATAACATTGGCTTACCATACAGTGTAATTTGCAGCATTCAGTTCAATAGCTTCAGCCGTCAGCGTGAATGCCCTGTCGCTTTTTTCATCATTCTTCAATAACGCTCGGAAATAGTCATACACGTCTGTGACTATTGGAGACAAAAATGTTGGTTGCATTGGGTACGTGTGAAATGAAAAGTTTCTGATGCAAAGTGAAATAATTTTGACATGAATCGTAACTACTCAAAGGGACTTCGGAGTCATTTGGTAGGCTAAATGCATGAGATGATATGCATAAACCAACATAGATGTATGGTTCTAAATTATATGCCAAGTTTAATATCTTACACTTGTCAGAGTAGGCAATCTTCACAACAGGATTGGGACCATCATCTTGTGGAACCGGTTCTAAATCAGCCCATTCTTGTCTGTCTCTTTTATATGAGCAGAGGCGGGAGGGAGAGAGAGAGGGTAAAGCTAGAGGGACATTAGTGAATGGGGCAACTGTTCTCTCCGCCAATGCGGCTACGACAAATGTTCAGGTATCCCGTTTAAATCAATGCAAAATATAAAACACTAATACATAGCTATAATTGTAAGAGTACTATCAATTACAGATCAATCGAATCTCCCTTTCACGGCGAGCAAGCTAACGTAGCTAGCCAGCAAATTCAAACCGGCTCATGGAGTTGGAAAAAATAGCCAAATTGCTCCACAGAGAACAATCTTTGACTAGCTAATTAACGTTACACTCTGATAGCAATGTGAACCAGTCTTTATGCATATTCGACTTATGATGAATGCATGGCTAAATTTGGCATCACTAACCACAACATGCAATCACTTTTCTAGCTAACGTTAGCTAGCTACTTAGCCTAACTAGCTAATTAGCCTACCTGTAAAACATATAACGGAACGGGTTTTCATAGTCAATCTCGGGCTCCTCTTCAACCCCTTCCTCGCTCCTCCTCTCATCCTGCAATTCTGAGGATACATGTGAAGTTTCTTCAATGCCTGACATTCTGTAATAAGCTGGTCTTTCGGTTGCAGGCTGAACAAGTGCTGCCTTATTTGCAACGTCGGACCTCTGTGGTGTTGCACTCATTGATGTAATTTCCTCTGTTTTGTGCAACTCGGATAACCGTTTTACAAGGTACAGTGTACTGGAGCATGTATGATCCGCGTAGAGGTCGATAGCAATAGTTTATTAATGTTAAGAAGAAGGAGAGGAAGAAATATCAATGAGGAAAGTTTTAAAACGTTGAGTGTTTGTCAGCTATCGGTTATCTCATTATCAAATAAATGGTTTTCAAAATGGTTTGTTTTGAACTGCTACCGCGTTCAAAACTGGGAAAATATGAGGTCTAATCATGACGTCAGTGATCTTCAGGTCGGAAAGTCGGAGATTTAGAAAAAGGCCCGAGCTGGAATTCCGAGTTGATTTGAACGCACTGAGGTCGGAGATTTCCGAGTTCCCAGTTGCTTTAAACGCGGCATGGGAAATCGGAAGAAAACTAGGTCAAATCATGACGTCAGCAAAGGAGGCGAGGCGGCTGAGCGGAGAAGGGCTGATAATAATGGCTGGAACGGAGCAAATTAAATAGCATCAAACACCTTGATACCATTCCACATTAAGGTCACAAACCTCCCGTGGACGTCAGTGATCTTCAGATCGGAAAGTCAGAGCTCCCGGAAGAGGCCCGAGTTCCCGACATGGAATTCCGAGTTGGATGACCGTTAAAAACGATTTTTCTCAGTCTGGGGCTCGCTTTAATCAGAGCCCTATTGTCTCGAACGCACTGAAGTCGGAGTTCCCAGTTGTTTTGAATGTGGCGTACTCACACAGGTTTACCAAAGACAGAGGTCTTGTTCCGACATTGCATGCGACTGCGGACTGACTGATCAACAAAGAACATTGCATCATAAAAAACGACTCATTATTATTTGTAGACCAGTCAGTCAGTCACAAGTTACCCATGATACATTATGATTTTGATTATTTCGAACATGGCCCTTGTTATACTGAACACATATGAATCCAACGTGTAAAGTTTTCGTCCAATGTTTCATGAGCTGAAATAAAAGATCCCTGAGATGTTGTGCTCTCCAAATTTGTGCTCAAATTTGTTTACATCCCTGCTAGTGAGCATTTCTCCTTTGCCAAGAGAATTCATTCATCTGACTGGTGTGGCGTATCAAGAAGCTGATTAAACAGCATAATCATTAAACATATGCACCTTGTGCTAGGGACAATAAAAAGCCACTCAAAAATGTGAACAATGCCACAGATGTCTCAAGTTGAGGGAGCGTGCATTTGGCATGCTGACTGCAGGACTGTCCACCAGAGCTGTTGCCAGATAATTGAATGTTAATTTATCCACCATAAGCTGCCTCCAACATTGTTTTAGAGAATATAGCATTATGTAACCACGCCAGCCCAGGACCTCCCTATCCAGCTTCTTCACCTGCAGGATTGTCTGAGACCAGCCACCTGATGAAACTGAGGAGTATTTATATCTGTAATAAAACCCTTTTGTGCGGAAAAACTCAATTCAGATTGCCTTGGCCTGGCTCCCAAATTGGTCGCCCTATGCCCACCCATGGCTGCGCCCCTGCACAGTCATGTGAAATCCATAGATTAGGGCCTAATGAATTTAAATTTACTGATTTCCTTATGAACTGTAACTAAGCAACATCTTTAATTGTTGCGTTTATATATTTTTGTTCCTTGCTGATTCTGTGGGGTTGGGTTAAATGCAGAAGACACATTTCGGTTGAATGTAGTCAGTTGTGCAACTGACCAGGAATCCCCATACTGTATGTACCATTCTGCTACATGGCTGGTTATCATAATATTCACAGAACTGCAGAGAATAAAAGTGATAACTGTATACAAATAATTTAAGTAACGTTCAAAAGTGCTTTTTCCATAAAGACCTGGATACTTCTCTCAAAAAGCCCTTTATTTTTTTTAACATATGAAATTACAATGAATCAACTCAGTAGCTAACAATTGTACATATAGTTAACACGTTTATTGTGGGCTAATGTGTAAGATGGACTTGTAAAAAATTGCTATTATCCAAAACCGTTCAGGTTACAGCGAAGGTAAATGGATGGAATCTAGCCTTCTTTGTTCAGGAATATCACTGTTTGCCATTGCCATTAATGGGCAGTTTTTTGTAGGCGTCAGAGCCCAGGAAGGCCTTGATTTTGGGACGGGCTGACATCTTCTCGACAAAGCTCTTCAGGGAGGGGGAGGTATCCAGGCAACTGGAGCAGAGCACCAGGTGGTTGAGCAGCACTTCAAACAGACTGTAGTCAGCAAACGAAGGCTATGTAGGATAGGGAACAGAGAAACAGACTCTAATGATGGCATATAACTTGAATGGCGATGCATGTTCTACTCATTCTAGTTCTGTGATTTGCAATCACAGTACTGTCTGTTACCTGAGAACCAAACCATTTAATGAATACATTTTGGTAACTTACTCCATAACTCAATAGCCCTCTTTTTGTTTGTGCATTGCAGGATTGGTTACCTTGTCACCAACGAGAAAACCAGTCTTGTTTTTGGCCATCACAGCTTCAAACTTGTCGAGGTGGTTAGGAAGGTCTTTGATGTATGGGTCTTTACCAGTATCCTACAAAAAAGAGAAAGTGTTTAATAATGACACTTCATAAATGTTTACACATTAAGCTACCAGGGTTTCCGTTAGCTTGCAAATGAAAAGCCAATAAATACAACTGTTACCTGCCAAAATGACCGGGAGAAAAAAAAGAAAAAGTTTCAAAATAATGCTTTTTATTAATTGATGGAAATACATTTCAACATAATGCTTATCGGTCTATAGATTCATTTGCATACTTTTGGGGGAATTAAAAATTGTCCTGTGTGTATTTGTTAGTCATAATGTATCTTATTCAGTGGTAACCCATCATTCAGAGCAGGTAGGGCAGAGCCTGTTTTCAGCCCCATCTGTTTAGCTATTAGCATTTTTTTTGCATGTTATTTTGGTATTAATACATGTCACATATCAGTTTGCAAACAAGGTAAAAAACAAAACAATAATTGAGTAATAAAGCCGCATACAAAACACGGTCTCTTTTTTTGCTTCCTTGAGTAAGGCGGTTTCAAAATGCAGGTGTTTCAGACTAGCTCAGTGCTTTCTGCGGTGGGGTGGCCAGCAGAAAATACGGAGCGTATGGGTTGGTAATGTTCTCGCGTTGTGCCGGGATTGGCTCAGTGTTCTGTCACTCATGGGGACAATACGTCACCACAAAATCACCAAAATCACTGAGACACCGAAATGTCTTGTTAACAAACTATAGTTTTGGCAAGTCGGTTAGGACATCTACTTTGTGCCTGACAAGTAATTTTTCCAACAATCGTTTACAGACAGATTATTTCACTGTATCACAATTCCAGTGGGTCAGAAGTTCACATACACTAAAAATTCCATAAAAATGATGTCATGGCTTTAGAAGCTTCTGATAGGCTAATTGACACCATTTGAGTCAATTGGAGGTGTACCTGTGGATGTATTTCAAGGCCTACCTTCAAACTCAGTGCCTCTTTGCTTGACATCATGGGAAAATGAAAAGAAATCAGCCAAGACCTCAGAATATAAATTGTAGACCTCCACAAGTCTTGTTCATCCTTGGGAGCAATTTCCAAACGCCTGAAGGTACCACATTCATATGTACAAACAATAGTACGCAAGTATAAACACCATGGGACCACGCAGCCTTCATACCGCTCAGGAAGGAGACGCCTTCTGTCTCCTAGAGATGAACGTACTTTGGTGTGAAAAGTGCAAATCAATCCCAGAACAGCAGCAAAGGACCTTGTGAAGATGGAGGAAACAGGTACAAAAGTATCTATATCCACAGTAAAACGAGTCCTATATCGACATAACCTGAAAGGCCGCTCAGCAAGGAAGAAGCCACTGCTCCAAAACCGCCCTAAAAAAGCCAGACTACGGTTTGCAACTGAACATGGGGACAAAGATCGTACTTTTTGGAGAAATGTCCTCTGGTCTGATGAAACAAAAATAGAACTGTTTGGCCATAATGGCCATTGTTATATTTGGAGGAAAAAGGGGATGCTTGCAAGCCGAAGAACACCATCCCAACCGTGAAGCACGGGGGTGGCAGCAGGTGCTTTGTTGCAGGAGGGACTGGTGCACTTCACAAAATAGATGGCATCATGAGGCAGGAAACTTATGTGGATATATTGAAGCAACATCAAGACATCAGTCAGGAAGTTAAAGCTTGGTCGCAAATAGGTCTTCCAAAAGGACAATGACCCCAAGCATACTTCCAAAGTTGTGGCAAAATGGCTTAAGGACAACAAAGTCAAGGTATTGGAGTGGCCATCACAAAGCCCTGACCATAATCCTATAGAACATTTGTGGACAGAACTGAAAAAGCATGTGCGAGCAAGGAGGCCTACAAACCTGACTCAGTTACTCCAGCTCTGTCAGGAGGAATGGGCCAAAATTCACCTAACTTATTTTGGGAAGCTTGTGGAAGGCTACCCGAAACGTTTGACCCAAGTTAAACAATTTAAAAGGCAATGCTACCAAATACTAATTGCGTGTATGTAAACTTCTGACCCACTAGGAATGTGATGAAATAAATAAATCAATCATTCTCTCTACTATTATTCTGACATTTCACATTCTTAAAATAAAGTGGTGATCCTAACTGACCTAAGACGGGGAATTTTTACTAGGATTGAATGTCAGGAATTGTGATAAACAGAGTTTAAATGTATTTGGATAAGGTGTATGTAAACTTCTGACTTCAAATTGTACTTAATTGTTTGAAATTTGAATGTTTCATTTCATATTATGAGGCTTGTCTTACCTTGCTTCAAAGTAGCCTAAAGGCAAAATCTGACAATGACAACGTGGAGGCAATTATTTTATAAAGACTTTATAGGTGGCAGATGAATTTCAAGTTTGGGGTTAGCATACAATTTATTCTACCATTCCCACTGTTCTGTGTGCCAGTTTTGATATTTATGGAACAGCTTCATTTCAATAACAATGTTTTTGTTTCTCAAAATCATTGTCATGTGGTTAATCATAAAAATCATCATTAAAATAAAAAGTTTAAAGCCTAACGCAGCCAAATGCACAATCATAGTCATATTAGCAACCCATCCTAGTTGTTGCATCTTTAGATAGCAGATTTATCTGTCACATATGGAACCGCTATCAGGTAGTACCCTCCAAACTCGTCATCAAGCTCGAGACCCTGGGTCTCGACCCCGCCCTGTGCAACTGGGTCCTGGACTTCCTGACGGGCCGCCCCCAGGTGGTGAGGGTAGGTAACATCTCCACCCCGCTGATCCTCAACACTGGGGCCCCACAAGGGTGCGTTCTGAGCCCTCTCCTGTACTCCCCGTTCACCCACGACTGCGTGGCCATCCACGCCTCCAACTCAATCATCAAGTTTGCGGACGACACTACAGTGGTAGGCTTGATTACCAACAACGACGAGACGGCCTACAGGGAGGAGGTGAGGGCCCTCGGAGTGTGGTGTCAGGAAAATAATCTCACACTCAACGTCAACAAAACAAAGGAGATGATCGTGGACTTCAGGAAACAGCAGAGGGAGCACCCCCCTATCCACATCGACGGGACAGTAGTGGAGAAGGTGGAAAGTTTTAAGTTCCTCGGTGTACACATCACGGACAAACTGAATTGGTCCACCCACACAGACAGCGTGAAGAAGGCGCAGCAGCGCCTCTTCAACCTCAGGAGGCTGAAGAAATTCGGCTTGTCACCAAAAGCACTCAAACTTCTACAGATGCACAATCAAGAGCATCCTGTCAGGCTGTATCACCGCCTGGTACGGCAACTGCTCCGCCCACAACCATAAGGCTCTCCAGAGGGTAGTGAGGTCTGCACAACGCATCACCGGGGGCAAACTACCTGCCCTCCAGGACACCTACACCACCCGATGTCACAGGAAGGCCATAAAGATCATCAAGGACAACAACCACCCGAGCCACTGCCTGTTCACCCCGCTATCATCCAGAAGGCGAGGTCAGTACAGGTGCATCAAAGCAGGGACCGAGAGACTGAAAAACAGCTTCTATCTCAAGGCCATCAGACTGTTAAACAGCCACCACTAACATTTAGTGGCCGCTGCCAACATACTGACTCAACTCCAGCCACTTTAATAATGGGAATTGATGGAAATTATGTAAAAATGTATCACTAGCCACTTTAAACAATGCCACTTAATATAATGTTTACATACCCTACATTACTCATCTCATATGTATGTATATACTGTACTGTATATCATCCACTGCATCTTGCCATCTTTATGTAACACATGTATCACTAGCCACTTTAAAACTATGCCACTTTATGTTTACATACCCTACATTACTCATCTCATATGTATATACAGTACTCTATACCATCTACTGCATCTTGCCTATGCCGTTCTGTACCATCACTCATTCATATATCTTTATGTACATATTCTTTATCCCTTTACACTTGTGTGTATAAGGTAGTAGTTGTGGAATTGTTAGGTTAGATTACTTGTTGGTTATTACTGCATTGTCGGAACTAGAAGCACAAGCATTTCGCTACACATCTGCTAACCATGTGTATGTGACAAATAAAATTTGATTTGATTTGAGGTGCACTGTTTAGAATAGTGTTTCCCAGGTGCGCAGTTTAGAATGGTGTTTTTCCCCAAATTGCATTTTGGCAAATGTTTGAAAATGACATTAGCTGCTTCATTACATGAGTTGCATGTTCTGTTAAGATGCATTACCATAATCTAAAATGTGATTTCTGTCATTCTGAGCACCATGGGTGGACGCCCTACTGGATTATGCACCCAATTTACCCGAAAAATGTCTCAAATGGCGGGTAAATTAAAATCTTCCCGGTCTCACTTACTTATGGCGCTGCCTACTCCTGATTCATTTTTCAAATTATATGAGCAAAAAATATTTAGCTTCATCTGGGATGCTAAACCAGACAAAATAAAACACGCCTATCCATATAATGAATAGGGTGGGTTGAGATGATTAAATATAAAAAGCACAAAAACTCTAAAAGCTTCACTTATTCAAAAGTTTTATTTGAACCCTAAATGGTTCTCAAGTAGATTACTAAGAAAAGCTCATCCATTGTTTAAAAATGGCCTTTTTGCAGATTGCCATGTCTCATTTACAATTAATTGAAAATTATACTTTTTTCAGAGTATCTCTCCTTTTCAAACAAGCATTGCAGAGCTGGCTACAATTTCAATTTCATCCCTCTGAAAAGATAGAACAAATATTACAACAAATATTATGGCTGAACTCAAATGTGCTGGTTGATAAAATACCTGTATTTATGGGAAAGATGTTTGAAAAGGGTATTTTGTTCTTAAATTATATTGTAAATTTGAATGGTAGAGTTATGTCCTTCATGGAGTTATCAGAATTGTACAGGAAGGTCTACTCAATCCAAGAGTACAACCAATTGATTACAGCATTACCCCAAAAATGGAGGAGGCAGGTGGCAGCGGGAGGAGGTAGGGAACTGGTCTCTGTCCAATATAAAGGATCAAAACTTGCGGAGGAATAAAAATAGCATAAATAGGAAAGTATACCAGTTTCATTTGAGGACCAGGATGTTGACAACTGTGCCATACAGATTGCAAAATAGTTGGGAAGAGATTTTTGATGTACCGATTCCATGGTACAGGGTGTATGAGTTAATATATAAAACAACGCAAGATTCAAGACTTCGTGCTTTTCAGCTAAAATTATTATATAGAATTCTTGCCACCAACAAAATGTTGAATATTTGGGGCATAAAATCATCGAAGCTCTGCAGATTTTGTTGTGAGGATACAGAATCAATAGACCATTTATTTTGGTATTGCCCTCAGGTAGCCCGTTTCTGGTCTCAGGTTCAGCAATGGCTGAAAATGCATAGCATTGAGATAAAATTGACCCTAGAAATAGTACTGTTAGGAGCTCTGGAACGACCGGGTCAGTCAATTACTTCTATATTAATACTCTTAGTAAAAGTATTTATCTTCAACTCGCAATCTGTGGATTCTATTCAATTAGATTGAATTTGTACGTTAAACATCACAGCATAGTTGAAAGATATGTGTCGCATAGAAACCCGAAGTGGGTGGACAGCAGAGATAGATGGGATGGGCTGAGGGAAGCTGAGGGTTGGGATGTGGAATTGGAGACAAGTGGAGTTGCTGTTCGGTAGATAGAATGATGGTCAAAGATACATTTTTAAAACGTCAAAATAAAACGTATGTTTGAATGACACTGAGGGGCAGTGTTCTTACAACTAATGCCGGTTTGCCTGAGTCTGATGCTGTGCAGGTGTTTGTACACATGCATATACAGACACTCTCATTCAAAAAAACACATACTAGAAGACACACATGTAATAGTGCCAGACATGCACATAAACATATACAGTTGGCATTGCTGTTATGATTTTAGTTGTCCTTTGTTTTACTATTATTTTTTTTTAAACTTTGCATTGTTGGTTGCTGTTTTCTTCTGTCTTTTCCTTTTTTCTCTTTAGTTCATTCTATTAGTTGTTGGTGCATTGGGGGGTTCTTGGGGGTGGGCAATGGAATTAATTGTATTTTTTATTTTTCTTCTTGGGGAGGTGGGACCGTGGGCAGGGTCTCGGATGGTTGAGGGACAGCTATTGGGGAACTGTGGGGGGAGGGGGGGGGGTCTTGGAGGGTTCGGGTCCACGTTTTTTGTTCTGGTGGGAGAGCTGTCAACGTGCCCTTGAGCAGGGCATTGACCCTGTGTGTCGCTCTGAATGGGAGTCTGTTGGATGTAGTTGTTGAGCGGCTTCACTGCAGGTGTATTGTAAATTTCAGATATCAAATGTTTTTTTATTTCCCCTGTCACGTTGTCAGGCGCCACACATTGAACCAAATGTTTTTTTACTGCACTGCATTAGTAAAGGTAAAATGTTGTATGAACTGTACCCATAGTCAGAATTTCAGCCTTGGTGAATACTTACGTATTCCTGGTAAATCATTTTTCCATATTTAAGACGAAGGTCCTCAACGCCATCACACATCATGTCAATGAGGGCGGCCTCCTTTCCATCTTTCCCATAAGCATCTGTGTGTGTTCGAGTTAGGTGAAAGTAGAAATAACATTTCAGTCTAATATTTGAGAGATTATAAAGGATAAATGGAGTGAGGAAAACAATGTAAATATCAAACATTAGAACCCCCCCCCCCCACTCCAAAAGCATTCCACAGGGATGCTGGCCCATGATGACTCCAATGCTTCCCACAGTTGTGTCTAGTTGGCTGGATGTCCTTTGGGTGGTGGACCATTCTTGATACACACAGGAAACTGTTGAGCGTGAAAAACTCAGCAACGTTGCAGTTCTTGACACAAACCGATGTGCCTGGCACCTACTACCATACCTCATTCAAAGGCAATTAAATCTGTTGTCTTGCCCATTCACCCTCAATGACACACATACACAATCCATGTCTCAAGGCTTAAAAATCCCTCTACCTGTCTCCTCCCCTTCATTTAACAAGTGACATTAATAAGGGATCATAGCTTTCACCTGGTCAGCCTATACCATGGAAAGAGAAGGTGTTCTTAATGTTTTGTATACTCTGTGTATATGACATTACAATTGAGATCAATTACCATGATTGCGGCCCAAGTGTCTCAGAATGGCATTGGATTGGTACAGGACCAATCCTCCATCTTCAAACTTGGGCAACTGACCAAATACCTAAAACCAAAAGAATAAGTTGTTTTATTTATTATAGATTGTAACAACTAATAGGGACATGGGGTTTACATATTTATTGTAGCTGAATAAACTCTACATTGATGGCAACTGAGTTAATGAGGTAAAATATCTTTACTTCAATATGAATAATGGAATGTACAGGCAGAGATTGTTGAAACAAACAGTATACACTAAACAAACCAATTGTCCTTTAAAAGCACATCCCAGCTGTTATTAACAGACCATCATCCCTGGCTAAACTGAACAGGTTGACAAATGAAAGATGGTAACAAAAGAATTATCCATTCCCCACTCACACAAGAGGCTTTCAGATCTCCTTTCATCCAGTCAGCAAAGTCCATCAGGATCTCCTTCCACTCCTGGCCCTGGTCGGCCATCATGATCCTCATTGCGCCACAGCGCCCTGTGGTACACGAGACAGTTAGAACAGGTCAACAAAAACAAAGCAGCTCTCAATCATAAGACACTCTGATCTAACACGTTATAAATAGCACTAGTGTTGTGTAAATACACTGCTCAAAAAAATAAAGGGAACACTTAAACAACACAATGTAACTCCAAGTCAATCACACTTCTGTGAAATCAAACTGTCCACTTAGGAAGCAACACTGATTGACAATAAATTTCACATGCTGTTGTGCAAATGGAATAGACAAAAGGTGGAAATTATAGGCAATTAGCAAGACACCCCCAATAAAGGAGTGATTCTGCAGGTGGTGACCACAGACCACTTCTCAGTTCCTATGCTTCCTGGCTGATGTTTTGGTCACTGAATGCTGGCGGTGCTTTCACTCTAGTGGTAGCATGAGACGGAGTCTACAACCCACACAAGTGGCTCAGGTAGTGCAGCTCATCCAGGATGGCACATCAATGCGAGCTGTGGCAAGAAGGTTTGCTGTGTCTGTCAGCGTAGTGTCCAGAGCATGGAGACGCTACCAGGAGACAGGCCAGTACATCAGGAGACGTGGAGGAGGCCGTAGGAGGGCAACAACCCAGCAGCAGGACCGCTACCTCCGCCTTTGTGCAAGGAGGAGCACTGCCAGAGCCCTGCAAAATGACCTCCAGCAGGCCACAAATGTGCATGTGTCAGCATATGGTCTCACAAGGGCTCTGAGGATCTCATCTCGGTACCTAATGGCAGTCAGGCTACCTATGACGAGCACATGGAGGGCTGTGCGGCCCCACAAAGAAATGCCACCCCACACCATGACTGACCCACTGCCAAACCGGTCATGCTGGAGGATGTTGCAGGCAGCAGAACGTTCTCCACGGCGTCTCCAGACTCTGTCACGTCTGTCACATGTGCTCATGTGCTCAGTGTGAACCTGCTTTCATCTGTGAAGAGCACAGGGCGCCAGTGGCGAATTTGCCAATCTTGGTGTTCTCTGGCAAATGCCAAACGTCCTGCACGGTGTTGAGCTGTAAGCACAACCCCCACCTGTGGACGTCGGGCCCTCATACCACCCTCATGGAGTCTGTTTCTGACCGTTTGAGCAGACACATGCACATTTGTGGCCTGCTGGAGGTCATTTTGCAGGGCTCTGGCAGTGCTCCTCCTTGCACAAAGGCGGAGGTAGCGGTCCTGCTGCTGGGTTGTTGCCCTCCTACGGCCTCCTCCACGTCTCCTGATGTACTGGCCTGTCTCCTGGTACATGCTCTGGACACTACGCTGACAGACACAGCAAACCTTCTTGCCACAGCTCGCATTGATGTGCCATCCTGGATGAGCTGCACTACCTGAGCCACTTGTGTGGGTTGTAGACTCCGTCTCATGCTACCACTAGAGTGAGAGCACCGCCAGCATTCAAAAGTGACCAAAACATCAGCCAGGAAGCATAGGAACTGAGAAGTGGTCTGTGGTCACCACCTGCAGAATCACTCCTTTATTGGGGGTGTCTTGCTAATTGCCTATAATTTCCACCTTTTGTCTATTCCATTTGCACAACAGCATGTGAAATTTATTGTCAATCAGTGTTGCTTCCTAAGTGGACAGTTTGATTTCACAGAAGTGTGATTGACTTGGAGTTACATTGTGTTGTTTAAGTGTTCCCTTTATTTTTTTGAGCAGTGTATATGCATTCCAGACTAGATAAAAAATAAACAGTTAAGACTGTAAACCGAAGTAAAATATGAAGGGGTGCAAAGTTTGCTTTCTTGTTGATGTATAGTAGTAGGTCTATAAAAAGGCAGTTTATATCCAGAAATAAAAAGGCTATTTTATCTCTGGGATTATTTATACGACCTTCTTGATTATTCAAGTACAAAATGTTTTTCGGGTTCAAGTCAATGAACCTTTAGTCCCATGTAGGGTTACAAAGGGTCGGAAACTTACCTGTAAATTTAATAAAAATTTGAATGGGAAGTTAAGCCCGGGAATTTTGCTTAAATTCGTCAAAAAAAGTTAGCTTATAACAGTAAACCTTTTTTTGTGGGATACACACAAGGCAATTCTATGTCTTGTGGCATATTTTGGTTAAACTATCCCCAATTCAATGGAATTGCAATCCTCTGCATGCACAGTGCATTCTTCCATCACATGTACAGCTGATTCTCAAGATTGATTACAATACTGGGTGGGGTGAATATATTTTATGACATACATGATTTTTTGTTAACTTGTAATTAGCAGCCTATGGCAAAGTGTGTTTACATAATCTCTAACTTGTTAACCATTTCTGCTAGTTAATTTTTGCTACCATGTGGGTTGTAGCGTGCTTGAGCCTGCTAACTGAGGAATGTTAATTCAACTGTTTCCATACATGTTTAAATTTAAAACATTTCTCTTACAAAGGAGTTGTTTAATCTAACTGCTTAACTATTTATCTGTACATGGAATTGTATTTGAGTTTTTTAAACTCATTTTTTCATTTCTTTACAGGAAAATGCCACAGGCATTATCTGATGTGTGGAGACATTTCACTGCAGCTAATGTAGAAGGAAAAGCTGTGTACATTTGCAAATAATGTGCCAAATCATATGTGAAGAATTCCAACAAAGATGCAGAATCATCTGGCCAAGTGACAAAGTTCCCTCAGCGCTCACAATAAGCAACCTCGGACAAAAGTTCCTCTACTTCTATTCAAGGTGAAAATGATGAATCAGACACCATATCGATATCAACAGCTCATGGTCCTCCTGGAATCAGAAGGTTTTTTTGGACTCAATGGAGGAACGTAGTTAGAGAAATGTTGATGAATGTCTTGCTCAAGCTGTGTATGCAACTGGTTCACCTCTGATGCTCACAGGCAATGTGTATTGGAAGAGATTTCTGAATGTTCTTCGCCCAGCATACACCCACCCCTTCAACTAGACATGCTTTATCTACTCATTTGCTAGATGCAGAGTTCAGAGTTCAAGTGAAGGTCAAGCAAATCATAGAGAAAGCAGACTGTAATTGCAATCATCTCTGATGTGTGGTCAAATGTTCGTGGGCAAGGAATAATTAACTACATCGTCTCCACCCCTCAACCAGTATTCTACAAGATCACAGACACAAGGGACAACAGAAACACCGGTTGAGCTGAAGGCAGTCATGAATGACCTTGGATCACAGAAGGTATTTGCACTGGTGAAAGAATGCTGTGCACATGAAGGCTGCTTGGTCTAAAGTGGAGGAGTCCTACCCTCACATCACACCCATTGGCTGTGCTGCTCATGCATTGAATCTGCTCCTCAAGGACATCATGGCACTGAAAACAATGGATACACTTGACAAGAGAGCCAAGGAAATGGTTAGGTATGTGAAGGGTCATCAAGTTATAGCAGCAATCTACCTCACCAAGCAAAATGAGAAGAATAAGAGCACCACACTGAAGCTGCCCAGCAACACCCGTTGGGGTGGTGTTGTCATCATGTCTGATAGTCTCCTGGAGGGGAGGAGTCTCTCCTAGAAATAGCCATATCACAGTCTGTCAATATGGACAGGCCCATCAAGAGGATCTTCCTGGATTATGTATTTTAGGAGAGAGTGGTAAGCAGCCTGAAACCTATTCACTGTTGCTCCAAGCAGAGGAAACTGAATTTCTGAAATACATCAAAAAGCATGAAGACTTCTGCCTGAAGCCCATACACGCCGCAGCGTACATGTAGGACCCCAAGTATGTTGGCAAGAACATCCTGTCTGGTGCAGAGATCAACAAGGCCTATGGTGTCATCGATACCGTGTCTCGCCACCTTGGCCTGGATGAGGGCAAGGTTCTTGGCAGTCTAGCGAAGTACACATCCAAGCAAGGGCTTTGGGATGGAGATGCAATATGGCAGTTGTGCCAACATATCTCATCAGCCATCTGGTGGAAGGGACTTTGTGGATCTGAGGCTCTTTCCCTGTTGCCTCCATCATCAGCCGCCTCAGTGCGCAACTGGTCCTTGTTTGGGAACACACACACCAAAGCACGCAACAGGCTGACCAATACAAGGGTTGAAAAATTTGAGGCTTTTTGAGCCTGACAACGAGCCATCCTCAACAAGGTTGGAAAGTGACAGTGAAGATGAGGCCTCAGAGTCTACTGTTCAAGAGGTGGACATTGAGGAAGTCCAGGGAGAAGAGATGAAAGCCTGAGAGGAAGACAACCAAAGCTTTAGTGTCTAGACTATCATTTCACAAATGCATGTTGAAAACGTTTTTGGGTGATGCGATGTATCATTGGGGATCATTCAATATTTCCTTTTGTTGCTCAGTGAAATTATCCCATGTGAAGAGTCAACTAATTTAATTGAAGTTCAATTTGTAACTAAATAGTTTTTTAAATTTCTATTGGAAGGATTTAATAATTTGCAATTATGTCTACTTATGATAAGGTAAAAGGTTTATGTTTCTGTCTCCATATGATATGGTAAATATATCCAATTAAAAAAACATCTACATTTAAATGGTATTAATATTAATCTGCATACATTTCTGTTAATTCCCATAGATTCCCACCTCTGAATATTCCCAAAAATGTGCAACCCTAGTCCCATGACATGATTGTTCACCCCACATTAACCTGGGTCACATGCTCCTCCTGACTGAAAGCCAGCCCTTCTCAGTGCTAAAGCACCATGAATAATGTAAGCAGCAGACACAGAAGGAACACAGACTGTTTTAAGTGTATGAACGGTGATCATGGAGGCCAGCTGAGCCAACCTAGTAGTCCAAGTATTTTCTGTGATAACAATCAAAACTGATGGGTGAGGCTACAAGGTAAACAGCCATTGTGGGTGAAATCCAGGTCATAAAATCTGTGTGAAAGATCACACATGGTGTTAAGATGACCTGGAATGACTTCACCTCCAGTTTATGTTAGAAAACCAATAGAAACACAATACTGAGTATTGAGTCAAGCTGCTGCAGTAGGCTACTTGGTAATGAATGACAGCGATACGGTCTTTGGATATGACACTAAATAAGTTCACATTTCATGAATGTGAGCAGTAACAGGTGCAAGGCTTTTGTCTTACAATACATTCACCATTTTTTAAAGAGACGGTCAAATTGCAGGAAAGATTTGGTAATAGTTAGCTATATTATCAATATAAAAAGCGTATTATAACAGGGAATGCATGAACAACCATGCACTCTCCAATGGTAGGCTATTATTATTATTTCAAAACAATAACCAGGCTCTGTCATGTGATGTTGAATAGGATTAACTGGCTCCACATACCTCGGACTCCAAAGTAGGTGATTGTGTAGGGACCCACTGGAGAGAGGAGATACAAAACATGTGTCAATTCATTACAAGAAAATACACTTTGATGAAAATAATTCAGACAAAAATTATTCTGACTTTTATCCCATGGATTCAGACAAACTAATCTGTTTTGTGCCCCATTGCTATTGCAACTAAATTAAATAGCTGCCTTTGGAAGAAAACACTAATGAGAGTACTGTTAAACTTTTTAAAAACAAAAAAGAGACTTTAGTATTAAATACTACAAATATAGTATATTTAAGCAATAACACCCGAGGGGGTGTGGAATTAAATTTTATATATTTGACCTTTATTTAACTAGGCAAGTCAAATTCTAATTTACAATGACTGCCTACCCCGGCCAAAACCGGACGACGCTGGGACAATTGACCGCCACTCTATGGGACTCTGGGACCAATCACGACCGGATGTGATACAGGCTAAATTCGAACCAGGGACTGTAGTGATTACTCATTCACTGAGATGCAGTGCCTTAGACCGCTGCGCCACCCGGGAGCCCAATATACCACGGCTAAGGGCTGTTCTTAGGCAAGACGCAACTAGAGCTGAAAAAATAAAATGTTGTCATACCTGTGGTTTATAATATAAACTTGGGAGGTTCGAGCCCCGAATGCTGATTGGCTAACAGCCGTGGTATATCAGATGGTATAGAGGCAAAATAACCTATATCACCATATAAGTTAAAAGATCAAAAAGCCTGGAAAGAGGAGAGATGACTAGAAACAATTCGGTTGGCCGTTTTATGTGTGGATTAATTGTCGGAGTAGAGGTCCTTGTGCATTTCAGGTAAAATAACAACTCAATGTTTATAGCCCAGGACAAATTAGCTAACAACAGCAAGCTAGCTAAATAGGACAAATTAACATTAGCTAGCAAGTGCAAACTAACTAGCTAAATTGCCATACATGTTTAATGCTTTTCGACCTGTCCCCAAATTAATGTCATTGGTTCAGAGTTTGTTTTGATATTTTAACCTGCATGTCCGTGATCGCGTTTGGTGTGGGGGGGGCAAAATAAATGTATGCACGATGGCGCATGCGCGCAGCCGGCTTGGGTTCCGTATTAGCCCTTGGCATCGCAGACGCTCGTTTGCGCGCGCGAGCAGTGTGGGTGCAATAATTGAATAACATTGATTTCTACATTTATTTTGCGACGCTCGCGCACGCGACGTATCCGGTCTGGTCAGCCGGTTTGGGTTCCGTGTAAGGGCTGTATCCAGGCACTCTGCGTTGAGCCGCGCGTAAGAACAGCGATTAGCCCTGCCATATACCACAAACCCCTGAGATGCCTTATTGCTTGAGTATAGGACAAGTTGTAAGTGCAATTTGCATGTGAAAATCCCATGCGCCTTGGAATATTTGAATAAACGATTGTTTTTGTTAGCAAACAAATCTCGCAGTGTGGTCAGTCTGGCGTCTGTGGCATTTTAGCAGATCAAGCATCCGGATTGTCAGGGGTGTATTCATTAGTCATATTCCGTTGCAAAACATTTACTCTAGGAAACAAACGGAAGCAACCAGAGTGAATGTCACAAAACAGGGAGGGATATACCCGAGTTTTGCCAATATAAACTCATTTTCGTTGCAAAACGTTACGTTTGCAACGGAATCATACTAATGAATACACCCCTAGTCTAGCTAGCCAGGACGCTCAAATTCACCCAGTCAGTCTGACAGCACTTCAACCAACTAAAGCATAGATATCCTCGAATATGAAACTTGAATGAATTCTGAAAGTAAAAACATTCCAACTCTCAACCACCATGCATAACTGGGTGGGAGGGCAATCTGTTGTTCAGTTAGCTTACTAGCTACATAACCCAGGTTTAGCCAAGAAATTAGCATAACTTCCAAATAGCTAGCTATTGGTCTTATTTTTCGTATACCGTCGAGGATTAGTTTTAGTTGCAAAATGAATTGAATGGCAAGGTAAGCTAGTTAAAGTTAACCTAATTCAAATGCAAATAGCTCGCCCGCGTGCACGACCGACTATAGGACAAACATCTGACTGTGCGCAGTATAGATCCTAAAGTCCTAGCCATCTATTGCACATCGTTTTATTTATTATAACGTAACTATATTTTGCAATTGTTGTCTAACGCTAGCTACTTACTTTTGTGTTGCAGTGACTTCTAGGTGGCTCTGACAGTGACCAGTGAAATGAACACGTTTGAATATGGAATGGGGGTTGTCCCTTTCTAAACTCCCAACTACACGCCCACATCTGTCACTTTCTGCAAAGTCATATTGACTTACAAGTTAGTTACGCTGTTGCCTTGAATTGAAGAATCCCAATGTGCTATAGCCTAAATCAATAATGATAACCTGATACAAAAGCAAAACTAATTTCGTGTAGTCTCAAGGGTTGCTTTCAAGTCCAAAGAAGTCCCAATGTCACAATAGTATACAAGACTGTGCTTATTATCAAAATAGTTGAAATTGCAATGGTCAGACTTGTTTCTAGGTTTTGGTCAAACCTAATTAAAGTTTGGATTAAAGGCTTTTGTAACCAGCCAGAGTCATCCTGCACTGCTCTTCCCTACTGTATCTTGAAGTCATATCAAGATTCTTATGTGAGCATTCAAGAAATATCTTCCCCGAGGCCTAGTCCATGAGAACCATGCTTCAGTTCAACTGGCCATACATTCCATGCATGCTGGCATTAGGTCAACACACAGCATGTTGTAAAATTGAGCTTCATAAAGTTGGCATTTCCTAGGCCCAATGTGTCTCCTTTAATGAGTTGTCTGCAGTACACCTCTACTGTTCACATGTACCCCATACAGTATTTGCACAAATAACCTTCCAGAGACAAAAAGAAAAAACACACACACCTTCCCTCAAGGCATTGAGTCTATATTCAAAGATTGGACCAACAGTTGAAGTCGGAAGTTTACATACCCCTTAGCCAAATACATTTAAACTCAGTTTTTCACAATTCCTGACATTTAATACTAGTAAAAATTCCCTGTCTTAGGTCAGTTAGGATCATCACTTTATTTTAAGAATGTGAAATGTCAGAATAATAGTAGAGAATTATTTATTTCAGCTTTAATTTCTTTCATCACATTCCAAGTTTACATACACGCAATTAGTATTTGGTAGCATTGCCTTTAAATTGTTTAACTTGGGTCAAACGTTTCGGGTAGCCGCCCGCAAGCTTCCCACAATAAGTTGGTTGAATTTTGGCCCATTCCTCCTGACAGAGCTGGTATAACTGAGTCAGGTTTGTAGGCCTCCTTGCTCACAGACACTTTTTCAGTTCTGCCCACAAATTTTCTTTGGGATTGAGGTCATGTCCTTAAGCCATTTTACCACAAATTTGGAAGTATGCTTGGGGTCATTGCCTATTTGCGACCAAGCTTTAACTTCCTGACTGATGTCTTGAGATGTTGCTTCAATATATCCACATAATTGTCCTGCCTCATGATGCCATCTATTTTGTGAAGTGCACCAGTCCCTCCTGCAGCGAAGCACCCCCACAACATGGTGCTGCCACCCCTGTGCTTCACGGTTGGGATGGTGTTCTTCGGCTTGCAAGTATCCCCCTTTTTCCTCCAAACATAACGATGGTCATCATGGCCAAACAGTTCTGTTTTTGTTTAAAATCAAATCAAAGTTTATTTGTCACGTGCACCGAATACAACAGGTGTAGACCTTACAGTGAAATGCTTACTTACAGGCTCTAACCAATGGTGCGGGGAAAAAAGGTATGTGTGTGTGTGTGTGTGTGTGTGTGTGTGTGTGTGTAGGTAAGTAAAGAAATAAAACAACAGTAAAAAGACATTTGAAAAAAGAGTAGCAAGGCTATATACAGACACCTGTTAGTCAGGCTTATTGAGGTAGTATGTACATGTAGGTATCGTTAAAGTGACTATGCATATATGATGAACAGAGAGTAGCAGAAGCGTAAAAAGAGGGGTTGGCGGGTGGTGGGACACAATGCAGATAGCCCGGTTAGCCAATGTGCGGGAGCACTGGTTGGTCGGGCCAATTTAGGTAGTATGTACATGAATGTATAGTTAAAGTGACTATGCATATAAGATAAACAGAGAGTAGCAGCAGCGTAAAAGAGGGGTTGGGGGGCACACAATGCAAATAGTCCGGGTAACCATTTGGTTACCTGTTCAGGAGTCTTATGGCTTGGGGGTAAAAACTGTTGAGAAGCCTTTTTGTCCTAGACTTGCCATGCGGTAGTAGAGAGAACAGTCTATGACTGGGGTGGCTGGGGTCTTTGACAATTTTTAGGGCCTTCCTCTGACACCGCCTGGTGTAGAGGTCCTGGATGGCATGCAGCTTTGCCCCAGTGATGTACTGGGCCGTACGCATTACCCTCTGAAGTGACTTGCGGTCGGAGGCCGAGGAATTGCCGTACCAGGCAGTGATGCAACCGGTCAGGGTGCTCTCGATGTTGCAGCTGTAGAACCTTTTGAGGATCTCAGGACCCATGCCAAATCTTTTTAGTTTCCTGAGGGGGAATAGGCTTTGTCGTGCCCTCTTCACAACTGTCTTGGTGTGTTTGGACCAATCTAGTTTGTTGTTGATGTGGACACCAAGGAATTTGAAGCTCTCAACCTGCTCCACTACAGCCCCGTCGATGAGAATGGGGACGTGCTCGGTGCTCCTTTTCCTGTAGTCCACAATCATCAGACCAGAGGATAATTCTCCAAAAAGTACAATATTTGTCCCCACGTGCAGATGAAAACCCTAGTCTAGCTTTTTTATGGCAGTTTGGAGCTGTGGCTTCTTCCTTGCTGAGCGGCCTTTCAGGTTATGTCGATATAGGACTCGTTTTACTGTGGATATAGATACTTTTGTACCTGTTTCCTCCAGCATCTTCACAAGGTCCTTTGCTGTTGTTCTGGGATTGATTTGCACTTTCGTACCAAAGTACGTTCATCTCTAGGAGACAAAAGGTGTCTCCTTCCTGAGCAGTATGACGGCTGCGTGGTCCCATGGTGTTTATACTTGTGTACTATTGCTTGTACATATGAACGTGGTACCTTCAGGCGTTTGGAAATTTCTCCCAAGGATGAACCAGACTTTTGGAGGTCTATAATTTTTCTTCTGAGGTCTTGGCTGATTTCTTTTGAGTTTCCCATGATGTCAAGCAAAGAGGCACTGAGTTTGAAGGTAGGCCTTGAAATACATCCACAGGTACACCTCCAATTGACTCAAATGATGTCAATTAGCTTATCAGAAGCTTCTAAAGCCATGACATTATTTTTATGGAATTTTCCAAGCTGTTTAAAGGCACAGTCAATTTAGCGTATGTGAACTTCTGACCTACTGGAATTGTGATACAGTGAATTCTAAGTGAAATAATCTGTCTGTAAACAATTGTTGGAAAAATTACTTGTGTCATGCACAAAGTAGATGTCCTAACCGACTTGCCAAAACTATAGTTTGTTAACAAGAAATTTGTGGAGTGGTTGACTCCAACCTAAGTGTATGTAAACTTCCAACTTCAACTGTATATTCATATTGTAGTAAAGTAAATGCTCACTATATAGGACTGCAAATACCACACCTGATCCTCCTCCCTGTACAGTCTCTCACGCTCTTTTTTCATTTGACAACAACCATAACTGGCTCTTACAGTATGTAAGTTGAGCTGCTGTTTGTAATGCAATACTTGAGGCAGTGTTTCAGTCAATCTTCTCTACAAGTGCCAATAGGTTTCAGCATCACTTATTCTAATTGGAAAAGGAGATTATATACAAAATATTTAAGCAAGATACATACTCCAAGACACACAGTACTAAATAAACAGCCACATGACAATGCAGGGTGATCCATTCTTGTTGAATGTATACATGCTTTAATAATATTGAGGCATATTGGATACGATATAATATTGAGGTACAGTAAGAGGACTAGGGCAACATCCACTTTAGGCTCTCTTCCCAGGAATGATAGGTCTGTTCTTGAAGTCCTCACTTTCGAGGTAAGCATGCAGATTGGGTCGGGCACACAACCTCCTCATGTACTTCTGGAAGGAGGGGAAGGCATCAAGGCAGGGGGGGCTGGGGACTTGGTGGTGGATCAGCATGAGCATGAGGGCGTAGTCGGCTAAGGACATCTGCAAGAAAGAGGAAGAGACCATGAGAACATGAGAAGTCCCAGTCCAAAACAACCCCTAGTCCCTCCCTACCCACTACCACCATGTACAGTCTATCAGAAGTCTATGAAACAACCCCTAGTCCCTCCCTACCCCCTACCACCATGTACAGTCTATGCCAGTTGACATCTTTGATGATAATTTGATAACAGAAATACATGTATTTTGTTGTCAACCAGAAAGCTTATTTTATTTCTGGACAGGGTTTTCTCAAAGGGCATGAGATCTGTTGGCAGTGCCTTAAGGTACCCCTCTTTACCGGAGTCCTAGGGAACCAAATATCCTTTTTAATCAATTTAGGGCTCAATTCAATCAAATCTGCATTGTGGTTACAGTAGGTAAGTAGCTATGTTTCCTATAGTCAATACTTTAGTCCTACTGTACTACTTCTGTACTACTACTTTAATTCACTATACTATGATACAGATATTGAGCAAGACATATGTCACGCCCTGACCTTAGAGATCCTTTTTATGTCTCTATTTGGTTTGGTCAGGGTGTGATTTGGGGTGGGTATTCTATGTTCTTTCGTTCTATATTTTCTATTTCTATGTTTTGGCCGGGTAGGGTTCTCAATCAGGGACAGCTGTCTATCGTTGTCTCTGATTGAGAACCATACTTAGGTATCCCTTTTTCCCACCTGTCTTTGTGGGAAGTTGACTTTGTTTATGGCACATAGCATTTAGCTTCAATGTTTGTTTTGTAGTGTTTATTGTTTTGTTCGTCGTCTTTTCAAATAAAAAGAAAATGTACGCTTACCACGCTGCGCATTGGTCAAGTTCTTTCAACGGCCGTGACAACATATTACACATAATGGGTGAGTCAATTGGAATGTCATTATGTTGCAAGCAGGCTTTTATGTTATTTCTCCACCTACAAAGTTTCCGTGCGAGATGTCTCCTTACCACATTGATCTGGTACAGAGTGAAGCCACAGTCTTCAAATTTAGGGAGCTGACCAAAGAACTGTGAACGAAATTCAAAGGAAAATATTTAAAGTCCCTGTGCAGTCAATTCTGTTTCCTGTGTTTTGTATCATATTATACAACAGCTGATGAAACTAACACTTAGTGTGATAATTTATTGGGTTATTTGATTGATGCTGGTTGAAAATGCAATCTACAAAGGAATTTCTGAACAGCCTGTTTGCATGGGTGGGAGTTTCAGTTTGCCTGGTGACAACACCAGGTGGTAAATAGACTAATAACAAAGAGTTCCAAACCTCTCTGCCAATAACAGTTTTAAGTTTTCCCCTCCCCACACAGACCAGTCCTAGACAGTCCAAGCAAAATTCTCACTTGAGAAATAGTTTTTTAATAAAAAAAGCTTTTGATGGAAAACTACAGTAAGGTACTTTAAATGTTACCCAGAAATGATTTGATATTGATATATTTAAAAAAACGGCTGCATTGGGCACTTCACTTCTAATCTTAATTCAAAAATCAGAGTCACTTCCTCAATCACCTAGCATCTAAAAGTCCTGATTCAAATTCATGATTCTGAGAACATGTGCATGAGCTATGAGACAGTATTTGTTGTAGCTGTATTTTGTATTGATATGTTTGGCTGATCTTGCATCCATCATCTTCCCCCTATGGAGCTTGTTAAGGGCTCTCTGTCTCAGTAAGGCCCACATGGGTATTGCTTAGAAGCCCGGGATGCCAGTGTCATGTTTGCTAAGTTGCTATCTAAACTGCCTTGTTAGGAGAACATTGGAGAACATTGTCAAGGATGTTTCAGTAAACATTCAGCCAATGCCCAGATCAGGATAAGTTGAACAAGCCCTCGGGGGTGTTGCAGCATTTTTGCAAGTAGCTTTGCAGAGTTTATACAGTGAGTAGTGAACCCATAGTGCTAATAAAACTCACTGTCAAAATGACTGTTTTCCAATAAAAAAATGTTTTTATTATAAGCTGGTCCTAGAGACCTTGTGTAAAACAGCAACATTAATTTCAATTGATTGATATTAAGAGCATACATCATCAGGATACACATTTATAAAATGCTTGAAGGTTAATCTTTTTCGAAGGTTACTCCCTTCCCAGATAAAACTGCATTAATGAAGACATTTTTGTTTGCATGTACTGTAAATGTGAGGTGAAATGCAATAACATGACTTGACTAAGGTACACTGGTTACCTTGGTAGTAGTCAGACTCACACAGCTGGCTTTGAGTGCCCTCCATTCACATCTCCATGGTGACAACATTCTTGTCAAACTCTGCCCCTTGGTCTTTGAGCATCACTCGGATGACCTCAGCACAACCTGTTATAGCGCAGACAAACAATCTCTACCAAATTAAAACATAGTAGGGCCTACTTCCAGCACATCAGGATGTCTAGTTCTTACAACAAGGTTACAAACAGAGTTTAGGGCAAAATAAAATGTTCTGTTTAGGCACATCAATAATTGTTTCTGTGTTTCAAAGAAAAGGTTAAAGTTACTTCAATAGCCAAGTTTGACATGACACTTCCATAAGGAGTTGGCAAGAGAGCAGAAACAGACCGGCAACCAGGTTAAAGGTTGACTACAGTATTTTGGACTTCAATAGCTGTCCATTCTCAAAACTGAAAAGTTAATTAAATTATAGTGGAACATTGATCAGGTCAACATACCTCGAACTGGAAAATATGTGAGCGTGAAAGACACTAAAAAGAAAACAAAACCCCCCAGTAATTATTAGGAAGAAAGAAAAGATTTTAAAAAGTCTCTATATCGTGGTCCACAGTGCAAAGTCTATTTTCTTTATTGTCAGTTGCCTACAGCATATCCAGCAACTGCAGAAATCTATGGAATGTGTGTTTTTTTACCCTTTTTATACAAATCAACAATCTATAACTAAACAGGCAAGACCAGTAGATTAAGTGTTTCTGTGCATTCACTTACTCTCTGTTATCGGCTGTGGTTTGTAGAGTCAAGTATAGTTAGGGTGAGATTTTTAACTTGTTGGTTTGTTATTTGGACTTGCACGTTCAGATTGTGAAAATGCTGGAGAGTTGGTTATGTATTACAATAGACGGTGTCATTTTCCACAGTGCAATGTTCGCTTCACTTCATAGAGTGCTTTGCTTAGTGCCAGATCTGTTTGTGCTGTCTTGACAAACTGGTTTGACAAGGACCATAGGAGTTGGCTTTACAGCACAAACAGATCTGGGACCAGGCTAGGGAGTCATAATGACTCATGCTTTATTGTCTGGGGAGTTGCATAAGCAAAAACATGACTGGTCCATGCATTGGATGCACGCGATGTTGAACTGGATCCTCTGGCCTACGCCTGCCAGAAAGCAACTGCAGTAATAGTAGTCAACTGTATTACTATTTTGGCTGAGTCATTCACAGGTCGGCTAAGAATATCTTGTATCTGATATACAGTACCAGTCAAAAGTTTGGACACACCTACTCATTCAAGGGTTTTTCTTTATTTTTACTATTTTCTATGTTGTATAATAATAGTGAAGACATCAAAACTATGAAATAACACATGGAATCATGTAGTAACCAAAAAAGTGTAAAACAAATCAAAATGTATTTTATATTTGACATTCTTCAAAGTAGCCACTCTTTCCTTGATGACAGCTTTGCTCACTCTTGGCATTCTCTCAACCACCTTCACCTGGAATGCTTTTCTGACAGTCTTGAAGGAGTTCCCACATGCTGAGCACTTGTTGGCTGCTTTTCCTTCAATCTGCTGTCCAACTTATCCCAAACCATCTAAATTGGGCTGAGGTTGGGTGAATGTGGAGGCCAGGTCATCTGATGCAGGACTCCATCACTCTCCTTCTTGGTCAAATAACCCTTACACATTCTGGAGGTGTGTTGGGTCACTGTCCTGTTGAAAAACAAATGATAGTCCCACTAAGCGCAATCCAGATGGGATGGTGTATCGCTGCAGAATGCTGTGGTAGCCATGCTGGTTAAGTGTGCCTTGAATTCTAAATAAATCACACCCACACCATCACACCTCCTCCTCCATGCTTCACGATGGGAAGCATACATGCTCCTCCGTTCACCTACTCTGCGTCTCACAAAGACACTGCGGTTGGAAGCAAAAATCTCAAATTTGGACATCAGACAAAAGGACAGATTTCCACCTGTGTAATGTCCATTGCTCTTTTTTCTTGGCCCATGTAAGTCTCTTCTTCTTATTGGTGTCCTTTAATAGTGGTTTCTTTGCATCAATTGACCATGAAGTCTCTGAACAGTTGATGTTGAGATGTGTCTGTTACTTGAACTCTGAAGCATCTATTTGGGCTGCAATTTCTGAGGCTGCTAACTCTAATGAACTTATCCTCTGCGTCAGAGTTAACTCTGGGCCTTCATTTCTTGTGGCAGTCCTCGTGAGAGCCAGTTTCATCATAGCACTTGATGATTTTTGCAACTGTGCTTGAAGAAACTTTAAAAGTTGACATTTTACGGATTGACTGACCTTCATGTCTTAAAGTAATGATGGACTGACGTTTGTCTTTGCTTATTTGAACTGTTCTTGCCATAATATGTACTTGGTCTTTTACCAAATAGGGCTATCTTCTGTATGCCAACCCTACCTTGTCACAACACAACTGATTGGCTCAAACGCATTAAGAAGGAAAGAAATTCCACAAATTAACTTAACAATGCACACCTGCTAATTGAAATGCATTAATTGAATGGCTACCTCATGAAGCTGGTTGAGAGAATGCCAAGAGTGTGCAAAGATGTCATCAAGGCGAAGGGTGGCTACTTTGAAGAATCTCAAATATAAAATACATTTTGATTTGTTTAACACTTTTTTGCTTACTACATGATTCCATATTATATGTTTCACAGTTTGTCTTCACTATTATTCTACAACGTAGAAAATAGTAAAAATAAAGTAAAACCCTGGAATGAGTAAGTGTGTCCAAACTTTTGACTGGTACTGTATGTACAAGTATCTGATGATATTCTGGAATGCAAGTGACATTTACTGACATACAGCTTTTTCAATTACTTTGGTGAAAGGTCAGTAATACTTTGGTGAAAGGTCACAGTAATACTCTGGGTGAGCAATTATGTCAATTACGTACAATAAGCGAGTGTTAGGCCACAATTCAATCAATTGCAAAAACTGCACTGATGTTTCATTCAATGTCTACACTTTAATTTCAGGACAGGTGTGTTTTAGAGTTATCATCTTGCAGAATATGTATGCTGTATTGGACGTGTTAACCAAGTTAAACTCCTGAAACTGTTTCTCTTCTTCCTCTTCTTCCCTTGCATAAATTGTCTTTGGATATTGACGTGAAACTACAACCACAGAGTTAAATCTACACCACGTGTCTGCACCACATACTCCCACTACTGGTGTCCACCAGGGCTCGGTTCTAGGCCCTCTCCTCTTCTCTCTAAACACCAAATCACTTGGCTCTGTCATTTCCTCACATGGTCTCCCAGGTGGCGACATGCATCTCTGCGTGCCTGGCAGATATCTCAGCTTGGATGTGGGCCCACCACCTCAAGCTCATTCTTGACAAGACGGAGGTGCTCTTTCTCCCGTGGGAAAGCCACCCTGTTCAGAGACCTCTCCATCACAGTTGACAACTCCACGGTGTCCCCCTCCCAGAGTGCAAAGAACCTTGGCATGAACCTTGACAATGCCCTGTCATTCTCTGCAAACATCAAAGCAGTGACTCGCTCCTGCAAATTCATGCTCTACAACATCTGTAGAGTACGACGCTACCTCACACAGGAAGCGGCGCAGTTCCTAATCCAGTCTGGACAACTGAAACTCGCTGTTGGCTGGGCTCCCCACCAAACCCCTGCAACTTATCCAGAACGCTTCAGCCCGTCTGGTTTTCAACCTTCCCAAGTTCTCCCATGTCGCTCTGTTCCTCCGCACACTCCATTGGCTTCCAGTCGAACCTCGCATCCACTACAAGACCATGGTGCTTACCTACGGAGCATCAAGAGAAACTGTCCTGCTCAAACAATACACACCACCCCGAGCACTCCGTTCTGCCACCTCTGGTCTCTTGGCCCTTCCACCCCTATGGGAGGGCAACTCCCGGTCAGCCCAGTCCAAGTACTTCTCTGTCCTGGCACCCCAATGGTGGAACCAGATTCCCCCTGAAGCTAGGACAGCAGAGTCCCTGCCCATCTTCCGAAAACATCTGAAACCCTACCTCTTCAAAGAGTATCTTAAATAATCCCAAAACGTCCCCCTCGCACTCCCTCCTCACCCCGACCAATTTATTTTGTTTAAAGATTTTGGTGAATAAATAATTGCACTTCACCCCTTCCTAGCTCTGACTTTGCTGATAGCTACTTTATTGAGGATAACTGTACTTACTACAGTATGATTGTGATATGTGGCTGTCCTACCTAGCCATTTTAAGATTAATGCACTAACTGTAAGTCGCTCTGGATAAGAGCGTCTGCTAATGACTAAAATGTAAAAACATAAATGTACAAATATCCTGAAAATACAGCCTAAACAGTTAGAGGGAAGCATCAGTGTTTGCTTTATCTGCAATTGTGACCTAATGCTGCGTTCATAACCAAGTGGGAGGTGGGAATTTACCAGTTAAATCATTATTACCAGTTGAATGCATTGACATGCTTTGAACTTGTTAAGAAACGCAGATTGGCTGCGTAAACTAAAACTACAGATATCATGCTTGTAAAGAAATGATAGTGTTCAAAAACAATTTAATACATAGCTTTTTATAAGTAATGTTTTATAGTTGCATTTAACTGCTGAAAATGCTGTTATCGGGGTCACTTTCTAGGTGACGTCAGAGGTCAGCATGTGGGAGAAGTGGGCGCTCAGGATGAGGACGAGTTTCCCACTAGTAATTACCAATTGGAGGGCCGTTCAACTGGATTTTTCCCAGTCTTATGTGGTAATATCCTACTTCTCACTTGCTGACAAATGCAGCGTATGTCAGAAATCCTAATCTTCTATAGCGCACTACTGCCCTCTAGCTGAGAAAAACCAGCTGCTACTGGATCTGACTGGTTGCCAGGAACATACCGTATGTAAAGTAAGTGTCTTTACTTTCCCCTCATGGTGATGCTGTACTACCAGGTATATACTCTATATAATGGCTTTGCTGCCTGATATCTTAGTATTACATTTACTCATGACAAAACATGATCGTAATACATGTATTATGTTGGATTTATATTACACAATGTTTATTTTCTCATAATAACTTGCATTATGTGCCCAAAGAGGAGGAGAGTGTATTTTCACTCCTAAGGTTGTCCTTTTATATAGTGCTAATGTTCCCGAGACTCTCTATGGAGTACTTGTCTGGTCCCAAATCTGGGGTTTGCTACTTAATACCTTGGTCTTACATTTACTCAAAACATGATTGTTATACAACAAAATCAATCCAACTCTGCATTTTTCCAAAGGCATTTTATATAGAAAACAGGTTAAAAATATGCATCACCATATAGTTTCTAGATCATCTCATTGTACAATTATGTAATTATAGCCATCAAAATAAAATCATATATATGGGTATATGAAAATACATAGCTTAAATGTGAAGAATATCCTACTGTAACAAAAAAATTTATGTAAGCTTGTCCCCAAGAAATAGTTGGTACATCTATCCAAAATTAGTGGAGAGGTCTCTGATAATATTACATGTGTTATGAGATATATTATATGAGGTTTTCCATTGCTTATCTCAAGCCTTTTTTATAACACAGCAGCTATCGATTTTCATGTTTACAAACATTCGCTTTCAACTATTTCTGTTCTACTCAAAAATAGATCATTAAAAAGAGAAAATTCCACCATGACTGAAATGTTACAGTTATTGAGCTAGAATAAACTTTATTTACAGTGTCTAAGAACATCCTATGGAAAGACTTCCTATGAAATACAATATATAATCAAATGCATGTTTCTGTTCCCTAGTATAATTACAATATAGATATCAGACGAAAGGAATGGTATATCCTGCATAGATCATTAAGGAAATCTAAAGCTCTTTATTATACCAATAAATGCTTAAGTGTAAACCAAATCTGGTCCCGAAGAGGCAATTTTCCACTTTCTATCCACAATTTCACATCAGGGCTACACAGAGAAAATAGGTTTACCCACACAAGCACCTCTATCAATGAGTTGGCAATGTATTGGACATAGCCTTGTATGGTGCATTTGGCATAAATGCAGTATGAGTCACTTAAAAGGAATGATGAACCACAAAAGTATGTGTTATATCATAGAATATAAGAATGTGTTATATAGAATTCATCACATTTGACCTGAGAGGAATGCTTAACCAAGTCCCATCTAGGATGGAATGACAACTACTGTATATCATAACTCTTTGATAACGTTACATGATCTTTGATAATGTCAGATGGCTATTACATGATCTTTGATAATGTTAGATTTACTTAGTTCTTAACGATCTATTACAAATGCTTACATTGAGTTCAGGTACATTGTTGTACTTTTTTGAAAGGGTATGCTCTCATTACACACCTAAAACAGTACCTAGTAGGGATAGTATGCAATGACAACACTGTGGTTGTTGCCATAAGCATTTCTGAATCTTAATGTACAGCTTATGAAAGTGTTGCAGGCTTTATGTTATGTCCAATGCCTCCATCTTGGCACTCCCCCACCATTGTAACAAATATTTTGGAAGGTATAGAAATGTATTTATTAATGTCTACATTTGTTTTTGCCACGTTTATTCTTAATGCATGCTTTCAAATTATATGTGAGCTAAAAATAAATATACAAATAAATATAATTTTTTGAAAGTTTTAAATGTTACTGTCCCCACTACAACAAAACAAGACTTAAATACATGTAATTTTGTCCTTGAAACACTTATTTGAAATACTGTAGCATTCCATTCATTCCTATGGAGGACTGCTTCTACTGGGGAGTACCAATATGACTGAACGGTGGCTTCAAAGTCTTTTATCAGCAATCCAGAGTTTATATACTGTGTATTCGGAAAGTTTTCAGATCTCGACTTTTTCCTAATTTTGTTACGTTACAGCCTTATTCTAAAATGGATGAAACAGTTCCCCTCATCAATCTACACACAATAATGACAAAGCAAAAACATGTTTTTAGAAATTTGAGCAAAAAAACTGAAATATAACATTTACGTAAGTATTCAGACCCTTTGTTGAAGCACCTTTGGCAGCGATTACAGCCTCATGTCTTGTTTGGTACGACGCTACAAGCTTGGCACACCTATATTTGGGGAGTTTCTCCCATTATCCTCTGGAGATCATCTCAAGCTCTGTCAGGTTGGATGGGGAGCGTCGCTGAACAGCCGTTTTCAGGTCTCTCTAGAGATGTTCGATCGGGTTCAAGTCCCGGCTCTGGCTGGGCCACTCAAGGACATTCAGAGACCTGTCCTGAAGCCACTCCTGCGTTGTTTTGGCTGTGTGCTTAGGGTCATTGTCATTGTCTGAGATCCTGAGCACTCTGGAGCAGGTTTTCATCAAGGATCTCTCTGTACTTTGCTCCATTCATCTTTCCTTCGAGCCTGCCTAGTCTCCCAGTCCCTGCCGCTGAAAAACATCCCCACAGCATGATGCTGCCACCACCATGCTTCACCGTAGGGATGGTGCCAGGTTTCCTCCAGACGTGACACTTGGCAGTCAGGCCAAAGTGCTCAATCTTGGTTTCATCAGGCCAGAGAATCTTGTTTCTCATGGTCTGAGAGTCTTTAGGTGCCTTTTGGCAAACACAAGTAGGCTGTCAGGTGCCTTTTACTGAGGAGTGGATTCCGTCTGGCCACTCTACCATTAAGGCCTGATTGGTGGAGTGCTGCAAAAATGGTTGTTCTTCTAGAAGGTTCTCCCATCTCCAGAGGAACCCATCGAGTTCTTGGTCATGTCCCTCACGACGGCCCTCCAATCAAGTTGTAGAAACATACCATGAATGCTCAATGGAAACAGGATGCACCTGAGCTCAATGTCGAGTCTCATAGCAAAGGGTGTGAATACTTACAGTACCAGTCAAAAGTTTGGACACACCTACTTATTCCAGCATTTTTTCTTTTGTTACTATTTTCTACATTGTAGAATTATGGTGAAGACATCAAAACTATCAAATAACACATATGCAATCATGTAGGTACCAAAAAATTGTTGACAGCTGAGTAGCCACCCTTTGCCTTGATGACAGCTTTGCACACTTGGCATTCTCTCAACCAGCTTCATGATGTAGTCACCTGGAATGCATTTCAATTAACAGATGTACCTTGTAAAAAGTTAATTTGTGGAAATTCTTTCTTAATGCATTTGAGCCAATCAGTTGTGTTGTGAAAAGATAGGGGTGGTATACAGAAGATAGCCCTATTTGGTAAAAGACCAAGTCCATATTATAGCAAGAACAGCTCAAATAAACAAAGAGAAATGGCAGTCCATCATTACTTTAAGACATGAAGGTAAGTTAATGCTGAAACTTTAAAGAACTTTGAAAGTTTCTTCAAGTGCAGTCGCAAAAACCATCAAGCACTATGATGAAACTGGCTCACGAGGACCGCCAGGAAAAGAATACCCAGAGTTACCTCTGCTGCAGAGGACAAATTAATTAGAGTTAACTGCACCTCCGATTGCATCCCAAATAAATGCTTCAGAGTTCAAGTAACAGACACATCTCAACAGCTGGTTTGCGCTTAGTGGGACTATCATTTGTTTTTCAACAGGACAATGGCCCAACACACCTCCAGAATGTGTAAGGGCTATTTGACCAAGAAGGAGAGTGATGGAGTCCTGCATCAGATGACCTGGCCTCCACATTCACCCAACCTCAACCCATTAGAGATGGTTTGGGATGAGTTAAACTGCAGGGTGAAGGAAAAGCAGACAAGTGCTCAGCATATGGGAACTCCTTCAAGACTGTTGGAAAAGCATTCCAGGTGAAGCTGGTTGAGAGAATGACAAGAGTGTGCAAAGCTGTCATCAAGGCAAAGGGTGGCTACTTTGAAGAATCTCAAATATAAAATATTGTTTACAACATGATTCCATATGTGTTATTTCATAGTTTTGATGTCTTCACTATTATTCTACAATGTAGAACATAGTCAAAATGAAGAAAAACCCTTGAATGAGCAAGTTTGTCCATACTTTTAACTGGTACTGTATGTAAAAATAAATATATATTTTATATGTATAGTTTTTTTGCAGAAATCAAAAAACCTGTTTTTACTTTGTCATTATGTGGTATTGTTTGTAGATTGATGACGGGTTTTGTCAAACGATTTCAGCAATTTTAGAATAAGGCTGTAACGTAAGAAAATTTGGAAAATGTCAAGGGGTCTGAATACTTTACAAATGTCCTGTAGATCATTGGTTATCCCCCTGTACTGTTTACTGTATTCTGATGTACACTTTCCAGGACCACGGCTGGACACAACTTTAAAACACGCAATGTAAGAACCCCAAAATAGCCATAGCACTCGAGCAACAAGAACAGTGTTTACGTAGAAAATAAAAGGTGCTTTGCAACTAGGTGGATTTCAGGAACAAACATAATAATGACATTAATCAATGACTGATTATCTTATGAGAGAATTTGAGGAAATATTGTCAAATAATCCTACTGTTTGGTTATAAATCTATAACGAGAGAAAGAAACATAAAACCAGTACTAAACAACCATTGTCTAAAGTATGTCTTATGAAAGATGTCACAATTTTTTTTACTTAAAAGATGTTAATAAGTAATGATATATAAATATCTATAACAGTAACACCATTTTTGTCTTAATGTAAAATAGTGGCTCTGGGGTAAAGTTTCATTTGGGTACAGATCTAGGATCAGCTTCCCCTCTCGCAATCCTAATCTTAACCATTAGTGGGGAAATGCTTAACTGACCCAAGATCAGTCTAAGGGCAACTTCTCCGAACACCAAAATAGTGAGGCAACAATCCTTTTTGCTGTTGCCTTTACTTGTGCTGTTCTTGTCTGTTAACCAACAGGTTTGCATGAAGTTAGTTTTAAGGGCTTGTAAGTAAGCATTTCACTGTAAGGTTGTATTCGGCGCATGTGACAAATACACTTTGATTTGCAAAGAGAAGACTTTTACAAAACAACCTGGCCAGGGGGTATGTGGAGAAATGCTGGGACATTGGCTGCTTGGTTGTACTGTGAGGTGGCGGTGGGGTCACTCGTAGAAGCGTGTTGTAGGGCCTAGCTTCAGTTTCTCACTCAGTTTCTGGATAAGAAAGGACAGCTCCTCTGTAGCCCGAGACTTGTCTTCCAGGAGTTCATACCGTAGACTGGAGATGTCCTGCTTGATTTCTTTCAGCTCACCTGCAAAGTAATATGTAGAGAAATAATGTAATTTCTGTTCAAGTGGTTTGTATTGAAGAATTCAGTTTAAGTGTTCTCAAATGCAATATTCACTGCATGACAATGTTGAACTGATCTACTCTCCATAATCTTTTTAAGTGCACAATACAGTTAGCACGGTTTATTTGGCTTCAAACGCCAATGAGAACCCTGTGGAATTTGACCAGTATGCAGACCTCTTCCTACCCCTGAATTGTTTATTATTGGCATTGTGTAAACACTGCAACAGATTCTCAAAGACAATTTCAGATGAGGTACTTCAGAGTAAAAGTTAAGATGCAAGATTACCTTCATTGACCTCATCATTTTCTTTGTCCACTTGTGCTTTCAACACGTAGCGTTTTATGAGTCTTTTCATGATTTGCTGCAACAAGAAAGGAAAATGTCAAATGTAGGCCTATATGCTATTATGTTAATGTGACATTTAGGCTAAACATGATATTTTAGACTGACGGAGAGGTCACCTGATAGCGAGTGGGTTGGTTCAGGATGCTGTTAAAACTGTGGGACTCTGCAATGCGCAGGTTGGACTGGGTGAAGAGATTGAGCTGCAAACACAGACATGCACAAACACATTTGGATATTTTATCTGCATACTCAATCAACCGTTATGAAAATAATGACCAATGATTAACGAGTCTTTTTGTTTGATCAACTTTATATTTAGTTTTGTCAATTTTATTTTTCAGATGGGGGGTTAGAGATACAAAAACAATAAAATAAATGCATATAAAGAACCCCAACCCATTCCCCACTCAAACCCCATCCACCTGCCTGCAACCTCACTAGCTTTCTAGCCAGCCACCCAGATACCTAGGTGCGGGCAGCCAGATAACTAGGTCCAATATATTTGTCAAGGCCTCAATTGTTCCTTGACTAGCACCATTCATTCTCGCTGTTGATAAATCTACTGCTATAACTTAAAATAGTAACTGTATCCACTGTTTTACATGGGAGAGAGTGAGGTTGCCATCTTAGAGTTTACATTTATTGCAGCAGTACCCGCAAAACACCAGTCTCAACGTCAACAGTGAAGAGGCGACTCTGGGATGCGGAACTTCTAGGCAGAGTTCCTCTGTCCAGTGTCTGTTCTTTTGCCCATCTTTATATTTTTATAGGCCAGTCTGAGATATGGCTTTTTCTTTGCAACTCTGCCTAGAAGGCCAGCATCCCGGAGTCACCTCTTCACTGTTGACGTTGAGACTGTTTTGGGGGTGCTATTGATTGAAGCTGCCAGTTGAGGACTTGTGAGGCGTCTGTCTCAAACTAGACACTCATGTACTTGTCCTTTTGCTCAGTTATGCAACAAGGCCTCCCACTCCTCTTTCTATTCTGGTTAGAGCCAGTTTGCGCTGTTCTGTGAAGGAAGTAGTACACAGCTTTGTATGAGATCTTCAGTTTCTAGGCAATTAATCGCATGGAATAGCCTTCATTTCTCAGAAAAAGAATAGACTGACGAGTTTGAGAAGAAAGTACTTTGTTTCTGGCCATTTTGAGCCTGTAATCGAACCCACAAATGCTGATGCTCCAGATACTCAACTAGTCGAAAGAAGGCCAGTTTTATTGCTTCTTTAAATCAGAACAGTTTTCAGCTGTGCTATCATTGCAAAAGGGTTTTCTAATCATCAATTAGCCTTTTAAATTATAAACTTGGATTAGCTAACACAACGACCATTGGAACACAGGAGTGATGGTTGCTGATAATGGGCCTCTGTACGCCTATAGATATTCCATTAAAAATCTGCCGTTTCCAGCTACAATAGCCATTTATAACTTTAACATTGTCTACACTGTATTTCGGATCAATTGTATGTTATTTTAATGGACAATTTTATTTTCTCTTAAAAACATGTATGTTGTGGTAAAGTTATTTAAAAAAATCTAACACAGCGGTTGCATTAAGAACCAGTGTATCTTTCATTTGCCATACAACAAGTATTTTTATGTAAAGTTTATGATGAGTTCTTTGGTCAGATTAGGTGAGTGTCCAAAATATCTCCGGACATTCTGGGGAAATTTTGCTACGTATTCACAATGTATAACCACGATTTGCAGCTCTAAATATGCACATTTTCGAACAAAACATAAATGTATTGTATAACATGTTATAAGACTGTCATCTGATGAAGTTGTTTCTTGGTTAGTGACTAATTTTATCTCTATTTTGTCAGTTTTGTGAAAGCTACCTATGCGGTGGAAACATGGTGAAAATATGCGGTTGTGTGTTTGGCTATTGTGGTTAGCTAATAGAAATACATAGTGTTATCGCTGTAAAACATTTTAAAAATCAGAAATGATGGCTGGATTCACAAGATGTTTATCTTTCATTTGCTGTATTGGACTTGTGATTTCATGAAAATTATATTATATGATATCCCTGTCCTGTTAGGCTAGGCTATGCTAGTCAGCTTTTTTGATGAGGAGGATCCCGGATCCGGGAGGGTGATGAAGTAGAGGAACGAACAAAACAATAAACCGACAAACGAACGAAAACGTAACAGTCCCGTATAGTGAAAACAAACACAGGAACAGGAACAATCACCCACAACCCACAATGACAAAACAGGCTACCTAAATATGGCTCCCAATCAGAGACAACGACTAACACCTGCCTCTGATTGAGAACCATATCAGGCCAAACACATAGAAACAGACAAACTAGACATACAACATAGAATGCCCACTCATATTACACCCTGACCAAACAAAACATAGAAACATAACGCAAACTATGGTCAGGGCGTGACAGTGACATCACAGCAGCAACATGTGACCTGTTGTCACAAGATAAGGGCAACCAGTGAAGAACAAACACCATTGTAAATACAACCCATATTTATGTTTATTTATTTTCCCTTTTGTACTTTAATTATTTGCACACCCTTACAACACAGTATACAGTATAGCCATAATATGACATTTGAAATTTCTCTTCCTTTTTTACCTTTGAGTGTAATGTTTACTGTTCATTTTTTAAATAGTTTATTTCACTTTCATTTATGATCTATTTCACGTGCTTTGGCAATGTAAATACATTTCCAGGCCAATAGAGCCCATTGAATTGAGAGAGAGAGACAGAGAGAGACCGAGAGAGAGCTTGAGAAAGAGAGAGACCCCAGCCACATATGAATCTTGATACTATTATTGTGTGCCATGGGGGGCCTGCTGATTGAACAGATGATATCCTCCAAGGATTATATTAGAGACAGGCATCAAACCTGTCTTAAAGGGGATTTCAACACTCCATACATATAAATTGGATGTTATTATCTTTTATGTAGGGCTTGAATAATATTCCATGTTCTTTTACTAGACTAGTACTCCAGACTCCAATGCATACAAGAGGCTTCTCTTTAGGTGGATAGCGTTCATATTTATTTGCAATTTAAATATAGCGAGCCACAGGCATAATGCAAAAGCCATTGATCCTCTCCAGGGTCATTAAGAGGTGAGTGCAAATGATGACCATCCAGAGTCAGTACTGAGAAATCATGCAAGAATATACATTACATAATGTACAAATCATAACCCCCATAAACAGATCTCCGCATAAAATGTTGTGTCCAGCTGGAGCGAACTTGTGTATTTTTATAATCAAAACAATGCAGAGAGAGAGAGAGAGAGAGAGAGAGAGATGAATGAATGGACAAATGAATCAATAGATGATTTGATGAATGAATGAATCCATCCACCCATAAATACACCTATCTATCCATACCCTGGACTTCGAACTGTCCATTCCCAGCTCTACGTCCTTCTTCAGGCTTCGTCGTCGGCAATGCAGCATGCCAACTATCCACCTGATGAGGTGGTAGAAGGACTTGGGAGTTGGAACGATGCTGAAGGGAGGAGGCAGCGTCTTGCCGTTGTCAAAGTAGGACAGCCACAGTTTGGAGCGCGCAAACTTCCACTCCACGTCCGCGTCATCCTGAGAGATAAGTAGAGTTATTTCATTCTCTGAGTAAACACCCCCTGGAAGTCGAGAGATTGACATAGTGAGACTAGCTCAGTAACTGTTACAAACACCATTATCCGAAACCTGTTTGAACTAATGATAACCTGTTCACTTCTGTCTCGCTCATGGGATGTTATGAATTTATTGTAATGTTTTTAAAATTGTATAACTGCCTTAATTTTGCCGGACGCCAGAAAGAGTAGCTGCTGGCTGGGGATCCATAATAAATCCAAATCCAAATACTTCATTTGCTGTTGGCCTAATCTATGAGAGACAACACTATTAGCCTAATACTGCCATCAAAAAGTCACAAGCTATTGTTGTCTCTGATAGGAAATTACAGCAGAGGCCTCATGTCACTTCTTGTATCTTGTGTTGCGGATTACCAAAGGAAATTCCCACAATACATAACATGGATCATCTCCAAATAATTGATTAAAGCAATAATACATGAGGGGGTGTGATTCATTGTGGCTTTAGCACGGCTGTACTGCGGTCATATGAGGCAAGTAGGAAATAGCAAAAAATATTCCCATAACACATAACAAGGATAATCTTGAAATGATTGATTTCAGAGCTATTCATAGCAGAGCCCCTGATGTTTCACAATTAGAGACAGCAGAGCATCGTTGCTTAGGGCATACTGTGCTACATACAGCATTATATAAAAACCACAGCAACAACAAACAGATTACCCCAAAATACACTATCCCTATAATTATAACCAAATGAAATGGCGGGGTGTACAGATGCCACTGATTCCTCCCCAGGGTGACGTTTTCCCCTGGGTATAGATCTAGGATCTGCTTCCCGTTCCCCAATCCTAACCATTATTGGGGGAAATGCTAAACTGACCCAAGATCAGTGTCTAGGCTGGGGTAACTTCACCCCACACAAGTAACTCACCTCGATCTCTTGATAGGAGCTGTTGATCATGGCGATCAGCATGTTGAGCAACACCACCACCATGGTCACGTTGTAGATTCCGTAGAGCACGTAGCCGATGTTCTCAATGAACTTGTGGTTGTATTTGAGCACCACGGAGGACACCTCTGACAGCCCAAATATAGACCAGAACAGAGTCTTGAAGCTCTCCTCCACCCTGTGATGACAAGGAAGGAAGGGGATTGTCACAGGACAGGCTGATTAGTTGTAGCGGTTTCTAATTTGTGGCTGTGCCCTAGTGAGACCACAAACTACATTTGGCTTAGGCCCAAAGTGACAGGCGATAACAGAGTGCTACTTTTAAAAAAGTGATGTGATTAAGAAGTCACTTCCTGTGTAGCCTAACTTCTAAGGGCAGACATGTAGCTATATGATGTATGAGGAATGAACCAAATATCTTAGCATGTTTTGCTTAATACTATCCTGGTATATAGTCTTCTGGTTGTCAAAGTGACTTTGAAGAAAATTAACAACAAGATTGAAGGATAGCTTCATGGGAATTGTTGCATTGAAATTATTTTTCTTTTCAGGTGATGTCACTGTATTTGATATTTTGTGTTATATGAATTCCACAGATGTCCTTGGTAAGGGCAGAAATGACCATTGGGACTCTTGGCAATGTTACATAAGTGTGTGTTCCATTTGTAAGTGTGTGATCCATTTATGCCATGCCAGCTTGGCTAATAAAATACAATATGGACACCGAGACAATTGAGGAAAACAATAAACCATAACAATGGAAAGGATTTCATTTTCTCACTTTGGAAAGAGTAACCTTGGAGGGAATCCAGTCCAGTGTGAAATTAGTTATTTTTTCTGAGCTGCCACAATTCCGTTTTGAGGCACTCTTAGAAAGGGAGACCAAGGTGGGCCCTTTTCTACTTCATACTGCACTACACTGACTGAGTCGATAGACTGAATGAGCTGGCGCTTCTTGATTGGACTCAATAAAGGAAGAAAAGAGCTCTCGACATGAATGGAGAGCGCATTTGTCGATGTTTAAATGTTTTATGAAGGTTCATGGCAGTAGATAGGTTCTTACTTGATAAATGTGTATCAAACTTATTCTCTAGTCTCATATTTTAGGAGTGTATTCATTTCAGGGCCTTTGGGGACAAAACAGTAAGGTTGAATGTATACAAAGCCTCCCTACTAACTGTGTATGAAGCAGTTCCTGTCACTGACTCCAGAGCTCATCAATTAACGTTCTCTTACACAAGTTGACCGAGACTGTCCCCATAAGTGTCTCCCCATACGTCTGTTCAAGTAAGTGTCCTCATAAAGTGGTCACAGTGTCTGCTATAATCACTCACGTGGTGAATGCCGGGTTGACCTTGGCACCCAAGTAGTAAGAATAGAGGATAAACATGCCAATCATGAACGCCAGGAAGACCATGATGAACAGGACCATGAACTTGAAGATGTCTTTGACAGTGCGGCCCAGGGAGATTTGGAGCGGTCCGAAGCTCTCGTTAGCCGGCAGGATGTAAGCGATGCGTGTGAAGCTCAGCACCACGGCGATGGCGTATAGTCCTTCTGAGATCAGCTGGGGGTCTGACGGCAGCCATTTGTCCCTCGCTACGTGGAGGAAGGGGTAACAGTCAGTTGTTTTCTTATCACTCATAGCAACTTGTACAATGTGTTTAATGCATGGCGCAATAGGATTGTTCGACACAATGGTTGGGTTAGACTTTGTTTTACAGACTCACTAGGTCGTTGCAGGCTTTGAAATAACGCAGCAAATGGTAATTACATAATTCCCCTAAAATGTGTATTTTGTTTCTTTGGGATGCACCAATAAACCTAATTTCTCAGTAAATATCAGGTCAAACTAAATGAAACAGGACTATTAAAATAAAGCGCTTGTCACACCCTGATCTGTTTCACCTGTCTTGTGCTTGTCTCCACCCCCACCAGGTGTCTCCCATTTTCTCCCCTTGATCCCCTGTGTATTTATACCTGCGTTTTCTGTTTGTCTGTTGCCAGTTCGTCTTGTCAAGTTGTGCCAGCGTCTTTCTCCAGTTACGACCTGTTTTGCCTGTCCTGACCCTGCCAGCCGTCTACTTCTGCCAACTGCTACCAGGATTACAAACCCCTGCCTGTCCTCGACCTGCCTTTGCCTGCCCCTGAGACTTGAACCATCTACCTCACGTATCTGCATCTGGGTCTCATCCTGAGTCATGATAGTACAAACTGGCCATGACTGACCCACCAGACTCGGACCAGCTCTGCAACACTGTTTCCTCACAAGGAGCCACCATTGGAAGACACAAGGAGTTACTACATAACCTTATGGAAGGATTCCACACCATGGAAAACCATGACCATGCCATCAGTGCATTGTTTGAACAATTCAGCGGACTATCTATTAGGCAGCAAGCCACAACGAAAACCTCCCAGACTCTCAGTAACCCCGCTCCCCGGGGTGCATCTCCCCTGGCTTCCCGAGAACCCCACTTACCTCCTCCAGAGCGCTACGCTGGGGATGCTCCCTCATTTTCGAGCTGCAGCCCTCTTTGTTTCCGTCGGACCGTTCAAAGATAGCGTCTCTTATAACGCTGAGATAATTTTTGCTTTAGTCTGGAGGATTTCGTGGCGGAAGTAAGGAAGGTGTTCGATTCTCTGTCAGGTAGAGAGGCGGCTTGGAAGCTACTTCAACTGTGTCAAGACTCCCGTAGTGTGGCAGACTACGCAGTAGCTGCCGAGAGCTGCCGAGAGTGCCTGGAACCCGGAATCCCTGTTCGACACGTTCCTTCATGGATTTTCAGAGGGAATTAAGGATGAGCTCGCAGCCCGGGAGCTGCCCTTGGACCTCGACAATCTCATAGCCTTGACCATAAGGACATTACATATCCACCTGTCCAGTAAAAAGCCCAGGCTCATCAGTAGGTATGAGTACGCCGGTGGGCCATACAGGGAGTCGCCCATCTCCTATTACTCATACTCCTCTCCATGCTATCCTGTTGTGGGGTGACCGGTCTAAATCTCTCCGGGTGCTCGTGGACTCTGGGGCCGACGAAAGCTTTATGGACACTACCCTGGTGTCGGAGCTGGGTATCTCCACACAACTTCTCTCCGTTCCCATGGACGCCAGAGCATTGGCAGTGTCACTCACAGTACGATTCCTATCAACCTTTGTCAGGGAATCACAGTGAGTCCATGCAGTTCCTGCTCATTGAATCTCCTCATGCACCCATGGTAGTGGGATTGTCATGGCTCCAGAGGCACAACCCCCTGATCGACTGGGCTACAGGTTCAATCCTGGGTTGGAGCCCATTATGCCACGCGCATTACCTCAAGGCGATGCAGCCCACCCCTGGACGTCCTCCTGTGGGCTTGGGTAAAGCCTCGGAACTCTCCTCCATTCCCGCGAAGTATTAGTACCTTCGGGAGGTTATCAACAAGGCCAGAGCCACATCTCTTCCTTCGCATAGACCCTATGACTGCGCCATTGACCTCCTCTCTGGCACTACACTGCCTCGGGGTGGCTTTATTCGCTGTCTGGTCCAGAGACGAAGAACATGGAAGTGTACATTGAGGACTCTCTGGGGGCAGGGATCATTTGTCCTTCTTCCTCCCCTGCCCGGCGCAGGGTTCTTCTTTTTTCGGATACGGGAAGGAGACGAATGGAAGAAAGCCTGTACCACAGCTAGTGGCCACTACGAGTATCTGGTTATGCCATTCGGACTGACCAACGGTCCCGCAGTGTTCCAGGCTCTGGTCAATGATGTGCTCCGTGACATTTTGAACCGGTTCGTGTTTGTCTATCTTGACGACATTCTTGTCAGGAGCATGTTCTCCATGTCCGACAAGTCCTCTAGTGCCTCCTGGAGAACCAGTTGTTTGTCAAGGCTGAGAAGTATGAATTTCATCACTCCACTATCTCCTTTCTGGGATATGTCATCACTGCCGGGAACATTCAGATGGATCCAGACAAGGCGAGAGCGGTGGTGGAGTGGCCCCAACCCACATCCAGAGTGCAGCTGCAACATTTCCTGGGATTTGCTCATTTCTACTGCCGCTTAATCCAGGGCTACAGCACCCTGGCTTCCCCCCTCTCTGCACTCCCCTCACCCTGGGTTTCGTTCACGTGGTCCGCATCTGCTGACCGGATGTTTTTGGATTTCAAGCATCGGTTCACTACAGCCCCCATCTTAATCCATCCAGACCCGTCCCATCAGTTCGTGGTGGAGGTTGACGGCCCCACTTGGACGTTGGAGTGGGGCCGTCCTGCGCTTTCCTTTCCTATCGTCTTAATCCCGCGGAGAGGAACTATGACATTGATCACCGGTCAAGATGGCGCAGGAGGAATGGTGACGGAGACACTGACTAGAAGGGGCAGAACATCCATTCCTAGTTTGGACCGACCATACGAATCTGGAATTTCTCCACACCGCCAAGCGCCTCACCTCAAGGCAGGCTCGTTGGGCTCTGTTGTTCACTCGTTTCAATTTCACCATCTCCTACCGCCCTGGGTCCAAGAAGGTGAAGCCTGACGACCTCTCTTGCTTGCATAGCTCCGCAGCTACACTGTCTGACCCAGAGACAATCCTCCCTACCTCCTGTCTAGCAGCGACACTCGTCTGGGGGGGGGGTGGGGGATAGTTTTTTTTTGGATAGGTTTTCCAAAGCCACCCATTTCATCCCCCTTTCCCAAGTTACCCTCAGCCAAGGAGACGGCCCAACTCATAGTACAGTACATCTTCCGAATTCATGGACTTCCCGTCAACATAGTCTCTGATCGTGGTCTTCGGTTCTCATCCTGATTCTGGAAAGCGATCAGCACCCTCATTGGGTCGTCGGCCAGCCTGTCCTCCGGGTTTCATCCTCAATCTAACGGCCATTCGGATTGTGCCAATCAGGACCTGGAGATGACTCTTTGGTGGCTGGTCTCGGCCAAACCCACCACCTGGAGCCAGCAACTAGTGTGGGTGGAGTACGCCCGGAACACCCTTCCCTGCGCGGCCACTGGTCTCTTGCCCTTCGAGTGCTCCATGGGTGATCAGCCCCCGCTCTTTCCTGAGCAAGAGGTCAACATACCCTCGGCCCAGATGTTCTTCTGCCGCTGTCCGCTTGCCTGGAATAGAGCCCGGTTCCCCGTACCCCGGCTCCCCGCTATCGTCTCGGGCAGAGGATATTGCTGTCTACACGGGATCTGCCCCTCCGGATTGAGTCCCGCAAACTTTCCCCGTTTCATCGGCCCTTTCCCAATCTCTAAAATCCTTGGCCCCTCTGTTGTTCGTCTTCTGTTGCCCTGCACCCCCCGTATCCATCCTACGTTTCATGTGTCCAAGATAAAACCTGTGTCTCACTGTCCTTTGTCTTCTGTTTACGTGTTTTTTCCTCGTTCTGGTTTTTGTTCTAGTCTCCCCGGTTACGACCTGAGCCTGCCTGCCATCTACGTCTGCAGACTATTAACAGGATTACGAACCCCTGTCTGTCCTCAACCTGCCTTTTTCCTGCTCCTGTCTATTCAATAAATCTTTCAGACTTGCCTCACGTGTCTGCATGTGGGTCTCATCATAATGCTACTACTATTTGCATAGGCCGCTTATGCTCTCAATGTCAAATTAAAAACAGGCTTTTGTGATTTTTAAATGCCGCCCTTTTGTTGACCTTTTGTTTACCAGGTGGATAATGTTGCACTTAAAGTAATTCTGTACTGTACGTGTGTGTCACCATGCACCACTAGACAATTACAGCTTAGTATGAATGGTGATAGTCCTGCGTTAATTCTCAAATTATTCTTGAGATTAGTGTGCCTGCAGTGTTGCCTTAAGTATAATCATCGATAACACCTAACATTATAACATCACAGTTTACATGTCTTGTAGGGCATGTGGTTAGGTATTATGAGTGTGTGGTGGTATTTGTAGATGTGTGAAAGATGCCTACTTGTCTTAACTGTATCATGAGTGTATTCATTCTGCATCCTGACATGAGGAACAAAATTGATACAGAAGCTCTTCTCTCACCGTAGGTGAAGTATTTGACCTCTGGGGGTAGGGTCACTAGGGAGAGATCGGTAGCGTGGATCTTTTCGTTGACGTACTGCTGGGCTCTGGTGGCCTGAAGGAAGGCGAAGAACCGGGCAGTGAAAGCGGCGATGAAGATTGAGAGCATGCCGAAGTCCAGAACGTTCCACAGCTGCTGGATGTACTCCCTTGGCCCCTCAGTCCACAGTTCCTTACACTCAGACCACATCATCCCTGTGGAAGGCAACAAAGATGTGGAATGTGTTCATTAGGCACCAAACAGATTAAAATGTTCTGAAACTGAGCGAAACATCCCTGCAGAGGAAACAGCAACAAGAGGACATGGGTTGTGTTTGTTAGTTACGAAACTAAAGGCAAAGAGGGACTTGTCCAATAAGAAACACACATTTTTGTTTTCTGTCGCAAAACATTTTACTATGTCGTGCCCTAATGAACATGACCATAGTGTCTTTGAATCGGCTGGCAATAGTGAAACTGAAGTGTGTTGATTCAGTAACCCTCTAATGTCTACCTAATGAAACCATCTTCAGGGCCCGAAAATTGGTTAGTTTGTTTATTAAATCAACTGTCTGAATCTAGCTGTACCTTTGAAGCCATTTATTGAATCACTACAGATTAAAACCTCTAACATAGCTTTTACAAATTAATTCAGAAGATGGAACATAGTTATAGTCTCTGCATCAATTCGTTAACTCAATCTGTCAGAGGGAGAGAAAAAGGATGAAATGTTCCCTCTTGAGACCATTGATCCTGCATTTAGATGATTGGTGAATGAAGGTCAGAGGACCTCTTGGGTCTTGTCAAAAGGCCGGTAGTGACTCATTATAATCGCTTCTTGGTTTCTGCCCTATCCGACCAAATGGGATGCATCTGCAATGGCGTCAAACTTGAACAGGCTCGATATGACGGTCATGTTCATTAGGGCACGCAATGGAAACCAATTTTAAAACATTTTGTAGCAGAAAACATTCCTCTCTCAGTTTATTTTGTTCCATTTGATTCCAGGGTTGGGTTCATTTGATGCCAAATGAACTCAACCCTGGAAACCTCCCCATCCTGAGAACAGAATGGAGACTGCTGTGTAGAGGAGGGGAAGGAGAGGGTCCATTTGCAGATGTGTCACCGTAATTGGTATTTCAATCTTGCGGGAGCCGCAGCGGGACTGAAGACTGCTCCTCACTAAAATCTCATCTGATTTCCCCCTCCCCAGAGAGTTACCCTATTCTCTCTCTCTCACAAGTACACACTGTCAACTGCTCGTTTAGGTTTAATGCTAAACATTAAGTAAAACTGACCAGTGAAGCTATGGAAATTGAACTTAAACCTTTCACTTTTCATTTAAAAAAAACGAATTACTGTCTGTAACTCTACAATATACTGTACATCAGTGTTTTAAATGTGAAAAGCACAAAATAGTCTCCTGACTATTGTGCCATACAGCTGCTGTGTTTTAAATGCTGTGTTCTTCAGAGCACATTGAAAAGAGATTACTGTTCTAAATAGAGCACAATACACAAAACAAGTTATGTTTCATTTCATGTGAATCTAACCAGGACAGTCCACTCAGTGACACTTGAATCTAACCAGGACAGTCCACTCAGTGACACTTGAATCTAAGCAGGACAGTCCACTCAGTGACACTTGAATCTAAGCAGGACAGTCCACTCAGTGACACTTGAATCTAAGCAGGACAGTCCACTTAGTGACACTTGAATCTAAGCAGGACAGTCCACTTAGTGACACTTGAATCTAAGCAGGACAGTCCACTTAGTGACACTTGAATCTAAGCAGGACAGTCCACTTAGTGACACTTGAATCTAAGCAGGACAGTCCACTCAGTGACACTTGAATCTAACCAGGACAGTCCACTCAGTGACACTTGAATCTAACCAGGACAGTCCACTCAGTGACACTTGAATCTAAGCAGGACATGAAACATGACTCTGTTGTATGTCCTTGCCTCTGATGCATGTCCACACCTTTCCAAGCCCTTCTGGTGCCGTCAATCCTCCACAGTACAATAACATGTTAAACAAATAAATCCTCTCTCACCTGTGACCCAGACCATGATGAGGATCTCAGTCCAGCTGAATTCAGTGGTCTTGACCCGGTAGATCTGCATGGGGTGGTCAGTGACTGTCACGTTTGGCATGGTGCTGATGCCCTCGAAGCGGTCCGATGCGTTGAACAACAGCAGGCACAGGAAGATGATGAAGGAGGCGGCATGGGCCACAAACTTCATAAAGGGGCTGCGCAAAGCATTGCCCAGCTACAGAAAATAAGAAGGATCACATTTGCACCTCAGTTATTTAGCAGATGCTCTCATCCATAGTGACTTACAATCAGTGCATTCAACTTAGGTAGGTAAAACAACCACATCATAGCAAGTAAAACCTTCAGGTGAGATCGGTGGGATGCACAGGGAGAATTCAGTCAATAAGAAGTCTCTGGAGTAACTATGCTGTAACCACCTCAACCTATACTACAAATCAGGATAGTTAGCCAGCTAATTTGCCTACACATCCTAAAATAATGTATATTTTTCTTTTAAAGATAAGCTTGAAATGGGCTTGGTCTAATTTTCTCAACAACAAAAAACACATATGTACGTTTAGCTTTCTTAATGAACCAGACAATCAACAGTTATTTCTGTTTGTTTATCAAAGTTATCTGGCTAACTCCTTGAACCTGCGTTGTAATATACCTGTCAGATGAAATTAGTTGGTTGAAAACTATGGAGAAAACTATGCTACAGCCACCTCAACCTGCTTGAAATTAGTTTGTTGTTAAGTCTGGAGAAACTTCACAACAAACACAAATCAATTCAGTTTAGGTGGTCGAATCAATTGATTTAAAATTTTTGGTTTCGGTCATGATCTATACAACTGAAAAGCTACTACTAGTCCTAATCCTAACCAATCAATTGGCCAAGGCATTCCTGAAAAACAAATCGAAGTGTTCTCAAGGTGCCACCTCTAAATAAACATGATGCCAGCAATAGTAATGATGCCAACAACCCAAACTGGCATCGTGCCCGCACCACTAACCCATTAACATGCCCAGCTGTTGCTCTGCTTCTCTCCATTCCTCTTATAGCCCTCAATGATTAAAACACACATTGTTAGTCTTGGCTTTATGAGAGGGTAAACAACGTCCCTAAAGATAGAAAATGTAACACTTACATTTAATTGGAGCGTTGCGAGAGACTCTCGTTATACTACTGAAACTTAAGACTTATCCATAAACGTAGTGCAGGGTAAGTGAATATAAACAAACAAGCACACTACACCCTATTTATTTACCCTCACACTCCTATACTATTTATTTACCCTCACACTAAGACTATTTATTTACCCTCACACTCCTAGACTATTTATTTACCCACACTCCTAGACTATTTATTTACCCTCACACTCCTTGTCACGATCGTCGAAATAACATTCGGACCAAGGCGCAGCGTGATATGGGTTCCACATCTTTTTATTCGTGAAACGCACAAAACAATTTTTTTTAAAGCAAACGATACGTGACGCTATGGAGTGCTCACAGGCAACTACACATAAACAAGATCCCACAAAAAAAACAGTGGGAAATGGCTGCCTAAATATGATTCCCAATCAGAGACAACGCTAAACAGCTGCCTCTGATTGGGAACCATACCAGGCCAACATAGAAATAAAACAACCTAGATTACCCACCCTAGTCACACCCCGACCTAACCAAAATAGAGAATAAAAAGGCTCTCTATGGTCAGGGCGTGACACTCCTAGACTATTTATTTACCCTCACACTCCTAGACTATTTATTTACCCTCACTCCTAGACTATTTATTTACCTTCACACTCCTAGACTATTTATTTACCCTCACATTCCTAGACGTTTTATTTACCCTCACACCACTAGACTACTTACCCTAACACACCTAGACTTATTTACCCTCACACTCCTATACTTATTTACTTTAATCACAGGTGGCTGTAAACGTCTGTTTTACTTTTCAATGGGAAGTTTGGGTAATGGAACCATATATATGTAATTCTATGGGCTAGAAACAATACTCTTCATATACTCTGGTTTGAGTTGAGATAAATGAAGGGAACACAATTGGTGAATTTTGTCCCAACACTGCCTCCGTATTTCACTTTGAACTCTACAGCCTGGTTATGCTCCAGTTGATCTACCTGAGAGGTTCTGAGTGGCAGGAATGATGGCGGTGGGTGGCCCTGCATGCCAGATTTCTATCTATACTCTCTTGGCAGACATTACATGTCACATTGCAAAACAATCATCAATCAATCAAATTAAATCAATCACATTTATTTTCTAAAGCCTTTTTATATCAGCAGTTGTCACAAAGTGCGATACAGATTCCCAGCCTAAAACCCCAAAGAGCACTGTGCAGAGGCACAGTGGCTGTGAAAAACTCCCTAGAAAGGAATGAACCTAGGAAGAAACCTAGAGTGGAACCAGGCTCCGAGGGGTGGCCAGTCCTCTTCTGGCTGTGTTGGGTAGAGATTATAGCGGGGAAACTGCCAGGTCCGTTTGCGATATTACAACAAAGACGTTACGTCAAACAACGAACACCTCTGACATCATTGCACATAATTTCACGCAAGATAGAACAGCAGAGTATGTACTGTGAGTTTTTTCTCCACGATGCTGGAGGCGCATTTTCTCAAAATAAAAACAATAACAAATCTGCCAATTTTGGATTCCAACTACAAGGCCAGATTGTTCTTCAAGACGTCCAAACGTTCAAAGATGACCAGCGGGGTCAAATAATAACCAGAGGGGTTAAAGAGGGTGCAACAGTTCAACATCTCAGCGTGCACGTGCATACGAGCGTTTGGGCAGTTTTGTAAACAAACATACTCCATCAACATTTCTCTGACTACAACTACAAAGGGTAAGCGAAAGTCAGCGGGGTATGTCAGTGAACGTGGTACTCTTACCCGACTGCAAGGGGCAAACCAGTAACCCACAGCCAGCAGGGGCAGACCCAGGGCCACAGCCACCACCACCAGGCACTTCACAGCGATGGTCTGCTCCCTCAGGCCCGACAGGTTCTCATACCAGATCGTCAGCAGCTGCTGCTGGCAGTTGGGGTGTGCCACGAACTGTGGGGGAGAAGAGAGAAAACAGGAAATGAGATGTAATGTTTAAGTTAATGCAATCGGGAAACAGCCTGGGGAAGCAGGGATGAGCAATATACTGTCTTTATAATAGAGATAATAAAATGGGAAAGCAGTCTAGGGAAGCAAAGAGGCTGAGTGGCAGACCTGGTTCATCCTCTACACTGCCACTCCGTTTAGTCTGGACAATGAGGATGAAAACCCAGTTCTGAATCTATTCTGTAGGCACCAGGTGGACACCAGATAAAAGGGGACTGCGGAGTGGAGGCACCAGTCATTGGTTGGTCATTTGCATTTTAAGTGGGCCTATAGTGTGTGTCTATGGGCGTGTGTGTGTGTAATCACATTAACAGGCTTGATCAAATCTGGGGAAATACATTACGCTCTCGTCAACGGTGGCTGCTGTGGGAAGATTTGGGTAGGTGGTGTTCCCTGTCTGAGTAATGGAAGTTTTCAATCAAAAGCTACTGAGCCATTAATGAACTGAACAGTTCTCTCTGTGGGTTTTCTTGACACCGTCTGCCAGCCCAGTCAATCCATAACCATTTTATAATAGCAAACGTTTGGTTATTTGCTTTGTAAAGGCCTAATACTACAAGATAAGAACATTAACCAGTATCAAGGGGATGTAAAAAGTTTGAGTTGCCATGTTCATTCTAATATGGGAACAAACAGACATGCAATTCCAATTGAAGAAAGAAATCATGTACGGGAATGGTGGCCATTTCCTGTGATTTAAATGGGATTGACCCTCAAACTGTTGCTCCCAGGTACTTTGAGAATAACTTTGAGATACAGACTAAATTAATTCTGGGTCAGAGAGAGGTGCATTGCCACCTGTAGCAAGAAACAAGCTCCATTCTCAAGTGTGCAATGCGTTCTGAATGGAACCCACTAGGTTAATGAATAACAAACATCTGTGCCTTTGGGTTTTTAATGTCATGGTTGAGCTACATCGGCTCCCCCTTTTTGCTACAAGGCTAGCAATGACTGAATTGGAAAATATGGCCAATTAATTATGCTGTTGAATGAGGAATCGAGGCAAAGCCAGAACGGCTATGAATTATGAGCAGTGAGTCTATTATTATCGATTCTTTGGAGAGGGAGAGCCGTGTGGCATTGGGATGATTTGTCAGTGTACAAAAAAATCATGGGACAAGAACGAGATGCAGAAGAGTTGAGGTGAACATTAACCTGCCAGTAACAGGATAAGGACATTTTAAAACACTTCATGTGAGAAAATCTGGGCAAAAATCAATAGGTAAAAACTCAATATCTGTCAGGGGTAGCAAGCTACAGTAGGTGTTCAAAAGCTCTAATGGTGGTTTGGGTCATCCTGAAAGATGTCACTTTGCCTTACAGTTTTTCAAAAGCTTTTAAAAGCTATTTATCATGATGGAATGGTATTTTATACAATTTTATACGGTGCCAACTAATGATTCAACTTGCTATGCAACTCCTTATGATTTAATTCATTTTATATCTAACCTTTCGAATGCCATTTTACAAGCTAACTGTAATGGCATGTGTTTTGTTTCAGTTGTCTGAAGTACCAACTAAAGATTCAACTTGCTGTACAACTCAGTTTTCAGTTAACTTCTTGCGAATATAGGGGGTGCTGTTTCGACTTAGCATAAATCGGGCTCCAGATTAAACGGCTTCCTACTCAATTCTTGCTCGTACAATATGCATATTATTATTATTATTGGATAGAAAACACTCTCTAGTTTCTATAGCCGTTGGAATTTTGTCTCTGAGTGAAACAGAACTCCTTCTACAGCACTTTTCATGACAGGGAGTGAGATTTCAGACATCTTGGCCCCTGTTCCCAGGTCGGTTGTAATGTCCCTGTAAATGCTATGGAGAAACAGACACTGCCTACGTCTTCCTCTGGATGTCAGTACGTGGTGACGCTTTGAATGGAGTCGATTGCGCAATCAGGGCCTGTATAAAACACCAAATACCGGAAGTAGCTTTCTTTTGCTGCCTGCGCCTGACGCACGAAGGACGTCGGACTTGCCTCCTTCCAAGCGGTTGTTTAGCCAGTAATATTTCTCCGGTCATGTTTTTACTCGTTATAGGTGTTAAAAACATCATAAGGTAGTTAATTTGAACCGTTTTATAGCAATTTATATCCGTTTAGGGCGATTTTATGGCATTTCTGTGTAATACACTTTGAAGCGCTGGGCACTTTTCGAGTGCATGGTGAACGTTAGTGACCATTTCGACCGGACAAGAGGAGATCTTTCGACCAAAAGACCATTAGACCGGAGAAAGGATTCATTGCCCAAGATTCTGATGGAAGAACAGCTCATAGTAAGAACAATTTATGATGATAAATCGTGTTTCTGTCGAAAAATGTTAAACGCTTATGCCGCCATTTTGTTTGGTATAGCTTCGCTTGGCGCAACCTGTATTGAAAAGTAAGGATAATTAAAAAAATGTAATTCAGCGATTGTATTAAGAATTAAATTGTCTATCAATCGCTGTCCACCCTGTATTTTTTAGTCAAGTTTATGAGTATTTATGTATAAGACTAGATCACTGTCTAATATGGCGCCCGACATTTTCTGACCAGCTGGGCTACTTTTCTCATTGTCTAACCATGATTTTGGTGGCTAAATATGCACATTTTCGAACAAACTCTATATGTATGTTGTAATATGATGTTACAGGAGTGTCATCTGAAGAATTCTGAGAAGGTTAGTGAAAAAATTAATATATTTTGGCGATGATTACGTTATCGCTCTCTTTGGCTAGAATCAATGCTCTGGTAACGTTTGCACATGTGGTATGCTAATATAACGATTTATTGTGTTTTCGCTGTAAAACACTTAGAACATCTGAAATATTGTCTGAATTCACAAGATCTGTGTCTTTCCATTGCTGTGAGCTGTGTATTTTTAAGAAATGTTTTATGATTAGTAATTAGGTAATACACGTTGCTCTGTGTATTTATTCTAGTCGAGTTGTGATGGTGGGTGCAATTGTAAACTATGATTTATACCTGAAATATGCACATTTTTCTAACAAAACCTATCCTATACCATAAATATGTTATCAGACTGTCATCTGATGAGGTTTTTTCTTGGTTAGTGGCTATCAATATCTTTATTTGGCCGAATTGGTGATAGCTACTGATGCAGTAAGAAAATGGTGGAGTAAGAAAATTGTTGTCTTTTGCTAACAGTGGTTAGCTAATAGATTTACATATTGTGTCTTCCCTGTAAAACATTTTACAAATCAGAGATGATGGCTTGAATCACAAGATCTGTATCTTTCATTTGGTGTCTTGGACTTGTGATTTCATGAACATTTTTTTTAATGATATCCCTGTAACTTTAGGCTAGGCTATGCTAGTCAGCTTTTGTGTTGGGGGGGATCCCGGATCCGGGTTTGGTAGGCGTTAGAGGTTAATCCTTTTATTTTTTTATGATTCATTTAAACTTGTGAGTCACACTGACATGCAAATCTGTTTTTCAAGGGCGCCCTGGGCAACAGGCAGCAACATAATCATACATACAAATAAACTATAATGACAATATAACAACCAGGGTTGTGTCACGTTCCTGACCTGTTTTCCCTTGTTTTTCTATTTGTTTAGTATGGTCAGGGCGTGAGTTGGGGTGGGCATTCTATGTTGTGTGTCTAGTTTGTCTGTTTCTGTGTTCAGCCTAATATGGTTCTCAATCAGAGGCAGCTGGCAATCGTTGTCCCTGATTGAGAATCATATATAGGTGGCTTGTTTTGTGTTGGGGATTGTGGGTGGTTGTTTCCTGTCTCTGTATTTGTGGTCTGCACCAGATAGGACTGTCTCGGTTTTCACGTTTGTTGTTTTGTATTGTTGTAAGTGTTCACAGTTCGTTAAATTAAACATGTTGAACACTAACTGCGCTGCATTTTGGTCCTCTCCTTCATCCCAGGAAGAAAGCCGTTACAGAACCACCCACCAAACCCGGACCAAGCAGCAGCAGCAGGAGAGGCTGCAGCAGCAGCAGCAGCAGCAGGAGAGGCTGCACTATTTGGAGGAATGGACATGGGAGGACGGTTTAGACGGCAAAGGACCCTGGGCAGAGCCAGGGGAATATCGCCGCCCCAAAGAAGAGCTGGAGGCAGCGAAGGCGGAGAGGCGCTATTATGAGGCGCTAGCACGGCAAAGCGGCTGGAGGCCCGAGAGGCAGCCCCAAAAATGTATTGGGGGGAGGCACACGGGGAGTGTGGCAGAGTCAGGAGTCAGACCTGAGCCAACTCCCCCTGCTTACCGTAAGGAGCCGGTCAGGGCGGAATTGGAGGTGAGCGACGCAGAGACAGTGAAGGAGTTAATGGGGAAATTGGAGGAGAGAGTTATGAGGGAGGTGCTGGTTTGGTGCATGAGGCACGACATCCGCCCGACTGAACGTGTCGGGGAGTTGATGTCACCGGGAACAGCTCTCCATACTCGTCCTGAGGTGTGTCCTAGCCGTCTGGTTAAGACTGTGCCAGCCTCACGCATCAGGCCTCCTGTGCGCCTCCCTAGCCCTGCACGTCCTCTGCCAGCTTGGCGCTACAGCTCTCCCAGCCGTGCTTCCAGTGGAGAGAGAGGGCGTCGTACCGGGCAGACACCGTGTTATGCGGTGGAGCGCACGGTGTCCCCGGTGCGTGTGCTTAGCCCGGTGCGCAACATCTCAGCTCCCCACATCTGCCGGGCTAGGGTGAATATCCAGCCAGGGCGGATGGTGCCAGCCCTGCTCTCAAGACCTCCAGTGCGCCTTCACGGTCCGGTCTGTCCAGTACCACCAGTGCCTACACTACGCACCAGGTTTCCAGTGCGTCTCCAGAGCCCAGTTCCTCCTCTACGCACTCTCCCTGCGGTGCGTGTCTCCAGCCCAGTACCTCCAGTTCCGGCACCACGCACCAAGCCTCCTGTGCGTCTCCAGAGTCCTGTACGCACTGTTCCTTCTCCCCGCACTCGCCCTGAGGTGCGTGCCCTCAGCCTGGTACCACCAGTTCCGGTACCACGCACCAGGCCAATAGTGCGCCTCGAGATTCCAGTGTGCCCTGTTCCTGCTCCCCGCACTAGCCTTGAGGTGCGTGTCTCCAGTCCGGTACCACCAGTTCCGGCACCACGCACCAGGCCTACTGTGCGCCTCAGCAGGTCAGAGTCGGCCGTCTGCCCAGCGCCATCTGAGCCATCCGTCTGCCCAGCGCCATCTGAGCCATCCGTCTGCCCAGCGCCATCTGAGCCATCCGTCTGCCCAGCGCCATCTGAGCCATCCGTCTGCCCAGCGCCATCTGAGCCGCCCGTCTGCCCCGAGCCGTCAGAGCCGTTCGTCAGTCAGGAGCCGTCAGAGCCGTTCGTCAGTCAGGAGCCGCCAGCCAGTCAGGAGCCGCCGGAGCCGCCAGCCAGTCAGGAGCCGCCGGAGCCGCCAGCCAGTCAGGAGCCGCCGGAGCCGCCAGCCAGTCAGGAGCCGCCGGAGCCGCCAGCCAGTCAGGAGCCGCCGGAGCCGCCAGCCAGTCAGGAGCCGCCGGAGCCGCCAGCCAGTCAGGAGCCGCCGGAGCCGCCAGCCAGTCATGAGCTGCCCTCCAGTCATGAGCTGCCCTCCAGTCATGAGCTGCCCTCCAGTCATGAGCTGCCTTCCAGTCATGAGCTGCCTTCCAGTCATGAGCTGCCTTCCAGTCATGAGCTGCCTTCCAGTCATGAGCTGCCCCTCAGTCCAGAGCTGCCCCTCAGTCCAGAGCTGCCCCTCTGTCCGGAGCTGCCCCTCTGTCCGGAGCTGCCCCTCTGTCCGGAGCTGCCCCTCTGTCCGGAGCTGCCCCTCTGTCCGGAGCTACCTCTCTGTCCTGAGCTACCTCTCTGTCCTGAGCTACCTCTCTGTCCTGAGCTACCTCTCTGTCCTGAGCTACCTCTCTGTCCTGAGCTACCTCTCTGTCCTGAGCTACCTCTCTGTCCTGAGCTACCTCTCTGTCCTGAGCTACCTCTCTGTCCTGAGTTATCTCCTCTATTTAGGAGGGACCTTTGGGAAGGTTCCTAGACCAGGGTCGGGGGCGAGGGTCGCCACTCAAAGGACGCTAAGGAGGGGGACAAAGACAATGGTGGTGTCCTCGTCCTGCGCCGGAGCCGCCACCGCGGACAGATGCCCACCCAGACCCTCCCCTTGAGTTTTAGGGGTGCGCCCGGAGTTCGCACCTTGAGGGGGGGGGGTTCTGTCACGTTCCTGACCTGTTTTCCCTTGTTTTTGTATTTGTTTAGTATGGTCAGGGCGTGAGTTGGGGTGGGCATTCAATGTTGTGTGTCTAGTTTGTCTGTTTCTGTGTTCAGCCTAATATGGTTCTCAATCAGAGGCAGCTGTCAATCGTTGTCCCTGATTGAGAATCATATATAGGTGGCTTGTTTTGTGTTGGGGATTGTGGGTGGTTGTTTCCTGTCTCTGTGTTTGTGTTCTGCACCAGATAGGACTGTCTCAGTTTTCACGTTTGTTGTTTTGTATTGTTGTAAGTGTTCACAGTTCGTTAAATTAAACATGTTGAACACTAACTGCGCTGCATTTTGGTCCTCTCCTTCATCCCAGGAAGAAAGCCGTTACAGGTTGGGGAGTAATAGATTACGTGTAATCAGTTACATGTAAGGGATTACCAAAAAAAACAGTAAATGTAATCCGTTACGTTACCAGCAAAAATATTGTAATCAGATTACAGATACTTTTGAAAAACTAGATGATTACTTCGAGGATTACTTTTAAATACAGAAAGGATGTTTAACACGTCTCTTTTCTCAATGACATTCAAATAAGCATTGAAAAAAGGCGCAAGTTTAAGGTGGTTCCACCTGAGCGAGTCTGACCACAAGTCAGAGACCAGTATGATGACACACCAAATGTGTTTGATGGATCGTGTGAAAAGAGCAGGAATAGGCTTTTGTAGGTTCCAGTCCAAACTATGTCTTCCAATGGTGCGACTGCTGTCAGCATCCAAAGATTATCCAACTTGAATAAACGCTAAGGTTTACGATGACAGCAGTGTCTACAGCGATACGGATATCACTTATTATTGGTATCTACCATCGCGCATTGATGTGAAATACACTGCTGCTCTCTCACTTAGCTATTTGCGCCTTACGGATTGTGGTTGTTGTGGATGGCTGTTCACAGATCTTAATGTGTATTTGAACCCAATAATGGTTGAATTCAAGAAGTTTAAGCTGCCTATCAAACATTGTTTCTGAAACCAGTGGACAGCCAGTGAAAAATGCGCTCCTGCAACATCTAACTGACACATGCTCAAACTCGCACACTTCTGATAGACTTAAAGGGGCTATCTGTAGTTGCTACATCCATTTTTGGACTTATAAATTATATATATTTATGTAAAGACATAATTTAACCGTATTATTATATGTAGTAGAAAGCGATAGGTTAGAAGAAGCCTACATAACCAACCCATAAAGTAAAATGGAACATCCATATATGGCCAGTTATGTAAATTGTAACATTGATTTAACCTGCAATAGATGTCTTTCAATTGGTAACATACAATTTTGTCTTCTTCTAATGCCTCTTAAGGGGAAAGTAATCTAAAAGTAACTGAATTTAATCAGATTACGTTACTGAGTTTGGGTAATCCAAAAGTTACGTTATGGATTACAATTAGAAAGTAACCTACCCAAGCCTGACAACAACAACCATAAAACCGCAAGTCACAGTGATGACACCAAACACTCAGCATCATTAACATAGCAAGTGCACACAGAGCCGGAAGATATATTGACTTTAGTTAGCCATTTATATTCAACTATCTGAACTATTTGGAAAAGTTGCAATTAAAAAAAATTGGCACTGGTCTCTCCACTTTAACCAATTATATGCATTAACCCTAGATAACTATTTGTTTTGAAGCCACCGCGCAGCCATCTTGGTACTCCTACTCCAGTGTAAAAAAAATATTTTGGACGGTATAGAAATGCATTTATTAATGTCTACATTTGTTTTCCTTATATTCCTTAAAAAATATATATATTTAGAGAGTAATAATGTTACTGTAATACATACAATTTTGTCCTTGAAAGATTATATTGAAAGACTGTAGAATTCCATTAATTCCTATGGAGGACTGCGCGTTCTGAGGAGTACCAATATGGCTGACCGGTGGCTTCAAAGCCTATCACTGGCCATTACATAGCATAAGCAAACCAGGGTTTATACACATCATTTGATTTTAAATGCGCCCACCAGAGGGCAATGCCGCCCCTATTTCGATGTCATTTTTGTTTAGGTTCCACCTCCGAAGAAAGATGCAGGCTACACATACATATTCACGAATTGGGGGAGGGAAATAATGTTGTAATGACTTCCACCTCGAGTGATCGAGAAACATCAACAAATAGGCAATTGACAGCTGTTAGTGTAGCTAGGTAGCATGCTAACCTTAGCTAGCCATCTTATTAACCTTATCTAGCTAGCTAACGTTATCTGTTGTTGCTGTCTTTTTTCAAACTACACTGTATTCAAAGGATTAGCCAGCTGGCTAAGCTGGTTCTACTGGAGTTGTCATTAGCATAATAGGGAAAACTTCACCACAGATGGAAATCTTTGACTTCACCACAGATGGAAACCAGTATCTTTGACTTCACCACAGACGGAAACCAGTGTCTTTGACTTCACCACAGACTGAAACCAGTATCTTTGACTTCACCATCTATTGTTATCTCGAAAGTTTTGGCATCTTCCATAAGAGACATGTGTTTTTCTACATTATAATGGACATGGTGAAACTGGCAGGCTTCAGCTGCGGTACAGCAAAGCCAAGTCAGCCGTGCTCATGGTTCTCACAGGGGAAGTGAAATGATAAGCTACAATTACTTTGCTCATGATGCATGTCGCAAATGACATGTAACAACACCCTGAGTGCATCAGACACAAAACACCAATACAAATGTTACAACAGAACAGCAAAATAGATAAAGAAGTTCCTTGAATGTTATTTTGCAGGTGCCTGTTCATTTAAGCTGATAGACGTGGTATATCCGACCATGTACCACGGGTTTGACAAAACATTTATTTTTACTGCTCTAATTACGTTGATAACCAGTTTATAAAATATCAATAAGGCACCTCGGGGTTTGTGGTATATGGCCAATATACAACCAATATACCATGGCTAAGGGCTGTATCCAGGGACTCCGCGTTGCGTTGTGCGAAGAACACCTCCTAGCTGTGGTATATTGGCCATATACCACACCCCCTCGTGCCTTATTGATATTTTATAAACTGGTTATCAACGTAATTAGAGCAGTAAAAATAAATGTTTTGTCAAACCCGTGGTACATGGTCGGATATACCACGTCTGTCAGCCAATCAGCATTCAGGGCTCAAACTATCCAGTTTATAATATAGGATAGACGCTGGCTGCACCAATCAAAGCAATGAAGCATGTAGTGAAGCATTCATGTTGGGGCGACGGGGGAGCATGGATGCAAAGTGCAATCATACCATTTATGAAATGTATATATTTATATATATATTATTTATTTATTTTAATACAGACTAGCTAAAAAAAGTAGGTTGAATGTATAAATGATCCATGTTCAATTTCTGTAAAAAAAAGTACAGGTGAAAAAAACATACGTTTGCACCCTCTATTTTAATTTGTTCCACGGCTCAGGCGGCCAAGTGTTGGCTACGGCGAAAAGCTGTTTGGTTCAGTTGAGACTCGCAAAGAGGAAGGACTTTGCAGGTGTTTCTGATTAATTAACAATGCCATGCTGGTGGGTGGTAACGTTAAAATAAAACTGGAAAGAAACGTAGACTGAAAAGTATTAGCCGTCATATCATTGCCACAGGAAAAAAGTCCCCACTTCAAGCCCAAATATATCATACTCAGTGGTGGAAAAAGTACCCAATTGTCATACTTCATTAAAAATAAAAATACCTTAATTGAAAATGACTGAAGTAAAAGTGAAAGTCACCAGTAAAATTCTACTTGAGTAAATGTAAAAAAAATATTAGGTTTTAAATATACTGAGGTATCAAAAGTAAATGTAATTGCTAAAATATACTTAAGTATCAAAAGTAAAAGTATAAAAGTATATATCATTTCACATTCCTGTCACGCCTACTCCCACTCCCTCTCTCTGGCGCTCGACGTTGCCGGTCCACTGCACCCTATTCAGTAGATGACTGCGCGAGGAGGTCCAGATGCATTTGGCGTGCCGGGACAACAACCTTTCCTTAGACATGCTCATCGCGATGGCCATCCATCTGGACAACCTTCTTCGGGAGCGCCGGCACCTCACTCTCCTCGCCCTCCTCCTTTGTTCGTTTTGAGGCAGATCCTGAACCGATGGAGGTAGTTGCCACACACCTCTCCGTGGCAGAGCAGCGTCTCCGGAGACAGCTGGGGCTGTGTCCAGATTGCGGCCAGGAGGGGCACCAGCTTCAGCCGTGTCATTGGCCCGTGTTTTGGGACGTATATGTGGATATCCGCCAGGCTCTGGAGAGGGAACCCTCTCCTGCTACCTACCCTCTTGAGCACATCTATGTCCCCACAGGGGTAAGAGACCGACTGTTGACCTGGGTGCACACATCCCTCACCGCTGGACACCCAGGTAACACCTGCACCATTATCTCTGCAAAGTACTGATGGTCCACCTTTGCGCAGGATGTCACCCGCTTTGTCAACTCCTGCTTCGTATGTGCCCAAACCAAATATCCCCGGGACACGCTCCAGCAGGGAAACACCTTCCCATGCCTCAGCGGCTTTGGTCCCATCTGTCCATAGATTTTTTGACTGATCTCCCTCCGTCTGATGGTTTCACCACTATTATGGTTGCTGTGGACAGATTCTCTAAATCCTACCATTTTATCCCTCTCTCTGGTCTCCCTACCCACCCTCCAGGTTGCTGAGGCACTCTTCCAGCAGGTCTTCAGGCACTATGGCCTTCCAGAGGACATCGTCTCTGACCGTGGCCCCCAATTCACGTCGCGGTTATGAAGAACTTTCTTGGAGAAGATGGGTGCCGTGGCCAGCCTCACATCCAGGTACCAGCCTCAGTCCAACGGGTAGGTGGAGAGGACCAACCAGAGGAAGGGGAGGTTCCTTAGGAGTCACTGCCAGGACCGGCAGGGGGAGTGGGCCTGGTTCCTTCCCTGGGCTGGGAACGCCCAGAACTCACTTTGTCACTCCTCCACTGGGTAGACTCCCTTCTAGTGCGTCCTGGGATATCAGCCGGCCCTGGCCTCATGGACCCTGAGCCAGACCGAAGCCCCTGTGGTGGATGAGTGGTTCCGCAGAGGAAGTTTGGAACACTGCCCACGTGAGGCTAAAGCATGCCGTCAGCCGCCAGAAGGAGCAGGTGGACCATCACCGAAGTGAGGCTCCAGTGTTCCATCATGGTGATCGCGTTTGGTTCTCCACCAGGAACCTCCCGCTCCGCCTGCCTTGCTAGAAGCTGTAGGTCCAAAGGGCGCTGTTGTGTCCTGGACCCCAACATCCTGGACCCCAACATCGTCCGGGATTTCCATCTCCGCCATCCGGACCGGCCCTCTACTCGCCCTCGGGGCCGTACTCCTGGCCAGCATCGTCCTGCGGCTGGAGCCTTTGCGTTGGTGGGGGGGACTGTCACGCCTACTCCCACTCCCGCTCCCTCTCTCCGGCGCTCGGTGTCGGCGGTCTACTAACCACCGGTCCAGGCACCATCATTACGCACACCTGCTCCACATCATTACGCACACCTGGACTTTATTATCACCTTGATTACGCTCCCTTTATTTAGCCCTCAGTAGCCTCAGTTATCAGGCAGTATTGGTTTTGTTCACGTTCAGTATATTTCTCTTGTTTTGTTTATCTGCCTTGTTCATGTTTATTAAACTCACCTTCTGCACCTGCTTCCTGACTTGAAGTGCATATGTTACAATTCATTATATTACGCTGACTAGATGGCAAGATTTTCTTGTTATTTAAATTTACGGATAGCCAGGGCACACTGCAACACTCTGACACAATTTACAAACAAAGCATTTGTGTTTAGTGAGTCCGCCAGATCAGAGTTAGTAGAGATGACCAGGGATGTTCTCTTGAAAAGTGTGTGAATTGGACCAAAAAAATTATCCTGCTAAGCATTTGAAATGTTCCGAGTCCTTTTGGGTGTCAGGGAAAATGAATGGAGTAAAAATAACATTATTTTCTATAGGAATGTAGTGGAGTAAAAGTAAATTACAGATACGCCCACCTCCCTGACCAAGACCCTTCTCCCCCGATTGTCCGGGCGGCCAGTTCTAGGAAGAGTCTAGGTGTTTCCAAACTTCTTCAAGTTAAGAATGATGGAGGCCACTGTGTTCTTGGGGACCTTCAATGCTGCAGAAATGTTTTGGTAACTTTCCCCAGATCTGTGCCTCGACGCAATCCTGTCTCGGAGCTTTACGGACAATTCCTTCAACATCATGGCTTGGTTTTTGCTCTGACATGCACTGTCAATTGTGGGACCTTATATAGACAGGTTTGTGCTTTTCCAAATCTTGTCCAATCAATTGAATTTACCACAGGTGGACTCCAATTAAGTTGTAGAAACATCAAGTATGATCAATGGAAACAGGATGCACCTGAGCTCAATTTCGACTCTCATAGCAAAAGGTATGAATACTTATGTACATTTCTGTTTTTATTTTCAATAAATCTGCAAAAATCTCTAAAAACGTGTTTTGCTTTGTCATTATGGGGTATTGTGTGTAGACTGCTCAGGATTTTTATTTTTTTAATCCATTTTAGAATAAGGCTGTAACAAAATGTGGAAAAAGTCAACGTTCTTAATACTTCCCGAAGGCACTGTAAATACTATACACCACTGATCATACTTTGACTAAAACAATAACTTATTGACTTCAATTGTTGTGCACCCTCATGGGTAAGCTCTGTGCATCGTCTTTAAGTTGCAAAACAGTGAATTTCCGCTTATGGGCTTTTAACAAAAGGAGCAAATGGTCATTTGGTAAATAAATAGACTGACTAGTCAAAAAACAGCTTCACCTTAACATCAGTAAGGAGGTGATTGTGGACTATAGGAGAAAGAGAGGAGAGCAAGCCCCCATCCACATCGACAGGGTTGTTGTGGAGCGGGTCGAGAGCTTCAAGTTCATTTGCGTCTACATCACTAAGGACTTAACATGGTCCACACACACCCACACAGTCGTGAAGAAAGCAGCGTCCCTTCCCTCCCAAGAGGCTGAAAAATTTGTCATGGCCCCTCGGACCCTCAAAAAGTTCTACAGCAGCGCCTTCGAGAGCATCTCTACTGGCTGCATCACTGCTTGCTATGGCAAATTGCACTGCCCTCAACCGCAAAGCGCTACAGAGGGGGGTGCGGACGGCCCAGAACATCACTAGGGCCGAGCTCCCTGCCATCCAGGACCTCTATATCAGGCGTCAGAGGAAGGCCCAAAGAATTGCCAAAGACTTCAACCACCCAAGCAATAGACTGTTCACTTTGCTACTGTCCAGCAAACGGTACGGCATCGGCTCTCGGACCAACAGGCTCAGGGATAGCTTCTACCTCTAAGCCATAAGACAGCTAAATAGTTAAATAAATGGTTACCCGGACTATCTGCATTGACACTATGTTACACTGACTATGCACACTCACAAGACTGTATATACACTCACTCACACACAATACACTGACACAAAAGATTGCTGTAAAACTGTTGTATTCGGTGTGACAAATATGTGACAAATACAAATACAATTTCATTTGATTAAGCCCAAAATCACAGTGGCGGTGCAAAGGCATCTGTCACAGAGATTTGTAATACATCATCTGTAGTCTGCAACAACATTTTGCTGGACAAAATAGATCTTTATGTGTTCAGTCAATCAGGGCATTCTATCTGTGTTCATGGCACAGCTAGGTCACATCTTGGGGATGTCAATCATGGCATTCTATCTGTGATCCTGGCACAGCTAGGTCATATCCCGGGGAGGTCAATCATGGTATTCTACCTATGGTCATGGCACAGCTAGGTCACATCCTGGGAGGTCAAGCATGGCATTCTATCTGTGGTCATGGCACAGCTAAGTCACATTCTGGGGAGCTGGATCCAGATGACTCAATGTTCCTGAGGGGAAACGCGGCGCACACAATCAGGATTCCCCTCCATGTGTTACCCCTTAGAGTGTGAAGAGCGCCAGCTCCAGTTTGCATCTCTGCTGCAGATTAGGAAAATGTAATTTGGGGGCTTGCGAAATAGCAAAGCACTCCCTCAGGCTGGATCCATTGACAATAGGGAGAGAGGATGTTGCTTGCAAATATATTTCTCAAGTGGCAGCCTGAGGCTGAGATACACTGTAAATGCACTACACTGCTTATGGGATTTGGCACTACCTCAAATGCCTCCTTATCATTCTGATGTGGTGTTAAGAATTCCACCTGGTTGCTTAAAGAGATTCTCTGGTACTTTTGTATGCTTTTTAGCCAGTAGTTCTTAAAGTAGCATACTATGTCACATACACCATGTACACAAAGTATGTAGACACCCCTTCAAATTAGTGGATTCGGCTATTTCAGCCACACCCGTTGCTGCCATGTGTATAAAATCGAGCACACAGCCATCCAATATCCAGACAAACATTGGCAGTAGAATGGCCTTACTGGAGAGCTCAATAACTTTCAATGTGGCACCGTCATAGGTTGCCACCATTCCAACAAGTCAGTTCATCAAATGTATGCACTGCTAGAGCTGCCCTGGTCAACTGTAAGTGCTGTTATTGTTAAGTGGAAACGTCTAGGAGCAACAACGGCTCAGTCGCGAAGTTGTAGGCCACACAAACTCACAGAATGGGACCCGTCGACTGCTGATGTGTGTGCCCCATAAAAATCCTCTGTCCTCAGTTGAAACACTCACTACCAAGTTCCAAACTGCCTCTGGAAGCAACGTCAACACAAAAAGTGTGCGTCGGGAGCTTCATGAAATGGGTTTCCATTGCCGAGCAGCTGCACACAAGTCTAGGACCAACATGCGCAATGCCAAGGATCGGCTAGAGTGGTGTAAAGCTCACCACCATTGGACTCTAGAGCAGTGGAAACGCATTCTCTAGAGTGATGAATCATGCTTCACCAACTAGCAGTCCAACGGACGAATCTGGGTTTGGCGGATCCCGGGAAAACCCTACCTGCCCCAATGCATAGTGCCTGTAAAGTTAATGTTAAAGTTAAGTTAACTGTAAAGTTAATGGTCTGGGGCTGTTTTTCATGGTTCGGGATAGGCCCCTTAGTTCCAGTAAAGAGAAATATTAACGCTCCAGCATAGAATGACATTTTAGACGATTCTGTGCTTCCAACTTTGTGGCAACAGTTGGGAAAGGCCCTTTCCTGTTTCAGCATGACAATGACCCTTGCACAAAGCGAGGTCCATACAGAAATGGTTTGTTGAGATCGGTGTGGAAGAACTTGACTGGCCTGCAGAGAGCCCTGACCTCGACCCCATCGAACACCTTTGGGATGAATTGGGATGAATTGGAACGCCGACTGTGAGCCAGGCCTAATCACCCAACATCAGTGCTCGACCTCGCTAATGCTGGTGGCTGAATAGATGCAAGTCCCCACAGCAATGTTCCAACATCTAGTGGAAAGCCTTCCCAGAAGAGTGGAGGCTGTTCTAGCAGCAAAGGGGGGACCACCTCCATAGTAATGCCCATGATTTTGGAATGAGATGTTCGACGAGCAGGTGTCTACATACTTTTGGTCATGTAGAGTATGTGCAGATATGTGCACCATGTGATTGCGCTCACTCGCTCCGCTGTGTGTGCATCTTGCTAGCTGTCACTCAAATGGCAAGGGCTGAAGCTCATTGGCTAGAACTCAAATTGCTACGGGGCTGGCCCACGTGGGGGAAAATGTAGGGAAAATGGCTTAGCACAGCTTCCAGAAAAATAGTCACTTTCAAACTAGGGATTTTGTGGCTAATTTAGGGAAGACATTAATTCTGCTCATATATTATGCATGTATGAACTACACATTGACACATCCAGCTCAAAGTGTGAGGTTTAAAAATACTTTGTAGTCGCCAAAGTTCTGGAGCAAGTCTTTAATAAATGGTGCTTTCTTGGCCAGGGCCCTTAAGTACCAAGCCTTTCAGAGTAGGAGTGCTGATTCACGGTCAGTTTTGAATAAGATTACATGGTGTAACGATGACGCTGTGAGTCGAGAAGCAGGTGCAACGTTTAATAAATCAACAAACATGAAACGAGACAGCGTAACAGTGTCGATATAGCATGAACACAGGAATGATACCGACTGAGGAATGAACGTAAGGGAGGGACAGATAAAGGGGAGGTAATGATGAAGGTAATGGAGTCCAGGTGTGAATCATAATGATCTGCAGGTGCGCGTAATGATGAATCACAGGACCGGTGGTTAGTACTCCGGCAACGTCAATGTCGGAGGGGAGGAGCAGGAGTAGACACATGGACAGGGGGGCCTGATCCTAGATCAGCACTCTTACTCTGAGACACTTGAACCATATGGCCCTAGGTGGAGGAGGAGACCATCCTTTACCATGGTGGAGGAGGAGACAACGTCCTTTACCATGGTGGAGGAGGAGACAACGTCCTTTACCATGGTGGAGGAGACCATCCTTTACCATGGTGGTGGAGGAGGAGACCATCCTTTACCATGGTGGTGGAGGAGGAGACCATCCTTTACCATGGTGGTGGAGGAGGAGACAACGTCCTTTACCATGGTGGAGGAGGAGACCATCCTTTACCATGGTGGAGGAGGAGACAACGTCCTTTACCATGGTGGAGGAGGAGACAACGTCCTTTACCATGGTGGAGGAGGAGACAACGTCCTTTACCATGGTGGAGGAGGAGACCATCCTTTATCATGGTGGAGGAGGAGACAACGTCCTTTACCATGGTGGAGGAGGAGACAACGTCCTTTACCATGGTGGAGGAGGAAACCATCCTTAACCATGGTGGAGGAGGAGACCATCCTTAACCATGGTGGAGGAGGAGACCATCCTTAACCATGGTGGAGGAGGAGACAACGTCCTTTACCATGGTGGAGGAGGAGACAACGTCCTTTACCATGGTGGAGGAGGAGACAACGTCCTTTACCATGGTGGAGGAGGAGACAACGTCCTTTACCATGGTGGAGGAGGAGACCATCCTTTACCATGGTGGAGGAGGAGACCATCCTTTACCATGGTGGAGGAGGAGACAACGTCCTTTACCATGGTGGAGGAGGAGACAACGTCCTTTACCATGGTGGAGGAGGAGACAACGTCCTTTACCATGGTGGAGGAGGAGACAACGTCCTTTAACATGGTGGAGGAGACAACATCCTTTATCAAGGTGGAGGAGACAACATCCTTTACCATGGTGGAGGAGGAGACCATCCTTTACCATGGTGGAGGAGGAGACAACGTCCTTTACCATGGTGGAGGAGGAGACAACGTCCTTTACCATGGTGGAGGAGGAGACAACGTCCTTTACCATGGTGGAGGAGGAGACAACGTCCTTTACCATGGTGGAGGAGGAGACCATCCTTTATCATGGTGGAGGAGGAGACAACGTCCTTTACCATGGTGGAGGAGGAGACAACGTCCTTTACCATGGTGGAGGAGGAAACCATCCTTAACCATGGTGGAGGAGGAGACCATCCTTAACCATGGTGGAGGAGGAGACCATCCTTAACCATGGTGGAGGAGGAGACAACGTCCTTTACCATGGTGGAGGAGGAGACAACGTCCTTTACCATGGTGGAGGAGGAGACAACGTCCTTTACCATGGTGGAGGAGGAGACAACGTCCTTTACCATGGTGGAGGAGGAGACCATCCTTTACCATGGTGGAGGAGGAGACCATCCTTTACCATGGTGGAGGAGGAGACAACGTCCTTTACCATGGTGGAGGAGGAGACAACGTCCTTTACCATGGTGGAGGAGGAGACAACGTCCTTTACCATGGTGGAGGAGGAGACAACGTCCTTTAACATGGTGGAGGAGACAACATCCTTTATCAAGGTGGAGGAGACAACATCCTTTACCATGGTGGAAGAGGAGACAACATCCTTCACCATGGTGGAGGAGGAGACAACATCCTTTACCATGGTGGAGGAGGAGACAACATCCTTTACCGTGGAAGAGGAGACAACACCCTTTACCATTGTGGCCACGGCTGCTAATTAATCAATCACGTTAATGTCGGTTTCAATTCCATCATGCATTTATACCTCAATGAACCTCACACATTATGGCAAGAAGAAGGCCTTAGTGAGGTATTAGTTATTGTCAAAATCTAATCTTTTAAAATTGCAGTGTATGATGGCCCCTTTATGCAGGGAGTGCAGCACTTTTATCCATGCCATTTAACTGTCAGCTTGATTAACATCACATCACCGGACGACCTTGAGCGCAGGAAATCCCACAGAGTAGGCAAAGCTCACCCAGTCCTATGATTAATAATACTGTACTAAGAAGTTTGCTGGCTGCCTCCAATTCAGGGTAATTTTGCTGCGCTAAAAAGCTGACTGACTAACTGACTGGCTGGCTGGCACATAACATACATGTGACTGGCTCAGCTGGCTGGCATATAACCTACACGTGATTGGCTGGCTGGCTGACTGGCACGTAACATACATGTGACTGGCTTGGCTGGCTGGCTGGTTGGCACATAACATACATGTGACTGGCTGGCTGGCTAACTGGCACATACCATACATGTGACACTGGATTTACTTGTAACTATAATCATATACATTCAATACGTTGATTTTGACTTGGTTGACATATTGCTGTGTTACTTGTAGACACTCTGAACAGGAAGGTTATGTTTACAGTTGAACTTTGAGGTACAGCACAGTGGTTTCCACTACAACATAAAGTCGTTCTGGCAAAAAAACTAAAGCAAGCAGCATTGTATCAATGAAAATGTCTGACTGTTGCAAAAGGTGTAGTGCCAAAATGTTGATGCTAAATGGACGGATACTGTAGATAGTGTCACAAAAGAAGCCCTGTTGAGTTGGAAGGGGTGATCGCAGGTGAATACTGTAGGCAGGGCCAGTGAAGACGGGTAGAAGAGGTATGGATGCAGGTCTGGTACACAGGCAAGTAGCAATGGAGGCACTTTGATGTAAAGTGGCGTGTCCTGGGAATCATTTTGAATGAACTACAGTATATTCTAAATTCTAGAAATAACTTACAAGATCGAGAGATAAGAGAGCGTTGCAGTGCTGTTTTGCAGCTAGAAAATAAGGTGTGATGTGAGTCCAACCAAGTGGATAGTTTTTGTTAGCTTCACTTCTACAGGACACCCTGGATATGTTCAGCATTCAACCAATAAGAGATCACCAGTCAGAGAGATTTTACATGGGAAGAGTTAATGCCTGTTGAAGTATTGAGAAGTCAACTACAGGTCTAGGCCTGAGGATAGATAAAGGAAACTGTTAGCTACTTACCTTTTTCACCTCGTACTTGATGGCCAGTTTGACCCTGCTCAGGAGAGAGCGAAGGCCCTGCCCCGACTCCTTCTCAGCAGTAACATCTCCATTCAAAATGGCTTCCACTTCCTCTGTGTCCCGACAGAGGTCCAGCACTCCCACTACAAAGTCCTTACACTGCATAGACAGCTTGCGATAGTCATTCTGGACAGAGAGAAAAACAGGTTAGAGTCAAGTCAGCTACTGGAGACAGGGAAAGGCAAACTCGTTGGCTTAAATCTCAATTACAAAGGTAACGTGACACGAACAGAATATAAACTTAGTGATATTTTTTCAGCAAACATTATGTTATAGAAGATATACAGTAATAGTGAAACAAAATACTTATGTTTCTCTGAAAACACTTTTAGCATTTCTGAATAAGTAATGGATCCACTAGTGGTGACCCAATGGGGATATCTGTGTGTAATGATCTCGACATTAGCTGAACTCAAGAAAGGGTTGTATATCCACATGACATACAATTGTATTATTAAGTAAAACATCGGAAATACATTTACATCTTAATACTGCGCAGGATAATACAATGAATAATAAGGATTACAATAGCTCGGAAATGAATCTCCAAAAAATAAAACGTTCATAGAAATGTGGTGTTAATGCTACAATGTGAAATGTATTTTAACCCAAGCCCTATTTTCACAGGATTACTGTCACTATAGGAGGAGGTAAGGTAATGGAATTGTTATCTGAGTGCATCCGCAATTTTATTCTCGTGGAAGCAGTTATATTGGTAATTTCAGCATTCCTTAAATAGGCCTACATAATACTAGTCTAGTCCTTTGCGAAAAGACATCTCAGTGTTTTGATAAAATGACCGTGCTTGCCAGGTGACAAGATTGACTGTATTCAGCACAGTATTATAAAAGTATTTAATATCATTTTCTCCCTATTTATAGAAAGTATACAGTCGATATTGACGATACTGGCCTCAGTATTACTTGGTATCATATTTAAGCTGTTAATTGAACTTCTGGTCAACCATCCCTAGCTTAGATCACTCTACTTGTTGGAAAGAAAGCCAACATTAATGTAATATATACTTTGTCTACAAGGGAGGAAGGGTCCATGCATGTTTCATTGGTATAATTCAAATATCAAGAAGAAGCAGTTTTGCAAATTAGGGGACACAAATGATACTTTTACACAAATGATACATAAACAGTTATACATATTGACAATGCATTTGAAATGCATGCAGTCTCATGATGAAACAGTAGTCTGAAACTTCTCTTGGTACAGCTGACTTTGTCCTTATAGCACACTGCCAAGCTGTAGCCTGTCCCTTTTACCTATGGTCATACTTACATATTGAATAACTCCAGTCACCACTTTTACTCACATTGTTGTTTAAACCTTGCTCTAAGAACACAATTAAAGACGCATTAAGCTAAAGGCTTATCTTTTGCTTTTAAATGTGCTGTTTGTCCTTACACTGAGAGTATTTAGTCTGGATTTAATTTCCAAGGAACAACTAGACTTTGCTCAGCATGCATCTGTCAATTTGTTCATGTCTAGTGCTTTATTTTTTCTAATTGTGATGGATTGTCATAAACCATCTGTTCAAAGATACATTTAAATACTGTGTTTGACAAGCCCAAACCCTACATTTTCAGTCACTCATAACTGAACATTGTGATCCAACTCTCAAGTGAAGCATTGCACCGTGTGAGCAATTTACTGCCTTTCATTCACTAGAACATGTTCCGATATACTTCTATCATCTCACTGCATCTCTCAGAGGGAGGCAAAAGGACAACTCAGAGAACAGATTGAAGAAAACAGGTATAAGGACAAAACACAATAAGCCCTGTATGAGGGCCCATATCGAGAGCTATGTGATGTGTTCTCTACAGAAATAGCTTTTCAGTTTCTTCTGCGTTAAATGTTGTATCAGACAAACCTGAAAATCCCAATAGGGGAAAGTTTTGATTTATGAGACAGGGTCAAACAAGCGTCCTCTTCTAAAATGTTCATTTACAAACACATTCAGTGTAGCTTGTTGCATCATACCAAGCTCGAAATGGTTGTTAATGTGTCTAATATGTTTAACAGCATGAAACACTCTAGTAAATGTGGGTAACTTAATAACAAGCTTTTGTGGCAATATAGTTCAGTGAACTCATTTTTACAATCAATTCAAATGAGACAAATAATTCAAAAATCTATTCTTAAAGGAGAGGGCAGGTTTGTTTTTTGAAACACCACTGGTTTCCCTCTCTCCCATTAACAGCTCTGGAATTCACATCTGTCACAATGTTTATCTGTAGGCTGTGGCTAAACTGCAACTGTAGTCCCAAGTGGCGCAGCGGTCTAAGGCACTGCATCTCAGTGCAAGAGCTGTCACTACAATCCCTGGTTTGAATCCAGGCTGTATCACAGCCGGCTGTGATTGGGAGTCCCATAGGGCGGTGCACAATTGGCCCAGCGTCGTCCAGGTTTGACCGGGGTAGGTCACTTATGTAAATAAGAATTTGTTCTTAACTGACTTGCCTGGTTAAATAAAAAAATATAATAATGCACAATCTGACAGTCAGCCAGATATGCTAAAAGACAGATTACCCTTGAAGTAACAGCAAGTAATTAGCCAGTGTGAGGCTAGGCACTTTTTAATCAATCTCAATGAATTTATGTAGTTAAACATATTTACCAGGGAGAAGCAATTGTGCTGCGTGGTCTCTTTTTTATGGCTCTTTTTATCCTGGTGGCGACATCAGCATAACACACATACAGGTTGAAGATTCATTACATTACACAACATCGGTTTTAAATAAAAACATGAGGCTGAAATTAATGGAGTTGTTAATTAAGCAGAATCAACACATCGCTATTGTATACGACTTTTCCTGATAACAATCCTCAATTTAGTTAGTACTATTCCATGTCAGAATTCCAAAGCATTCAAAACGATCAAATATTACACCTTCAAACTAAATGCAGAAAAACAAAGAGGATTACAGCTTCAAGCTAAATAAAGAAAGACAAACATGATTAAGCCTTCAAGCTAAATAAAGAAAAACAAACATGGTTACACCTTCAAACTAAATGCAGAAAAAACAACAGTCAGCAAGCAGTTAGCTTCTGAGTAGGAGAAGGTTAGCAAAATTCTGTGAAATTTCCCCAAATTCCTAGGATTTCTGTAAACCCTAAGAATTCAGAAATAGATTTCTGAAAAACCTACGCATTTGGGAAAGTTTCAGAAAGTTTGCAACCCTGAGTGCAGTAGTGTCCTACCTTGAACTCCTTCTCGATGTTGGCCAACTTGGTCAGTTCGTTGCTGAGCTCCAACGCGGTGAGCACTGGGTCCTCGCTAGACAGTGACAGGTAAGCCGGGCTGGCCAGGCCCCGGTAGGCATTGATGCGTGAGCGTGAGTGGCTGAAAGCGTCTTTGGCCTGTTTCTCGGCACATTCTACACACTTGCAGAAGTAGTCGTGCGGCCGCTCGATGCGCGCGCCCTTCAGCAGCAGCATGTGCACCACCTCGTACTTCTGGCAGTGCGCAGACAGAATGATGGGGGTGATGTCGGGCGAGAAGCGCGTGCCATCCTCATCGTACGAGTAGAAGTCGTCGTCCTGCAGCTCGCACGGACTCCGTGTCAGTCGCTCGCTAGCCTGGAAGGATGGATGGGCCAAGATGGTTTCCACTATCCTGACGTAGCCTTTTGAGATAGCCAGGAGCAGGGCGTCACCGATGCGTGCCAGGTTATCCCTCCGCAGGAGCAGTTCCGTCACCTCCAGGTGCTCGTTGCCCACCGCCAGCTGCAATGCGTTCTGGCCCATGTAGTCCACGCAGTTGACATTGAGCGTGGTAGAGTCCTCCAGCATCTTGCGGACCACAGGGATGTTGCCATACTCTGCCGCGTCCAGAAAGCGCTCTTCCTCGGCGGTCATGCTGGTGGTGCGGTCGTTGAACATGAAGGCCGGCCCGCGCATCTGCGGTCGACGACCCTTCTCCCGCGCCGCTGTCATCCGCCGGTGGGCGGGGAGCTCAAGTTCCGCCGCCGCTTTCCTTGCAGAGATGGAGAAAACGACATCATGGTTACTTCCTCTGTGAAGAGCTCTGACTTTTGCAAACATACTGACCACCAAGTTGTATTGACTACCAGCTATAAAGAACATTACCCATCCAGGATAATAAAGATGACCTACTCTACCAGTCAAAACCAGTCAACTATAAATGGACTCAACTTCCGTTGTAGGCCTGTTTTACAAAGTCTACAAAACCACCCTTCACCATTCAAAGAGACTAGTGCTATAAGAGCAGAGATTGCAAAGCATGCTTGCATTTTGAATTATGTTGCGTTCTGGCATAAGGGCTTATCTAGGGCATCATGTTTGGTGTCTGCACCATTTGTTGTTCCTTGACCCATAGCCACGTCATCCCACCACCCCATGCCATCCCTACGTTCACAACAGAGTGGAGAGTGGCAGCAGTGTATTCATTAGAGCCCAGCACCAAGCCACCCCAGCAGTCTCAGTGAAAAGTGCAGTGACAGAGTGCCCCACAGACTGTGGAAGAAATCCTTCTGGCGTTAATAGCATTTTAATGAAACACAACAGATGCCTGGGTGATACAACTACAGGTTGCACTAACATATCAGGGGTTTCTGTGCCAGGTTTCAAACCAAGCAACTGCTCCTGCCAGAGATGAGAGCCATAGTCATAAAGCACATGTTGGAATACTTGTTTTTGATAGTGGATTAATAATACCCAGGGTATTTGGGAAGTATTTGACAACAATTGGTAATTGAGTAATAGTAGTTGGTCCATAAAATTGGAATGAACTTGACATTTATTATTTAACCAGCCCACCTCAACTGACCAAATAATGATTGATATGAAAATACACATTTATCAAATTAAATTAATAGACAATTCCACTGATTCAATTCGGTTCCATTCCCTCTCCCTTTATAGCCGACCAATTCAACTCAAGTCCAGTTTTGATTAAAAACATCAAACCCAATTTCAAGTCAATTACAGCTGCTATTACTACTTCTCTATAGATAAGAGCACTGTCATTCCACTGTCCTTGGTTGACAGATGGGGTAATGCTAGTCAGTTTGGCACACAAGGTAGGCTCCCTATCTCCCCCTCTCCATACCTCTACTGAAGGAATAATACTGAAACTCATTTCCACCATTTCCCCTCTAAACACAGAAAGGAAATGTCAAACATTGTATAAACTATTTCATCTTCATCAGAATCCTCCTCAAGCAGGGCATCTTATTTGAGCGTGGTCTCCACAAGAGACCTGTTACACTTTTATTTTATTTTCCTTGAAGAAGTGTGTCACCTGAAGGTAAAGTATGTCACCTTAAAGTTAGTGTGTCACCTTAATTAAGGTAAAGTATGTCACCTTAAAGTTAGTGTTTCACCTTAATTAAGGTAAAGTATGTCACCTTAAAGTTAGTGTGTCACCTTAATTAAGGTAAAGTATGTCACCTTAAAGTTAGTGTTTCACCTTAATTAAGGTAAAGTATGTCACCTTAAAGTTAGTGTTTCACCTTAATTAAGGTAAAGTATGTCACCTTAAAGTTAGTGTTTCACCTTAATTAAGGTAAAGTATGTCACCTTAAAGTTAGTGTTTCACCTTAATTAAGGTAAAGTATGTCACCTTAAAGTTAGTGTGTCACCTTAATTAAGGTAAAGTATGTCACCTTAAAGTTAGTGTGTCACCTTAATTAAGGTAAAGTATGTCACCTTAAAGTTAGTGTGTCACCTTAATTAAGGTAAAGTATGTCACCTTAAAGTTAGTGCGTCACCTTAAAGTAAAGTCTGTAATCGTAAAGTTGATTAACATGCAATGAGATATGACATATACCTGCATTATTCAGTGGTCTGTTATGAATGTTCTAAGGAAGGAAGTAGAAGGAAATACAAACAATAGACTGACCAGGTGAATCCAGGTGAAAGCTATGATTCCTTATTGCTGACACTTGTTAAATACACTTCAATCAGTATAGATGAAGGGGAGGAGACAGGTTAAATAAGGATTTTTAAGCCTTGAAACAATTGAGACATGGATTGTGTGTGTGCGATTCAGAGGGTTAAATAGGCAAAACAAAATATTTTTGTGCCTTTGAACGGGGTATGGTAGGTGTCAGGCGCACCGGTTTGTGTCAAGAACTGCACAGCTGCTGGGTTTTTCACGCTCAACAGTTTCCCGTGTGTATCAAGAATGGTCCACCACCCAAAGGATATCCAGCCAAATTGATACAACTGTGGGAAGCATTGGAGTCAACATGGGCCAGCATCCCTGTGGAACGCTTTCGACACCTAGTAGAGTCCATGCCCCGACGAATTGAGGCTTTTCTGAGGGTAAGGGGGGGGGGGGGGGGGGGGGGCATGCTACTTTGCAGTATGCCACGTTTAGTCCCTCAACACCCATTGTTTTGCTGTGGGTAAGTAAATAAAGTCAAACTGTGGGTTTGCTGACACGCAGGAGCTTGTCCGGCTTGATAATTATCCATGAAAGGAAGTTAATTTGTAATTTGGGTGACTATCCGTTATAATCAAACCAGTATCAAATTAAGTTAGAGAAAAAACAAATGAAGTGCCAGCATACTGTACAATACATGAGCAAACAAAGCGTAAATCAATAGAGAGAAACAAGTGATGGGAATTCGGTTAACCCTGCATTGGTGACCTTTGTCAATAGCCTGAAAAAGCAATCAGTGCAATGCCTCGCTTCCCATATCAAACCACACAAGCTCATTTGTTCATATTTGTTTGATGAGTAATGCCAGGCAAGGAAAATTCATCAAAGGAGAAACATTTTTATTTGAATAAATTAAAGAGAAAAATGGACTCAGCTTATGAAATAGGCTACCAATGAGAATGTACTGTGAACAAAAATGTATTCCTTGGTTAACTTTTCTATTCCAAAAATAAAATAAAACGGGTTAATTAAATAACATCACTTAGGGACGTCACTCGGAGCAACATTTCTCCTCCCATAATGGTCCTTGAGATTTGCCCTTGAGCAGGAAATTCATTTTACAGGCATGAACAGCTGAAGACCCTTAGGACTTGCTACCCCAATGACTTGCTGGCAGGCTTGAGGGGACACTGCATCCTCCATATATAGCCAAATGTTTCAGACACCCAGGGGATCACCTAGAATTAAAATGACTATTTCCCCTTTGCCTCGATAGAACAACGCTGCCAGAAATTGATTGGGTTAATAGGCTAACTTAGCATCTTAATTAGAGTAAGAATAGGGTTAGATTTCCACTCTGACATTAGATTTCTTCCACATTGCAGAATATTGGAGAATCATGCATTCAAATAATGCCCTGCGATAGACAAGCAGCGTATCCAGGGGTTGTACTTGGGCGGCAGGTAGCCTAGCGGTTAGAGTGTTGGGTCAGTAACCAGAAGGTTGCTAGTTTGAATCCCAGAAGAATCTGTCACTTCTGCCCTTGAGCAAGGCACTTAACCCTAATTGCTCCGAGTCACCGTCAATAATGTCTGATCACCTGGCTGTGACCCAACTCTCCACGGGTGTCTCCTGGGAAGTGGGATATGCAAAAAACACATTTTCATTTCACACCTCACACTTGTACAGATTACCCACTTGTACATGCAGTGAAACAGGACAAATATAGGCACCCCTATTTGTCTTGTACATCAAGCTGCCTCACGCTACAGAAACAGGAGAAACAGGAGTCAGAACGGCCCATAGGGCAGAAGACTAGGACAAGGCTTACTTACGCATTCAAATATTATAATAAAGTTCTTTACTCCAAAGGGACATCTCTTAAATTTGAATACATTTCCGGAGAATACAACATTAAGGTGAATTGTGTTAAAATTTTATACTTAATTACCCTCATGGCTAACTCTTATAAGCATTACCCTTATGGCTAATGCTTATAAACATTACCCGTATGGCTAACTCTTATAAACATTAGCCCTATGGCTAATTATTATAGACATTCCCCTTATGGCTAACTATTATAGACATTACCCTTATGGCTAACTCTTATAGACATTACCCTTATGGCTAAATCTTATAGATATTCCCCTTATGGCTCATTCTTATAGATATTCCCCTTATGGCTAAATCTTATAGATATTCCCCTTATGGCTCATTCTTATAGACATTACCCTAGCAATGTACTGTATTCATGTAGCACACCAGACTTTAGGTTAACAAAATAGAGGAGGAGAATAATCTAGTAATAGACAGGACATAATAGTGTGGAATGCATTCCCAGTGTATCCATTTGAGGCAGAGGCAAAGTGGCAGCAAAAATTGACTTGAGGGTGTATGTCCAAAAGTCCTATGCAAATAGGGTCCATATTGGGTCCTAATGGTGGTTATTGGCCCATTAGCAATAATGGTGGTGCAATTGTAGACACATGTTCACAACCCTTGACCCGAAATTTGGCAGGCATGCAAGGGGTAAGGCAGACAGTAGCTCAACCAAGAGGTATATGCCAGTTTGGTCTGATGGTAGTGCTATAATGCAAGCAAACACATTCCCCTTTATCCTACTCCAAGCTGTAGTATGGGTCTGGGGAAGTACTGACCAGCTCTATTCATCACAAGCTAGCGAGAAGCCAGTCAGATGCTATCTAAATGAAATCCATTTTCTCAACACAAAGACTCCTGGCCTGCCTGGTTAGCTGCACAAAATATAGTTTCCAAAATGAATTTCAAGCCCAAACTGGAAAAAATAATGCTTAAAAAGCCCAATTCAGCCATTGTTATTCAATATCAAATCCTTTCTGGGTAATAATTAAGTACCTTACTGTAATAGTTCCATTAAAACTGAATTTGGACTGCAATGGGCCTTAAATAAAATTTCTAATTATCAATAGCCCCTGAGCACCAGTCAATACTGTTCACTCCTCATTTAGCTAGTTACTGAGAACTGCTCAATGTTTAATGTCCTCAGAAAGGAAAGAAGCTAGACACTGAACCTCTTATCCGATTCACTACTTCAAAACATGCCACCGTCTCCATAGAAAGTATCGACTAGACAACGTTACAATCAAATGTGCTGGAACCTACGCACTTTATCTTCTCAGATACACATGCTAGATTAGAGAGGCCACACAAAACAACCATGAACGGACAGGAACCCCTTTTATCCTGGTTGAATCAATAGACTCTCCCAATGTGGAATTGGAACCTTGGTCTAATGATGGATGATACTTTTAACTCTGTCCAACCAAAGCCTCTTCCTCCCAAACTCTCCGCCCACTCATCCCAGGGCAACACGTTCCCATTCAGCAGGTTAATGACAGCCTATACAAAACAACCACATCTGTGGGCTGTGACTGTGAGTAACCTAAGCTGTTAGGAACAGCACTGTGGGGATAATACAAATACCTCTTCTCCTTCTCATAACTATTCTATACTATAGATGGGCCTGTACACACAAAGAGTCTCAGAGTAGGTGTGCTGATCTACTGTAGGATCAGTGTTGCCATTTAGATCTTAATGAATAAGATGATATGGATGGACAGGGAGGACTTCATCCTAGATACAGCACTCATACTCTGAGATGCGTAGTGAATACAGGCATTGATCTTTATAAGCTATGCATACTCCTCCTCAGCAATATTTATCCTTCTTGCCCTTCCCCGAGCTGACAAGGTAAAAATCTGTCGTTCTGCCCCTGAGCAAGGCAGTTAACCCACTGTTCCCCGGGCGCCGAAGACGTGGATGTCGATTAAGGGAGCCTCTATGTCTCCCTTTTCCCCTTCACTGTCCTATCTGATTAATAAAACCACAAAAAATACAAAATTCCCACTTATATTAATAGAAACACCATTATGTACCATAGCTGAGCCTCACTCATCCACCATCATACATCATCCTTTTCATTCACCACCACACATCATCCTCCTCATCCACTACCATGCATCCTCCTCCTCATCCACCACCATACATCATCCTCCTCCTCATCCACCACCATACATCATCCTCCTCCTCATCCACCACCATGCATCATCCTCATCCACCACCATACATCATCCTCCTCCTCATCCACCACCATACATCATCCTCATCCACCATCATACATCATCCTCCTCCTCCACCTTAGCCCTAACTGTGGCTGCAGACATTTTTCATGACTTTCTGGAGTTCCCCCACACTCGGTTACAGGCTGCACTCCAGGTGAACAGTTGTTGACCATCAAATCAGAAGCAAACTGCCAGAGCGGGCAGTCACACAGTCAAAAGGTAAAAGTCAGGATTCTACCCATTCCGCTTCTGATACTGCCAAGACGACAGGATGGCGGGCCATTTCAACTGATCCAGGACAGCAAGAGAAAGCACCATCCAACAACATGAAAATGTCCTGGCTCCTGCTGGTACAGCAGCTTAAACAGAACAAGCGATCTAGTACATTTGAACCCGAGCCGTACACTTACAGGAAAGAGGAAGAGCATCATACACCATGTTACTTTTGTCAAGTTAGGGATTTGGCCACAGCCGGTGAAGACACTGACTGGGCAGAGCCGAACACACTGCCTTAGAAAGTGCCTGGACCCGAAAAAAGCCATTGAGTCACAGCTTCAGCCCCTGATAATTATACAATACAAAAGCTTCAATTACTATGAAGTACTGTTGTCCAAGCCAGAATGGTCCATAGAGCAGGAGCCTGTCTCCTGATTCTGTAGCGTGAGGCAGCTTAATGTAGAAGACATGTACACCCCCTGGACAGGACAAAAGTCTATTGCAGGGCTTTATGATTGTACTGATTACTATTGTATGCCTGCCATACACTATTTCCATGCCACTCCAGAGGATGTTGGTACAGGTAAAACAGGTACAAGTGTCATAATAACAATTAACAGTGCAGAGGATATTGTGATAATCTGCAATTGGACTTCGAGTGACATTCGGTCACATGATCAGGACTCAAGGAACTCATTTCGCTCACGTCTGTTAATTACATTCATTAGCAAATCACTGATGCTGTAGCTTGTCTGACATGCCTTCAAAAGAAAGAGTATGACAGGTCAGAATTTTGACAATTTTGTCAGGAAAGGGCACTGGAACAAACTACCAAAACAATTTGGTTTGACAATACAGTTGCGTTGCACCGTAATTAGAACCCCAATCCAATGTGTAAAAACATTTGCAGTAGGACATGGTCTTCAGGTTTTGTTTTTGTCTTTCTTAAAGAACATACGATAAAGGTAGCTCTTAGAAGGGCAATAGGACGAATCAGAGGATGAATTTCACTGCCTGGAGGAATTCATGACCTTTACTTCCTGGGTGGTCAAGGTGGAACAAGACTTTCTTATGCTCTGTCAGTTGGAATCTTTTGCTGAAAATACTGTGCCTCTCCAACTATTCTACACATGCAAGGCACTACTGAGTTGCCATAATGGGTGGACCACTAAAACGATCCCATGGACTGAAGAAATATATATCTATTCTACTCATTCGAATTCTATGGAGTCTCCATAGCCTGAGTGCCAGTCTGTTTGTGCTATCATGCACATTCATTGTCACTCATTATCATACAAACATGTTTGCTTTGACAATGAGCAATGGAGTTGGAAAGAGCACACACAAATCTGGGACCAGTCCAGGGTCTCTACACCTAGGGAGAAAATCACATGTTGGCAAGGCATACCATTGGCAAGGCATAAAATGGCATTGGTATTTTAAATGCAAGATATCCACTTTTCTCATATTCACAAACTCAACATACACCTAAGGAATATCTAAGTAAATATTAAAATGGCATCACACAAGACCTGAGCTATTACTTTACCCAACACAGCAGGGATGTGGGACTGCCTACTGTTTGACAGGTTAATTTTAAAGTATTTCGACTGACTTTTCAAATGTTAAATATACATCTCAGCTTCGTCTGACAATGTTGTTCCATAGTTAGGATGATGTTAAACACTGCACTACTTACCATAAGCCCTGTGCTACATTTATTGTATTAGCCCAAAGCAAGTATCACCAGGATAAGATAGTATAAAGCAGAGCAATCACCCATATTAGCCCACTTTATGTCACCATGTGTGACACATGATAACATGTTAATTAATGGGTACCATATGGAGAACCTCTGAAGACTGGAGTGGATTTATACACACAGCAGAGTGTATTAGATTGACATCCTGTCTAGATGATCATCTCTGATGTATGGCCATAACAAAATAGAGTAGAGAGCTAGTGCCTGCAAATGAGCGATGCCTGCAAATGAGCGAAACATTGATATCATCAATGTTGACAATAGATAGATGAGGCCTAAGAAATCATGCTGTCTCAGATTCATTGTACCTTCTCAAATGTGATCTGTGTGTGTGGAATGGATTAAGTAAATGGGTATTCTTAAGTAAATGGGATTTGAAAACAGGAAAGGCACATAATACAACCTGAATCATGCGAGTTATGTAGTAGCCTGCATATGAACATGAGATTAATTAGAATGTCTGCTGTTTCAGCATTTTTACATCGCTGAGTGAGTCTCAACATGATACAAAAAGTAGGAGACATGTAGGCTACCTGTTGGTTTATGCATTATCCATGCTGAACAGCAGCATCATGGTCTCTTTTCTGTACTCTCTCTCTATGACCACTGACTGAATTATCCACAAGGTGGCGCAAGTATTGTCACAAACACTGCCAATGTCCAAAGATGCAGCTACATTTTATATGAATAAAATTCTAATTTTGGTATGGCCCAAAACAACATCATTGCACTAGGCTACCAGTTGAAGGCTTCGTATTGGATGACTTTATATGACATATCAGTGCAACATATATGAATAAACTTAATTTTCAAAAAATACATGAGAAATTAGGATTATTAATCGGACCAAAGGCAGAAAGAAAACAGTCCATTTAAAGTAGAATGTGTGTTAAAATAATGATTCATTCAATATCAACAGTTTTATGGAAAGTTTTTAAACCACACAAATATTCAGTAGCATATCTAAATTCACCTGCCCACTTTATTTAGCCTCCAATGAGTTCTACAGCCTAAGTGGCGCCGATAATAGGTTTGTCTACTCACATATTATATGCATAATATCCAGACGAATCCCGAATTGTTTGGACGGGTTTTAGGTAATGTACATCCACACAGCCGTTTTCCTCTTTCCAACACTGTTCATCCTCCTCTTCGGAGAACGATACTCTCTCGTGATACTTTCTGCCCTTCGTTGACATATGGCCAGTAGTCACTCTTTCTGCACACTCTTTCTGCTGTCTCCTTTTTTGCGGCAAAGCTTCGAAGTCAGCACGTCCGTTTGGGTTTAGGAATGGAGCCGGACGCACGCTTGCGTTCTCCGCAGGAAGCCTACCGTTGGCTATTTCCCCGGGCCGGTGTACAACAGTGGGCTAGTTTGCATAAGTGAACTGAAAGGGATGTTGTAGTGGCCCGCCCATTCCCGTCAAATGAAAGCTCATCAAGAACTGTCTTCATAATTACCACTGCCACCACCACCACTAGACTACATAAGAGAGGAAGTGCTTGCCTTGAGGAAATCACCGAAACCTTGGAACTGAAAGATGTTTGCTTGCTTTCCATTATTGCTTTATTTGGATAATAAACCACAGAGCCAGCTGAGTGAATACTAGTGCAGCACTCTTACAGCGATCTTATCTGCTTGAATAACTTCTAGAGTGGTTTGAATTGCTTATGAAAGTATGAATGCATTTAAACCTATTAGGCTATTGCTAGCTACATACTGTATAATGGCCAAGATGTGCTACAACACATCAAAATGTCCATGCAGTTGTGAATACAGAATTCCTAAAAATGAGGTGACACCATATATCCCCCAAGGTACGTTACATGAATTAACCATTTGGCATACTGTACATGAAATATGCACAAAGTAAACACTAGATGTAAGACCCAATTACTGGCCACTTTTGTATCTCTCTCTCAACCAGCCCCAACCTGTACTCACAATGATCTCAAGTGTGTGTGTATGTGTGTGTATGTGTGCTTGTGTGTGTATAGGAGAGGTTTTTATGTGAATATCAGACCATAACTTTACACCAACGGTATACATTGACTGTACAAAACATTAGAAACACACAGAAACTGTTGAGCGTGAAAAACCCAGCAGCGTTGCAGTTCTTGACTCAAACCGGTGTGCCTGGCACCTACTACCATACCCCGTTCAAAGGCACTTAAATCTTTTGTCTTGCCCATTCACCCTCTGAACGGCACACCTACACAATCCATGTCTCAATTGTCTCAAGGCCTAAAAATCCTTCTTTAACTAGTCTCCTCCCCTTCATCTACACTGATTGAAGTGGATTTAACAAGTGACATCAATAAGGGATCATAGCTTTCACCTGGATTCACCTGGTCAGTCTATGTCATGGAAAGAGCAGGTGTTTCTAATGTTATGTACACCCAGTGTATATTAAACAATTAAGGGTGAAAGAAAAGTCTTTATATGGCACTGTAAAACTGAACATGACAGGGATGTGTGAAATTATTGGGTTAAATGACAGTGCCGGTCTGTTCAGATCCGGGTACAGCCCCAATAAATGTCAGATTGGCCCATTTCAGCACCATGTACAGCTCTGTTCACCACATTTGACTATTTCAGAACCCTGGACAGCTCTGCTCACCACATTGGGAAACATCAACTTTTCCAGTTTTGCAGCATAGTGCAGATGGTATCACTGCTAAAAGATGTCGGGGATTCAAATCAATGTACTGGGTTTGAATTAATATGCAACCGCATGCCCCATTGATATACCAATGCCAGGTAATCAGTTGGAGAGCTCCAACTCCCAGATCAACCTCTATGTTGTGTCTTCTGATGAGGACAAAGAACTCAACGGGGCACCGGAGGAATCCAGGGAGTTGCATGGCAGGAATAGGAAGATCGACATCCTGTCCTCCCTGGCAGAGAGGATTTTTATTTTATTTTATATCAACTTTATTTAACCAGGTAGGCCAGTTGAGAACAAGTTCTCATTTACAACTGCGACCTGGCCAAGATAAAGCAAAGCAGTGCAACAAAAGTAACAACACAGAGTTATACAATGATTTAGGGTATTCCTGGCATCTCGTACATTAGCACAAGCAGAGGACTCACTGTGGGCACACATTTGGCACAATGCCAAGTTGGCATTCTCATTCAAATCTTTCAACCCATGCTGCCAACTGGATTGAAGTTTGTGGACAATATGAATGGACGTATCAGATGGTGCTTTGGGTACCGGAAGACTGGAGACTAGCTATAGGTTCAGACAGATGATGATGTTGTACTGCAGTTTGTTGAAAGCATTTTCTGTCTACCCTCAGCTTTCATTTCCTGTGGGGCGGCTGGTAAAAATGCACCAGCAATAATTATCTATCAATGATATGTGCTATAGTAGCCTAAATCAAAATATCACTTCTCACATGTACAGTCGTGTATGCTCCTTAGGTCCCCAGTGTGTGTGATAACTCAAGGTTTGTTCAGACCATGTGAAATCTAGAAAACTGATGTTGCCAACCAACCAATTACCAGGCTGTCCTTTGGGTTTTAGTTACCATTAACATGATTAGCACATATCCCTCTGTGCTCACTCTAGCAATAGGGGCTGTTAGCCAATACACAGAGAGACCGCCTGCAGCATAACCAGACCTCTATTGAGTGATGACCTGAGGCAATTGAATGGTACAGCTACTCCATCAATACCCATCGCTGTGTGTGGCCCACATGGCACAAGAAGCTCTGTGCATCTGTGCATCTGTGCTTGAAGTGCGGAAAATATCTCGGTCAGAAAGAACAATCTGTATTTGGGGCTCCACAACGTGGTGGGAGTGCTTGGTCTTCAACCATTGAAGACTCGTGCTCGATATGACAGAGTTGGTGGAGTTTTGATGGCCTCAAAAGAAGTTCTCATGGAGAACAGGTGAACTGTAGAGACTGGTGCAAAGCAGGAGCCAAATTTGTAGCAGAAAGTTCAAAGGTGGCGAGTGATGTCAAAATGAGCTTGAATGAGACTGACAAATCCTAAATCAAGTGTCAACTCCCTCCGTTCAGATGAGTCACCATTGGCTTGATGAGAGTTTATACTGCCAGTGTGACGCACCGGGTGTCTAACCCTGGTCTCCTTTATACCATAAGACTATGTTAGCCGGCTGAGCTAAAGCCTAAATATTAGTTTGGTTAGCTAATGCAAGTCTTCAGGTCTCAAGCAAGGTCAATCATCAAACAAGCCTGGTTCACTAAAGAAGAAGAAAAACAAGAAGAAGAATACTGTCCATTATCTTGCAGAGAAGGCTAATTTGTATTTTGGCTCACAACCACCTCTGTTACACAGACAGGCGATGTGATTGGTTGATACAACTTGATCATTTCCAAATCATTATCCAATCTATGGCATGGCCCAGGCAGATTCACGAAAGCCATCTGCTTGCACCAGGCAGCTTCAAACAGGTTAGGACAGCTCTTAATAAGGTCTTCCTTATGGTTTATTGAAAGGACTAAAGGTCTTAAGAAGTTTTAGGCATAACTTTTATTCTTACCCATAAAAGTAGGAATACATTTTCTCAGCGCTCAGCACTTTCCTACTCTGAGATGTGTTACACATACGGGACTGGAGAGAGTGAGGCGTGACCTGACTCTGTAGCTGGAATTAGATTTCTCCAGTTGTCTTGTAGCTAGCTGAGTTTTATAAAAAAATGGCCATTGGTAAAAACCTATTGGCTGCATGTGGTTTTGACCTCCAGATAACTTCTAAGTACACCAATCTTATTTGTAATTATGTTTGGGAGATGGAGACAGATAATTGGATTATTCATCTGAAAAGCTGTTATGATATACACTACCGTTCAAAAGTTTGGGGTCACTTAGAAATGTCCTTGTTTTTGAAAGAAAAGGATGTTTTTTGTCCATTACAATAATATCAAATTGATCAGAAATACAGTGTAGACATTGTTAATGTTGTAAATGACTATTGTAGCTGGAAACGGCTGATTTTTAATGGAATATCTACATAGGCGTACAGAGGCCCATTATCAGCAACCATCACTCCTGTGTTCCAATGGCACGTTGTGTTAGCTAATCCAAGTTTATCATTTTAAAAGGCTAATTGATCATTAGAAAACCCCTTTGCAATGATGTTAGCACAGCTGAAAACTGTTGTTCTGATTAAAGAAGCAATAAAACTGGCCTTTTTTTTGCTTTTCTTTCAAAAACAAGGACATTTCTAAGTGACCCCAAACTTTTGAATGGTAGTGTATGTACCAAATTAGTACATTGGGAAATGTGTTGCATGCCGAATATACACTGCTCAAAAAAATAAAGGGAACACTTAAACAACACAATGTAACTCCAAGTCAATCACACTTCTGTGAAATCAAACAAAGCCCTCTATCTGGCTGAATCAGAGCTGATAGTTAGAGAAGGAGATGGGCAGTCTCAGATGTTTGAAGCCCTGTATATTTGAAAGTGCGTGTGTGTGTGTTTGTGTGTGTGGCTACCTCATTACTGATGCAAAGACACCCAGTCACAGATTTAATAAGCCTGAAAGCTAAGGGGTGGTTCTGACAAAAATCTCAATTAAATTATGCAAATTGTCCAACGCAAGACCTTTGATATCATAACGTAGTAATACCATTAACATGTTAAGTTCTTGAGAGGAGGGAATTCTACCATTGCATGCAGGTAACTGCCAAATTAAAGGAAACACCAACATAAATTGTCTTAATAGGGCATTGGGCCACCACAAGCCAGAACAGCTTCAATGCACCTTGGCATAGATTGTACAAGTGTCTGGAACTCTATTGGAGGGATGTGACACCATTCTTCCATGAGAAATTCCATTATTTGGTGTTTTGTTGATGGTGGTGGCAAACGGCGTATCAGGTGCCGCTCCAGAATATCCCATTAGTGTTCAAATGGTTTGAAATCTGGTGGCAGACAGCCATAGCATTTGGTTTACATATTTTTCATGCTCATCAAACCATTAAATGACCACTGTGGATGGGGGTATTGCCATCCTATGTGGGAAAAGCCATGGTAGCTAAAATAATGGCCAAAATAATGGCCTGCCCAGCATTTTTATGCATGATCCTAAGCATGATGGGATGTTTAGGAACCACACTTGTGTGGAAGCATCTGCTTTCAATATACTTTGTATCCCTAATTTACTCAAGTGTTTCCTTTATTTTGTCAGTTACATGTACATGCACTTATCTAGTCCATCATGTATGATGCATGTACTGACAACATGTTGCTTATGCTGCCTAAAGGCTAGCTAAAAGGATTGCAAACTCCACGATTGGTTTATATGAAGAAATCTAAATCTGACAGAATAACCCTCATTCAGCCACTGTATATCAGACATCGACCCTTGAAGGTACAATCTGTGATATTAACAGCTATTTTTTGTCATGTAAAAATAATGATGTATTGATTCTTGAGGAAAATCACTTCTACAATGCTTCATTAGCTTAATGCTACTGTCTTATCTACAGTACATCATAACCAAAACTATAGAATAAAGATGTTTCACACCAGTATTAGTAAACAACGTCTTCGTAATCAAACTATGTATAGATAGCTTCAACATACAGGTACAAAACATTAAGAACACCTCCCTAATATTGAGTTGCACCCCCCATTTTTCCCTCAGAACCGCCTCAATTCGTCGGGGCATGGACTCTACAAGGTGTCGAAAGCTTTCCACAGGGATGCTGGCCCATGTTGAATCCAATGTTTCCCACAGTTTTCAAGTTGGCTGGATGTCTTGATACTCATGGGAAACTGTTGAGTGTGAAAAACCCTGTAGTGTTGCAGTTCTTGACACAAACCGGTGCACCTACTACCATACCCTGTTCAAAGGCACTTAAATATTATGTCTTTCCCATTCACCCTCCATGGCACACACACACAATCCATGTCTCAATTTGCTCAAGGCTTAAAAATTATTCTTTAGCCTCTCTCCTACCCTTCATCTACACTGATTGAAGTGGATTTAACATCAATAAGGGATAATAGCTTTCACCTGGTCAGTATATGTCATGGAAAGAGCAGGTGTTCCTACTATTTTGTACACTCAGTGTATGTAATCAAACCATGTGTTACTTTACTATACAGTTTCTCCATCTATGATTGAAGAGTGGTAACAATTCTCCTGCACCATCCTTTAGCTTTATAGCAAACCGTGTGACGGGGCTACCATTTAGCTGAAAAACGAATTAAGGATTGTGGCATTAAGGTCCCCGGTCTGAAATGAACCAATCAAGCTGCAAGGTTAAATTATCTGGCCCCCTCTAGTGGGCTCATTCAGTAATGGTGGAATCTTAAACCCAGTAGTGTGTACAGTTAAATTAAACTTTTCAACGTTATTAATAGTAGTGTACAGTGTTTGACAGTGTGTGTCTGTCAGTGAGGAGAGAGTGAACGTTCTGGTTCTCCTTTGATGGCCGTATGTTTGACAGAGTACCCCCCCAAGTAGCCTTGGTAGAAACAAGGAGCCCCCACATAGCCTTGGTAGAAACAAGGAGCCCCCACATAGCCTTGGTAGAAACAAGGAGCCCCCACGTAGCCTTGGTAGAAACAAGGGATCCCCTACATAGCCTTGGTAGAAACAAGGAGCCCCTACATAGCCTTGGTAGAAACAAGGAGCCCCTACATAGCCTTGGTAGAAACAAGGAGCCCCTACATAGCCTTGGTAGAAACAAGGAGCCCCTACATAGCCTTGGTAGAAACAAGGAGCCCCTACATAGCCTTGGTAGAAACAAGGAGCCCCTACATAGCCTTGGTAGAAACAAGGAGCCCCCACATAGCCTTGGTAGAAACAAGGAGCCCCTACATAGCCTTGGTAGAAACAAGGAGCCCCTACATAGCCTTGGTAGAAACAAGGAGCCCCCACATAGCCTTGGTAGAAACAAGGAGCCCCTACATAGCCTTGGTAGAAACAAGGAGCCCCCACATAGCCTTGGTAGAAACAAGGAGCCCCCACATAGCCTTGGTAGAAACAAGGAGCCCCTACATAGCCTTGGTAGAAACAAGGAGCCCCCACATAGCCTTGGTAGAAACAAGGAGCCCCCACATAGCCTTGGTAGAAACAAGGAGCCCCTACATAGCCTTGGTAGAAACAAGGAGCCCCCACATAGCCTTGGTAGAAACAAGGAGCCCCCACATAGCCTTGGTAGAAACAAGGAGCCCCTACATAGCCTTGGTAGAAACAAGGAGCCCCCACATAGCCTTGGTAGAAACAAGGAGCCCCTACATAGCCTTGGTAGAAACAAGGAGCCCCTACATAGCCTTGGTAGAAACAAGGAGCCCCCACATAGCCTTGGTAGAAACAAGGAGCCCCTACATAGCCTTGGTAGAAACAAGGAGCCCCCACGTAGCCTTGGTAGAAACAAGGAGCCCCTACATAGCCTTGGTAGAAACAAGGAGCCCCTACATAGCCTTGGTAGAAACAAGGAGCCCCCACATAGCCTTGGTAGAAACAAGGAGCCCCTACATAGCCTTGGTAGAAACAAGGAGCCCCCACATAGCCTTGGTAGAAACAAGGAGCCCCTACATAGCCTTGGTAGAAACAAGGAGCCCCCACATAGCCTTGGTAGAAACAAGGAGCCCCTACATAGCCTTGGTAGAAACAAGGAGCCCCCACATAGCCTTGGTAGAAACAAGGAGCCCCTACATAGCCTTGGTAGAAACAAGGAGCCCCTACATAGCCTTGGTAGAAACAAGGAGCCCCCACATAGCCTTGGTAGAAACAAGGAGCCCCTACATAGCCTTGGTAGAAACAAGGAGCCCCTACATAGCCTTGGTAGAAACAAGGAGCCCCCACATAGCCTTGGTAGAAACAAGGAGCCCCTACATAGCCTTGGTAGAAACAAGGAGCCCCCACATAGCCTTGGTAGAAACAAGGAGCCCCTACATAGCCTTGGTAGAAACAAGGAGCCCCCACATAGCCTTGGTAGAAACAAGGAGCCCCTACATAGCCTTGGTAGAAACAAGGAGCCCCCACATAGCCTTGGTAGAAACAAGGAGCCCCTACATAGCCTTGGTAGAAACAAGGAGCCCCCACATAGCCTTGGTAGAAACAAGGAGCCCCCACATAGCCTTGGTAGAAACAAGGAGCCCCCACATAGCCTTGGTAGAAACAAGGAGCCCCCACATAGCCTTGGTAGAAACAAGGAGCCCCTACATAGCCTTGGTAGAAACAAGGAGCCCCCACATAGCCTTGGTAGAAACAAGGAGCCCCTACATAGCCTTGGTAGAAACAAGGAGCCCCCACATAGCCTTGGTAGAAACAAGGAGCCCCCACATAGCCTTGGTAGAAACAAGGAGCCCCCACATAGCCTTGGTAGAAACAAGGAGCCCCTACACAGCCTTGGTAGAAACAAGGAGCCCCCACGTAGCCTTGGTAGAAACAAGGAGCCCCTACATAGCCTTGGTAGAAACAAGGAGCCCCTACATAGCCTTGGTAGAAACAAGGAGCCCCTACATAGCCTTGGTAGAAACAAGGAGCCCCCACATAGCCTTGGTAGAAACAAGGAGCCCCCACATAGCCTTGGTAGAAACAAGGAGCCCCCACATAGCCTTGGTAGAAACAAGGAGCCCCCACATAGCCTTGGTAGAAACAAGGAGCCCCCACGTAGCCTTGGTAGAAACAAGAGGTTTAGAGGTGCCATTCATGACAACAACGCAAAATAGCTTTGTATGAACTTGACTTTGCATGTATGGATAATGGTCTGGAGTCAAAGCTACCATGACTAGTGCACCTCTCTTATGAGGTATCATATAGTTTTCCTGTCAAAAGGAAGTCTCACCAAAGCCCTTTGTTGGTAGACAACACCACCACGATAATGATACATGAATTCAAGTACAGGGAGAGTTAGTAGAAACTGCCAAGGATGTAGTGGGGCTTTAAAAACTAACTTTTTTCAGTATTCCCAACCCAGTGAGTATAAGGCTTATTAGGGGTTGCTGTACACAGTTATGTAAGAACAGTTTGGGAATCACTGCTAGGCCCCTATAGCTGAGTCAAAAGTGCTGAATTGTGATTGTCGACCTGTGGAGAGCTTGTGGGCTATGTGCCTGACTGGCTGCCTCGTGGCTTGACGGTCTTATCGCACATCAGCCCTGGCAGCCCCGGCTGGTTGGGTGTACAATCAGTCTTGGCTCTTTGTCAGCCATGACAGACGCTACTCTGATGCAGATAGATGCAGGAGAGGAGAGGAAAGCAGCAGAGCAGCACTTACTACAGAGCAAGGTGGAGGAGACAGACATCTTTCTCAAGGACTGGGGTGGCAGATAAGGCTTATTATTTTTATATTGCTTTGTCTATATGAGGTGTTCAGCCAACTACAATTTAGGATTGTATTTAATGATCTATACAACCTATAGTTCTCTACACTTCCAGAGTAAAATAGAAAATATAAATATATAAATATTCACAAAATGAATACAAACAAAAATATCTTTATTGCTTAAAGATGGAATCTGCAGTAGGGGGATAACAGCACCACTAGCCACCTCACCATCATTGTTATAGTTTTTGCTGCTGAGCAAATATACATTTGGGTGTATACATTTATACAAATATAAATTTGCTCAGTTAGTACAAGTCAATTAGTAAGTCACTCAATAACTTGAATGGACACCACATACAATAATAATGGTTCATAAGATTTCTAAATAAATACTTCTGTCGCTGTGTGGCCCTTCAATAAACATTCCTATTCTGAGTCTGGGCCTGCCAGGCTAGAACCAGCGCTGTAAGTGGGTTTATGTTTCAAAGCTGTCAAACTGACCTTTAAATCAACATTTTGCTGTGTTCTTTAGGGATAGCAACAGCAGAGCACTGAATCACCTGCCCCAAGAAACAAGTCTGTTGTGCTGTGCTAATAAGAACATGTGAAGCTAAAGGTTCCTTCTTTGTGGCTTTAACATAAATGCTGCGAGGACATACACTATTAATGGTCTTACACTAATAATTCAACATTTCATGATATTTCAGGCAGCGCTAGTGTTGTCCCACATGAAACAGAACTTTGTCCAGACCATAACTGGAAAATCAAAAGCTATCTAGCTAGCTAAAATCTAATTGGTTGAAGAATCGTTCTGACTTCAAAAGCATTTGAACACAGGGCCGTGAAAAGAGGGGCATGTGCTCAAACTGAAAAAGGATATTTCAGGCAGCGCTAGTATTGTCCCACATGAAACATTTGTCTGGACCATAATTGGAAATTCCTCCTAGAATTATATAAACCAAACAAAGAAACAAAAGGAGAACAGCTAGTTAATCTACATCTGCCCCACATCTCCAACGGTTTGTTCCTCACTGTCTAATCTGAAACAGCATCCCAAATGGCACCCTATTCCCTATATAGTGTATTACTTTTGACCAGAGCCCTAAGGGTTCTGTACAGTGTACAACATTGTGTATAGCATTGCATACATAGGCTGCTGCTAATCTCAAGATACTAATGCACAGTGGCAGAGTTCAGGCAGTGGCCTGAATGCAAAGTGGATTGTTTGGTTAGGACATAAATAATATACAATTTATATTCCCACAAAGCTTTGGAACGTTTCGCGACACACAAAGCTGTTGCCTTGTCCTATTGTCCTATGGTGCATTGAAATGCTCCTCGGAAGTAGGAAATACAAGGTTCCGACTAAATAACCAGTTGAACGACCCTACCAGGTCAGATTTGGAGATGATACCACAGTTTCTGAATTGTGACGTTTCATCACTGACCTTTCACCTTTTCAAGCAAAAGATGATTAAGCAAAATCAATGTTGACATTGTCAAATGTATCAATGCAGATAATGTAGCTAGTTTGGCCATAGTGTCAATGTTGAACAAGCTCGCTAACTTTATTATTAGCAAGCAACGTTTTAGCTATCTAGCTAGCTAAAATCTAATTGGTTGAAGAATCGTTCTGACTTCAAAAGCACTTTGAACACAGGTCCGTGCACAGACTTTTTGAGGGGCAGGCGCTCAAACTGAAAAAGGGACTGCCCCCCACCCCCTCACCCCCCAACTCTCAAAAGAAAAGGCAACTTTAGAAACTGGAAGGGCAAAGGGGCATGTGTTCTGCACAGGTAGAGCCTTATCTGTGCACGTGCCTGCTTGAACACAATCATGTTGGACGTCTTCATTACTGAAACATTTCCCAGTTCTGATGAGCAAGTGAAGGCAGCATAGTTTGAGATAATTCTCTGTAATCTGAATTGAGTCAGGTACAGGACTCCTCTGTCGCTCACAAGATAACTGTACATGCCAAAGTTATGGTTAGTTTAGATAACTATATTGCTATATGCCAGAGGTATATAACGCCATAAACATTCTTTGATGGTCCTCAAACACACACTACCGTTCTGATTTTTTATTCATCCTGCCAAAGGAAAGGTTATTTTAATGAAGGCCAGTTCAATTACTGTGGAAATCCTCTCGACACCATTCTGCTAGGGAATGGCTAAAATGAATTAAATGTACAGTACATGTCCAGAGTCCGAGCCGGTAATAGGATAGGTTGATAGGTAAGGTCAATATGATAGGTTGATAGGTAAGGTCAATATGATAGGTTGATTGTAAAGTTGGCTTCCAACTCACACTCTCAAACACATAGATCCTCTGAATGCAGCTCACTTTCCAGCCCACTTTCCAGGTCACACTCTCAAACACATAGATCCCCTGAACGCAGCTCACTCTCCAGATCCCAATCACCTGAATTCTGATCACCTGTTCGCACACCTGTATGTCATTTACACACACTATTTAGTTCAGTTCTTTCCACCCCATCATTGTGCAGTATTGTTTGTTTTGATACATGGTCTAGTTGGAGTGCTGGTTATGTCCATATTAGTCCTCCTGTGTATCATGGTTTTTGGCCATCCTCACTAACGATGCTTTTTTGCCTATTCCATGCCTGTACTTTTGCTTATCAGATTTCCTGTCATCAACCACTTGCCTGATCTCCCAGACTACATTATTAGCCCTTTCCCAGCCTGTACTGTTACATTTTTGGAGTCCCTGTGTATGACCTTCTGCCATGTCCCTGAACCCAGCTACCTGCCTCCTCCTGTGGTCCTTTACTAATAAACACCTGCTGTGTCCTGCACCAGAAACCAGCACACTGTTTCCCATTGTACTCATTATATTGATAGGTAAAGTCAAGGTGGAGGCTCATTTGGTGGAGCTCTAGAAACATCATGCTCATTAGAAGGATCACATCGATGAATACTAGTTTCCATTGCTTTAATGTGTCATCCTCTAGGGAGCTATGCACTTTTAAATAGTTAACTGTACAAATTGTTAACCCAAAAATCAATCAAAAAACCATTGTACTTATACAGTACAGTATATCACCCAAACTACTGTAACCTAATTGGCAGTCATGTTTAGATTTGAAATGAGAATGTTAAAGAGTGTTGCGCATTGCTTCGAGACAACATGCTGGGTAGTTTGTTTGTAGTGGCTCAAAACATTTAGCAATCTGAAAGAGTCCATCGTGATGAAGTAGATATAACCATTAGCATAAATTATCATGCCGTCAGTGTGGGCTAAAGGGAAGCTGTTGTACTGGCGTGCCCTCGATAAAAGCTCTCAACCTGTCTTGCCTTAGTGAAATCCACCAATATGCCGAGTCAGCTCAACAGCATGTAGTCTCCTTCATGGAACCTCTAAGATTGAATTAGGAAGCATAATTAACATTAGCAACACCTTTCACTTTATAAGTCCCCAGTAAGGAAAGCTGTTTTTCTAATGAGCTTGAGTGAGTAGCTCTTGCCATACTCTGGGAGAAAGATAGCCCAGGTAAATGCGTTATCGACTACCTCTTGAGGAGGCCATTTTGGAGAGTGAGTTGTTTGTTTACTGTACGCTGAATTGTGCTCATATCAACTGGAGAGAAAACTCTGTGGTATGTTCACTGCTGTTTGGTGAGCGAGGCAGGGTGAAGACCTGGGTTCAAATACTTTTTGAAATCTTTCAACTGCATTGAGAGTTTGCTCCGGCCTGCCTGGAGTGCCAGATTGGCGGGTTTGAGGTTGTGGGACTATTGTATTGGTCCATTAAGACAAGCTAGCTCAATTAATCACAGATAATGTACTTCAAATGTGCATTTAAAAAAAATGTATTTGAACCCAGGTCTGGCAGTGTGTGACCTGAAACTGTGTGTGGCGAATATCTCTCAAAATTCCTGAAACAGCACACTAAACACCAGAGGTATCAAACTCATTCCATGGAGGGCCTAGTGTCTGCAAGTTTTTGGTTCTTCATAGACAACCAGGTGTGGGGAGTTGTAAAGTGTTGGTCCCATGTTTCATGAGGTGAAATAAAAGATCTGGTAAACAAATTTGTGCACACAATTTGAGAGAAATAAGCTTTTTGTGTGCATGGACAATTTGGGGGATATTTTATTTCAGTATGGTTTGGGTTGGCAAAATATTGTGAAAAGGGTTCAACAAAGATGCCGCCATGCATATTCTCAGGTCTCTGGAGAATGACCAATATCTATGATCAAAATCGGGAGCAGATATCATTGCATGCAGAGGTCACCAGACTGTGTGCGGCTCAGCTTATACTACCTTCTTTAGCGTAAAGCACCTTCTGTAAACAAAATGTGTACAGTACAATGGATGAGTGACCTCTGAACTGAACTGGTGGATTACTGTGGAGAACTGTGAAGGGTTTATCAATGAAGTTGGGAGTTTGTAAAGCATGCGCCGGGGCTCTGTCTCGAAACACAAAACCCTGGATCACAGTCCGGGTCTCACTCCAGTGAATGAGGTGAATGCAGTATCCGCGGGAGAATACTGATGTTCGTTTCTCAGCTTTAAAGCAGCTTTGTGCTAGCTTCTTGTTCCTGATCTCATCAAAAGGCTGGCTACAAAGGTAATTATTAATGCTATCCTTACCTAGCAACACAGGAGTCTGCGAGGGAAAAGAGCCACTGTACAGTAGTCTAGTGGACTACTGTGAGGAAACACTGGCAGTAAAGGGTGATAATGATGAAGGTATCCCAAAGGGATGATATCTTGTTTTTCTTTTAATTGAACAGACACAGTGGAGAGTGACAAGAAAGGAGAAGTGTACATCTGCGTTGCGGTGGCTGGTGGGGACAGATCTGGCAGACAGGTGTGCTAGAGGCACCAGGCCAGCCCAGACCAGCCCAGACCATCCCAGACCAGCCCAGGCCACCAAAGGGACCATAGTTGCCAATCAAATGTATTTGGTGTGTTGTTTTCAGTTCTTTTAAACAGGCAGCTGGTGTCTGTTTATACCATAGTAAGTACACTAAATCAAGAAAAACTGTTTTCACTTGTTATCTCAGAGCCTAGTATTTTGAGTGAACTAAGGAATTTTTGTTCACCGATCGACAAAATCTACTCTTAGCTTATGCAGAAGATATCTTGTTTGGGTCTGTGCGTTTCAAAAGGTTGGATCTGGTTGGATCTGGTTCTCTAGAGGTTGGTTCTGGTTTTCTAGAGGTTGGGTCTGGTTCTCTAAAGGTTGGGTCTAGTTCTCTAAAGGTTGGGTCTGGTTCTCTAGAGGTTGGGTTTGGTTCTCTAAAGGTTGGGTCTAGTTCTCTAAAGGTTGGGTCTGGTTCTCTAGAGGTTGGGTCTGGTTCTCTAAAGGTTGGGTCTGGTTTTCTAAAAGTTGGGTCTGGTTCTCTAAAGGTTGGGTCTGGTTCTCTAGAGGTTGGGTCTGGTTCTCTAGAGGTTGGGTCTGGTTCTCTAAAGGTTGGGTCTGGTTCTCTAGAGGTTGGGTCTGGTTCTCTAAAGGTTGGGTCTGGTTCTCTAGAGGTTGGGTCTGGTTCTCTAGAGGTTGGGTCTGGTTCTCTAAAGGTTGGGTCTGGTTCTCTAGAGGTTGGGTCTGGTTCTCTAGAGGTTGGGTCGTTCACAACATCTCTTCATTTCGTAAACACCAGCATACGACTGGGAAAATCCACTTGAACGCCCCTCCAACTGGTAATTACTAGTGGGAAACTCCTCTATCATCCTGAGCTCCTTGTTTCCCACTTTCTCCTCTCTGATGTCGTTTGTCAACAAAAAGACAGCAAGCATGGTGGCATCTTCAGCAGTTGTTGTTTATAGTAAGAAGTAAATCCAAATTGTTGATCCAAAATGTCATCTGTTCATCTTCCTTTTGATTTAGAAAGTGAAAGCAGATCTGGATATACCTTTAATGGGCAAAAAATAACAAGACAATCATAAGCCTTCTAATAACCTCCATGTTGCATGGTATTTCCCAGTTGAATGTACCCAATTAGTTTTAACGACTTCACAACTGGTAATTTTCACCTTCCCACTTGGTCATAAACGCAGCATATATCTCTGTCCATTGAACCCTAAATAAGTGTATTATGAACTTAGTTAACTAGTGACATGTAGTGACATGCTACAAATGATTTGCTGCCGTTGGCAATCATTACTTTTCTGTGTGTCCACCCTTCACTGATACAATCTGACAATCCTTTACAGATGCAATCCATTACTATAATGCCTATCTCTGAAACTTAAGAGAACTGGCGTTCAAAAGAATGTGAATGTTGAGGTTTTGAGAGAAATGTGAAGAGAGCAAGAGTGTAGCGGTCTGACACTGTTGCAAAAGTACTTTGACAAAGGAGCTTGCTCCGAAACGTGTCAGCAATAAACACCAATGATGATTAAGCTACCGTCCTGAACCTTCTTTTACTTAAGGTGAAATAGATGTTGAGAGTTTCTACACATTTAGTCATAGTCAGGCGGCCAGGAAGCAGGAAGGAGTAAAAGGGAGGGGAAATGTTGACCAGGAAGCAGGGTGGGGTAGGAGGGAGGGGAGCTGTTGATCATAATATCATTCAGCTTCTGTCATCGCCACCGGAAAACGCCCAGAGACCACAGGAGACACAAGCTGCGTTGGCACACAGAGACGTTCTGTCTGTAACTCGCAATTCACTTACCAGCCACCATCCTGCCTTGAATTACCTTGGTAACTTTAGACTGCTGCCTATTCATAGGTTGCACTTCCGTCACTCGATCGCGTCATGCCATTGGTATGAACGTTCTCAAGCCGCCCTCTATCGGCGGCGCCATAGTGGTGCCCTAAAGTGGTGATAAGCCCAATCATTCTGGACAGAGGATAACTATTGTTTCACCTAAATTATACTATTGTGCCTGGAAATACGATGACATTGCTAAAGTAGTCAAATATATAGTAGGAAACAACTTTGCCAGCATTCCCCCAAGCCCTTCTACGAGACACCTAATCATGTCGTCAAATTTATTTTAGACAGATGGCAATGTTGTCATTAGCTAGCAAAGTTTGTCAAAGATAGCTAGCAATGCTAACATTAGCTAGCTAAAATCCTGTGGTCTCCCCTTAATCTTAGCTAGCTAGCTAACGATATTCTGCATCTAAAGTCAATCCTTTCAAACAAAGAATAGATCTTGATTGAACGTGTTGGATGAAAATATACATTTTCTACCTCCACAATGCCAGTTAGATTTTATGTGATAGTGCTTGGGTTGGTCTTAAAACAGACTTGGGAGCATCCCCCTACCATCTATGTAAAGTGTCTTGATTTAAAATGTATCTTCAGAGGATGCTCTTATAAACCTGTAGCTACCTCTAAGCTCTGTGAATCTATACTTGGTGATACTATCACAATACCTCCTTGTTCACCTGTCCATTTTTATCTGTTTTTCCTGACCCATTGTTTTGCCAGGGAATCAAAGCAGTCTGGCTTCAATAAAATCCCCCTCACTCTCTTCTGATCTTCAGAAGCTGCCGGCGTCATACTTCAAAGCCAAAACAGACGCAGAAGTGCTGGCCATAATCATATTAGCATAGCAAGTGATACAAGACAGACATTGTGGATGAAATGTTTGTTTTGTCTCGGAGGTAGGGGTTCTTATTCAGAGAAGGGCAAAAACGACTCCAAATCTTTCAAATCATGAAGATGATAGGTCAAAACATGAGCCAAGAGAAAGAAATCATAAGAATATACAAAAACACGAGCATATCTCTTGCTTAAAGACTTTTATCAAGGCATCACCCTGTTGCTTGGTTTTGGCTAATAACTAAGACATGTTGTTCTTCAAAGAGTCTAATGCTGCAGGATAGAAAGATCTGGTGCTGCTGTATGTTTACATGTAATATCTTCAAATTACTTTAAATTATGCCCATCGCTCCTGAGGAAGCATAAGCCACTGACGACGACTCTCCAACCAACGCATTCTGTTATGGGTAATCTTCTCAAGCTCGTTCCAGCCCCATGCTGCTTTTCTCAGTATTTTTCTTAGTATCTCCCATCTCTACCTTCACATGTGTATGGTAAATCTATATATTGTATCAGAAGGTTAGATTAATATAATTTTATAGATGTTACGTTCCTAGACTTGATAAGACTTTCGGAACTACCAGAGAAATCATTACTATTTTGTCAAAGGAAGACTACAACCACCAACTCTGCCATGGGAGGTAAGCTATGACATTAAACTCAAAGGCACAGTTGGAAATATGCAGATAAGGCATCAACAGGACTATCACGTTTCAGGTAAGACCCAAATGCAGACTGTGTCGAAGTAACAATGTTTATTACAGCCACAGGGGCAGGCAAAGGACAGATCAAGGCAGACAGGGGTCGATAATCCAGAGTAGTGGGGCAAAGGTACAGGACAGCAGGCAGGCTCAGGTCAGGCAGAGATCGGTAATCCAGAGTAGTGGGGCAAAGGTACAGGACAGCAGGCAGGCTCAGGTCAGGCAGAGATCGGTAATCCAGAGTAGTGGGGCAAAGGCTCAGGACAACAGGCAGGCTCAGGGTCAGGTCAGGCAGAGATCGATAATCCAGAGTAGTGGGGCAAAGGTACAGGACAACAGGCAGGCTCAGGGTCAGGTCAGGCAGAGATCGATAATCCAGAGTAGTGGGGCAAAGGCTCAGGACAACAGGCAGGCTCAGGGTCAGGTCAGGCAGGGGTCGATAATCCAGAGTAGTGGGGCAAAGGCTCAGGACAACAGGCAGGCTCAGGGTCAGGTCAGGCAGAGATCGATAATCCAGAGTAGTGGGGCAAAGGTACAGGACAACAGGCAGGCTCAGGGTCAGGTCAGGCAGAGATCGATAATCCAGAGTAGTGGGGCAAAGGCTCAGGACAACAGGGAGGCTCAGGGTCAGGTCAGGCAGAGATCGATAATCCAGAGTAGTGGGGCAAAGGTACAGGACAACAGGCAGGCTCAGGGTCAGGTCAGGCAGAGATCGATAATCCAGAGTAGTGGGGCAAAGGCTCAGGGTGGGGAGAAAAGGTCAAAACTGAGGAAACCAGGTACAATGACTCGCCAGGACCAGAGGAAAACCGTTGGTAGGCTTGACGAAACAAGACGAATTGGCAACAGACAAACAGAGAACACATGTATAAATACACATGGGATAATGGGGAAGATGGGCGACACCTGGAGGGAGGTGGAGACAAGCACAAAGACAGGTGAAACAGACCAGGGCATGACAAGCACAACATGGTGCATGTAAAATGTTCTTTATCATTTGCTACCTCATTTCTTATTACTTGTGTTCATTCACAGATTTTTTAGAAGTTGAAGTCTTAATTGCAAACAATAAAATCACAATAATGAATGAGTTGATTAGCTGATCTTGTGTGTCAGTTAAGTTTAATATTAAACAAAGGGAACTTCCCTGTTCTTTATTAAGCTTCCCAATAACCCATTAGATTTAGAAACAACCAAATCATACTGAAAATGAATGAAAAATAATTATGATGTCTGTTAATTGAGAAGGGGGACTGAGGAATTTCTCAAAAGTCTGTATGCTCTTTAATTATGTTAATTTAGCAGTGAAGTACATTTAATCCAACTGCGGTTTATTTTCTCTCTTTCCCCACTGAGACATCCGTTTCGACCTACAAGCGCTAATCCCTCAATAGACCTCACAACCTCTGAAAACCAGGGACCCAGTTCTGAGTTGCTCCCTGGAAAACAAGCATTAGTCTCCCAACGTGCGTGCTGCGAGTTAGTCCTAAAATGATCGATTTGTCCTTTGTTCCTCCCTACCGTGTGAATATTGTATGGACTCTCCTTTGTCATATCTCTCCCCTTTTGAAATAGACTCACTTTCCCCTCCCCTCTCTCATTTGTATATGAATGACGGGTGAAGCGATGGGTCTGGCCTGCTGTGTGTGTGTTCATCTCCAGTGCTTCATAACGGCAGTAAATTGGAGAGTTTTGTGGGATGAGGGTGAGTGGAGGGGAGGTGGGATATAAAAGGCTAAGAGAATTTAAAGCTTTGGCAAGCTTTGTGCTAGGTAGTCAGTGTCTGTGTGAGTGCATGAGTGTGTTTGTTTTAGAGTTAATGAATACAATACATCGACAGTGCACTCACTGATTATTATGTCCTGTTAGGAAACCGATTAGCAACCCCATCTAAAATCCCACTCTGGCTCAATCTATGGAAGCGAGGATAAGCTTAAGCCTGTAACTTCTCAGAGTGTGAATTTAATGTGAAAAGTCGGGTAAGGGAATGGGGTGTTGTATGTATATGGCCAAGCAGACAGCTAGAATACCCACCAGGGCCCAGGACTAGCTTCATGTAGCCTGAGACACTGTAGTTGCCCATACAAGCAGTTCAGGAGGTCACACCAAATAAGACAAAAAGCCAAACTAAAAGGATTCAAACAAACACCAGGAACACTATGCTGAGTAGGGTACACCAGGAACACTGTGCTGAGTAGGGTACACCAGGAACACTATGCTGGGTAGGAAACACCAGGAACATTATGCTGGGTATGGGAAACCAGGAACACTATGCTGGGTAGGAAACACCAGGAACACTATGCTGGGTAGGAAACACCAGGAACACTATGCTGGGTAGGAAACACCAGGAACACTATGCTAGGTAGGAAACACCAGGAACACTATGCTGGGTAGGAAACACCAGGAACAATATGCTAGGTAGGAAACACAAGGAACACTATGCTAGGTAGGAAACACCAGGAACAATATGCTAGGCAGGAAACACCAGGAACACTATGCTGGGTAGGAAACACAAGGAACACTATACTGGGTGGGAAACACCAGGAACAATATGCTAGGTAGGAAACACCAGGAACACTATGCTAGGTAGGAAACACAAAGAACACTATGCTAGGTAGGAAACACAAGGAACACTATGCTGGGTAGGAAACACAAGGAACACTATACTGGGTGGGAAACACCAGGAACACTATGCTGGGTGAGAAACACCAGGAACACTATGCTGGGTGAGAAACACCAGGAACACTATGCTGGGTAGGAAACACCAGGAACAATATGCTAGGTAGGAAACACCAGGAACACTATGCTGGGTAGGAAACACCAGGAACAATATGCTAGGTAGGAAACACAAGGAACACTATGCTAGGTAGGAAACACCAGGAACAATATGCTAGGTAGGAAACACCAGGAACACTATGCTGGGTAGGAAACACCAGGAACAATATGCTAGGTAGGAAACACCAGGAACACTATGCTAGGTAGGAAACACAAAGAACACTATGCTAGGTAGGAAACACAAGGAACACTATGCTGGGTAGGAAACACAAGGAACACTATACTGGGTGGGAAACACCAGGAACACTATGCTGGGTGAGAAACACCAGGAACACTATGCTGGGTATTGGAAACCAGGAACACTATGCTGGGTAGGAAACACCACGAACACTATGCTAGGTAGGAAACACCAGGAACAATATGCTGGGTAGGAAACACCAGGAACACTGATGGGCAGGAAACACCAGGGACACTATGCTAGGTAGGAAACACCAGGAACAATATGCTGGGTTGGAAACACCAGGAACACTATGCTGGGTAGGAAACACCAGGAACACTATGCTGGGTAGGAAACACCAGGAACACTATGCTGGGTAGGAAACACCAGGAACAATATGCTAGGTAGGAAACACCAGGAACACTATGCTGGGTAGGAAACACCAGGAACAATATGCTAGGTAGGAAACACAAGGAACACTATGCTGGGTAGGAAACACCAGGAACAATATGCTGGGTAGGAAACACCAGGAACACTGCTGGGCAGGAAACACCAGGAACACTGCTGGGCAGGAAACACCAGGGACACTATGCTAGGTAGGAAACACCAGGAACACTATGCTGAGTAGGTAACACCAGGAACACTATGCTGGGTATGGGAAACACCAGGAACACTATGCTGGGTATGGGAAACACCAGGAACACTATGCTGGGTATGGGAAACCAGGAACACTATGCTGGGTAGGAAACACCAGGAACACTATGCTGGGTATGGGAAACACCAGGAACACTATGCTGGGTATGGGAAACACCAGGAACACTATGCTGGGTATGGGAAACACCAGGAACACTACGCTGGGTATGGGAAACACCAGGAACACTATGCTGGGTAGGAAACACCAGGAACACTATGCTGGGTATGGGAAACACCAGGAACACTATGCTGGGTAGGAAACACCAGGAACACTATGCTGGGTAGGAAACACCAGGAACACTATGCTGGGTAGGAAACACCAGGAACACTATGCTGGGTAGGAAACACCAGGAACAATATGCTAGGTAGGAAACACCAGGAACACTATGCTGGGTAGGAAACACCAGGAACAATATGCTAGGTAGGAAACACAAGGAACACTATGCTAGGTAGGAAACACCAGGAACAATATGCTAGGTAGGAAACACCAGGAACACTATGCTGGGTAGGAAACACCAGGAACAATATGCTAGGTAGGAAACACCAGGAACACTATGCTAGGTAGGAAACACAAAGAACACTATGCTAGGTAGGAAACACAAGGAACACTATGCTGGGTAGGAAACACAAGGAACACTATACTGGGTGGGAAACACCAGGAACACTATGCTGGGTGAGAAACACCAGGAACACTATGCTGGGTGAGAAACACCAGGAACACTATGCTGGGTAGGAAACACCAGGAACAATATGCTAGGTAGGAAACACCAGGAACACTATGCTGGGTAGGAAACACCAGGAACAATATGCTAGGTAGGAAACACAAGGAACACTATGCTAGGTAGGAAACACCAGGAACAATATGCTAGGTAGGAAACACCAGGAACACTATGCTGGGTAGGAAACACCAGGAACAATATGCTAGGTAGGAAACACCAGGAACACTATGCTAGGTAGGAAACACAAAGAACACTATGCTAGGTAGGAAACACAAGGAACACTATGCTGGGTAGGAAACACAAGGAACACTATACTGGGTGGGAAACACCAGGAACACTATGCTGGGTGAGAAACACCAGGAACACTATGCTGGGTATTGGAAACCAGGAACACTATGCTGGGTAGGAAACACCACGAACACTATGCTAGGTAGGAAACACCAGGAACAATATGCTGGGTAGGAAACACCAGGAACACTGATGGGCAGGAAACACCAGGGACACTATGCTAGGTAGGAAACACCAGGAACAATATGCTGGGTTGGAAACACCAGGAACACTATGCTGGGTAGGAAACACCAGGAACACTATGCTGGGTAGGAAACACCAGGAACACTATGCTGGGTAGGAAACACCAGGAACAATATGCTAGGTAGGAAACACCAGGAACACTATGCTGGGTAGGAAACACCAGGAACAATATGCTAGGTAGGAAACACAAGGAACACTATGCTGGGTAGGAAACACCAGGAACAATATGCTGGGTAGGAAACACCAGGAACATTGCTGGGCAGGAAACACCAGGAACACTGCTGGGCAGGAAACACCAGGGACACTATGCTAGGTAGGAAACACCAGGAACACTATGCTGAGTAGGTAACACCAGGAACACTATGCTGGGTATGGGAAACACCAGGAACACTATGCTGGGTATGGGAAACACCAGGAACACTATGCTGGGTATGGGAAACCAGGAACACTATGCTGGGTAGGAAACACCAGGAACACTATGCTGGGTATGGGAAACACCAGGAACACTATGCTGGGTATGGGAAACACCAGGAACACTATGCTGGGTATGGGAAACACCAGGAACACTACGCTGGGTATGGGAAACACCAGGAACACTATGCTGGGTAGGAAACACCAGGAACACTATGCTGGGTATGGGAAACACCAGGAACACTATGCTGGGTAGGAAACACCAGGAACACTATGCTGGGTATGGGAAACACCAGGAACACTATGCTGGGTAGGAAACACCAGGAACACTATGCTGGGTATGGGAAACACCAGGAACACTATGCTGGGTATGGGAAACACCAGGAACACTATGCTGGGTATGGGAAACACCAGGAACACTATGCTGGGTATGGGAAACACCAGGAACACTATGCTGGGTAGGAAACACCAGGAACACTATGCTGGGTATGGGAAACACCAGGAACACTATGCTGGGTATGGGAAACCAGGAACACTATGCTGGGTATGGGAAACACCAGGAACACTATGCTGGGTAGGAAACACCAGGAACACTATGCTGGGTATGAACATTCAGGAACACTATGCTGGGTATGGGAAACACCAGGAACACTATGCTGGGTATGAACATTCAGGAACACTATGCTGGGTAGGAAACACCAGGAACACTATGCTGGGTAGGAAACACCAGGAACACTATGCTGGGTAGGAAACACCAGGAACACTATGCTGGGTAGGAAACACCAGGAACAATATGCTAGGTAGGAAACACAAGGAACACTAGGTACAGTGCCTTCAGAAAGTATTCACACCCCTTAACTTATTCCACATTTTGTTGTGTTACAGCCTGAATTAAAAATGTATTAAATATATTTATTTCCTCATCCATCTACACCTAATTCCACAGAATGACAAAGTGAAAATGTTTAGACATTTTTGGAAATGTATTGAAAATGAATTACGAAAATATGTCACACACCTGGCCATTTAGGCTGCTGCTCTTCGTGGATGGGATGTGTATAGTGTCTTACAACTAAAATATCTCTATACCTACCACTGTAGGCTATATTGAATGAGGTCTAATCTATGATTGATGACAAAGCCCATCACCTGTCACACGACACCTGCTCCAATGGTATCAAATCAATTAGACTTTATTCCCTTCTCTATTTTATCAGAATGGCTTGATAAATGGCTGTGAGCATTTAATCACTATAATCTTACCTTAATTAGATCCATCTTTAGCAGCCAGTGAAGTAGTTTGCTGACTGTAGATAGTGAGGTCTCTCATCTTCTACATTTACATGTATATTTTAGTAATTTAGCAGACGCTCTTATCCAGAGTGACTTATTGGAGCAATTAGGATAATGAGTCATCCAGAATTAAGACACCTGAATGCTAATGAAGAGAAGTGCTTCTCCTAGCACCAAAAAATGACCTTCCATGTCCAGGATATCTCTAGGATGTAGGTTCAATTCTCTCATGTTTTTATTTTACTCCTGATGACATTTATTACATTTATTAAATATTTTCTGTTTTTTTCCCCCGTTTCAATTTACGATTGTTTACTGTATGTGTTCAAGGGTCTTGTAACACAACTCAACTCCACATCACATGTCTTTCATTACTTTTCCTCTATGGCACCTGCAGTGTGTTTAGTGTCAGTATGTTAGTACTCATCTGATGGGGTGTTCAGTATCTTCTATTTGAGAAGTCTCAGCTCCTGGATCTCTGGTTTAAAAACATTTGTGTGAGCCTTCAGCCAGCTTCCCCAAAGTATTATTCAATGTTTTTACCTGGGCTCATAAAATGCATTTTCAATTTGGGTCCCCACTCTGATGCTAAGATGACAGATGCTTCAATATCCTGAGAGGGTTGCAAACAAGGCTGAATGTAGCTTGAGGTCACAAAACAGCATCACATTCACAACAGATATAGATAACCATCATTATAGGACAGTGTGTGTGTGTGTGTGTGTGTGTGTGTGTGTGTGTGTGTGTGTGTGTGTGTGTGTGTGTGTGTGTGTGTGTGTGTGTGTGTGTGTGTGTGTGTGTGTGTGTGTGTGTGTGTGTGTGTGTGTGTGTGTGTGTGTTTCTCTCTCTGCGTCACATCATTTATGCCGCGGCCTGACACAATGATACCTGAATAGCAAGTAGCATCCTTTATGTCTGAGTTGTGGAGGGAAACATGTCATTGAGATCAAGGCGTCTTGTCAAGCCTCTTAGCGTGTCTCGGATATTTTCCATAAAGCACCAGCCAAGTGTGTGTTATACAGTATATCTGACATTGTTTCTGACATTTGAGTTCTGTACTTTGGATAATGAGCATCCTCTTTCCTTGAGTTATCGTAGTCGCCCGAGTGTAGAAAGGAGTTGAGAAATTGAGAAAGATTTGTTGAACGTTTATGGCTATGATATCTAGCTTTTTGAAAGTATTATTCACACATCTAGGGTGGAAGTGGGTGACTTACTGTACTTAGTCGGGTGTACAGGGTGTCCACAATGGCTCCTTATGGGAGTAGAGGGTGTCCACCATGGCTTCTCTTGGGAGTACAGGGTGTCCACCATGACTCCTCTTGGGAGTAGAGGGTGTCCACCATGACTCCTCTGGGAGTAGAGGGTGTCCACCATGGCTCCTCTTGGGAGTAGAGGGTGTCCACCATGGCACCTTTGGAAGTAGAGGGTGTCCATGGCTCTCCACCTCACCCTCTTCCAAGAGAGTGCTTTTGCCTCTAGCCAGGAAATCCCCAAAGTTTTTATTTATTTTATTTCACCTTTATTTAACCAGGTAGGCCAGTTGAGAACAAGTTCTCATTTACAACTGCGACCTGGCCAAGATAAAGCAAAGCAGTGAGACACAAACAACAACACAGAGTTACACATGGAATAAACAAACGTACAGTCAATAACACAATAGAAAAAGTCTATATACAGTGTGTACAAATGAGGTAAGATTAGGGAGGTAAGGCAATAAATAGGCCGTAGTGGCAAAGTAATTACAATTTAGCAATTAAACACTGGAGTGATAGATGTGCAGAAGATGAATAGATGTGCAGAAGATGAATGTGCAAGTAGGGGTGCAAAGGAGCCAAAAAATAATAATAACAATATGGGGATGAGGTAGTTGGATGGGCTATTTACAGGTGGGCTATGTACAGGTGCAATGATCTGTAAGCTGCTCTGACAGCTGATGCTTAAAGTTAGTGAGGGAGATATGAGTCTCCAGCTTCAGTGATTTTTGCAATTCGTTCCAGTCATTGGCAGCAGAGAACTGGAAGGAAAGGCGGCCAAAAGAGGAATTGGCTTTGGGGGTGACCAGTGAAATATACCTGCTGGAGCTCGTGCTAGGAGTGGGTGCTGATATGGTGACCAGTGAGCTGAGATAAGGTGGGGCTTTACCTAGCAAAGACTTATAGATGACCTGGAGCCAGTGGGTTTGGCAACGAATATGAAGCGAGGGCCAGCCAACGAGAGCATACAGGTCGCAGTGGTGGGTAGTATATGGAGCTTTGGTGACGTAACAGATGGCACTGTGATAGACTGCATCCAATTTGCTGAGTAGAGTATTGGAGGCTATTTTGTAAATTACAATCGCCAAAGTCAAGGCACGGTAGGATAGTACGTTTTACGAGGGTATGTTAGGCAGCATGAGTGAAAGATGCTTTGTTGCAAAATAGGAAGCCAATTCTAGATTTAATGTTGGATTGGAGATGCTTAATGTGAGTCTGGAAGGAGAGTTTACAGTCTAACCAGACACCTAGGTATTTGTAGTTGTCCACATATTCTAAGTCAGAACCATCCAGAGTAGTGATGCTGGACGGGCAGGCAGGTGCAGGCAGCAATCGGTTGAAGAGCATGCATTTAGTTTTACTTGCATTTAAGAGCAGTTGGAGGCCACAGAAGGAGAGTTGTATGGCATTGAAGCTCGTCTGGAGGTTAGTTAACACGGTGTCCAAAGAAGGGCCAGAAGAATACAGAATGGTGTCGTCTGCGTAGAGGTGGATCAGAGAATCACCAGCAGCAAGAGAAAACATCATTGATGTATACAGAGAAAGAGTCGGCCCGAGAATTGAACCCTGTGGCACCCCCACAGAGACTGCCAGAGGTCCGGACAACAGGCCCTCCGATTTGACACACTGAACTGTCTGAGAAGTAGTTGGTGAACCAGGCGAGGCAGTCATTTGAGGAACCAAGGCTGTTGAGTCTGCCGATAAGAATGTGGTGATTGACAGAGTCGAAAGCCTTGGCCAGGTCGATGAATACGGCTGCACAGTATTGTCTTTTATCGATGGCGGTTATGATATCATTTAGGACCTTGAGCATGGCTGAGGTGCACCCATGACTAGCTCGGAAACCAGATTGCATAGCGTAGAAGTTACGGTGGGATTCAAAATGGTCGGTGATTTGTTCGTTAACTTGGCTGTCGAAGACCTTAGAAAGGCAGGGTATGATGGATATAGGTCTGTAACAGTTGGGGTGTAGAGTGTTGGGGGATGACCGCGGCAGCTTTCCAATCTTTGGGGATCTCAGACGAAACGAAAGAGAGGTTGAACAGGCTAGTAATAGGGCAGTGGATAATTTTAGAAAGAGAGGGTCCAGATTGTCTAGCCCAGCTGATTTGTAGGGGTCCAGATTTTGCAGCTCTTTCAGAACATCAGCTATCTGGATTTGGGTGAAGGAGAAATGGGGGAGGCTTGGGCAAGATGCTGCAGGGGGTGCTGAGATGTTGACCGGGGTAGGGGTAGCCAGGTGGAAAGCATGGCCAGCCGTAGAAAAATGCTTATTGAAATTCTCAATTATCGGGGATTTATCGGTGGTGACAGTGTTTCCTAGTCTCAGTGCAGTGGACAGCTGGGAGGAGGTGTTCTTATTCTCCATGGACTTTAGTGTCCCAGAACTTTTTGGAGTTTGTGCTTCAGGAAACACATTTCTGTTTGAAAAAGCTAGCCTTTGCTTTCCTAACTGCCTGTGTATATTGGTTCCTAACTTCCCTGAAAATGTGTATATCGCTGGGGCTATTCGATGTTAATGCAGTACACCACAGGATGTTTTTGTGCTGGTCAAGGGCAGTCAGGTCTGGAGTGAACCAAGGGCTATATCTGTTCCTGGGTCTACATTTTTTGAATGGGGCATGCTTATCTAAGATGGTGAGGAAGGCACTTTTAAAGAATAACCAGGCATCCTCTACTGACAGAATGAGATCAATATCCTTCCAGGATACCCGGGCCAGGTCGATTAGAAAGTCCTGCTCACTGAAGTGTTTTAGGGGGCATTTGACAGTGATGAGGGGTGGTCGTTTGACCGCAGACCCATTACGGACGCAGGCAATGAGGCAGTGATCGCTGAGATCCTGGTTGAAGACAGCAGAGGTGTATTTAGAGGGCAGGTTGGTCAGGATGATATCTTTGAGGGTGCCCGTGTTTACGGATTTGGGGTTGTACCTGGTAGATTCATTGATAATTTGTATTAGATTGAGGGCATCTAGCTTAGATTGTAGGACGGCCAGGGTGTTAAGCATGTCCCAGTTTAGGTCACCTAACAGTACGAGTTCTGAAGATAGATGGGGGGAAATCAATTCACATATGGTATCCAGGGCACAGCTGGGGGTTGAAGGTGGTCTATAACAAGCGGCAACAGTGAGAGACTTGTTTCTGGAAAAGTGGATTTTTAAAAGTAGAAGCATGAATTGTTTGGGCACAGACCTGGATAGTATGACAGAACTCTGCAGGCTATCTCTGCAGTAGATTGCAACTCCGCCCCCTTTGGCAGTTCTATCTTGTCGGAAAATTTTATAGTTAGGGATGGACATTTCAGGATTTTTGGTGGCCTTCCTAAGCCAGGATTCAGACACAGCTAGGACATCCGTGTTGGCAGGGTGTGCTAAAGCAGTGAATAAAACAAACTTAGGGAGGAGGCTTCTAATGTTAACATGCATGAAACCAAGGCTTTTACGGTTACAGAAGTCAACAAATTAGAGCGCCTGGGGAATGGGAGTGGAGCTAGGTGCTGCAGGGCCTGGATTAACCTCTACATCACCAGAGGAACAGGGGAGGAGTAGGATAAGGGTACGGCTAAAGGCTATAAGAACTGATCGTCTTGTCCGTTCGGAACAGAGGGTTAAAGGAGCAGGTTTCTGGGCAAGGAAGAATAGATTCAAGGCATAATGTATAAACAAGGGTATGGTAGGATGTGAATACAGTGGAGGTAAACCTAGGCATTGAGTGACGATGAGAGAGGTTTTGTCTCTAGAGACACCATTTAAACCAGGTGAGGTCACCGCATGTGTGGGAGGTGGAACAAAAGGGCTAGCTGAGGCATATTGAGCAGGGCTGGAGGCTCTACAGTGAAATAAGACAATAATCACTAACCAAAACAGCAATGGACAAGGCATATTGACAATAGGGAGAGGCATGCGTAGCCGAGTGATCATAGGGTCCAGTGAGTAGCTAGGCGAGCTGGAGACACGGCGATTCAGACAGCTAGCGGGCCGGGGCTAGCAGGCTAGCAGAAGGACCTTAGGGGACATCGCGGCGGAAGAGTCTAACTGGTGCTTGCTTCGGGACAGAGATGTTAGCCAGGAGTAGCCACTCGGATAGCAGCTAGCTAGCTGCAATGATCCAGGTGAAAAGGTTCAGAGCTTGCGGGAGGAATCCGGAGACGTGGAGATGTGGTAGAGAAAAAGCAGTCCGATATGCTCTGGGTTGAATCTCGCTGTGCAGACTGGCAGGAGTTGTCCGTGCTGAGGTTAGCTGATGACCGCTAGCAGTGGCTAACTGACTACTAGCTAGGGGGGTTCCGGTTCTAAAGTATAGAAAATAGCAGATCCATACCACATTGGGTGAGGCGGGTTGCAGGAGAGTATGTTGAAATTGAAGTTAAAAATAATAAAAATATATACAAAATATATACAAAGAAAAAATATATATATACACGGGACACGGCAAGACAAAGACGTCTGACTGCTACGCCATCTTGGAAGTATAAAGACAGTGAAAGAAAGTGGAGAATCTCTGGTTGTTTTTTGGCCTTCCCTGCTTTATTTTCCCTTGGGGTTTTAGTCCAGTGCTTGTCTTGTTTGATGTCTTTCCTGAGTGTGTCCCATCCATTACGCTGCTGATGGCCTCCCATTTTATTTTCTTCCACAGGCCATGATTTAGTTTTGTCACCATGTCCTCAGAATGTAATGTGTGAGTTGTTGATGAAGACTTGTAGTTTATTGATTAGGGGTTGTGTGGATTTCCATGTTTCGCAGCTACTGTATAAAGAACTGATTTTACATTTGTGTTGAGGATGTGAAAATAGCTAAATATTATCAGGAAATCTTTTATAACATATTTATGTAAGAAGTGAGACAGGATTTCCCTTAAAAAACATCATTTAGAATTAAACAAGATTACCATCATGTAGAAATATGACCTCGTAGAGAATGTCACTGTATGTTTTGACTTTACAAACGTAATTTGTTTTCCGTGTCATACCTCATAAGAATTTTTGGTTCAAAGGTCTTATCAAATCCTCAAATTTGGTAGTGATAGTTCTAGACAATGATTAATCTCTGTGTGTGTGTGTGTGTGTGTGTGTGTGTGTGTGTGTGTGTGTGTGTGTGTGTGTGTGTGTGTGTGTGTGTGTGTGTGTGTGTGTGTGTGTGTGTGTGCATCTCTCAGCATGGCACAGGCCAGGGGCCCTGAACACACGTCCCTTCTCTCTTTCCCTCACAGCCTTGTCAGCGACGTCATGGCTGCCAATCCAAATGCCTCTCTCCTGCCTCAGAGCGGTGGGATATCACTCATCAGCGTCGACATGTGTTGGCAGACAGACTGCTGACAAGAGACCCGGGTCACAGCAGGAAAAAGGGAGGAGGAGTGGAGAGGGGCGATGGATTGGTGGAGCAGAAGAGAGCTAAAATGAAGGGATGGAGTGGTGAAGAGGTGGAGGAGAGGGATGGAGGAGTGGAGGGAGGGATGGATGGAGGAGTGGAGAGGTGGAGCAAAGGGATGGAGAGGTGGAGTGGAGAGGTGGAGGGAAGGGATGGAGTGTAGAGGGATGAGGAGTGTAGAGGTGGAGTAGAGGGATGGAGAGGTGGAGGGGTGAAGGAAAGGGAGAAGGGGTAGAGGGATGGAGGAGTGGAGAGGTGGAGGAAAGGGATGGAGAGGTGGAGGGGTGGAGTGGTAGAGGGATGAGGAGTGGAGAGGTGGAGTAGAGGGATGGAGGGGTGGAGTGGTAGAGGGATGAGGAGTGGAGAGGTGGAGTAGAGGGATGGAGAGGTGGAGGGGTGGAGTGGTAGAGGGATGGAGGAGTGGAGAGGTGGAGAGGTGGAGGAAAGGGATGGCGAGGTGGAGGGGTGGAGTGGTAGAGGGATGAGGAGTGGAGAGGTGGAGTAGAGGGATGGAGAGGTGGAGGGGTGGAGTGGTAGAGGGATGAGGAGTAGAGAGGTGGAGTAGAGGGATGGAGAGGTGGAGGGGTGGAGTGGTAGAGGGATGAAGAGTGGAGAGGTGGAGTAGAGGGATGGAGAGGTGGAGGGGTGGAGTGGTAGAGGGATGGAGGAGTGGAGAGGTGGAGTAGAGAGGTGGAGGAAAGGGATGGAGAGGTGGAGGGGTGGAGTGGTAGAGGGATGAGGAGTAGGGAGGTGGAGTAGAGAGGTGGAGGAAAGGGATGGAGGGGTGGAGTGGTAGAGGGATGGAGGAGTGGAGAGATGGAGTAGAAGGATGGAGGAAAGGGATGGAGAGGTGGAGGGGTGGAGTGGTAGAGGGATGAGGAGTAGGGAGGTGGAGTAGAGAGGTGGAGGAAAGGGATGGAGGGGTGGAGTGGTAGAGGGATGGAGGAGTGGAGAGATGGAGTAGAAGGATGGAGGGGTGGAGAGGTGAGATGGTAGAGGGATGGAGGAGTGGAGAGGTGGAGGAAAGTGTTGGAGGAGTGGAGAGATAGAGGACAGGGTGGGAAGGGTAGAGGGATCGAGGAGTGGAGAGGTGGAGTAGAGAGGTGGAGGAAAGGGATGGAGGGGTGGAGAGATGGAGGAAAGGGATGAGGTGTAGAGGGATGGAGGAAAGGGAGGAGTGGAGAGAAATGGAGGAGTGGAGAGGAGAGGAGTGATGGAGGAGTGGAGAGGAGTGATGGAGCAGTAGAGAGGGATGGAGGAGTGGAGAGGTGGAGAGGAGTGATGGAGGGGGTAGAGAGGCTAATGGACTCCTGACAGGGCAGGATTATTGGAAAGCGGAGGTGGGTGACGACCTTCCACTAGGTGGGAGATCTATAGCCACGTGACCTCTTTATCTCCAGTCTTAAATTAAGCATGATTTAATCTACATGTATGCGGTCCATCTTAGCTATATGCATGAATATGCCAACTTTAAAAAAGTATGTAAAGCCTATTCAAAATACATACATTAGGCTACACAATTAGAACGAGCTACTCATAAAAGTAAACTGTTTTGACCACCTGTTTAGTAACAATGTTAATTGTATTTCCTAGAATGTCAACCCTTCTAGAGGAATGTTTATGGTTATCGGTTAGTAAAAGCCATGTCCCATACTACTCATTCACTGAGTATAAATATTTGCGAGTATGTGTATATATATATATATACAACATGTAAAGTGTTGCAACATGTAAAGTGTTGGTCCCATGTTTCATGAGCTGAAATAAAAATCCCAGAAATGTTCCATATGCACAAAAAGCTTATTTCTCCCTGTTAGTGAGCATTTCTCCTTTGCCAAGATAATCCATCCACTTGACAGGTGTGGCATATCAAGAAGATGATTAAACAGCATGATCATTACACAGGTTCACCTTATGCTGGGGACAACAAAAGGCCACTCTAAAATGTGCAGTTTTGTCACACAATACAATGCCACAGATGTCTCAAGTTTTGAGGGAGCGCGCAATTGACATGCTGACTGCAGGGATGTCCACCAGAGCTGTTGCCAGATAATTTATCGTTCATTTATCTACCATAAGCCGTCTCCAATGTCGTTTCAGAGAATTTGGCAGTTTGTCCAACTGACCACGTGTATGGCGTTGTGTGGGTGAGCGATTTGCAGATGTCAACGTTGTGAACAGAGTGCCCCATGGTGGCGGTGGGGTTATGGTATGGGCAGGCATAAGCTACGGACAACGAACACAACTGCATTTAATCGATGGCAATTTGAATGAACAGATACCGTAACGAGATCCTGAGGCCGATTGTCGTGCCATTCATCCGCCGCTGTGACTTCGTGTTTCAGCATTATAATGCACGGCTCTATGTTGCAAGAATCTGTACACAATTCCTGGAAGCTGAAAATATCCCTGTTCTTCCATGGCCTGCATACTCACCACACATGTCACCCATTGAGCATGTTTGGGATGCTCTGGATCGACATGTACAACAGCATGTTCCAGTTCCAGCCAATATCTAGCAATTTCGCACACCCCATCTACAGACCACAATCAACCAGCCCGATGCAAAGGAAATGTGTCACGCTGCATGAGGCAAATGGTGGTCACACTAGATACTGACTGGTTTTCTAATCCACGCCACTACCTTTTTTTTGTTAAGGTATCTGTGACCAACAGATGCATATCTGTATTCCCAGTCAAGTGAAATCCATAGATTAGGGCCTAATGAAAGTATTTAAATTGACTGATTTCCTTGTGAGAACTGTAACTCAGTAAAATCTTTGAAATTGTTGCATGTTGCATTTATATTTTTGTTCAGTATATATATATGTCGCTGCAGTTTGTGTTCATCTGTTTCACACCATCTGTTTCTTCCTGCCTTTATTGCAGGTCATTGAGGGATACCATTGAATTTGAACTAAATTTTTATCCACCGTGACCTAACTGCGATCTCGGCACACTGACTCAGTCATAATAAACATTCTAAAACACGGTTGTCAAACATGGCTGTTTGTTGAACGCGGTTGTTAGTGTGGACAGGACTAGGCTATACGACTTTGCTACACTGATCCAACACTTACACTGGCTGCATCGCAAATGGCACCCTATTCCCTATGGCCCATGGTCAACCAAGGTATCATCATGCTGTATGGTTGTGTGCAAGGACACACTGGGTGATTTAAAATGCTTATAGCTGTGATCTAGAAACAGCTAACCATTCATCAGCTACATCAGCATTTCTCATGCTGTTTTTACATTGGGTAATTACACTATCGATCGCTTGATAACATCAAGCAGTACATTATTTCCATAAAATCTCATCAATTATAGATGGTCTTTAAATTAAATTCATTATGAGGCGATGGGAGAGCATATTTAGTGCTGGTAGTCTTTATGATTTTTAACTCGTTGTGCTCTTTTCTTAATGAAAGTTATTTTTCAAAGCTTGTGTCTGAGCTTGTGAGGCACCTTCTTGTGTGTGGAAGCACAGGCTTGCATTCATCAGGTGAGCAGTATCAGGGATGTTTTCATTTGGCACCAAACGGAAGAAAACTGACTGAAAAAAATGGAGGGACTACCTGGACGTTTTCCGTTGCAAAACGTTTTGCTACAGTGTTCCCTAATGAACATGACCCAGATGTGCCTCTGCATAACATAAAGAGAGTGCAGAGGCAGTAGACACAAGCCTGTCATCTAAAATTGACAGGATAATCACACAAGTTGACAAGACAATTGGAAAAATATGACTGAAGAACTAAAGCAATGGACAGAGTATGAGGCTATTAACTGCATAAGCCACGGAGATGATGCTTGTCTGTCGCTCTCATCTCTTTGCCATAAGGATAAAAAAGGAGTGTCTAGAGACATCTAGTGGCCAACGTGAAGCGTGTTTCCAGAATTCATTGCACTAATACCAAAGGTGTATTAGGATGAGGAAAGGCCCTTTGCATTGTCAATACATACAATCAAACATGACTTTTGTTCTCCTACTACTACTTTGTGATCTTGAGCTGATGACTATCAACAGAGATGTTATAAAACACTGTCTGAAGATAGTGAGTTCTGCAGACAAGAGACAGACGGGAGAGCAGTACGATCGGGTACAAGTTCACTTTTGCATGAATAGACTGTTCTCTCTGCTTCCGCACGGCAAGCGGTAACGGTGCATCAAGTCTGACACAAACAGGCTCCTGAACAGCTTCTATTCCCAAGCCATAAGACTGCTAAATTGCTAACAGAATGGCTACACAGACTTGACCCTTGCATTTTATTTTTGCGCTGTCTATATGCACACTCACAGGACTCTACACAAACACGCACACTGACACTCCATCACACACACACATTTATACTGACTCTACACACAAGTATACACTCACACTATCATCATTTACGCTGCTGCTACTGTGTTTATCGTATATCCTGATGCCTAGTCACCTTACCCCTATACATATCTACCTCCGTCACTCCAGTATCCCTGCCCATTGTAAATATGGTACTGGAACTGACCCTGTATATTAAAGTATGCTTACTCCTATACATATCTACCTCCATCCCTCCAGTGTCCCTGCACATTGTAAATATGGTACTCACCATGTATATTGCTTCTGACTTATCTGTGTTTTTTTTTTTAATAAAGTTTTTTGTTGTTCTAACTTGTATTATTTTTAGTACTACATCGATATAATGGCATTGTTGGGTCTGGACCTGGAAATAAAGGCATTTCACTGTACTTGTGCATGTGACATTAAAACTTGAAACTTGAATTAATGATTACTCATTCATGTATTAATCTTTCCATGGATCAATGATCCAAAGAGCCATGTGCCCATTAATCAACACAATCATTTTTGTCCACTGTCAGTAAACATACATGTACAAAAAAAGCATAGCCATGTTTGTTGCAAGATATGTTTCAGAGTGATCTGTTGTTTTCTTTCATTTTGGTCATCAGTAGACTCCAGGGAGGGCTGCAGCAGTAAACTCCAGGGAGGGCTGTAGCATTAGACTCCAGGGAGGGCTGTATCAGTAGACTCCAGGGAGGGCTGCAGCAGTAGACTCCAGGGAGGGCTGCAGCAGTAGACTCCAGGGAGGGCTGCAGCAGTAGACTCCAGGGAGGGCTGCAGCATTAGACTCCAGGGAGGGCTGCAGCAGTAGACTCCAGGGAGGGCTGTAGCAGTAGACTCCAGGGAGGGCTGTATCATTAGACTCCAGGGAGGGCTGTAGCATTAGACTCCAGGGAGGGCTGTAGCAGTAGACTCCAGGGAGGGCTGTAGCAGTAGACTCCAGGGAGGGCTGTATCATTAGACTCCAGGGAGGGCTGCAGCCGTAGACTCCAGGGAGGGCTGTAGCAGTAGACTCCAGGGAGGGCTGTAGCAGTAAACTCCAGGGAGGGCTGTAGCAGTAGACTCCAGGGAGGGCTGTAGCAGTAGACTCCAGGGAGGGCTGTAGCAGTAAACTCCAGGGAGGGCTGCAGCAGTAGACTCCAGGGAGGGCTGTAGCAGTAGACTCCAGGGAGGGCTGCAGCAGTAGACTCCAGGGAGGGCTGTGGCAGTAAACTCCAGGGAGGGCTGTAGCAGTAGACTCCAGGGAGGGCTGTAGCAGTAGACTCCAGGGAGGGCTGTAGCAGTAAACTCCAGGGAGGGCTGTAGCAGTAGACTCCAGGGAGGGCTGTAGCAGTAGACTCCAGGGAGGGCTGCAGCAGTAGACTCCAGGGAGGGCTGTAGCAGTAGACTCCAGGGAGGGCTGTAGCAGTAGACTCCAGGGAGGGCTGTAGCAGTAGACTCCAGGGAGGGCTGCAGCAGTAGACTCCAGGGAGGGCTGTAGCAGTAGTCAAAAGTTTGGACACACCTACTCATTCAAGGGTTTTTCTTTATTTTAACTATTTTCTACATTGTAGAATAATAGTGAAGACATCAAAACTATGAAATAACACATACTGTATATAAATCATGCAGTAACCAAAGAATTGTTAAACAAATATATATATATATTTTATATTATATATTCTTCAAAGTAGCCACCCTTTGCCTTGATGAAAGTTTTGCACACTCTTGCACACCTGTTAATTGAAATTCATTCCAGGTGACTACCTCATGAAGCTAGGTAGAGGATGCCTGGTTGCTCTTCAAAAGTGCTTTCCTTTCCATCTTAAAGAAGCATGCACCATTCAAAAAATGTAGAACTAAAAACAGATATAGCCCTTGGTTCACCCCAGACTTGACTGCCCTTGACCAGCACAAAAACATCCTGCATTAGCATCGAAGAGCCCCCGCATTATGCAACTCTTCAGGGAAGTCAGGAACCAATATAGTTAGTCAGTTAGGAAAGCTAAGGCTAGCTTTTTCAAACAGAAATTTGCTTCCGGTAGCACTAATTCCAAAAAGTTTTGGGACACTTTAAAGTCCATGGAGAATAAGAGCACCTCCTCCCAGCTGCCCACTTCACTGAGGATAGGAAACACTGTCACCACCGATAAATCTACAATAATCAATAATTTCAATAACCATTTTTCCACGGCTGGCCATGCTTTCCACCTCGCTACCCCTACCCCGGTCAACATCTCAGCACCCCCTGCAGCAACTTGCCCCCCCCCCGCTTCTCCTTCACCCAAATCCAAACAGCTGATGTTCTAAAAGAGCTGCAAAATCTGGATCGCTACAAATCAGCTGGGCTAGACAATCTGGACCCTCTCTTTCTAAAATTATCCCCCGAAATTGTTGCAACCCCTATTACTAGCCTATTCAATCTCTCTTTCATATCGTCTGAGATCCCCAAAGATTGGAAAGCTGCCGCGGTCATCCCCCTCTTCAAAGGGGGAGACACTCTTCGAAAGCCAAGTTAATAAACAGATCACCGACCATTTCAAATCCCACCGTACCTTCTCCACTATGCAATCTGGTTTGCAAGCTGGTCATGGGTGCACCTCAGCCACGCTCAAGGTCCTAAACGATATCATAACCGCCATCGATAAAAGACATTACTGTGCAGCCATCTTCATTGACCTGGCCAAGGCTTTTGACTCTGTCAATCACCGCATTCTTATCGGCAGACTCAATAGCCTTGGCTTCTCAAATGACTGCCTCGCCTGGTTCACCAACTACTTCTCAGACAGTTCAGTGTGTCAAATCGGAGGGCCTGTTGTCCGGACCTCTGGCAGTCTCTATGGGGGTGCCACAGGGTTCAATTCTCGGGCTGACTCTTTTCTCTGTATATATCAATGATGTCGCTCTTGCTGCTGGTGATTCTCTGATCCACCTCTACGTAGACAACACAATTCTATATACATCTGGCCCTTCTTTGGACACCGTGCTAACAAACCTCCAAACGAGCTTCAACGCCATACAACTCTCCTTCCGTGGCCTCCAACTGCTTTTAAATGCTAGTAAAACTAAATGCATGCACTTCAACCAATCGCTGCCCGCACCCTCCTGCCCGACTAGCATCACTACTCTGGACGGTTCTGACTTAGAATATGTGGACAACTTTAAATACCTAGCTGTCTGGTTAGACTCTAAACTCTCCTTCCAGACTCACATTAAGCATCTCCAATCCAAAATTAAATCTAGTATCGGCTTCCTATTTCGCAACAAAGCCTCCTTCACTCATGCTGCTAAACATACCCTCGTAAAACTGACTATCCTACCGATCCTTGACTTCGGCGACAGTCATTTACAAAATAGCCCCCAACACTCTACTTAGCAAACTGGATGTAGTCTATCACAGTGCCATCCGTTTTGTCACCAAGCCCCATATACTACCCACCACTGCGACCTGTATGCTCTCGTTGGCTGGCCCTCACTACATATCTGTCGCCAAACCCACTGGCTCCAGGTCATCTATACGTTTTTGCTAGGTAAAGCCCCGCCTTATCTCAGCTCACTGGTCACCATAGCAACACCCACCAGTAGCACGCGCTCCAGCAGGTATATTTCACTGGTCATCCCCAAAGCCAACACTTCCTTTGGCTGCCTTTCCTTCCAGTTCTCTGCTGCCAAGGACTGGAACAAATTGCAAAAATCTCTGAAGCTGGAGTCTTGTATCTCCCTCTCTTACTTTAAGCATCAGCTGTCAGAGCAGCTTACCGATCGATCACTGTACCTGTACACAGCCAATCTGTAAATAGCACACCCGACTACCTCATCCGCATATTATTACATACCCTCTTGCTCTTTTGTACCCCAGTATCTCTACTTACACATCATCTGCACATCTATCACTCCAGTATTAATGCTAAATTGTAATTATTTTTGCCTCTGTGGCCTATTTATTGCCTACCTCCCTACTCTTCTACATTTGCACACACTGTACATAGATCTTTCAAAAAAAAAATTGTGTTATTGACTGTATGTTTGTTTATGTGTAACTCTGTGCTGTTTTTGTCGCACTGCTATGCTTTATCTTGGCCAGGATGCAGATGTAAATGAGAACTTGTTCTCAACTGGTCTACCTAGTTAAATAAAGGTGAAATAAAATAAATAAATAAAAGCTGGTTGAGAGAATACCAAGAGTGAGCAAAGCTGTCATCAAGGCAAGGGGTGGCTACTTTGAAGAATCTACAATATATTTTGATTTGTTTAACACTTTTTGGGTTACTACATGATTCCATATTTCTTATTTCATAGTTTTGCTGTCTTCAATAGTATTCTACAATGCAGAAAATAGTAAAAATAAACTAAAACCCTGGAATGAGTAGGTCTGTCACACCCTGATCTGTTTCACCTGTCCTTGTGATTGTCTCCACCCACTCCAGGTGTCGCTTGTTTCCCCAGTGTATTTATCCCTGTTTCCTGTCTCTCTGTGCTAGTTCTACTTGTATGTCCAAGTCAACCAGTGTGGTTTTCCCCGTGCGACTGCCTTTTCTATTCTCTTTTTGCTAGTCCTCCCGGTTTTGACCCGTGCCTGTTTCTGGACTCTGTACCTGCCTGCCTGACCATTCTGCCTGCCTTGACCTCGAGCCTGCCTGCCACTCTGTACCTCCTAGACTCTGAACTGGTTTTGACCTTTTGCCTGTTCACGACCATTCTCTTGCTTACCCCTTTTTGGATCAAAAGACTAAGACCATCTGCCTTGTGTGTCTGCATCTGGGTCTCGCCTTGTGTCCTGATAGGTGACCAAACTTTTGACTGGTACTATATATAAATGTTACATTTCTGTAAAAAAAAAAAATATAGATTTGCAAAGAAATTTAGAAAAAAAAGTATGTTCTCCGTTCTCTGTCCTCCATGACCCGGAAACTGATAAGTGGTCGAGGAGCGTGTCAATTCGTTAATAGGCAAATGAAAGACAGTCTTCCTGTCTGCCACACCCCCTTTGAATCAGATGTTGTATTGTCAGTTGAGAAAAGCACGCACACATTTAAAAGCAATATGCTACTTATCCTTTTATCTATAAAATGTCTTGCACAACTAACTTAATTAGTTTTAAAAATAATTGTACACATTTATTTTGGGATCCACCCCTGTAAAGGTTACCTTATGCGTCCCGGTCGAAACAGTTTATACATATATTTATGATGAAATTGTGTGACGTTTTGGTTTGTCTTGTTTTTGGCAACGTTCTGCAGTTTTTTCACCCGGCTGTTTGCGCACACAACATAATTTTATTGAGGCTTGTCGAAGTTCAGTAGCTGAAGTCCATGCCCCTTCATTGTGATTGGTCAACAGTAGGGTGTCACGTTCCTGACCTGTTTTCTGTTAGTTTTGTATGTGTTAGTTGGTCAGGACGTGAGTTTGGGTGGGCAGTCTATGTTTTCTGTTTCTATGTTGGTTTAAAGGGTGACCTGATATGGCTCTCAATTAGAGGCAGGTGGTTTTCATTTCCTCTGATTGAGAGTCATATTAAGGTAGGTGTTTTCACACTGTTTGTTGTGGGTGGTTGTCTCCTGTGTCTGTGTTATGTTATGCCACATGGGACTGTTTCGGTTTTGTTTGTTCGTTTGTTCGGTTTATGTAGTCTGTTCCTGTTTTCATGCATTCTTCGTCATACGTAAGTTCTTATGTTCAGGTGCGTCTACGTCGTTTGTTGTTTTGTAGTTAATCAAGTATAGTTCGTTTTGTGTCTTGTTTAAATAAATAATATGTCATCACACAACGCTGCATTTTGGTTCAATCCCTGCTCCTCCTCTTGAAGAGGAGGAGGAAAGCCGTTACAGAACCACCCACCGATCCAGAACCAAGCAGCGTGAGTTCGAGCAGGGGACATGGGAGGACGTGTTAAATGGAAAAGGTTGCTACACATGGGAGGAGATCCGAGCTGGAAGAGATCGCCTTCCATGGGAACAGCTGGAGGCGATTAGGAGAGCGGAGGCAACAGGAGAGAGACCGGATTTATGAAGGTACACTGCTAGCACGGAAGCCCGTGAAGAAACCCCAAAAATTTCTTGGGGGGGGGCTAAGAGGTAGTGGGCCAAGGGCAGGTAGGAGACCTGCACCCACTTCCCAGGCTAACCGTGGAGAGCGGGAGTACGGGCAGACTCCGTGTTACGCAGTAGAGCGCACGGTGTCTCCTGTACGTGTGCATAGCCCGGTGCGGGTTATTCCACCTCCCCGCACTGGTAGGGCTAGATTGGGCATTGAGCCAGGTGCCATGATGCCGGCTCAACTCGTCTGGTCTCCAGTGCGTCTCCTCGGGCCGGCATACATGGCACCAGCCTTATGCATGGTGTCCCCGGTTCGCCTACATAGCCCGGTGCGGGTTATTCCACCTCCCCGCACTGGTCAGGCGACGGGGAGCATTCAACCAGGTAAGGTTGGGCAGGCTCAATGCTCAAGGGAGCCAGTATGCTTGCATGGTCCGGTATTTCCGGCGCTACCTCCCCGCCCCAGCCCAGTACCACCAGTGCCTACACCACGCACCAGGCTTCCAGTGCGTTTTCAGAGCCCTGTTCCTCCTCCACGCACTCTTCCTATGGTGCGTGTCTCCAGCCCAGTGCCTCCAGTTCCGGCACCACGCACTAAGCCACCTGTGCGTCTCCAGAGCCCTGTACACACTGTTCCTTCTCCCCGTACTCGTCCTGATGTGCGTGCCCTCAGCCCGGTGCCACCAGTGCCGGTACCACGCACCAGGCAAATAGTACGCTTTGAGAGTCCAGTGTGCCCTGTCCCTGCTCCCCGCACTAGGCTTGAAGTGCGTGTCTCCAGTCTGGTGCCTCCAGTTCCGGCACCACGCACCAGGCCTACAGTGCGTCTCAGCCGGCCAGAGTCTGCCGTCTGCCCAACGGCGCCTGAACTGTCCGTCTGCCAAGCGCCGCATGAACTGCCCGTCTGTATTGAGCCTTCAAAGCCGCCCGTCTGCCATGAGCCTGCAAAGCCGCCCGTCTGCCATGAGCCTACAGAGCCTTCCGCCAGACAGGAGCCGCTAGAGCCTTCCGCCAGACAGGAGCCGCTAGAGCCTTCCGCCAGACAGGAGCAGCCAAAGCCTTCCGCCAGACAGGATCAGTCTGAGCCATCCGTCTCCGCAGCGCCATCTGAGCCATCCGTCTCCTCAGCGCCATCTGAGCCATCCGTCTCCCCAGCGCCGTCTGAGCCATCCGTCTCCTCAGCGCCATCGGAGCCATCCGTCTCCTCAGCGCCGTCTGAGCCATCCGTCTCCCCAGCGCCGTCTGAGCCATCCGTCTCCCCAGCGCCGTCTGAGCCATCCGTCTCCCCAGCGCCGTCTGAGCCATCCGTCTCCCCAGCGCCGTCTGAGCCATCCGTCTGTCCCGAGCCATTAGAGCCGCCCGTCTGTCCCGAGCCGTCAGAGCCGTTAGTCAGTCAGGAGCCGCTAGAGCCATTCGTCAGTCAGGATCTGCCAGAGCCGCCAACCAGACAGGATCTGCCAGAGCCGCCAACCAGACAGGATCTGCCAGAGCCGCCAACCAGACAGGATCTGCCAGAGCCGCCAACCAGACAGGATCTGCCAGAGCCGTCAGCGAGCCATGAGCGTCCAGAGCCGTCAGCCAGCCATGAGCGTCCAGAGCCGTCAGCCAGCCATGAGCGTCCGGAGCCGTCAGCCAGCCATGAGCGTCCGGAGCCGTCAGCGAGCCATGAGCGTCCGGAGCCGTCGGCCAGCCATGGGCGTCCAGAGCCGTCGGCCAGCCATGGGCGTCCAGAGCCGTCGGCCAGCCATGAGCGTCCAGAGCCGTCAGCCAGCCATGAGCGTCCAGAGCCGTCAGCTAGTCATGAGCGTCCAGAGCTGCCATGTATCCAGAACTGCCACTCAGTCCAGAGCTGTCTCTCTGTCCGGAGCTGCCCTTCAGTCCGGAGTTGCCCCTCTATCCTGAGCTACCTCTCTATCCTGAGCTACCTCTCTATCTTGAGCTACCTCTCTATCCTGACCTACCTCTCTGTCCTGAGCTACCTTGTCCCGGAGCTGTCCCTTATTTTGGTGTTGCCTCTTATATTAGGTGGGTGGAATAGGAGGGTGGTCATTCTGAGGGGGAGAAGTAAGCTGGGATTGACTATGGTGGGGTGGGGACCTCGCCCAGAGCCTGAGCCACCACCGTGGTCAGATGCCCACCCAGACCCTCCCCTAGACTTTGTGCTGGTGCGCCCGGAGTTCGCACCTTGAGGGGGGGGGTTATGTCACGTTCCTGACCTGTTTTCTGTTAGTTTTGTATGTGTTAGTTGGTCAGGACGTGAGTTTGGGTGGGCAGTCTATGTTTTCTGTTTCTATGTTGGTTTAAAGGGTGACCTGATATGGCTCTCAATTAGAGGCAGGTGGTTTTCATTTCCTCTGATTGAGAGTCATATTAAGGTAGGTGTTTTCACACTGTTTGTTGTGGGTGGTTGTCTCCTGTGTCTGTGTTATGTTACGCCACATGGGACTGTTTCGGTTTTGTTTGTTCGTTTGTTCGGTTTATGTAGTCTGTTCCTGTTTTCATGCGTTCTTCGTTATACGTAAGTTCTTATGTTCAGGTGCGTCTACGTCGTTTGTTGTTTTGTAGTTAATCAAGTATAGTTCGTTTTGTGTCTTGTTTAAATAAATAATATGTCATCACACAACGCTGCATTTTGGTTCAATCCCTGCTCCTCCTCTTCGGATGAAGAGGAGGAGGAAAGCCGTTACATAGGGATTCTTCAATTAAGTGTTTGTTGTCATTCAACAACAGACAACTAGTTTTCATGCACAGCTAGATGTAAAATAAGACCTCTGCAAAAACTAAACAAATAATTACACATTTCTTGAGTTGTCTGAGATTAATGTAGACTATTTTGAGGAAGTGTACTTATCATGGCGCTGTAGAAGATGGCTGACGTATTACTGTGCTCCTAACCGAATGTGTTTTTTGTTAGTTTTTTTGTGTTGTTTGTAACTTATTGTTTTACTTATTCTGTACATAAAGTTGTTGCTACCGTCTCTTATGACCGAAAATTGCTTCTGGACATCAGAACAACAATTACTCACCACAAACTGGCAGAAGCTTTTTTTTCCTTTAACAAGTCCGCCGTGAAGGACATACTGCTTTTGTGTGAAGAGAAGACAGAGAAAAAGAGGACGGAGGTCGCGCTGCCTTCTGAGAATTCGTAGGCGATCCCCACCCACTGCCTTCCGTTCCACTATCTAACATGCAATCATTGGACAATAAAATCGACGACCAACGAGGAAGATTAAACTACCAACTGGACATTTAAAAACTGCAATATCTTATGCTTCACGGAGTCGTGGCTGAACGATGACATTATCAACATACAGCTGGCTGGTTATACGCTGCATCGGCAGGATAGAACAGCGGCGTCTAGTAAGACAAGGGGGGCGGACTATGTATATTTGTAAACAACAGCTGGTTTACGATATCTAAGGAAGTCTCGAGATTTTTCTCCCCTGAGGTAGAGTATCTCATGATAAGCTGTAGACCACATTTTTCGTAGCTGTCTACATACCACCACAGACCAATGCTGGCACTAAGACCGCACTCAATGAGATGTATTCCGCCATAAGCAAACAATAAAACGTTCATCCAGAGGCGGCGCTCCTAGTAGCCGGGGACACTAATGCAAGGAAACTTAAATCTGTTTTACTAAATTTCTATCAGCATGTTAAATGTGCAACCAGAGGGAAAGAAACTCTAGACCACCTTTACTCCACACACAGAGACGCCTACAAAGCTCTCCCTCGCCCTTCATTTGGCAAATCTGACCATAATTCTATCCTCCTGATTCCTGCTTACAAGAAAAAATTTAAGCAGGACGCACCAGTGACTCGGTCAATAAAAAAGTGCATCGATGATGTCGTCCCCACAGTGACCGTACGTACATACCTCAACCAGAGGCCATGGATTACAGGCAACATCCTGACTGAGCTAAAGGCTAGAGTTGCCACTTTCAAGGAGCGGGACTCTAACCCGGAAGCTTATAAGAAATCCTGATATGCCCTCCGATGAACCATCAAACAGGCAAAGCGTCAATACAGGACTAAGATCGAATCGTACTACACCGGCTCCGACACTCGTTGGATGTGGCAAGGCTTGCAAACCATTACAGACTACAAAGGGAAGCACAGCCGAGAGCTGCCCAGTGACACAAGCCTACCAGATGAGCTAAAGTACCTCTATGCTCGCTTCGAGGCAAATAACACTGAAACATGCATGAGAGCACCATCTGTTCTGGAAGAATGTGTGATCACGCTCTCCGCAGACTATGTGAGTAAGACCTTTAAACAGGTCAAAATTCACAAGGTCGCAGGGCCAGACGGATTACTATGACGTGTACTGCAAGCATGCGATGACCAACTGGCTAGTATCTTCACTGACATTTTCAGCCTCTCCCTGTCCGAGTCTGTAACACCAACACTTTTTAAGCAGACCACCATAGTCCCTGTGCCCAAGATCACTAAGGTAACCTGCCTAAATGACTTCCGACCCGTAGCACTCATGTCTGTAGCCATGAAGTGCTTTGGAAGGCTGGTCATGGTTCACATCAACACCATTATCCCAGAAAACCTAGACCCACTTCAATTTGCATTCAGCCCTAACAGATCCACAGATGATGCAAACTCTATTGCACTCCACTCTGCCCTTTCCCACCTGGACAAAAGGAACACCTACGTGAGAATGCTATTCATTGACTACAGCTCAGCGTTCAACACCATAGTGCCTTCAAAGCTCATCACTACGCTAAGGACCCTGGGACTAAACACCTCCCTCTGCAACCGGATCCTGGACTTTCTGATGCCCCACCCCCAGGGGGTATGGGTAAGCAACAACACATCCGCCACACTGATCCTCAACACAGGGGCCCCTCAGGGGTGCGTGCTCAGTCCCCTCCTGTTCTCCCTGTTCACTCATGACTGCACGGCCAGGCACGACTCCAACACTATCATTAAGTTTGCCACAACAGTTGTAGACCTGATCACCGACAACGACGAGACAGGCTATAGGGAGGAGGTCAGAGACCTGGTCGTGTGGTGCCAGTACAACAACCTCTCCTTCAACGTAATCAAGACAAAGGAGATGATTGTGGACTACAGGAAAAGGAGGATCGAGCACGCCCCCATTCTCATCGACAGGGTTATAGTGGAGCAGGTTGAGAGCTTCAAGTTCCTTGGTGTCCACATCACCAACAAACTAACATGGTCCAAGCACAGCAAGATAGTCGTGGAGAGGGCATGACAAAACCTATTCCCCCTCAAGATGCTGAAAAGATTTGACATGGGTCCTCAGATCCTCAAAAGGTTCTACAGCTGCACCATCGAGAGCATCCTGGCTGGTTGCATAACTGCCTGGTATGGCAACTGCTCGGCCTCTGACCGCAAGGCACTACAGGAGGTTGTGCGTACGGCCCAGTACATCAATGGGGCCATGCTTCCTGCCATCCAGGACCTCTATACCAGGCGGTATCAGAGGAAGGGCCTAAAAATTGTCAAAGACTCCAGCCACCTTAGTCATAGACTGTTCTCTCTGCTACCGCGCGGAAAGCGATACCGGAGCCCCAAGTCTAGGTCCAAGAGACTTCTCAACAGCTTCTACCCCAAAGCCAATAGACTCCTGAACATCTAATCAAATGGCTACACAGACTATTTGCATTGCCCCCACCCCCTCTTTGACGCCGCTGCTACTCTCTGTTATTATCTATGCATAGTCACTTTAATAACTACCTACATGTGCATATTACCTCAATTACCTCAACTAACCGGTGCCCCCGCACATTGACTCTGTACTGGTACCCGCTGTATATAGTCTCGCTATTGTTATTTTACTGCTGCTCTTTAATTACATGTTCCTTTTATTTCTTATTCTTATTCAGATTTTTTTAACTACATTGTTGGTTAGGGGCTTGTAAGTTAACATTTCACTGTAAGGTCTACACCTGTTGCATTTGGCGCATGTGACTAATACAATTTGATTTGATTTGTTGCTATGCCGTTTCAAGAGTTTCAACAGTTATATTGCTGTTTTTTGGAGAAGAAGCTTCTCATTTCATTTGAGCGCAGTTTCGGCCACAATCACTCTTCTCGCTGCCTCTCTTCGATTACCTTTGACCTTTTTCAAAAGAAGGCAAGAGAGGATGGAGGAGAGGATGCAGTTGAGCAATACTAATTGAGAAAAGACCTGAGTTGTTTGTTTTCTGAATTGTCATGATTATATTTAACCACTAGGGGGAGGCACCTGACACGGCCACACAATACTAGACGCTTTTAGACAAATTACTGCCACTCACAGTTCAAAACGGGAAACCCACACACAGAGTTAGAGACAGTACAATGGTACATTCAAGGGTGAAAGGTTCTACCTGGAACTTAAAAGGGCTCTCCTACAGGGACAGTCGAAGAACCCGTTGGTTCTAGGTAGTCTAAAGTGTAGCCTTTGATGACATCATTGTTGTTACAAGGGTCTACCCAATTAAGCATTATTACAGCCTGCTGTATCTGGTCTCAGCTATTAACTGATTAGAAACTCAGAAATTATGTAAGTCTATAAATGGTTATCAACCCCTGTCCCTGGGACTCTTTATTGACATAGAGATAACAGATGATCAAACAATGAGACAATTCTTACATTTCCAGTTAAATAAAAGAACATTGGAACATCAAACATTTGCTGAGGATGTCAGGGACATGAATGCTATCAGTTGTTGACAGTCGTTATGAATTCATGAGACTTTGTTCATGGCTACATCCTGCTCTGCATCTCTTCTGTGTGTGGGCAATAACTTACGTAAGTATCATTGATGTGGAAAAGTGAGCAAACAAGGGAACAAACATGGGAAATTGAATGTCTATCTTTAGAACATCTGATTTTATGATGGAGGTTCATATAATTTGAAGGATATCTTGGCATTCTATGTGATTCTACATGTTCAAATTACAGGTTAAGGGATTTACCGTGAAAATCATGTGCAACGTTATCAATAATCAACATTTATCATTGATATAGTTTTTTTGGTGCGAATTGTCATTCAGTTATCAGAAATACAATTATTTAACATACAAAGAACATACGTGGCATAACCTATAGTATTCCAGAGTATGTTTTGTATAAATCAAATTGTTTTGTGTTCAATTAATATTAATCCCTGATTTTACCTCACTGTTTAGAGGGTAAAACATTCTAAAAGCCTACATCCTGACATCCCAAGGGACATTATGATTCAGAAAACAACTGTGAATGATGATATCGAATTAAACAATAAACTCAAGTTTTATACTACTCATCGATGGTAGCCTCTGACAAGTCATAAATTGGCTGATTGAAATAGACAGAATCCCTGGTGGTGATGATGTAGACAGAATGGTTCCTGCTCTGCTTGTTTACTACCTCCGGTCCAGCCCTTCCGGAGGATCTGCCCAACCCCCTCCCTTCTCTTCCTCCTCTAGTTCCTTTACGACCCTCTCATCCTCACTGGAGTTCCTGCTGATGCTCTTTAAGCATTTGCCTAAATTGTGAAAATGGGTACTTTAAACCAATACTGATCAATACTAATTTCCCCCTATTTGATGACATGAAATACGATTTTTCCATAGACTAATTTTATTATGAAGGATATAGATTTTCTACCTATGGTTTTCTGTTCAGGAGTAGGCTAACATCTGTGTGCTTTGTTCTCTATGGAGAATGTATATTACAGACACAATTATGTTCTTTGTTGTTTTTTTATTGACAATGATAATAGAGACTCTAGCCTAGAATAGAACACAATAGAATAGAACACACCAGAATAGAACACATAGAATAGAACACAATAGAACACAATAGAACACAATATAATAGAACACAATAGAACACAATAGAATAGAACACAATAGAACAGAATAGAATAGAACACAACAGAATAGAACACAATAGAAAAATATAGAATGTGGAGTAGAGTATTATACTGAACCAAAATATAAACGCAACATGTAAGTGTTGGTCCCATGTTTCATGAGCTAAAATAAAAGATCCTATACATTTTCCATATGCATAAAAAGTTTATTTCTCTAAAATATTGTGCACAAATTTGTTTACATCCCTGTTAGTGAGCATTTCTCATTTGCTAAGATAATCCATCCACCTGACAAGTGTGGCATTTCAAGAAGCTGATTAAACAGCATGATCATTACACAGGTGCACCTTGTACTGGGAACAATAAAAGGCCACTCTAAAATGTGCAGTTTTGTCACACAACACAATGTTACAGATGTCTCAAGTTTTGAAGGAGCGTGCAATTGGCAGGCTGACTGCAGGAATGTCCACCATAGCTGTTGCCAGGGAATGTAATGTTAATTTCTCTATCATAAGCTGCCTCCAACATTGTTTTAGAGAATTTGGCAGTATATCCAACCGGCCTTACAACCGCAGACCACGTGTACGGCATAGCGTCAGCGACGGTTTTGCTGATGTCAACGTTGTGAACAGAGTGCCCCATGGTGGCGGTGGGGTCATGGTATGGGCAGGCATAAGCTACGGACAACGAATCTAATTGCATTTTATCATGGCAATTTGAATGCACAGAGATACTGTGACGAGATCCTGAGGCCCATTGTCGTGCCATTCATCCGCCGCCATCACCTCATGTTTCAGCATTATAATGCATGGCCCCATGTCGCAAGGATCGGTACACATTTCCTGGAAGCTAAAAATGTCCCAGTTCTTCCATGGCCTGCATACTCACCAGACATGTCACCCATTGAGCATGTTTGGGATGGTCTGGATCGACGCGTATGACGGCATTTTCCAGTTCCCGCCAATATCCAGCAACTTCGCACAGCCATTGAGGTGTGGAACAACATTCCACAGGCCACAATCAACAGCCTGATCAACTCAATGCGAAGGAGTGTCATGCTGCATGAGGCAAATGGTGGTCACACCAGATACTGACCGTTTTTATGATCCACGCCCCTACCGTTTTTAAGGTATCTGTGACCAACAGATGCATATCTGTATTCCCAGCCATGTGAAATCCATAGATTACGGCCTAATGTATTTATTTAAATTGACTTATTTCCTTATATGAACTGTAACTCAGTAAAATCTTTGAAATTGTTGCCTTTATATTTTTGTTCAGTACAAAATTGAAAATAAAATAATAGGATAGAATGTATTATTTCCGGGAAGACAAACATTGCAATTATTTCGTGTCTGGTAATATTTTTTACCATTACTTGATTGGTAGCGTAATATCCCAATGTTTCAAATAGAGAACACAACCTCCTTTGTTCCTTGCTTACTGTACTGCCCCTTTAAAATAAGACATTTTAATCTAGGCGTGTTTCCTGCACCCATTGATTAGAAACGATTCAAACTCGCATCCCGTCTTGCGGGAAAGCAAAACCAACACACCTTATTTAGGCAACGATTATTTATGATATAGGCCTATTGTTTTTTATTTATTATTATGTCTTACTGAATAGACTAATATCAACATAAACCAAGCGATGACTGTCATGTGCACGCATGTATTATCAGTTTTATGGTTGTCACTCGGTCAAGGTCCACGCTCCTGATGCGAGTAGCAAGACTGGATTTATTTCCTTTGGGCAAAGATCTGACTCAAACAAATTCCGTTATTAAAGGGGATAATTTAGGATACTGATTACTGTTCTACTCTAGAATGGAAGCCCTCTGGCACTGGAAGGAGGTGGACGCACTGAAACGAGGAGAACTTTGATTGCCGAAAATATGGATAGATGCATGGATTTGTTCAAATGAATGACACGAACGACAAGTGCTTCACAATCATGTCATTTCAGACCAACTAACGTGGAGTGTTCATAGGAATACGCATATTTGTGAGCTGAATCGCCCGTTTAAAAGGTGAAGGGGAAAAAAACCATCTCACGGATATTTCCTGTCACAGGGAAATGTACTCTACCGTATAATTTTCGTTTTGAAAGTCAAGTAAATGTTGTAATTTACATGCAGTGGCCTATAAACATTATATGTCACTATAGTTTACTGAGTTGAACGAAAACTGTCAGTATGTCGGCGGTAATGATGACACGGAAAGTACGAAAATGGGAAAAGCTCCCAGGGAAAAACACTTTCTGCTGTGATGGACGCGTAATGATGGCCCGGCAGAAAGGCGTCTTCTATCTAACCTTATTTCTCATCGTTGGCACCTGCTCCCTGTTCTTCGCATTCGAGTAAGTATATCTGTTTATCCATTGTTTATTTGGGCGATGATTAAACAAGCAAGCAAGCTGTCAAAAATAATTCGGCCGTGTTTTCTCAATAAATTCTGAACAAATCAAAGTCCCATGACGTTTCCTTAGTGTAAAATGTTTTCTAGGATGAGGTACTTTTAGGGCCGCAAGTCCGATGAAACTAATAACCTGTAGTAGGCCTAAATATAGCCTTTATTTACCCTGTACCAAGCTATGAATTAAGTGATAAGGCATATAAAATATTGAAAAAAAAGAATTCCCCACAAAAATCGTTGGCTGAGTGGTATCAGACAGGAACCATTATTGATTAATATCTAGTCTTGCATATTTAAATATTTACTTCCCTTACTGTCCAGTGAAAGGGGCCCTTGCTCAACATTAAGCATTGCCTTTCAGAACATAATAATAAAACATCAACCTAGCTTTACAGCCTGGGCTCATAGACGACGTAACATAGTAAGTGTAAATCCGTAACACTCAAATTAGTATTATGTGTTTAGTAGGGCTACATATGACATAAGTTGATTGTGGTGGATGAAAATCTAGGTAACAAAGGTTGCGTGTTTGAATCTCATCATGGACAACTTCAGCATTTTAGCTAATTACCAATTTTTCAACTACTTGCTACTTTGCAACTACTTAGGGGAAGGGTTAGCTAACATGCTAACTGTAACCCTTTAACCTAACCTGCACCTGTATTGGACTTGGCAGGTGGAGCTAGCTGGCCAGGTGTTTTACAACTGAGGTTTCAGAGTGAAACCGTAGCCCCCCAGAAACAGACTGGCCAAAGAGCAGTTCGGGCAATGCCTTGTCAGTGTACCTGTCTAAATATTATTTAGTTTGTTGCAGAATTATCATGAATTAATAAACAAATGGGGGCCTCAATGAAAAGTGGTCCAGTGTGTCCAAAATGTTTCCCTCCATGAAATGTATTGCATGATATTCTAACAGCTGGAATCAAGTTTTACCAAGTAATTCTACTGGACAGGGACCGTCACTGCTAGGCTTCTTGGCCTAATGTAATCGTCCAGTGGACTGCTGAGGAGCTACAGCAGTGGCTGCAGACTGTAGCTCCCTGGGGCCTCTGGCCCTACAGTAAATGTGCAGCCCTTTCCATCTCTGTGTGCGCTCAATGGGAGTCTGGGTCGTGTTCATTAGGCACCAAATGTAAGAAAACGGACCGAAACAGGGAGGGGCTATATCTGGACTCGTCCAATCAATAACGCTCTATTTTATTTTACGTTATTGAAACGTTTTTGCCTAATGAACAGAACATGTTCTCTGAATCTCCACAGAGGGAACTGTTGTCCGCCCCGGGGCCGGAGTGGAGACTGATATTGCTGATCCCACTAGTTTAGCGCCTGAGGTTGGACCAGGCCCAAAAGTAACTAATGGCCAGATCGCCGTTAGCACACTACGTTCGCATTACAGTTGCCCCATAATTATCCCTCATGGGGAGGCCTGAATATTAACATAGAGATTGAGCTGGGGAACAGGGCCTGTAATTCAAAACTCTCCATTACGGAGCAATTTGAGCCGTATCAGATCTAGCCCCTTGACAGGCTAATGACAATTTGCTGAAGGAAGAGGCACAGTGGTTTTCATGCTTTTCATGAGTCATGTTTGAGAGAGTAGCTCACTACCACTAACCAACATCTAGTCACTCCTCCTCTATCGGAAACTGAAGTGATATCTGGGATCTTTCACTTCCACTATACTATATCTCAAAAAATATTAAATGTCCTAACACAGTGGTTCCCAAACTTTTTATAGTCCCGTACCCCTTCAAACATTTAACCTCCAGCTGCGTACCCCCTCTAGCACCAGGGTCAGCACACTCTCAAATGTTGTTTTTTGCCATCATTTGACACACCCACACACACTATACGATACATTTATTAAACCTAAGAATGAGTCTAAGTTTGTCACAACCCGGCTCGTGAGAAGGAGCTCTTATACGTAGGACCAGGGCGCAAATAATAATAATCAATAATTTTGCTCTTTATTTAACCATCTTACATATAAAACCTTATTTGTTCATTGAAAATTGTGAATAACTCACCACAGGTTAATGAAGGGTGTGCTTGAAAGGATACACATAACTCTGCAATGTTGGGTTGTATTGGAGAGAGTCTCAGTCTTAAATCATTTCCCCCACACAGTCTGTGCCTCTATTTAGTTTTCATGCTAGTGAGGGCCGAGAATCCACTCTCACATAGGTACGTGGTTGCAAAGGTCATCAGTGTCTTAACAGTGTGATTTACCAAGGCAGGATACTTTGAGTGCAGCCCAATCCAGAAATCTGGCAGTGGCTTCTGATTTAAATTCAATTTTCACAGAACCGCTTGTTGCAATTTCGATGAGGCTCTCTTGTTCAGATATCGGTAAGTGGACTGGCATGAAAGGGATAATGAATCCAGTTGTTTGTGTCATCTGTTATATCACATTTGACATTGTCTGTAAGCTTGAGTTCATTTGCACACAAAAAATCATACAATGATGGAAAGACCTGTGTGTTGTCCTTGTTAATGCAGACAGAGAAGAGCTCCAACTTCTTAATCATAGCCTCAATTTTGTCCCGCACATTGAATATAGTTGCGAAGAGTCCCTGTAATCCTAGATTCAGATCATTCAGGTGAGAAAAAGCATCACCCAGATAGGCCAGTTGTGTGAGAAACATCATGCAAGCGGTCAGACAAGTAAAAATTATGGTCAGTAAAGAACTTTAAGCTCGTCTCTACAATTTAAAAAAACGTGTCAATACTTTGCCCCTTGATAACCAGCGCAATTCTGTATGTTGTAAAAGCATTACAAGGTCGCTGTCCATATCATTGCATAATGAAGAAAATACACGAGTTCAGGGGCCTTACTTTAACAAAGAACTATTTTCACTGTCATGTCCAAAACGTCTTTCAAGCTGTCAGGCATTCCCTTGGCAGCAAGAGACTCTTGGTGGATGCTGCAGTGTACCCAAGTGGCGTCGGGTGCAACTGTTTGCACTCGCGTTACCACTCCACTATGTCTCCCTGTCATGGCTTTTGCGCCATCAATACAAATACCAACACATCTTGACCACCAAAGACCATTTGATGTCACAAAATTGTCCTGTACTTTAAAAAATATCCTCTCATGTTGTCCTGGTTTGCAGAAGAGGATGTCTTCCTTAATTGACCCACCATAAAAGTAACGGACATATACCAGGAGCTGTGCCAGGCCCGCCACGTCTGTTGACTCATCTAGCTGTAACGCAAATAATTCACTGGCTTGTATGCGAAGCAGTAATTGTTTCAAAACATCTTCTGCCATGTCACTGATGTGTCGTGAAACAGTGTTGTTTGGTGAAGACATTGTCTGTATAGTTTTTTGGGCCTTTTCCCCCAGCATTGTCCCAGCCATATCAGCAGCAGTAGGAAGAATTAAGTCCTCCACAATAGTATGGGGCTTGCCTGGCCTAGCCTAGCCACTTGGTAGCTCACCATATAAGACGCTTCTAGCCCCTTATTAATGGTATCTGTTGCTTTTATAAATGTCTTACTACTCGAAAGTCGTCTTAAGTCTCGCTCAAAAAAACTCCCTTGGCTTATTTTTCAAAATGGCATTTTTGGTTTCTAAATTTCTGCGTAAGAGTGAATGTTTCATCGAGTTGTGAATGTTTCATCGAGTTGTGAATGTTTCATCAAGTTGTGAATGTTTCATCGAGTTGTGAAGGTCTCATCGAGTTGTGAGTTAGTACTTTTGCACAAACTCAGCAAACAAAGAAACGTCCCTTTTTCAGGACCCTGTCTTTCAAAGATAATTAGTAAAAATCCAAATAATTTCATAGATCTTCATTGTAAAGGGTTTAAACACTGTTTCCCATGCTTGTTCAATCAACCATAAACAATCAATGAACATGCACCTGTGGAACGGTTAAGACACTAACAGCTTACAGACGGTAGGCAATTAAGGTCACAGTTATGAAAACTTAGGACACTAAAGAGGCCTTTCTACTGACTCTGAAAAACACCAAAAGAAAGATGCCCAGGGTCCCTGCTCATCTGCGTAAACGTGCCTTAGGCATGCTGCAAGGAGGCATGAGGACTGCAGATGTGGCCAGGGAAATAAATTGCAATGTCCGTACTGTACAGGACTGTACAGGATGGCTTGTAGGCCTGTTGTCTTGTGAGGACCTGCCTTACGTCGGGCACAAACCCACAAACCCACCGTCGCTGGACCAGACAGGACTGGCAAAAAGTGCACTTCACTTATGAGTCGCGGTTTTGTCTCACCAGGGGTGATGGTCGGATTCGTGTTTATCGTCGAAGGAATGAGCGTTACACCAAGGCCTGTACTCTGGAGCAGGATGGATTTGGAGGTGGAGGGTATGTCATGGTCTGGGGTGGTGTCACAGCATCATCGGACTGAGATTGTTGTCATTGCAGGCAATCTCAACGCTGTGCGTTACAAGGAAGACATCCTCCTCCGTCATGTGGTACCCTTCCTGCAGGCTCATCCTGACATGTCCCTCCAGCATGACAATGCCACCAGCCATACTGCTCGTTCTGTGAGTGATTCCCTGCAAGACAGGAATGTCAGTGGTCTGCCATGGCCAGCGAAGAGCCCGGCTCTGTCCCATTGTGCTTGTCTGGGACCTGTTGGATCGGAGGGTGAGGGCTAGGGCCATTCCCACCAGAAATGTCCGGAAACTTGCAGGTGCCTTGGTGGAAGAGAGGGGTAACACCCACAGCAAGAACTGGCTAATCTGGTGCAGTCCATGAGGAGGAGATGCACTGCAGTACTTAATGCAGCTGGTGGCCACACCAGATACTGACTGTTACTTTTGATTTTGACCCCCCCCCTTTTTGTTCAGGGACACATTATTCAATTTCTGTTAGTCACATGTCTGTGGAACTTGTTCAGTTTGTCTGTTGTAGAATATTGTTATGTTCATACAAATATTTACACATGTAAATTTTCACAGTTGACAGTGAGAGGACATTTCTTTTTTTGCTGAGTTTTTAACACACTGTGGCTGAGGAAAGGCTCTACTCCCAATATAAGTGAACCCCAAATCAATGTATTTCTCATCATTCATATTTGCACCTCTTCGATGGTCCATGTCCCTGTCTGTTTTTCGGTGCTTTCCCGGGTAAGGGGGCAGTAGCTCTTTGGCTGCATCAGATTCACAACTGTCAGTGTCCATGCTAGCTGGGCTAAAAACAAATGTAGAATTACTGATGCTACCATTGGATGTGATCGTTGACGCGGAACAACTTGTTTCGTCAACAGGTGCAGGTGTACTGTTGGTAGTAGCAGTACTACCAGTAGAGATCGTATGTGTCTCTGTGGACGCGGGCCTTACTTTTATTTAACCATTTATCAATTTTCGAGCAAACGGAATGAGCAGCAGCTACGGTTTGGCTACATACGGACCGTTAGTGGAATTCCCGCTAGAAGGTAACGGTTGATGTAATTGGATGTTAATTATTTGACTAGGCTACTTGTATTTGACATTGTTATTTCGCTGAACACTAGATGGTTTTAATTTTATTTTTGGCAGTGAAACGTGGCTACTCAGGCGAGGGGGGTATAGCCCTGTTGGAAAATAAAAATGGATTGATTGAAAATGTGAAGGTGAGTCACATTTTTACTTGGTGTACCTGCTGAGGGGTACGCGCAATGGGAATACCTGTCCTAACACATTGATGTCTAAATCTTAAAATGCCCATGGATCATGGGCCAAACAAGTCAATCTGCACCTAAAAAGAGAGACATCTATATAGACAGGACTTCTCCAATTACCATGGATCTGGCCTTGTCCCATGAGCTCTTTGGACTCTATGTACAGTACCAGTCAAAAGTTTGGACACCTACTCATTCAAGGGGTTTTCTCTGTTTAAAAATATACATTTCTGACATTGTAGAATAGTGAAGACATCAAAACTATGAAATCACACCTACGGAATCATGTAGTAACCAAAAAAGTGTTCAACTATATTTGTTTATTTGAGATTCTTCAAAGTAGCCACCCTTTGCCTTGATTATAGCTTTGCACACTCTTGACATTCTCTCAACCAGCTTCATGAGGTAGTCACCTGGAATGCATTTAAATGAACAGGTGTGCCTTGTTAAAAGTAAATTTGTTGAATTTCTTTCCTTAATGCGTTTGAGCCAATCAGTTGTGCTGTGACAAGGTAGGGGTGGTATAAAGAAGATAGCCCTATTGGTAAATGACCAAGTCCATATTATGACAAGAACAGCTCAAATATGCAAACTGAAACGATAGTCCATTACTTTAAGACATGAAGGTCAGTCAATCTGGAACATTTCAAGAACTTCAAGAAGTTTCTTCAAGTGCAGTCGCAAAAACCATCAAGCACTATGACGAAACTAGCTCTCATGAGGACCGCCACAGGAAAGAAAGACCTAGAGTTACCTCTGCTGCAGAGGACATGTTCATTAGAGTTAACTGCACCTCAGATTGCAGCCCAAATAAATGCGTCATATAGTTCAAGTAGCAGACGCATCTCAACATCAACTGTTCAGAGGAGACTGCGTGAATCAGGCCTTCATGGTTGAATTGCTGCAAATAAACCACTACTAAAGGACACCAACGAGAAGAAGAGACTTGCTTGGGCCAAGAAACACGAGCAATGGACATTAGACCGGTGGAAATCTGTCCTTTTGATCTGATGAGTCCAAATTTGAGATTTTTGGTTCCAACCGCCATGTCTTTGTGAGACGCAGAGTAGGTGAACGGATGATCTCCGCATGTGTGGTTCCTACCGTGAAGCGTGGAGGAGGTGGTGTGATGGTGTGGGGATGCTTTGCTGGTGACACTGTTGGTGATTTATTTAGAATTCAAGGCACACTTAACCAGCATGGCTACCACAGCATTCTGCAGCGATATACACCATCCCATCTGGTTTGTGCTTAGTGGGACTATCATTTGTTTTTCAACAGGACAATGACCCAACACGAATCCAGACTGTAAAGTCTATTTAACCAAGGAGGAGAGTGATGGAGTGCTGCATCAGATGACCTGGCCTCCACAATCACCTGACCTCAACCCAATTGAGATGGTTTGGGATGAGTTGGACCGTAGTGTGAAGAAAAAGCAGTGAACACGTGCTCCGCATATGTGGGAACTCCTTCAAGACAGTTGGAAAAGCATTCCAGTTGAAGCTGGTTGAGATATTGCTAAGTGTGCAAAGCTGTCATCAAGGCAAAGAGTGGCTACTTTGAAGAATCTCAAATATAAAATACATTTTGATTTGTGTAACACTTTTTATTGCTTACTACACGATTCCATAAATAGTGTTATTTTATAGTTTTGATGTCTTCACTATTATTCTACTATGTAGAAAATAGTAAAAATAAAGAAAAACCCTTGAATGAGTAGTTGTCAACTTTTGACTGGTACTGTATGGACTGTATGGCATGACAATAGGAGTTGGCTACAGCACATGGAGTTATGGAATGAGGTTGCCATGGATCATCTATGGGACAGATTCTGCAGCTGGACACGGAGGGTCTGTGATTATCTGGTGACAGTTTGACATTCCTCATTTAGCAAGAATGTTACTAATATTACTGTAGACTAAACTACTAGTCTTATGTAAGGAAACAATGATGGAAACCACTTTTGATGGCTGTGCTTTCATGGTTTACACCAATAGGATACTGGTCGGTCAGGATAATCATCACTGGTGTAGCATCCTCTTTACACTGAATATATGTAGTCGTTTTCAGAGGGGAGACAGATCTAACCATGGGTTCGTTCTTTAGGCACCAAACTAAAGAAAACGGGCTGAATCTGAGTGCAACTGAGCGGTCCTATCTGACCTTGGCCAAGAACAAAGGCTCGTGTTCATTTTCTATTTTCGTTTGCACACTGTTTTGCTTTATGTACCCTAACAAACACAACCCAGTTCTGACAGCTCAAGGTCAACGACTTTACATTACTCTAGGAGATCCAGCTTAGTTATCCTCCCACTAATTATATTGATGTTTGTCTGTGAATATCCAACACACACATTTCTTCCTTGGGAATCAATTCACTGCATTAGGGCCAGGTTCCTTTCATGTTCGTTTTTGGAGTAAAAAGTAGCAACAGGGCATAGATTGTAGGACAGATAGGCAGTGTCCTCCTGAGCAGGCTGGACCCAGTCCAAGAACAACCAACCAACTGGGTAAACCTCTACTTATCACCAACCATCAGCAGTCTAGTGAGGGAGGCTCCCCCTGAAGAGTAGCTGCCCTACAAATGAACAAAACCTACACACAACAGATGAGCCAAATTGGTAGAAACAAATTGTAGGATTTTCCTTTTTCCAGCATTGATTCGTACAGTAGGATTGTGTGGTCTTTTGTATGTTTTGCAACAAACAGAAATGATCATTTCTTATTGGTCCAGGTCCCTAATTTTCTGTATTTTTTCTTCTGTTTGATGCTAAATGAACAGGCTCAGGCTTTGATAGTCATTTGGCTCTGTGAACTGAAGGCCTGGCTGCTGCTGTACAAGTCCTCATGGGGGTGGCTAGTCTAGCAGAGCGGCCCTTGTCTTTTCCCGGTCAGATCCCTCAAATATTGTGTGTGTGTAGCTCGGGAGGGGGAGAGATTGCACTGCCAAGTGCTGACCTTAGTGTGACTCTGGCCAGAGGATATCTAGTAACAGACCTGAGGTCCCCCTGGGTATCCATCGTCCCCCCTCTGTGTGTGTGTGTGTGTGTGTGTGTGTGTGTGTGTGTGTGTGTGTGTGTGTGTGTGTGTGTCTAAATCAGCAAATTAAATGAGTGTTTTATGATTGAACAGGTAAAGGTAGTCACTCCCTGGTTGTCTGTTTTTCTTCATTTTGGTGTCTAATGAACACAACCACGTCAGTGCCCTGATTTCATATTCAGAACCACTATCTATTTCCAATTATCATAAGGTAGTCTTTGTTCCGTAAAAAATGTCTTGTTTAAGGTTTTGTTGTTTTATAGGGAGAGTGAAATTATCCTGTTCATATCTGTACTTCAAGTCAAGGAGGCGAGCTAGGGAGAGACACTTTACATGTTTTTCACCTCCATCCAAGTGCTTTGAAATGGAAGACACATGCCACCATTCTCCCAAGAGATGTGTGATATCTCTTTAAAGGACTCAGGTGTGCGCTACTGCCTCATAGCCACTCTGGCAGCATTTTGGGTCTTAAGGTTTCGGACCCTTCTCAATTTTCAGATCAATATGGAGTGCGTCCCAAATGGCACTCCACTGGGCCCTGGTCAGAAGTAGTGCACTATAGGGGAAAGGGTGCCATTTGGAACACAGACGTTGTTTGCAGTGGCTTGTTGGGTCCTTATTGATTCTCCACACTACTATGTTCCTTTTTCCTCTCTCTGTCAGAGGTCACTGGTGTGGTATTTCATGGAATCACATCGTTGTGATCTGATTTATTAATGAATCACTTTGTTCTGCTCCACTGTTACAACTTTTTGTTGCTGATGCAACTTGTTTCTGAATATTAATATGACAGTTTTCAATTCCAACTGGTTTTAAAATGACCGAAGATTTAGTTGATTGTCCTTAAGTTGAGTAACCAATTGTAGTGTTTTTTTTAAGTTTTTTTTTTAGTTCATTATTATATATTGATGTCACTAAACTGCACCCTTACTGTCGGTTGGGGTTTCTTTCTTATTGTTCAAAGGGCAATGTCCAGACAGCACTTTGAGGTCTTAGTCTTGTGGCCATTCTTGGTTTCAAGCCAATATGTCATGAAGACAACTGGGCACAAACCTTGGTAAGTTCAGATTGGAGATTTATGTCTAGAACAAACATGACATGTAGAATAAGGAATCACATACTACCTGCAGAACATGCCCCAGTTGTTGCTGAGATGACTGTGGCTTAGAGATCACTAGGGACTCTGGTCAGAATATACAGCGGCGAATATTATGGAACTATTTCCTGGGTCAGAGAACTGTTTAGTGTGTGTGAGAAAGAGAGACCTTACAAAAGAGAGAAGTTACACAGCAGGCCTACTGCAGATCTGTAGCGCAGCAGTATAGTACATAATTCATTGTTATTGTGATTCACTTCTGCTCTCCAACAGACAGCTAACGCCTGTGTTATGTATTCATAAAGGCTGGGTATGAGATACTCAGTGAAGGCAAATGTCAGGAGTGGCAAAGCTAAGGCATGACATATTCCTCGGTTCTACTTTTTTAAGGCTGCAAAGTCTCTACCTTAGAGGCCTCTCCTCATCTCCATTCTTGAAATACATGATCAGCCGGTTTCCCAGACACAGATTAATTCTAGTCCTGGGCTGAAAAGCAGGAAATAGGGCAGATAAGTCTCAAACTGAGAATTGCACCCGTTTCATGGACACCTCAACTAAAGTTGAAGGGAACCAAAAAAATATTATTTTTTAGTTCTTGTTACTTAACAAGTCCTGTACCTATCCTCTTATCAGTGTGTTGAGTGTGAAGTTAAATAGTTTAAAGTCTAGATTAGAGAGCCCTCAATAAAATGACCCTTCCCCTCCAGTGGTTAAAAGTTAACAGTAAAGTGTTTACTCTGCATCTGTTACCTATTATAATTGATACCAGGTAGAGCCAGTGGTTGATATGTTAGCTCTGCTTTCAATGTATTCAAAGAACTGGCTGTTACAAGCCTCATGTGTTAGGAAAGTGTGTGACAAATTGTACAGGTTCTATGGCATGCAGGTTGGGCTCAAGGCACAATTTTAAAGGGATAGTTAAGAGAAATTACATATTTAGATATCTTAAAGGAATTTTGTTGCTCAATGACTTGGTTTGATGTTATTTTGAGATGACTTGAGGGCATAAATATAGCCTACTTTGAACACTAATTTGGGGAGCCTTTCTCACCGACGACAGGGGTGGAGAGAAAGAACAAACAAGGGAATATATGAGAACATATTAAAGGCCCAGTGCAGTCAAATGAGATTAACTGTTTTTTATATATATTTCCACACTGAGGTTGGAATAATATTGTTCAATTGTGAAAATTAGGATAGTGCTGATTTTTAAGTGTAAGATCTGTTTGAAAAGACTGCCTGAAATTGTTTGCCTGTTTTGGAGTGATGGAGTTGTGGCCTGCCTTGTGATATCAACAGGTGGTAAATTAGGTTGTGTCTACAGTTACATGTGACTTCGGCTATCAGAACACAAAGCTTGCATTGAAAAGATGGGTCTAGACACACAAGTCGTGTTGTGGTCTGATTGTGTTCAGATCTGTCTGACCACTTCAGGAGGTGGACAGGGAGCATTGTGTGGGGATTTCTCCTCAATCTGGATTCTACCAGAACTCCATTATCAGAATACTAAAGCTGCATGAACTGTCAGGTCCAGAGACATCCTTAGTTAATAGACCAAAAAGAGTTTCAAACCCCTCGGCCAATAACAGCTAGTTTTCAATTTTCCCCTCACTCAGACCACTCCCAGACAGTCCTAGCAAAATTGTTGCTTGAGAAATTGCTATTTATATATTTTTCACAATTTTTTCAATAAAAAATCATAGTAAGGTGCTTAAATTTAACCCATCAAGGATTTGATGTTGAAACTAAAAATGCCTGCATTGGACCTTTAAAAAAAAAAAAAAAAAAAATGAAATTCAAATATATTGAGAAATTTTCAAAAGGCAAATAATACTGAACACAGAATCTGACAATGAGTGAGTCTGAACGTGATTAATTACGCTGTCGATGAAAACTGAAATAGCAAAATGAAAAGGGCCATGCTTAAATTTGACTGGTTTATCGCATTGTTTAAAAAAATTAAGTAAAGCTCAGTCCATCTGCCTCAGGGCATAAACTAGTGGAAATGTATATTGATTGGATGGATCTCTGCTCCTTTTCATTTTTCCATTAGTGTTGAAAAGGTAGCCTGGTCCCAGATCTGTTTGTGCCATCTTTCCAACTCCTATGGTCATTGTCAATTGTCAAGCAAAGGAGTTGGACACAGCGGCAACAGATGTGGAACCAGACTATTAAATAGGTACTGGGGGGAAACGTATGGCACCAGTATGCAGACTTACCTGTCTAATCTACATAGTGCCTTTTGCCCCACTCAGAGTTCAAAGGAATAAATCCTGAAGTCAAGTCAATCTCCATAATGTGAAAGGAACCGGTAGACTTTGTCACCTTGTGTTTTGTTGACTCACTCTTTTACACTGTAGCTACACCCCTCCCTCTTACCGAACATTTTTACTATGGTGTTTGAGTCAGCATAAAATGGCACCCAAACAAGAAGAGGAAATTAAACATTTAAATGGGAACTGAATATGACAGAACCAGCCTAACCAGTCAGTGTCTGGGGCTTCCATCATAAACGTGCCTTGTGCATGTGTACCAGACTGATTTGGGAGAAAGTTTGTTTTTCAACTAGAACGCATTTTCTTGGATTGATTATGTTTGGGATTTTGTAGGAAGATCCACCATCTTTATACGTCAGGATCCACAAGAAATCTGGTGTTTTTAAAATAATTTCCGTTTGCATGATCAAACCCATATCCTGTTACACTACACTGTGAAATACACTCAAGACTCATCAACCTGTCCAACATGGACATTGGCCTGTACTGTATGACCAGATGTGGTAATACTTTCCCATTCTGTCTTCATAAGGAATTATATGCGTCATGTATAGCTCAAGGCGTAATACATGTGCTTATGCATTATGAAGAGGGTGTTCATAGGACGTGTTATCATAATACATCTCTCCACATGGGGAGCAGTGCATTATAATGCATCATGCACAGCTTATATGACATTACAAATGTGATTATTATGAAGAGGGAAGTGTTATATATTAGTACCAGTCAAGTTTGGACACACCTACTCATTCAAGTGTTTTTCTTTATTTTCACTATTTTCTACATTGTAGATTAATAGTGAAAACATCAAAACTATGAAATAACACATGGAATCATGTAGTAATGAAAAAATTGTTAAACAAATCAAAATATATTTGAGATTCTTCAAAGTAGCCACCCTTTGCCTTGATGACAGCTTTGCACACTCTTGGCATTCTCTCAACCAGCTTCACCTGGAATGCTTTTCCAACAGTCTTGAAGGAGTTCCCACATGCTGAGCACTTGTTGGCTGCTTTTCCTTCAGTCTCCGGTCCAACTCATCCTAAACCATCTCAATTTGGTTGAGTTCAGGGCACTATGGAGGCCAGGTCATCTGATGCAGCACTCCATCACTCTCCTTCTTTGTCAAATATCCCTTACACAGCCTGGAGGGGTGTTGGGTCATTGTCTTGTTGAAAAACAAATGATGGGATGGTGTATCACTGCAGAATGCTGTGGTAGCCATGCTGGTTAAGTGTGCCTTGAGTTCTACATAAATAACTGACAGTGTCACCAAGAAAGCACCATCACAACACCACCTCCATGCTTCACTGTGGAAACCACACATACAGAGATCATCTGTTCACCTACTCTGCGTCTCACAAAGACACGGCGGTTGGAACCAAAAATCTAATTTGGACTCATCAGTCCAAGAGGACAAATTACCACCGGTCTAATGTCCATTGCTCGTGTTTCTTGGCCCAAGCAAGTCTCTCTTATTCTTATTGGTGTCCTCTAGTGATGGTTTCTTCGCAGCAATTCGACCATGAAGGCCTGATTCATGCAGTCTCCTCTGAACTGTTGATGTGTCTGTTACTTGACCTCTGAAGCATTTATTTCGTCTGCAATTTCGGAGTCTGGTAACTCTAATGAACGTATCCGCTGCAGCAGAGGTAACTCTGGGTCTTCCTTTCCTGTGACAGTCCTCATGAGAGCCAGTTTCATCATAGCACATGATGGTTTTTGCGACTGCACTTGAAGAAACTTTAAAAGTTCTTGAAATTTTCAGAATTGACTGACCTTCATGTCTTGAAGTAATGATGCTGCTGTTTCTCTTTGCTTATTTGAGCTGTTCTTACCATAATATGGACTTGGTCTTTGACCAAATAGGGGTGGTATACAGAAGATAGGGCTATCTTGTCACAACACAACTGATTGGCTCAAACGCATTAAGAAGGAAAGAAATTACGCAAATTAACTTTTAACAAGGGACACCTGTTAATTTAAATGCATTCCAGGTGACTACCTCATGAAGCTGGTTGAGAGAGTGCCAATTGTGTGCAAAGCTGTCATCGGGGCAAAGGGTGGCTACTTTGAAGAATCTCAAATCTCAAATATATTTTGATTTGTTTAACACTTGTTTTTGCTGACCACATGAGTCTGTGTTATTTCATAGTTTTGATATCTTCACTATTATTCTACAATGTAGAATATAGTAAAAATAAAGACAAACCCAAACAAATGAGTAGTTGTCAACTTTTGACTGGTAATATATATATATATATATATCCTTACATTGTGGATGTGTGAGCTCTCCACCCGGGGAAGAAGGAGAGCAGTTTCTCTATTAATAGCTCAATGCAGTGGCCTGTGGTGCTTGCCAATCTGCCGCAGCACTTTACAGAATGCCTTTGCCACCATGACAGGAAAAGGGGCATTTTTGTGTGGGGCGTCCTGGCTGCAGAGTGGCGTCTTGAGTCTATTGGCAGTTTTACAGTTTAGGCGTGCCAATTGGACTCGTGTTAATACTGCTCTTCCCCCCTCCGGAGGGTGAGAGCGTTTAGAAGTGTAAACATGGTCTCCGGCTGTTGTTGATTCTTGGGCCATGGCTGCAGTGTGTGTGAAGCCCTAGGGAAGGGTTGCAGACCAAACTGTTTTAACTGCATGCTGCGTCAGTAAACAACTTCTGAACACAGTTCTACAAGGACGTGTAGAGGCTTGTTTCTCAGTGCCGACTGTTTGTGCAGCGCTTTTGTTGACAATTAGGGGATTCTAATCGTCTCATGTGTAAGACGAGGGCTTCTTCAACCTCTGGTTTAGTTATCTTCACAGCCATATTATTGTGCTGCCATAAAGGGGAAACACAGATTTGCTCCTGGGCCATGTAAATACATATTTTTTTATCAGATATTGAGTGTGTTTGAGAGTGAAATTGAAGACAAGAAATTAAAATGTTCCACTCACAATTCATGAGGATTTGCATCATCATAACTAAACAGAATAATCACATGGTACTGTAACTACCCTGCTTTAGCTTAATGTTTCTCGAGTCAATCACATTATAATCACTCACTATGGAGTATTCAGAGTCAACATTGAGAGTTGTGTGGTGCTGGAATATTATTAACCTATGGTCCTCTTGTCACATCTGCAGGTGCCCATACCTGGCAATCCACCTGTCCCCTGCCATCCCGGTCTTCGCTATCCTCCTCTTCTTTTTCGTCATGGCCATGCTGCTGAGGACCAGCTTCAGTGACCCGGGTGTGTTGCCGCGCGCACTCCCCGAGGAGGCCACCTTCATCGAGATGGAGATCGGTGAGAAAGTTTACCCTACCTGTGTTATCATCCTTCCCTTGGCCCTGTATAGAAACAACCCCTAGGCCATATCCCATATATACACTGAACAAAAATATAAACGTGACATGTGAAATGTTGATCCCATGTTTCATGAGCTGAAATAAACGATCCCAGAAGTGTTCCATACACACACACACACACACACACACACACACACACACACACACACAGCTTAATTCTCAACAACAACAAAAAGTTTGTGGCATATCTAGAATCAAATCAAATCACGTTTATTTTATATAGCCCTTCGTACATCAGCTAATATCTCGAAGTGCTGTACAGAAACCCAGCCTAGAACCGCAAACAGCAAGCAATGCAGGTGTAGAAGCACGGCGGCTAGGAAAAACTCCCTAGAAAGGCCAAAACCTAGGAAGAAACCTAGAGAGGAACCAGGCTATGAGGGGTGGCCAGTCCTCTTCTGGCTGTGCCGGGTGGAGATTATAACAGAACATGGCCAAGATGTTCAAATGTTCATAAATGACCAGCATGGTCAAATAATAATCAGGAGTAAATGTCAGTTGGCTTTTCATAGCCGATCATTAAGAGTATCTCTACCGCTCCTGCGGTCTCTAGAGAGTTGAAAACAGCAGGTCTGGGACAGGTAGCACGTCCGGTGGACAGGTCAGGGTTCCATAGCCGCAGGCAGAACAGTTGAAACTGGAACAGCAGCAAGGCCAGGTGGACTGGGGACAGCAAGGAGTCATCATGCCTGGTAGTCCTGAGGCATGGTCCTAGGGCTCAGGTCCTCCGAGAGAGAGAAGGAGAGAATTAGAGAGAGCATACTTAAATTCACACAGGACACCGGATAAGACAGGAGAAGTACTCCAGATATAACCAACTGACCCTAGCCCCCCGACACATAAACTACTGCAGCATAAATACTGGAGGCTGAGACAGGAGGGGTCAGGAGACACTGTGGCCCCATCCGATGATACCCCCGGACAGGGCCAAACAGGAAGGATATAACCCCACCCACTTTGCCAAAGCACAGCCCCCACACCACTAGAGGGATATCTTCAACCACCAACTTACCATCCTGAGACAAGGCCGAGTATAGCCCACAAAGATCTCCACCACGGCACAAACCAAGGGGGGGCGCCAACCCAGACAGGAAGATCACGTCAGTAACTCAACCCACTCAAGTGACGCACCCCTCCTAGGGACGGCATGAAAGGGCACCAGTAAGCCAGTGACTCAGCCCCTGTAATAGGGTTAGAGGCAGAGAATCCCAGTGGAGAGAGGAGAAGCTAATTAAACAGCATGATCATTGAACAGGTGCACCTTGTGCTGGGGATAATAAAAGGCTATTCTAAAATGTGCAGTTTCGTCACACAACACAATGCTGCAGATGTCTCAAGTTTTGAGAAAGCATGAAATTGGCATGCTGACTGCAGGAATGTCCACCAGAGCTGTTGCCAGAGAATTGAATGCTCATTTCTCATTCATAGCTGCCTCCAATGTAATTTTAAAGAATTTAGCAGTACGTCCAACCGGCCTCACAACCGCAGACCATGTGTAACCACGCCAGCCCAGGAACACCACATCCGGCTTGTTCACCTGCAGAATGGTCTGAGACCAGCCAACGGAAAGCTGATGAAACTGTGGGTTTGCGTAACCAAAGAATTTCTGCACAAACTGCAAGAAACCGTCTCAGCGAAGCTTATCTATGTGCTTGTTATCCTCACCAGGGTCTTGACCTGACCACAGCAAATGCTCACCTTTGATGCCCACTGGCACGCTGCTGTGAGTCCCGGTTTCAACTGTACCGTGCAGATGGCATGTCGTCGTGTGGGCGAGCAGTGTCAATGTTGTGAACAGAGTGCACCATTGTGGGGTTATGGTATGGGTAGGCATAGGCTACAGACAATGGACACAATTGCATTTTATCAATGGCAATTTGAAAGTGCCATTCATCTGTGCCATTCATCTGCCACCACCACCTCATGTTTCAGCATGATAATGCACATCCCCATCTCGCAAGGATCTGTACAGATTTCCTGGAATCTGACTGGTTTTCTGATCCATGTCCCTACCTTTAAAATAAAATATATATATATATATATATATATATATATATATATATATATATATATATATATATATATATATATTTACAGTACCAGTCAAAGTTTGGACACCTACAGATTCAATCCTGTATACATCTGGCCCTTTAGATACTGTGTTAACAAACCACCAAACGAGCATCAACGCCATACAACACTCCCTCCGTGGCCTCCAACTGCTCTTAAATGCTAGTAAAATGAAATGCATGCTCTTCAACCGATCGCTGCACCCGCCCGCCCGACTAGCATCACTACTCTGGACAGTTCTGACTTAGAATATGTGGACAACTATAAATACCTAGCTGTCTGGTTAGACTGTAAACTCTCCTTCCAGACTCACATTAAGCATCTCCAATCCAAATATATATATCTATAATTGGCTTCCTATTTCGCAACACAGCCTCCTTCACTCATGCTGCCAAACATACCCTCGTAAAACTGACTATCCTACCAATCCTTGACTTCGGCGATGTCATTTACAAAATAGCCTCCAACACTCTACTCAGCAAACTGGATGCAGTCTATCACAGTGCCATCCGTTTTGTCACCAATGCCCCATATACTACCCAACGCTGCGACCTGTATGCTCTCGTTGGCTGATCCTCGCTACATATTCGTCGCCAAACCCACTGGCTCCAGGTCATCTATAAGTCTTTGCTAGGTAAAGCTCCACCTTATCTCAGCTTACTAGTCACCATAGCAACACCCACCCGTAGGACGTGCTCCAGCAGGTATATTTAACTGGTCATCCCCAAACCCTACCTTGCCCGCCTTTCCTTCCAGTTCTCTGCTGTTAATGACTGGAACGAATTGCAAAAATCACTGAAGTTGGAGACTTATATCTCCCTCACTAACTTTAAGCGTCAGCTGTCAGAGCAGCTTACCGATCGCTGCAGCTGTACACAGCCCATCTGTAAATAGCCCATCCAACTACCTACCTCATCCCCATATTTGTTTTTGTTTTTCTGCTCTTTTGCACACAAGTATTTCTACTTGCACATCCTCATCTGCACATGTATCACTCCAGTGTAAATTGCTAAATTGTAATTACTTCGCCACTATTGGCCTATTTATTGGCTTACCTCACTTAATTTGCTCACACTGAATACAGATTTTTCTATTGTGTTATGACTACATTTGTTTATCCCATGTGTAACTGTTGTTTTTGTCGCACTACTTTGCTTTATCTTGTCGCAGTTGTAAATGAGAACTTGTTCTCAACTGGCCTACCTGGTTAAATAAAGGTGAAAAAAAGGGGTTTCTTTATTTGTACTATTTTCTACATTGTATAATAATAGTGAAGACATCAAAACTATGAAATAACACATGCAATCAAGTGTTACATTTTTTTTATATTTGAGATTCTTCAAAGTAGCCACCCTTTGCCTTGATGACAGCTTTGCACACGCTTGGCATTCTCTCAACCAGCTTCATGAGGTAGTCACCTGGAATGCATTTCAATTAGTACCTTTTTAATTTGTTGAATTTCTTTCCTTAATGCATTTGAGCCAATCACTTGTGTTGTGACAAGGTAGGGCTAACTCCATATTATGGCAGGAACAGCTCAAATAAGCAAAGAGAAACAACAGTCCATTACTTTAAGACAAGGTCAGTCAATCTGGCAAATTTCAAGAACTTTGAAAGTTTCTTCAAGTGCTGTCGCAAAAACCATCAAGCGCTATGATGAAACTGGCTCTGAGGATCGCCCCAGGAAAGGAAGACCCAGAGTTACCACTGCTGCAGAGGGTAAGTTAATTAGTTACTAGACTCAGAAATTGCAGACCAAATAAATGCTCAGTTCAAGTAACTGACACATCTGACACATCTCAACATCAACTGTAACGGCCTTCATGGTTGAATTGCTGTGAAGAAACCACTACTAAAGGACACCAATAAGAAGAAGAGACTTGCTTGGGCCAAGAAACACGAGCAATGGACATTATACCAGTGGAAATCTGTCCTTGGTCTAATGAGTCCTAATTGACAGAATTTTTTTTGGGTTCCAACCACTGACTTTGTGACGCAGAGTAGGTGAACGGATGATCTCCGCATGTGTGGTTCCCACCATGAAGCATGGATGAGGTGTGATGGTGTAGGGGTGCTTTGCTGGTGACACTTGGTGATTTATTTAGAATTCAAGGCACACTTAAGCAGCATGGCTACCATAGCATTCTGCAGCGATACACCATCTCATCTGGTTTGCGCTTAGTGGGATCATTTTGTTTTTCAACAGGACAATGACCCAAAACACACCTCCAGACTGTGTAAAGATTTTTTGACAAAGAAGGAGAGTGATTGTGCTGCATCAGATGACCTGGCCTCCACAATCACCCGACCTCAACCCCCATTGGCATAGTTTGGAATGAGTTGGACCGCAGAGTGAAGGAAAAGCAGCCAACAAGTGCTCAGCATATGTGGGAACTTCTTCAATCTTGTTGGAAAAGCATTCCTCATGATGCTGGTTGAGAGAATGCCAAGCCAAGGGTGTGCAAAGCTGTCACCAAGGCAAAGGGTGGCTACTTTGAAGAATCTCAAATATAAAATACCTTTTGGTTACTACATGATTCCATATGTGTTATTTAATAGTTTCGATGTCTTCACTATTCTACAATGTTGAAAAAATAAAGAAAAACCTTGAATGACTTGGTGTCCCAACTTTTGACTAGTACTGTATATCTATGACCAACAGATGCATATCTGTATTCCCAGTCATGTGAAATGCATAGAATAGGGCCTAATGAATTGTTTTCAATTGACTGATTTCCTTATATGAACTGTAACTCAGTAAAATCTTAGAAATTGGTTGCATTTTTTTGTTCGGTGTTTCAGTAGATTTGAAACCCAAACTGAATCAATGTAATGTGACATTTTCTGTAGCTCTGAAAGAATTTAAGAGTTTAAGGTAAGCAATATTGCGAGCGTTCCATCTAGCCTATCAGAGGGCAAGGTGGAGCTACTGTCATGCTGCTCAGGACTATCTAATCCTCTCCGATGTACATGAAGTGCCTAAGGGGTAGGGGCAAGCGAAGTCTCTTCCGGATGTGGGGCCTAGGAGGACTGTGGCCCACCACCCGAGGCGATTTAAGAAGCAAGCGAAGTGTAAAGCATTTTAGGGTTATGAATACTGCAGCAGACGTGTGTGTGTCAAGCAGCAGTGTGGAGACCAGAGCCCCTGCCTGTTGGTTAATTCATGTTTGTTATGCTTTATGCCACTAAAGGTTAGCTAATCATCCATGTTGTTCTGAGCTTATCCCCTAGTCAGACCCCTGCATTGTTAACAACTTTTTCTGCAATTTGAGGTGTACTGTTTCGAGCCTTGATGAAGTCTGAATTCTTCAGTTTGGCCCTCCATGCCGTTCTCATTACCTAGACAACAGTAGTATACATTAATTATTATGATGGCACAACCAAATAGGAGGGTTTTGCAGACGTGTCCTTTCTATGTTCCCACGTATAAGCTAGCCAGATGTTTACTCTTAATGAACATGCTGTACATTGCTGCACTTGTAATGGCCTTTGTTTTGATAACCTGACCACTCCCTAGTGGACTATCCACTCTTTTAGCCAGCCTCTCTTTTTGCTGTCCATCTCTTGAGGGAAAAGCCTGTCTGCTCTGCAGGAGCCCTGCCACAGCCCAACCCTCTCCCCCTCTCTCTTTCTCTAGCTGTTCAATGTGCAGGGAAGATTCACAGTGTCCTTCATGCATCCCCCATCCTATCTCATTATGGGCGAGAGGCTTGGGTGGGGGACTGGTCAGAGTTCCTCTACATATGAGCGGTCTGGAAATTATTTGCCCCTGCTGCAGGTGGTCCACTGAGAGTGCCTTTGCTGGCAGTGCTCCTTTTTGTCACGGCTCTGACTCAAGCCTTCCAGTCAGAATACATAGAGATGCATACTATTGGGCTAACATGCTAATGGATATTGCTTGTTGGACTGATTTGCTTCCTTTTTGATGGCTCTGACTCAGGCCTTCCAGTGAGACAACAGTGAACCATGCTAAAGGCTATTGCCTATTAGGATAACGTGAATTGTTATTGCCTGTTCGGCTAATGGCTATTTAGCTAACATGCTATTGGGCTAACATTTTAATGGATTTAGGGATTTGGCGGTAATGGCACTACTTAGAACAGCAAGGCCGTTCAGTTTGTGTGACATGACCTTGTTTAGTATTTTGAGCCACAGATTGCGTTTGGTGTTCTGCAGCAGGATCCTGCCCTCAACCTATTTAGCGCTCAAACTGGTCTTCCTCATCGTACACTAGTCTCAAAAAATCTGACCCTAGGCAAAAGTGACTTGGGTCTGGGTTCAATTATATACTTTTTTGGCATAGAGGAAATACGTCACTGCCTACAGTACGTCACTAGTTTATCCACTTGAATAAAATACAAAATAATATCTAGCAAGATGGAGATCAGAGGTTATTTTTAATGAGTGCATTTCGCAAGTGACTCATTTGCATCAACTACCTTAACTAAAACCACTGCAAAGGTTTTGCCTACAAACTTTGATTTTGATTCATGACGTTCTAGCATGCCTGTCTCGTTTTATTGGTACGGTCGCCAGAATAGTTTTCATCTTGCCTTTACATTCCCAAAATGTCTTTAATGTGCCATCATTGGCCAGCGTGGCAGTCGGTGGGGTCTGTGATGGAACGTGGGGTGTGTTAAAGGGAGACAGGCAGGTGCAGATGTGTAGGCTCTAGAACCCAGGCTGCCCAGCATATTGATGAAGGCTCAGCTGTGGTGCTCTGTCACTTAGACCCGTTAGTAGCTGGCTCCTGGAGGACTACTAATCGGATGAGAGCCTATCCTCCTGGAATATATAATGGGACGACCAGGACCGGATCTTCACAAAGGACTACATGTATGGTCTCATTCACCACTGGAGTGCTACCTTAATTAATTAACAAAGCAATGGTTTTAAGTGGAAGTGGTTTGATATAACTTACTGTGATTTCGACATTGTGATTTGTTAAAAAGCCTGGTGTTTCTTTAAACATTTTTTGCAGCATTTGATGAAGCCATTTGACCACCGTCTTGTGTCCTGTACAGTACGCTGTGTTGATTTGTCCTGTACACTGTGTTGATTTGTACATTTTCATCAATGGTGGTAGCAAGATCCTTAAAAAAAAAAAAAATGTATTCTGCTTTCTTGCATATCCTCTTGTTCAATCATGCAAAGACTTTGGGGGTGGTATGGCCTCTGCTTTTAGAGCAAACTGTGTAAATGTTTGATTTGGTTCAAGTTGTGCTGTCTCTCCACCTATCCTAGCATTCATTCCCCCTGGCAGTATTCAGTAATGTTATTTGAATAATTAAAATATAAGCGTTTTACACTACATGCAGTTGAAGTCGGAAGTTTACAAACACTTTAGCCAAATGCATTTAAACTCAGTTTTTCACAATTCCTGACATTTAATTCTAGTAAAAATGTCCTGTCTTAGGTCAGTTAGGATCACCACTTTATTTTAAGAATGTGACATGTCAGAATAACAGTAGAGAATGGTTTTTCAGCTTTTATTTCTTTCATCACATTCCCAGTGGGTCAGAAGTTTACATACACTCAATTAGTATTTGGTAGCATTGCCTTTTAAATTGTTTAACTTGGGTCAAACGTTTCAGGTAGCCTTCCACAAGCTTCCCACAATAAGTTGGGGGAATTTTGGCCCATTCCTCCAGACAGAGCTGGTGTAACTGAGTCAGGTTTGAAGGCCTCCTTGCTCGCACAGGCTTTTTCAGTTCTGCCCATGAATTTTCTATGGGATTGAGGTCCGGGCTTTGTGATGGCCACTCCAATACCTTGACTTTGTTGTCCTTAAGCCATTTTGCCACAACTTTGGAAGTATGCTTGGGGTCATTGCAAACCGTAGTCTGTTTTTTTTATGGCGGTTTTGGAGCAGTGGCTTCTTCCTTGCTGAGCGGCCTTTCAGGGTATGTCGATAAAGGACTGGTTTTACTGTGGATATAGATACTTTTGTACTTGTTTCCTCCAGCATCTTCACAAGGTCCTTTGCTGTTGTTCTGCGATTGATTTGCACTTTTCGCACCAAAGTACGTTCGTCTCTAGGAGACAGAACCCGTCTCCTTCCTGAGCGGTATGACAGCTGCGTGGTCCCATGGTGTTTATACTTGCGTACTATTGTTCGTACAGATGAACGTGGTACCTTCAGGCATTTGGAAATTGCTCCCAAAAATGAACCAGACTTGTGGAGGTCTACAATTATTTGCTGATTTTCTTTTGAATTTCCCATGATGTCAAGCAAAGAGGCACTGAGTTTGAAGGTAGGCCTTGAAATACAACCACATGTGCACCTCCAATTGACTCAAATGATGTCAATTAGCCTATCTATTTGTCAATTTCTTCTGATACTCGTCAGTCTATTCTTGTTCTGAGAAATGAAGGCTATTCCATTCGAGAAATTGGCAAGAAACTGAAGAACTCGTACAACGCTGTGTATTACTCCCTTCACAGAACAGTGCAAACTGGCCCTAACCAGAAAAGAGTGGGAGGCCCCGGTGCACAACTGAGCAAGAGGACAAGTAAATGAGTGTCTCATTTGAGAAACAGAGGCCTCACAAGTCCTTAACTGGCAGCTTTTTAGCCTTTTTAAAATGCTAAGCTTGGATTAGCTAACACAACGTGCTATTGGAACACAGAAGTGATGGTTGCTGATAATGGGTCTCTGTACGCCTATGTAGATATTCTATAAAACAAATCAGCCGTTTCCAGCTACAATAGTCATTTACAACATTAACAATGTCTGCACTGTATTTCTGATTAAGATGTTATTTTAATGGACAGAAAAATGTGCTTACTGAAGAGCTGTAACTTTCAATGTGGCGGCATCATAGGATGCCACCTTTCCAATAAGTCAGTTAATAAAATTTCTGCCCTGCTAGAGCTGCCCCGGACAACTACAAGTGCTGTTATTGTGAAGAGGAAACGTCTAGGAGCAACAACAGATAAGCTGCATAGTGGTAGGCCAAAAGCTCACAGGACGGGACCACTGAGTGCTGAAGCGCATACAGTGGCTTGCGAAAGTATTTACACCTCCTTGGCATTTTTTGTGCTTTGTTGCCTTACAACCTGGAATGAAAAGGTTTTTTGGGGGGGTTGTACAAATTTGTTTTGCACAACATACCTACCACTTTGAAGATGCAAAATATTTTTTATTGTGAAACAGACAAGAAATAAGACAAAAAAACAACTTGAGTGTGCATAACTATTCACCTCCCCAAAGTCAATACTTTGTAGAGCCACCTTTGCCAGCAATTACAGCTGCAAGTCTCTTGGGTATGTCTCTATAAGCTTGGCACATCTAGCCACTGGGATTTTGGCCCATTCTTCAAGGAAAAACTGTTCCAGCCCCTTCAAGTTGGATGGGTTCTGCTAGTGTAAAGCAATCTTTAAGTCATACCATAGATTCTAAATTGGATTGAGGTCTGGGTTTTTGACTAGGCCATTCCAAGACATTTAAATGTTTCCCCTTAAACCACTCAAGTGTTGCTTTAGCAGTATGCTTAGGGTCATTGTCCTGCTGGAAGGTGAACCTCTGTCCCAGTCTCAAATCTCTGGAAGACTGAAACCGGTTTCCCTCAAGAATTTCCCTGTATTTAACGCCATCCATCATTCCTTCAATTCTGACCAGTTTAACAGTCCCTGCTGATGGAAAAACATTGGTGTTCTTACAGTGATGAGAGGTGTTGGGTTTGCGCCAGACATAGCGTTTTCCTTGATGGCCAAAAAGCTCAATTTTTGTCACATCTGCCGAGAGTATCTTCTTCCATATGTTTGGGGAGTCTCCCACATGCCTTTTGATGAACACCAAATTCGTTTGGCTTAGTGGTCCTATGGATAGATACTCCAATCTCCGCTGTGAAGCTTTGCAGCTCCTTCAGGGTTATCTTTGTTGTGCCTCTGATTAATGCCCTCCTTGCCTGGTCTGTGAGTTTTGGTGGGCGGCCTTCTCTTGGCAGCTTTGTTGTGGTGCCATATTCTTTAAAAAGAATTATAATGGATTTAACGGTGCTCTGTGGGATGTTCAAAGTTTTTGATATTTTTTTATAACCCAACCCTGATCTGTACTTCCCAACAACTTTAACTTTGTCCCTGACCGGTTTGAAGAGTGCCTTGGTCTTCATGGTGCAGCTTGCTTAGTGATGCCCCTTGCTTAGTGGTATTGCAGACTCTGGGGCCTTTCAGAACAGGTGTACAGTCGTGGCCAACAGTTTTGAGAATGACACAAATATTAATGTTCAGTCTGCCTCAGTTTGTATGAAGGCAATTTGCATATACTCCAGAATGTTTTGAAGAGTGATCAGATGAATTGCAATTAATTGATAGGTCCCTCTTTGCCATGCAAATTAACTGAATCCCCCCCCCCAAAAAACATGTCCACTGCATTTCAGCCCTGCCACGAAAGGACCAGCTAACATCATGTCAGTGATTCTCTCGTTAACACAGGTGTGAGTGTTGACTAGGATAAGGCTGGAGATCACTCTGTCATGCTGATTGAGTTCGAATAACAGACTGGAAGTTTCAGAAGGAGGGTGGTGCTTGGAATCATTGTTCTTCCTCTGTCAACCATGGTTACCTGCAAGGAAACATGTGCCGTCATCATTGCTTTGCACAAAAAGGGCTTCACAGGCAAGGATATTTTATTTATTTTTTATTTCAGGCAAGGATATTGCTGCCAGTAAGATTGCACCTAAATCAACCATTTATCGGATCATCAAGAACTTTAAGGAGAACGGTTCAATTGTTGTGAAGAAGGCTTCAGGGCGCCCAAGAAAGTCCAGCAAGCGCCAGGACCATCTCCTAAAGTTGATTCCGCTGCGGGATCGGGGCACCACCAGTACAGAGCATGCTCAGGAATGGCAGCAGGCAGGTGTGAGTGCATCTGCATGCACAGTGAGGCGAAGACCTTTGGAGGATGGCCTGGTGTCAAGAAGGGCAGCAAAGAATCCACCTCTCCAGGAAAAACATCAGGGACAGACTGATATTCTGCAAAAGGTACAGGGATTCGACTGCTGAGGACTGGGGTAAAGTCATATTTTCTCTGAATCCCCTTTCCGATTGTTTGGGGCATCCGGAAAAAAGCTTGTCCGGAGAAGACGAGGTGAGCGCTACCATCAGTCCTGTGTCATGCCAACAGTAAAGCATCCTTAGACCATTCATGTGTGGGGTTGCTTCTCAGCCAAGGGAGTGGGCTCACTCACAATTTTGCCTAAGAACACAGCCATGAATAAAGAATGGTACCAACACGTCCTCCTAGAGCAACTTCTCCCAACCATCCAGGAACACTTTGGTGACGAACAATGCCTTTTCCAGCGTAACGGAGCACCTTGCCATAAGGCAAAAGTGATAACTAAGTGGCTCGGGGAACAAAACATCGATATTTTGGGTCCATGGCCAGGAAACTCCCCAGACCTTAATCCCATTGAGAACCTGTGGTCAATCCTCAAGAGGTGGGTGGACAAACAAAAACCCACAAATTCTGACATACTCCAAGCATTGATTATGCAAGAATTGGCTGCCATCAGTCAGGATGTGGCCCAGAAGTTAATTGACAGCATGCCAGGGCGGATTGCAGAGGTCTTGAAAAAGAATGGTCAAACTGCAAATATTGACTCTTTGCATCAACTTCATGTAATTGTCAATTAAGCCTTTGACACTTATGAAATGCTTATAATTATACTTCAGTGTTTCATAGTAACATCTGACAAAAATATCTAAAGACACTGAAGCAGCAAACTTTGTGGAAATTAATATTTGTGTCATTCTCAAAACTTTTGGCCACGACTGTGTGTGTATATACTGAGATCATGTGACACTTAGATTGCACACAAGTGGACATTATTTAACCTCTAATTCCTCCCAAACCCGGATCCGGGAGCACCTCCATCAGTAAAAAAGCTGACTAGCATAGCCTAGCATAGCGTCACAAGTAAATACTAGCATCTAAATATCATTAAATCACAAGTCCAAGACACCAGATGAAAGATACACATCTTGTGAATCCAGCCATCATTTCTGATTTTTAAAATGTTTTACAGGGAAGACACAATATGTAAATCTATTAGCTAACCACGTTAGCAAAAGACACCACTTTTTTTACTCCACCAGTTTTTTACTCCATCAGTAGCTATCACAAATTCGACCAAATAAAGATATAAATAGCCACTAACCAAGAAACAACTTCATCAGATGACAGTCTGATAACATATTTATTGTATAGCATATGTTTTGTTAGAAAAATGTGCATATTTCAGGTATAAATCATAGTTTACCATTGCAGCCACCATCACAACTCTCACCAAAGCGACTAGAATAACTACAGAGAGCAACGTGTATTACCTAATTACTCATCATAAAACATTTCTTAAAAATACACAGCGTACAGCAATTGAAAGACACAGATCTTGTGAATCCAGACAATATTTCAGATTTTCTAAGTGTTTTACAGCAAACACAATATATCGTTATATTAGCTTACCACAATAGCAAACATCACAACAGCATTGATTCAAGCCAAACATAGCGATAACGTATAAACCACCAAAAGATATTAATTTTTTCACTAACCTTCTCAGAATTCTTCAGATGACAGTCCTATAACATCATATTACACAATGCATATAGAGTTTGTTCGAAAATGTGCATATTTAGCGGCACAAATCGTGGTTATACAATGTGATTAGTGGCCAAAACGTCAAGCAATCTGTCCGGCGCCATCTTGGAGAGGCACCTATTCTAATCGAAAACTATTCATAAACTTGACTAAAAAATACAAGTTGGACAGCAAATGAAAGATAAATTAGTTCTTAATGCAATCGCTGTGTTAGATTTTTTAAATGAACGTTACTGCGCAATACAGCGTGCGCTAAAGCGAGACCGCACCATAATTCATGGCGGAATTATTATTTGACATTTGTCAACATAAGTACGAATTAACAGCATAAAGACTGCTTACTATTAGCTGAGCTTCCATCAGAATCTTGGGCAAGGTGTCCTTTCTCCAGAACAATCGTCTTTTGGTTGAAAGATGTCCTCTTCTCCTGTCGAAATAGCAGCTAACGATAGCCACCCACTGGAGAAGTGTCCAACTCGTGAAAGCGCATGACAAAGAAATCCCAGAAAATCGCAATAAACTGCTATAAACTGCTATAAGTCGGTTTAAATTAACTACCTTATGATGTCTTTAACACCTATAACGAATAAAAACATGACCGGAGATATAGAACTACTAAAACGAAAGCGTTTGCAGGACGCCATTGTGATGTCTTCTTGCGCCAGGCGCACCGTTGAAAAGGACAGTACTTCCGTTCCACGGTCTTATATAGGGTCCCAGATTGCGCAATCCACTCCATTCAAATTCTCACCGCTTACTGACATCTAGAGGAAGACGTATGCAGTGCATGTAGCCCGATGGCTTACATAAACTGACCTCAGAACAGGGACCTCGATTTCTGAAATCTCACTCCCTGACAGGAAATGTGCTGCAGAATGAGTTCTGTTTCACTCAGAGAAATAATTCAAACGGTTTTAGAAACTAGAGAGTGTTTTCTATCCAATAGTAATAATAATATGCATATTGTACGAGCAAGAATTGAGTACGAGGCAGTTTAATTTGGGAACTCATTTTTACAAAGTCGAAATGGCGCCCCCATAGGCTCAAGAGGTTAACTAATGATGTGACTTCTGAAGGTAATTGGTTGCACCAGATCTTATTTAGGGGCTTCATAGCAAAGGGGGTGAATACATATGCACGCACCACTTTTCCGTAAATATTTTTATAATTTTTTTTCACTTCACCAATGTGGACTGTTTTGTGTACGTCCATTACGTCAAATCCAAATAAAAATCAATTTAAATTACAAGTTGTAATGCAACAAAATATGAAAAACGTCAAGGGGGATGAATACTTTTGCAAGGCACTGTAGCATGTAAAAATCATCTATCATCGGTTGCAACACTCACTACCAAGTTCCAAACTGCCCCTGGCAGCAACATCAGCACAAGAACAATTTGCCGGGAGCTTCATGAAATGGGTTTCCGTGGCCGAGTAGCCGCACACAAACTTAAGATCACCATGCGCAATTGGCTGGTGTGGTGTAACGCTCGCCGCCATTGGACTCTGGAGCAGTGGAAACGTGTTCTCTGGAATGATGAATCCCACTTCACCATTTTGCAGTCCGACGGACGAATTTGGGATTGGCTGATGCCAGGAGAACGCTACCTGCCCCAATGCGTAGTGCCAACTGCAAAGTTTGGTGGCGGAGGAATAATGGTCTGGGGTTGTTTTTCATGGTCCAGTTTTTCATAGTTCCAGTGAAGGGTAATCTTAACGCTGACAATGACATTCTAGACAATTCTGTGTTTCCAACTTTGTGGCAACAGTTGGGGGAAGGCCCTTTTCCTGTTTCATTATGACAATGCCCCCATGCACAATGCAAGGTCCATACAGAAATGGTTTGTCGATCGGTGTGGAAGAACTTGACTGGCCTGCACAGAGCCCTGACCTCAACCCCACCAAACACCTTATGGATGAATTGGAACGCCGACTGCAAGCCAGGCATAATCGCCCAACATCAGTGCTCGACCTCACTAATGCTCTTGTGGCTGAATGGGAATCAATTCCCCGCAACAATTTTTCCAACATCTAGTGGAAAGCCTTCCCAGAAGAGTGGAGGCTGTTATAGCAGCAAAGGGGGGACCAACACCATATTAATGCCCATGATTTTGAAATGAGATGGTCGACGAGCAGGTGTCCACATACTTTTGTACATGTAGTGTTTGTTGAACAGAACTATATACTAGAGGTCGATCGATTAATCGGAATGGCCGATTTTAATTAGGGCCGATTTTCAAGTTTTCATAACAATCGGTAATCAGCATATTTGGACTCCGATTATGGACGATTACATTGCACTCCACGAGGAGACTGCGTGGCAGGCTGACTACCTTTTACGCGAGAGCAGCAAGGAGCCAAGGTATGTTGCTAGCTAGCATTACATTTATCTTAGAAAAAAACAATCAATCTTAACATAATCAGTAGTTAACTACACATGGTTGATATTACTAGTTTATCTAGCTTGTCCTGCGTTGCATATAATCGATGCGGTACCTATTAATTTATCATCGGATCACAGCCTACTTCGCCAAACTGGTGATTTAACAAGCGCATTCGCGAAAAAAGCACTGCCGTTGCACCAATGTGTACCTCACCATAAACATTAACGCCTTTCTTTAAAATCCATACACAATTATATATTTCTAAACCTGCATATTTAGTTAATATTGCCTGCTAACATGAATTTCTTTTAATGAGGGAAATTGTGTCACTTCTCTTGCGTTCTGTGCAAGCAGAGTCGGGGTATATGCAGCAGTTTGGGCTGCCTGGCTCGTAGCGAACTGTGTGAAGACCATTTCTTCCTAACAAAGACCGTAATTAATTTGTCAGAATTGTACATAATTATGACATAATGTTGAAGGTTGTACAATGTAACCGCAATATTTAGACTTAGGGATGCCACCCGTTCGATTAAATATGGAACGGTTCCGTATTTCACTGAAAGAATAAACGTTTTGTTTTCAAAATGATAGTTTCCGTATTTGACCATATTAATGACCTAAGGCTCGTATTTCTGTGTGTTATATTATAATTAAGTCTGATTTGATAGAGTAGTCTGACTGAGCGGTGGTAGGCAGCAGCAGGCTTGTAAGCATTCATTCAAACAGCACTTTCCTGCATTTTCCAGCAGCTCTTAGCTGTGCTTCAAGCATTATGCTGTTTATGCCTATCAACTCCCGAGATTGGTATAGAGATGATATAGAGATACAATTGGTATAGAGAAATAGTCCTATAATTCCTATAATAACTACAACCTAAAACTTCTTACCTGGGAATATTGAAGACTCGTGTTAAAAGGAACCACCAGCTTTCATATGTTCTCATGTTCTGAGCAAGGAACTTAAACGTTAGGTTTTTTTACATGGCAAATATTGCACTTTTAAACTTTCTTCTCCAACACTTTGTTTTTGCATTATTTAAACCAAATTGAACATGTTTCATTATTTATTTGAGACTAAATAGATTTTATTGATGTATTATATTAAGTTAAAATAAGTGTCCATTCAGTAGTTGTAATTGTCATTATTACAAATATATATAAAAATCGGCCGATATTTAAAAAAATCGCTATCAGCTTTTTTCGGTCATCCAATAATCGGTATCAGCGTTGAAAAAAATCATAATCGGTCGACCTCTACTATATACCCTGACACAGCAAGACACATCGTCCCAGGTCCAGGCTAATAAATAACAATAACAGATCATGAAAAAATTTATACAAATAAATGTCATTCACTGACATTCTTAAGGTTCAACTATTCTGGTGTTTGTACTTCCAAAGCCCTTCATCTTTATCAGCCGGTGTGGCTCAACTCACAGCTTTACTGTGTAGATATTCAACACAATAGGAACCTTGATTTCCACCGGCTTTGAATACAATTCTTTGAAGTGGAGCTGGCAACAGGCAGTGGAGCTGGCAACAGGCAGTGGAGCTGGCAACAGGCAGTGGAGCTGGCAACAGGCATTGCAAGATTCTCAGAACATACTCTACTATATATTTGTCTAGTAGAGGCACTGTGGGTAAATGTAAAAAAAAATGTATCCTTTGGTTTAGTCTTGTATATTTAGTCGACTGAAAATGTGTACTGTACAAATATATAAACACAACATGTAAAGTGTTGGTCCCATGTTTTATGAACTGAAATAAAATATCCCAGAAATGTTCCATACGCACAAAAGCTAATTTCTCTCTAATTTTGTGCACAAATCTGTTCGTGAGCATTTCTCCTTTGCCAAGATAATTAATCCACCTGTCAGGTGGATTAATTATCAAGAAGCTGATTAAACTGCATGATCATTACACAGGTGCAACCTGTGCTGGGGACAATAAAAGGCCACTCTAAAATGTGCAGTTTTGTCACAAGACAATGCCACAGATGTCTGTGTCCAATTGGCATGCTGACTGCAGGAATGTCCACCAGAGCTGTTGCCAGAGAATTGAATGCTCCTTTCTCTACCATAAACCGCCTCAAGGTGTTTGGCAGTATGCCTAACCGGCCTCACTACCACAGACCAAGTGTAACCATGCCAGCACAGGACCTCCACATCTGGCTTCTTCACCTGCGGGATAGTCTGAGACCAGCCGACGAAACTGTGGGTTTGCACGACTTAAGAATTTCTGCACAAACCGTCTCCGTGAAGCTCATCTGCGTGCTCGTCGTCCTCACCAGGATCTTGACCTGACTGCAGTTCGGCGTCGTAACCGACTTCTTCAGTGGGCAAATATTCCCCATCGATGGCCACTGGCATGCTGGAGAAGTGTGCTCTTCACGGATGAATCCTGGTTTCAACTCTACCTAACCTCATGTTTCAGCATGATAATAATGCACGGCCCCATCTCTCAAGGATCTGTACACAATTCCTGGAAGCTGAAAATGTTCTAGTTCTTCTATGGCCTGCATACTCAACAGACCTCACCCATTGCGACAGTGTGTTCCAATTCCCACCAATATCCAGCAACTTTGCATAGCCATTGAAGAGGAGTGGGACAACATTCCACAGGCCACAATCAACACTCTGATCAACTTGATGCGAAGGAGATGTTGCGCTGCATGAGGCAAATGTTGGTCACACCAGATACTGACTGGTTTTCAAATCCATGGTGACCAAAATATGCTTGTCTGTATTCCCAAATCCATAGGGTCTAATGAATTTATTTAAATTGACTGATTTCCTTATGAACTGTAACTCAGTAAAATATTTTGAAATTGTTGCATTTATGTTTTTGTTCAGTGTAATTTCCATGTGGTCTGTGACTCCTAAATGTGACCAACCTTGATTAAAACATGACTGAATAAAAATGATCATTATTCTTGGTTAAAAGACTATTTATTCCAAGAGTAGGCTAAACCTGTATTTGTGAAACTTGCACTACACAGTATGATAATGACTAGATTGTTAACTGCATATAAACCAAAATGGGCACCTTTTGTTGATGTCTCCTTTCCCTCCGTTTTTCACAGAGGCGACCAATGGGAACGTCCCGGCCGGGCAGCGGCCTCCACCTCGGATCCGCAACGTCCAAATCAATGGGCAGATTGTCAAACTGAAGTACTGCTACACCTGCAAGATCTTCCGACCACCTCGTGCCTCACACTGCAGTATATGTGACAACTGCGTGGGTAAGGGAGAGCTCTCTTCTCCCTCCTGCTCCCTTCAGTTTTTAATTCATTTTGTTATCATAGAAGAATTCACTCTGAGACTGGGTATTGTGTTGGGGACTAGCTTTTCTTTTAGCAGTGTGTGAAGGACACATTCTACAGACGTTTTTAAATGTTTGCTCAAGACTTGACCTTGCCTACATTGATTTGTCAGTGTTGTTAATACCACACACAGGGCAGTTCCATGGAAACCGCCTTCCTTCCAGCTAATAACCACGCCCACTGGTTTTATTCAAAATATGTGATTAGATTTTTTTATTTTTTATTCTGTGAAATACAACACAGACTTGATTGCATTGAGGAAGAAGTAGTGTATTTTTTTTTGTCTTGCTCCTGGGCAAAGCTGTATGTACATCAAACCCTCTCCCTTCATTGATTGAATTGAGCCCTTAGTGCAGAGTATCCTGTAAGGAGACAGGCTGCTGTGTCATGATGGGTGTGTGTGACCCAGACAGACTGCAGCAGGTGCACTGGCCCCACACAGACAGCCCTGTGTTCTAACCATGACTGTGCATAGAGGCACACACGGATCCTCCACCGTCTTCTCTATCCTCACTCTGTACTTGTGGGCGCTGCCGCGTGTGCCATATATGATTTAGTAGTCTATCTACACGAGGCTCATATACCGTACATCAACAGAGCATGCGTATATCTGATGGTTCTTCCTCATTATTATTATGCTCCAATGCAGAAGTCTTCCACCTGCATGCTGTTATAATTTTCATTTAAATAATGTTGTGAAACTATCCAGGGTGTGCGTGTTATCTGCCACAGGGAGAACAGTTTAAAGCAAGATGTTTTGCCTCTAAAGCTATTTGACCCTGCATTCACTCTGGTAATAATGAGACGGGGGTCACTATATTCAGACCAGAGGGAATTATAGGGAAACGGCTCCTATTGCTTGTAATAGCCATGCGCTCGTCTTTGAGGGTTCGTGACCTTTTGTAGCAGAGAACATTTGGATAATGGCTACTTTACCTTTGTTGAACAGGTTGTTGTCAGAATTAGTTGTCAATGTGATGCCAATATGTTGGTCTGCCAAATTCATTACTGGTGTGTGTGTGTGTGTGTGTGTCACTCTCTTTGTTATAGCCTGCAGTTTACTCTTTGTTAGTGAAATGTATTTTACTATCTTTGGTACATTAAACCAGCAGAACTTTGGGGAAGGGTCTATCCTATGCACTCATTGGCATCTCCAAGTTAAATTGAACTAAGTTTTTTTTGTGTGTGTATGATGGAGTGGCGTTTGATCCCATGGCCCCAGAACCTCTTCCCATCGGTCTTTAACCTCATTGGCCTTTAACCTCTCTGGGATATGTGGGACGCTAGCCAACATCCAGTGAAAATGCAGAGCGCCAAAATCAAATAAATTACTATAAAAATTTATCTTTCATGAAATCACACATGCAATACACCAAATTAAAGCTACACTTGTTGTGAATCCAGCCAACGTGTCAGATTTCAAAAAGGCTTTACAACGAAAGCACACCAAACGATTATGTTAGGTCAGTACATAGCCACAGAAAAACACAGCCATTTTTCCAGCCAAAGAGAGGAGTCACAAAAAGCATAAATAGAGATAAAATGAATCACTAACCTTTGATCTTCATCAGATGACACTCATAGGACTTCATGTTACACAATACATGTATGTTTTGTTCGATAAAGTTCATATTTATATCCAAAAATCTCAGTTTACATTGGTGCGTTACGTTCAGTAATGTTTTGCTTCCAAAACATCCGGTGATTTTGCAGAGAGCCACATCAATTTACAGAAATACTCATCATAAATGTTGATGAAAATACATGTGTTATGCATGGAACTTTAGATAAACTTCTCCTTAATGCAACCGCTGTGTCAGATTTCAAAAAAGCTTTACCGAAAAAGCACACCATGCAATAATCTGAGTACAGCGCTCGGAGCCCAAACAAGCCAAAGAGATATCTGCCATGTTGTGGAGTCAAAGTCAGAAATAGCATTATAAATATTCACTTACCTTTGATGATCTTCATCAGAATGCACTCCCAGGAATCCCAGTTCCACAATAAATGTTTGATTTGTTCGATAAAGTCCATTTATGTCCAAACACCTCCTTTTGTTCGCGCGTTTAGTACACAATCCAAACTGACGACGCGCTGGCAGGTCCAGGCGAATGTTCAGACGAAAAGTCATATTACACTTCGTAGAAACATGTCAAACGAAGTATAGAATCAATCTTTAGGATGTTTTTATCATAAATCTTCAATGATGTTCCAACCGGAGAATTCCTTTGTCTTCAGAAATGCAATGGAACGCAAGCTACCTCTCATGTGAATGCGCATGACCAGCTCGTGGCACTCTGCCAGACCTCTGACTCAATCCCCTCTCATTCCCCCCTCCTTTATAGTAGAAGCATCAAACAAGATTCTAAAGACTGTTGACATCTAGTGGAAGCCTTAGGAAGTACAATATGACCCCATGTCCACTGTATCTTGGATAGGCAAAGACTTAAACCTACAAACCTCAGATTTCACACTTCCTGGTTGAATTTTTTCTCAGGTTTTTGCCTGCCATATAAGTTATGTTATACTCACAGACATCATTCAAACAGTTTTAGAAACGTCAGTGTTTTCTATCCAAATCTACTAATTATATGCATATTCTAGCTTTTAGGACAGAGTAGCAGGCAGTTTACTCTGGGCACCTTTTTATCCAAGCTACTCAATACTGCCCCCCTGTCCCAAAGATGTTAACCTCATCAGTCTTTAACCTTATCCCCCTCCGTCTTTAACCTCATCCTCCTCTTCTTTTACAGATCGTTTTGACCATCACTGCCCCTGGGTGGGCAACTGTGTGGGCAAGAGGAACTACCGTTACTTCTACCTGTTCACCCTCTCCCTGTCTCTGCTCACCATCTACATATTCACCTTCAATATCGTACACGTGGTGATGCGTGAGTATTCTCCTGGAGCTACAGGGAGGGGGTGGGGGTGTATGTGTGGGGCTTGGCACGCCGGAATGTTATTGTTGTGTCACAGCCAAGACCAGAGCAGCTTTTGGTATTATATTCTAAGGTAGGTCCAGGTCAGTTTCAGACCATGACAGACTTCCAGACATGGTGTTTACAGATTGGAGGATAGGAAATACACAGGTTTGGTAAGCTGTCACTATTGACAGTTGAGGGAATGTAACCAAACTGGATGGGGCTCGCCAAGTGAGTGATGTGGGCTAAATATGGTGATGTGATGAAACCGAGACCTAGTTCAGCTGAGGCTTGACTAGAGCATGAAGTGACATGCAACGCTAACTGCCTGGATGATACACACACTCTTGTGTTCCTATATGGGCCTTTACAGACAGCAGGAGGGCAGGGAAAAGCATAGAGCATTTAAAGTCAGGATAATTAGCTCCAGGCTTCTGAGCATAATTCAAGCCTCAGCCAGCGTACTGTCAATGTCATCCCTAATTTGTATTAATCGTTTATTTTTTTTAATGGCGTTGTGGAGTGAGTGAGAGGGGAATATTTAGGTGCATGTCTTGGAGCTTATTAGATGTGTGTGGTGTGCTTGAGAGCTTGCGTGTATCACAGAAACCCTCTTAACTATCTACACGTCTCTACAGGCTCGGTGAACTCTGGATTTGTGAAGACACTACAGGACACACCTGGGACATATCCTTTCAGTTCCACAAAGTTTGGGGTCACTTAGAAATGTCCTTGTTTTTGAAAGAAAAGCAAATTTTTTGGTCCATTAAAATAACATCAAATTGATCAGAAATACAGTGTAGACATTGTTAATGTTGTAAATGACTAATGTAACTGGAAACGGCAGATTAAAAAAATGAAATATCTACATAGGCGTACAGAGGCCCATTATCAGCAACCATCACTCCTGTGTTAGCTAATCCAAGTGTATCTTTTTAAAAGGCTAATTGATCATTAGAAAACCCTTTTGCAATTATGTTAGCACAGATAAACTGTTGTGCTGATTTAAAGAAGCAATAAAACTGGCCTTCTTTAGACTAGTTGAGTGTCTTTAGCATCAGCATTTGTGGGTTCGATTACAGGCCTAGAAGGCCAGCATCCCAGAGTCGCCTCTTCACTGTTGACTTTGAGACTGGTGTTTTGCGGGTACTATTTAATGAAGCTGCCAGTTGAGGACTTGTGAGGTGTCTTTTTCTCAAACTAGACACTCTAATGTACTTGTCCTCTTGCTCAGGTGTGCACCGGGGCCTCAAATTCCTCTTTCTATTCTGGTTAGAGCCAGTTTGCGCTTTTCTGTGAAGAGAGTAGGACACAGCGTTGTACGAGATCTTCAGTTTCTTGGCAATTTCTCACATGGAATAGCCTTCATTTCTCAGAACAAGAATAGACTGACGAGTTTCAGAAGAAAGTTCTATGTTTCTGGCCATTTTGAGCCTGTAATCAAACCCACAAATGCTCATGCTCCAGATACTCAATTAGTCTAAAGGACAGTTTTATTGCTTCTTTAATCAGAACAACAGTTTTCTGCTGTGCTAACATAATTGCAAAAGGGTTTTCTAATGATCAATTAGCCTTTTAAAGTGAAACTTGTATTAGCTAACACAACGTGCCATTGGAACACAGGAGTGATGATTGCTGATAATGGGCCTCTGTACGCCTATGTAGATATTCCATAAATCTGCCATTTCCAGCCACAATAGTCATTTACAACATTAACAATGTCTACACTGTATTTCTGATCAATTTGATGTTATTTTAATGGACAAAAAACATGCTTTCTTTCAAAAACAAGGACATTTCTAAGTGACCCCAAACTTTTGAACAGTAGTGTACATCTACAGTTCACAATACCATCTGTTTATTGACCTTTAGGGCCACCGTAGCTTCCGCCTTAGGGCCACCGTAGCTTCCCCCTTAGGGCCACCGTAGCTTCCCCCTTAGGGCCACCGTAGCTTCCCCCTTAGGGCCACTAAAAGAAACGAAGACACTATTAATAATACAGAATTTAGTTTGAATCAAGTTGAGTTATAAGCTGAATCGTCACTGGGACATGTAATGTCAAAAGACATAATAAATCATTACTTATTGCAGTAATGTCATGAAAGACCTATCCTTGACCTGTGGACTTTGACAGCTTGTAGTGCAGTATCTGTGCTGTTGTTTCCTTAACCTGATCCCACTGTGCTGGAAGTGCTGGTGTGCTTCTTCACCTTGTGGTCAGTGGTGGGACTGACAGGCTTCCATACTTACCTGATCTCCCTCAACCAGACCACCAATGAGGATGTGAGTATCTGTATTCTCTACCATTCTCTATAGTATGTCTCAATAGTTTAAACTAGCGTCTTCTATCCCTAACTGGTGATTTAAAGAATGGAGATATGGAAAGGGAGGACATTTTAGATTGACACAGCCGGTCGTCTTGAAAATATTAGACCTAGGGCAGCAGCCCTAGGTCAGGGAATCATGATGGATTATTTTGGTAATTTAGATGTTTTTTTATTCCGTGGAGTGTCCTTTTCAGACAGACAACTCTTACAACAAATCACAAGTTTGGGTAGACAGGGCTTAAAATTGTGCTCATTAAAAACTCCTACCATAGCCAGTAGGCAGACCTGCCAGAATGTTGCGATTATAAAACCAAAGTTTGCAGGCAAAACCTTTGCAGTGGTTTTAGTGAAGGTAGTTGATACAAACTAGCCACTTGTGAAATTCACTCTCTTGCTAGTTATTATTTTGTGTCCGGGGGATGTTTACGCTAGGGCATCAAGTGGATAAGGCAATGTTGTAAGGAAGCCGGATGTCTCCGCTCTGCCCTTTCCTCTCTGCCAAACCACGTTTAAGTACAGGCGGGTATGCTGGAACATTGGTGCATTGCGGGAGGCAAGCCGTCTCTCTAGAGACACTGCACAGCTGGACACTTGAGTAAAACGTTTTTACATGACCACAGATCTGGGTTCAGATTAACTCTTCCCCTAGTACTTAACCATAAGGAGCTGCAATAAGATCGAACCCTGTGTCAGTTGTTAGGATCTTCTTCACTCCAGGGTACTGTTAATGCTAAAAGGGGAGTGCTAACATGGCGGGGCTTCATGTGGCTGGAAAGATACACACTTAGGGTGGGTGGTGTAAACATTACAGTTATACCACCTGTCAGCTGTCACCTTGGCAACCACACCCTTTTTGTTCTTTGCAGTCTTAGTTGGCACTAAAAGGCTGGAATCAATCAAATACGTCATAGCAATGTTTACTTTATATGGCCATTGCGTATGAACGGCAATGCAGGAGTGACTGAAGTTTGCTACATGGCACTCTTAGATACTCAAATCTGTGGGTATTACATAAACAAAACCATTTAAAAAATAAATAATTTAAAAGCCTTTTGAATATTGAGGCATTTGACAAGTTTGTCAGTGTCACTACCGCCTCCCCTTGCCCTCACTCCCAGCTGACCTTGTGTTGGTGTGGCGGGAGGATTCTGCTCTGCAATAGTGTCCTGTGTATGCAGCCGTACAGTGTCTTCGGAAAGTATTCAGACCCCTTGACTTTTTCCACATTTTTGTTACGTAACGAAGTAGTTTTTCCCCTCATCAATCTATAATGACAAAGCAAAAACAGGTTATTAGACATTTTTGCTAATTTATAAAAATACACTGATCACATTTACATGAGTATTCAGACCCTCTCAAGTGTTCTTGGGTATGACACTACAAGCTTGGCACACCTGTATTTGGGGAGTTTCTTCAGGTTGGATGGGGAATGTTGCTGCAAAACTATTTTCAGGTCTTTCCAGAGATGTTCGATTGGGTTCAAGTCCGGGCTCTGGCTGGGCCATTCAAGGACATTCAGAGACTTTTCCCGAAGCACTCCTGCATTGTCTTGGCTGTGTGCTTAGGGTTGTTGTCCTGTTGGAAGGTGAACCTTCGCCCCAGTCTGACGTCCTGAGCAGGTTTTCATCAAGGATCTCTCTGTACTTCGCTTCATTAATCGTTGCCTCGATCCTGACTGTCTCCCAGTCCCTGCCGCTGAACAACATCCCCACAGCATGATGCTGCCACCACCGTACTTCACCTTAGGGATGGTGCCAGGTTTCCTCCAGACGTGACGCTTGGCATTCAAGCCAAAGAGTGCAATCTTGGTTTCATCAGACCAGAGAATCTTGTTTCTCATGGTCTGAGAGTCTTTAGGTGCCTTTTGGCAAACTCCAAGCGGGCTGTCATGTGCCTTTTACTGAGGAGTGGCTTCGTCTGGCCACTCTACCATAAAGGCCTGACTGGTGGAGTGTTGCAGAGATTGTTGTCCTTCTGGAAGGTTCTCCCATCTCCACAGAGGAACTCTAAAGCTCTGTCAGAGTGACCATCGGGTTCTTGCTCACCTCCCTGACCAAGGCCCTTCTCCCCCGATTGCTCAGTTTGGCCATGCGGTCAGCTCTTGGAATAGTCTTGGTGGTTCCAAACTTCTTACATTTTAAGAATGATGGAGGCCACTGTGTTGTTGGGGACCTTCAATGTTGCAGACATTTTTTGGTACCCTTCCCCAGATCTGTGCCTCGATACAATCCTGTCTTGGAGCTCTACGGACAATTTTTTCAACGTCATGGCTTGTTTTTTGTCTTGACATGCACTGTCAACTGTGGGACCTTTATATAGACACGTGTGTGCCTTTCCAAATCATGTCCAGTCAATTGAATTTACAACAGGTGGACTCCAAGTTAGAAACATCTCACGGGTGATCAATGGAAACGGGGCACACTTGAGCTCAATTTTGAGTCTCATAGCAAAGGGTCTGAATACTTATGTAAATAAGATATTTCTGTTTTTATTTTTAATACATTTGAAAACATTTGTCTAAAAACCTGTTTTTGCTTTGACATTATGGGTTATTGTGTGTTAATTGCTGAGGATTTTTATTTAATCCATTTTAGAATATGGCTGTAACAACAAAATGTGGAAAAGTCAAACGGTCTGAATATTTTCCGAAGGCACTGTATATCTGTATCCAAGTTTTTCCCAGATGTGAGTGCAGAGGTGCTGGCAAGAGGCAGAGATGGCAGCAGTTGAAAGCTGCAGAGCTCTTTCTCTACTTTAATGTTTAATGTATTATTCATCTTCTTTCTCCCCTTGCACGCTGCCAGCCATCTTTTTACTGGTATTGAGCAGTGTGAGCAAAATGAGCCACTGTCACTTTGGTAGCAACACAGCACCGTGGCTGTCAGCCTGCCTTGTCTGTCATCAGGCTAATAATAGACATATCAATACCTGCAGGGCCTCGGCCCGCAGCCAAACGTGTGTCGTGAAGTGATTATCATTAATGCGATGACATGCTATTTATCGAATATTTAACTAATTATTACGTGATTAATTTAATCATGTAACAATCAACTCATTAGTAACCTGGGGTACCATGGGAAAAGTTTGTTTAATGAGTTACCGTTTACCGAATTAACTCAAGAATAGATCAGAATATCTCTATCATAGCAGTCAATAATTTGCTCATATCAATCTCATTCTGAACGTCGCATAATCCGTTAAATCTGCACGAACCCTAGTCTACATGACTCAGCGATAGACAAATTGGCTTAGTTAGTAAATAAATAATTACCTAAATAATCACACACAAGTACATTAACACACACAGGATACATTGATTACTAACAATGCAATAAAACGTCCCTAGTGGACTAACCCGGTATGACGGCTGGTTACACAATGAAAGGGGTGGGGAGAGGAGAGACAAAATAATTCAACGATTGAACATACAGTTGAATAATACGCTCATCGTACATATAGATATTTAGCACCCTAACAACCGCTCATTTGTATTTAGAAATGCAATGTACATATTTTTCACTTGTATGTCTTTGTCGTCTCTCTCAAATCACCCGATCCGTCTGTGACGAATAGTTCGACAGTGTCTGTTTGTGTAGGTCTCTGGTTGTCCACCAGAGGTCACCATGTCCTTAGTAGTTGTAGTAGTAGCTTTCTTTGTTCTGGAAGTGTTCGTTAGACTGGATACATCAGACATTCCAATGGTCCTTTGATAGGGAAATGTTCTTCTTTTCTCGTCTTCGGTCGAGTTTCCTTGTCTACGTTACATGCAGAGCTGCAGGTGATGCATGTCTAGTCTTCTCTGAGTTTGAGGGTCTTACCATTTTCTGGTCTTGTTGTTTTTTAAAAACATTTTGTAAAGTGTGGACCAAACCCTCACGTTCTATGGTCTCAATGGTTGATTATTCAGGGTACAGCTAGAACCACTCTACACCTCGGCAGCAACCCGGCATGTTTTGGTCTAATGTAAAGTCCTTTATAAGCACTCTGGGAAAAGGGGTGTATCATCCTTATGGCATAATGCCTGTGCTCATGTGGGTGTGGTTACTGACTGTGTAAAACTTTATATAACAACAATTATCTAATTTAGAAGGCTAAAATCACATTTCATCTTCACAAAAGTTGAGTAATTCTGACATATACATTGTGAAAGCTCTTAAAGTTACAATGTTTCCGTTAAACCGTCTTTTAATGACATCACAAATGATACGACATAATCATTGTTTGCATCCCCGCCGACAATTTCACACATTCTTTATGTTAGGAATAATGTTTCATTATCCACTTTTGGATGTTGAAGTTCTTTTGGCAAGAGTCTCTATACAACTCAGACATTCCATTCTTGGATACTGAGAGGCAGAGGGAGAAAGTTAGAAACCATTTACGACTGGTCGTTAAGTCATAAAACCGACCCAACTTCAGGTCTCTCTCGGTAAGAGTGTTTGCATCTGGCTGAAGCAGGGTTGGGCTAGATTCCATTCCAATTCAGTAGATTCCAGAACTGAAATTCCAATTTCCTCATTTAAAAACAAAGAATTTTGACTTGGATTGAAATGGAATTGACCCTAGGTGGAATAGATGACACGATAAATGTGTACCTTGCTATATGTGTTTCTACTGTATTTTTTTAAACTGGGGACTGTATTTTCTGTTAAACAGATCAAAGGCTCGTGGTCTGGAAAGAACCGGGTGCAGAACCCCTACAGCCACAAGAACATCATCAATAACTGCTGTGAAGTGCTGTGTGGGCCTGCATACCCCAGGTACAGTACTGTGCTGTAGGACCACTAGTGCAGTGTGGGCCTGCTTACCCCAGGTACTGTACTGTAGGACCACTAGTGCTTTGTGGGCATGCGTACCCCAGGTACTCTGCGGTAAGACCGTTAGTGCTGTGTGGGCCTGCATACCCCAGGTATTGTGCTGTCGGACCGCTAGTGCTGTGTGGGCCTGCGTACCCCAGGTACTGTGCTGTGTGGGCTTGCATACCCCAGGTATTGTGCTGTAGGACCACTAGTGCTGTGTGGGCCTGCATACCCCAGGTACTGTAGGACCACTAGTGCTGTGTGGGCTTGCATATGTCAGTTACTGTGCTGTAGGACCACTAGTGCTGTGTGGGCCTGCGTACCCCAGGTACTGTGCTGTAGGACATCTAGCTGCCTTGTCTCTGCTCAGAGGATGAACTAGTGTGGAAAATACTCTGCTTCTGTGTTCTTCTCATGGTCTCTCTCTTTTTTTTCTCTCTTTCTAACTTGTCTCTGTAATATTCTTCTTCTCTGTAGCCACCCTCCTCTGTCGTCCTCTTCCGACCCTCACCCATCCCTCCCTAGTCTCTCACTCTTGCTAACTTAGTCTCTCTTTTTATTCCCCTCATACCGTAGCCTCCCTCCCTCCCTCCCTCCCTCCCTCCCTCCCTCCCTCCCTCCCTCCGTCTCTATCTCGTTCTCTCTCTCCCTCCTCTCTGTTTCGGTAGTGAATAGGGTTGTGTTGATGACTGATTTGTCTGTCTTCCCTTGGCAGTGTCTTGGACAGAAGAGGGCTGATGCGGGATGATTTGCCTGTTCCCACATCCGCCGCCGAGCCTGCCACCAACAGCAATCCAGTGCCACAGACCACAGTAAGCACACACACACACTAATTTACTGTGTCTGGCACTAAAATCCTTCCAGCTTGCCAGACACAAAGCATAGTACAGTGAGCGTGCATAAAATATAGCCTAAATCAATAGAGCGAGAGGGAGGAGAGAAGGAAAGCAAAGGTGTACAGGGAGAACAATGTACTGTAGAGCAGAAACTGTTTTCCTTTTTTATAGAGATAGTATTAAAGTACTCAGCGGCTCACTGTTCTGTAGCCATTTTCTGCCTCTGTACAGATGCCATTTTGCACCTTGCATTGTCTGCAGTTGCCATTCCGTGCCTATGTATAGCTTATCTACTGTTGCACCTCACTATGTCTAGCTATTTTGTGCCTCGCTTTGTGTCTGTATATTTCTACTGGTACAATGTTTTCCCTTTTCACTTGCCCTGAATTCTAATACAGGCCAGCTATCAATAGTTCCTGGTCTTTGGTTACTATTAGAGTCTTCTTATTGTGCCATGTTCCCTCTGCAGAAAACTACAGCTCCACTCATCCCCAACGAGCACACCCCTGACGACGCCAAGCCCAGCATCGCAGACTCTGCCAACGCTCATGCAGAGAAAATAAGCCCCTCCCCCAGGGAGGAGAAGCTGCCCAGTCTACCCAAATCCTCGCCGACTCCCACCAAAGTCCCGCCCTTGGCCTCACCTGAAACTGACGCGGAGGCCTCATTTATTGCCAAGGATAAGGCACTCTAGCTGCATGGTTGGGGTTTTTCCTTGCCCTTCCCACAGTCCGTCACAATCTTTCCCTAAAGCGCTCTGTCTGGACCTGTGAGGGAGACACTTTAATCAGCTTCTGTATGAGCTATATGAGTGAGAAGCATCTGCCTGTAATGAGTGGAGAATAACTGCAAGGCTCTGACTCCCTGCTCATTCCACCAGATATGCAGAGTTGGTGCCCCCACCAAACCTGCATCCCCCCTAAGTTAGTGACTGCAGGACTGCTTGATTGACATTCACACTCCAGAAGGATGGTAGCTCGGCACCTTTCTCCTCCCCCTGAACATTGCATGGAAAAACACAGATAATGGGGAAACTAGGAACTGTGAACCCACTGGATGCAGATGACTGTATATCCTGGGTAGTGTGAGGCTGAAGGGGTCCTAAAATTGATTGTTAATGCTACTGTTTCTCTGTCTTTTGTTTTATAGCTGTGATGATTTTTTTAATGTGAAGAAGTCAGTTGTAAAATACTTAGCATTGCAAAATATCTGACAAATACACTTATTGTAAAGCCTCTAACACATCCACACTATTAGTCTGTTCTCAGAACCACACCGATCAGGCCCCAATGCAATCCATGGGAAGCTGGGCAGTTGGCACAACAGCTATTAGGATGATGAGGAAATAAGGACTGACAGCTAGTTTAGGGTGTGTTGAACAGGTAAACATGGCAGAGAAGGGAAACACTAACCATCGTTTATGGTTGCGGTAAAGAGGCAACCTTTTTGTCTCTTCAGTAAGGGATTCTAATGAACATCTCTAGAAATGTTGAGATTAAGGTGCCGCCTTGGCTACTATCCTTCCATTTTTAGACTGTCAGACACACACACACACACACACACACACACACACACACACACCAGGGTTGGGGCCGTCATTATACATTCAGTCAATTCAGAGGGTAAACTGAAAGGAAAAAAAGGTTGAACGATCTTCTGAAATGGCAGGCCGTTTCCAGGGGTACCCTCAGAGTTCCTGTATCTAGCATTAGAAGCAGCCACTTTGGTACGTCCCAGAGGGTGGGTCCCAGAGGGGGTGTGTGTCATTGTTGGGGGCATTTTCATTTCAATTCAGTCCATTCAGAAAGTAAACTGAAATTCCTTTTCCAAGTTTAAATTTTTTTTTTTGGAATTTCCATTGACCCTCTGAATTGACTTAATTTATAATTACGGCCCCAACCTGTGTGTGAGAGAGAGACAGAAGGTCTGATTGCTGTTGACAGTAGACACTAGTTACAGTGCCTTATCAAAAAGCTGCGCTGTCACATGCAACTATAACTAAGGTTGTCTAGCTACAGAGACCCTTAGACTCCAGGTCGAGCTACAGAGACCCTTAGACTCCAGTTCATGACTCAGCACTCCAAATCGTACATGCCAACTGTAAATAACATCCCTTTTTATACAGTTACCAATGAGACTTAGAGACAGCAGAAAATGAAGTAAAGCCATTGTTTAAATGTAAATAATATATGTAGGTGTTGAGAACTATTGGGTCTATTGCTGATGAAAAGGGAAGATTGAGAGAAGAGAACCAGGTTGTCTCTGTTTTTGAGTGTATGTGGCCAGTATTAGATATTTGCCTGTGAATGAACATCCACCCTGCTTCTTGCAAGTCATGCAACTTTTTAATTTTTCCTCTCTAGCTTCCACTGTCAACTTGGTGCCCTTTCTCCTTATCATCCACCTATTGCTGAGGACAGCTTTCATTATCTCCATTCCTCTTCCTCTCTGTGTTTCCCAGGGAAGATATTCAGTACACCAGCCATCTGTGGCGGGCTCATTATCAAACTGGAAAAGTGAGACGGCAGCTGCTTTCTCTCTTCTTTCTCATCTGTTCATTTCACACCAAACGGAACGGAGGATTGAGGGTTTGTGAGAGGCGGGCAAGGTGTGAGGATTTCAGCTGCTTTTCAACTAGGCTAGGATTCACAAAAGATGGTCAGTGAGAATTGGGTGATATGTTAAACTGCTACTGGTTGACAATGGAGAGAGTTTGTATTACTCATTGTGTTATATGTAAGGCAGAGTAATTGTGCTGTATACTTATATAGAAACTCGAGTATAACAATGTTGAGTCTTTCAGCCAACTGATAGGCCCAAGATGATAATTTATACATGACCAGAATAGAATAATACTTTAGTAATCTGATTTAATTCATATAAAGGATTGCAGCGCTACTGTATATGGCCAAGCAGTATGTTTAAACTTCTGTTCATTTGATTTCATTTCACAAATATTCTCTGTTCCAGTGTATTTGAATTAGGAATGTGAGTAGGGGAGTTACTAGTTGTTACAATTTACACTCAATAACATTACAACAGTAACCCAGACTTTATCCTGATTTGAACTATGAGTAAACACAACCACCTAGGCCCTTGCAGTGTTTTTATCACTATTTTAATTGTGCTCAGAAGGTGTAGGGTAAGGTTTCCCTAGACGCAGATCTTGAATCAGAATTTTACTCACTAATGGTTAGGATTGGGGGACGGGAAGCTGATCCTAAATCTGTACCTAGGGGAGATTTCACCCCAGAGCTGCCGATAATGTAAACTGCCTTTTGAAACAGACAACAAAGGGATGTTTTAATCAAATAGTGGTATACATTATTTTCTGAATTTCTATGTATGCAATTGTGAGAAGGCCTTTCAGGAAATGTCTTCTATTTTAATCATTTTTTCCCCAAAAACTTTTTTTCATCTTTCGGAGCAGTTCTTAGGCTTACCCTCAAACCAATCTTCCTATCAATTGAAGTTGAAAGTTTTTGTCCCTGAATAGTTTTTGGTTCTGGACAGTTGTAAAGATTCTCTCTCAATAGATAATTCCCTGCTGTACTGCTTCAATGGAGAGTGAGACTGTACTTGTGATTGTGATTAACAAATGAAAAGGGGAATGTTCATGTTAAAGTTTAAGCTGGTTGAAAACTAATTGAATGGATCGGACCCTTTTACTATATGCTATCTCTATGGGCATATAGTAATATTACATACAATGACCTGAGATGTTTGGAATTGTTTATCTCAATGTTGAGTTAACGTTTGGATGTATGATTTGGATTTATGTTACATGTGTACTACGAGGGTCTCCGATCTGAAGGCTCTGATCTAGACATGACAGTACATAATGCATACAGTACAGATACAATACCACTGATGGAATTATATTTATGTTCACTTTGTTTAGTAATAGCACTGTGATTATTTATATTTCATGATATTTCCCTCACTTTTTACATGATTGATTGGTGTATCTGGTAATTAAATTATTGTCTTATTAATAATGTTGTCTCTGAATTATTGCATGGAAAGGATTTTGTCTGCTTGAAACAATCTGTCAAATAATTTGCATACAGGGAGGGGCCAGGAAATCTGGTCACAATACAGACTCGGTGGAAGGATAAGGGACACATTTAAATACCATGTTTAGAAGCAGAAAACTTAGAACAGCTAGTAATTGTGTCATCCTGATCAGATGACACAATTACCACGTAATGCAAAGTGTAAATGGGGCAATAAATAGACATTTATTTAGACATAGACAGCAAGGAGTCATCATGCCAGGTAGTCCTGAGGCATGGTCCTAGGGCTCAGGTCCTCCGAAAGAAAGAGAGAATTAGAGAGGGCATACTTAAATTCACAAAGGACACCGGGTAAGACAGTAGAAGTACTCCAGATATTACAAACTGACCCTAGCCCCCCGACACAAATTACTGCAGCATAAATACTGGAGGCTGAGACAGGAGGGGTCAGGAGACACTGTGGCCCCATCCGATGATACCCCCGGACAGGGCCAAACAGGAAGGATATAACCCCACCCACTTTGCCAAAGCACAGCCCCCACACCACTAGAGGGATATCTTCAACCACCAACTTACCATCCTGAGACAAGGCCGAGTATAGCCCACAAAGATCTCCGCCACGGCACAACCCAAGGGGGGGCGCCAACCCAGACAGGAAGATCACGTCAGTGACTCAACCCACTCAAGTGACGCATCCCTCCTAGGGACGGCATGAAAGAGCACCAGTAAGCCAGTGACTCAGCCCCTGTAATAGGGTTAGAGGCAGAGAATCCCAGTGGAGAGAGGGGAACCGGCCAGGCAGAGACAGCAAGGGCGGTTTGTTGCTCCAGAGCCTTTCCGTTCACCTTCACACTCCTGGGCCAGACTACACTCAATCATATGACCCACTGAAGAGATGTCTTCAGTAAAGACTTAAAAGTTGAGACCGAGTCTGCGTCTCTCACATGGGTACGCTGAACATTCCATAAAAATGGAGTTCTATAGGAGAAAGCCCTGCCTCCAGCTGTTTGCTTAGAAATTCTAGGGACAATTAGGAGATCTGCGTCTTGTGACCGTAGCGTACGTGTAGGTATGTACGGCAGGACCAAATCGGAAAGATAGGTAGGAGCAAGCCCATGTAATGCTTTGTAGGTTAGCAGTAAAACCTTGAAATCAGCCCTTGCCTTAACAGGAAGCCAGTGTAGGGAGACTAGCACTGGAGTAATATGATCAAATTTTTGGGGGGTTCTAGTCAGGATTCTAGCAGCCGTATTTAGCACTAACTGAAGTTTATTTAGTGCTTTATCCGGGTAGCCGGAAAGTAGAGCATTGCAGTAGTCTAACCTAGAAGTAACAAAAGCATGGATACATTTTTCAGCATCATTTTTGGACAGAAAGTTTCTGATTTTTGCAATGTTACGTAGATGGAAAAAAGCTGTCCTTGAAACAGTCTTGATATGTTCGTCAAAAGAGAGATCAGGGTCCAGAGTAACGCCGAGGTCCTTCACAGTTTTATTTGAGACGACTTTACAACCATCAAGATTAATTGTCAGGTTCAACAGAAGATCTCTTTGTTTCTTGGGACCTAGAACAAGCATCTCTGTTTTGTCCGAGTTTAAAAGTAGAAAGTTTTCAGCCATCCACTTCCTTATGTCTGAAACACAGGCTTCTAGCGAGGGCAATTTTGGGGCTTCACCATGTTTCATTGAAATGTACAGATGTGTGTCATCTGCATAGCAGTAAAAGTTAACATTATGTTTTCGAATGACATCCCCAAGAGGTAAAATATATAGTGAAAACAATAGTGGTCCTAAAACGGAACCTGGAGGAACACCGAAATGTACAGTTGATTTGTCAGAAGACAAACCATTCACAGAGACAAACTGATATCTTTCCGACAGATAAGATCTAAACCAGGCCAGAACTTGTCCGTGTAGACCTATTTGGGTTTACAATCTCTCCAAAAGAATGTGGTGATCGATGGTATCAAAGGCAGCACTAAGGACTAGGAGCACGAGGACAGATGCAGAGCCTCGGTCTGACGCCATTAAAAGGGTATTTACCACCTTCACAAGTGCAGTCGCAGTGCTATGATGGGGTCTAAAACCAAACTGAAGCATTTTGTATACATTGTTTGTCTTCAGGAAGGCAGTGAGTTGCTGTGCAACAGCTTTTTCTAACATTTTTGAGAGGAATGGAAGATTCGATATAGGCCGATAGTTTTTAATATTTTCTGGGTCAAGGTTTGGCTTTTTCAAGAGTGGCTTTATTACTGGCACTTTTAGTGAGTTTGGTACACATCCGGTGGATAGAGAGCCGTTTATTATGTTCAACATAGGAGGGCCAAGCACAGGAAGCAGCTCTTTCAGTAGTTTAGTTGGAATAGGGTCCAGTATGCAGCTTGAAGGTTTAGAGGCCATGATTATTTTCATCATTGTGTAAAGAGATATAGTACTAAAACACTTGAGTGTCTCTCTTGATCCTAGGTCCTGGCAGAGTTGTACAGACTCAGGACAGCTGAGCTTTGGAGGAATACGCAGATTTAAAGAGCAGTCCGTAATTTGCTTTCTAATGATCATGATCTTTTCCTCAAAGAAGTTCATGAATTTATTACTGCTGAAGTGAAAGCCATCCTCACTTGGGGAATGCTGCTTTTTAGTTAGCTTTGCGACAGTATCAAAAATAAATTTTGGATTGTTCTTATTTTCCTCAATTAAATTGGAAAAATAGGATGATCGAGCAGCAGTGAGGGCTCTTCGATACTGCACGGTACTGTCTTTCCAAGCTAGTCGGAAGACTTCAAGTTTGGTGTGGCGCCATTTCCGTTCCAATTTTCTGGAAGCTTGCTTCAGAGCTCGGGTATTTTCTGTATACCAGGGAGCTAGTTTCTTATGACAAATGTTTTTAGTTTTTAGGGGTGCAACTGCATCTAGGGTATTGCGCAAGGTTAAATTGAGTTCCTCAGTTAGGTGGTTAACTGATTTTTGTCCTCTGACGTCCTTGGGTAGGCAGAGGGAGTCTGGAAGGGCATCAAGGAATCTTTGTGTTGTCTGAGAATTTATAGCACGACTTTTGATGCTCCTTGGTTGGGGTCTGAGCAGATTATTTGTTGCGATTGCAAACGTAATAAAATGGTGGTCCGATAGTCCAGGATTATGAGGAAAAACATGAAGATCTACAACATTTATTCCATGTGACAAAACTAGGTCCAGAGTATGACTGTGGCAGTGAGTAGGTCCAGAGACATGTTGGACAAAACCCACTGAGTCGATGATGTCTCCAAAAGCCTTTTGGAGTGGGTCTGTGGACTTCCATGTGAATATTAAAATCACCAAAAATGTGAATATTATCTGCTATGACTACAAGGTCCGATAGGAATTCAGGGAACTCGGTGAGGAACGCTGTATATGGCCCAGGAGGCCTGTAAACAGTAGCTATAAAAAGTGATTGAGTAGGCTGCATAGATTTCATGACTAGAAGCTCAAAAGATGAAAACGTCATTTTTTTTTTTTGTAAATTTAAATTTGCTATCGTAAATGTTAGCAACACCTCCGCCTTTGCGGGACGCACGGGGGATATGGTCATTAGTGTAACCAGGAGGTGAGGCCTCATTTAACACAGTAAATTCATCAGGCTTAAGCCATGTTTCAGTCAGGCCAATCACATCAAGATTATGATCAGTGATTAGTTCATTGACTATAACTGCCTTTGAAGTGAGGGATCTAACATTAAGTAGTCCTACAGAGGGTAGTGCGTACGGCCCAGTACATCACTGGGGCTAAGCTGCCTGCCATCCAAGACCTCTACACCAGGCGGTGTCAGAGGATGGCCCTAAAAATTGTCAAAGACCCCAGCCACCCCAGTCATAGACTGTTCTCTCTACTACCGCGTGGCAAGCGGTACCGGAGCGCCAAGTATAGGACAAAAAGGATCTCAACAGTTTTTACCCCCAAGCCATAAGACTCCTGAACAGGTAATCAAATGGGTACCCGGACTATTTGCATTGTGTGCCCCCCCACCCCCTCTTTTACGCTGCTGCTACTCTCTGTTATAAATAGTCACTTTAACTCTACATTCATATACATACTACCTCAATTGGCCCGACCAAACAGTGCCCCCGCAAATTGGCTAACCGGGCTATCTGCATTGTGGCCGTGCCTGTATATAGCCTCGCTACTGTTATAGCCTCGCTACTGTTATTTTTCACTGTCTTTTTACTGTTGTTTTTATTTCTTTACTTACCTATTGTTCACCTAATACCTTTTTTGCACTGTTGGTTAGAGCCTGTAAGTAAGCATTTCACCGTAGGGTTGTATTCAGCGCACGTGCATTCGGCGCACGTGACAAATAAACTTTGATTTGATTTGAACTGCCCGAGTTACACCAGGAACGCACAATCCCTCCATCAGTGCTCAGACTGTCTGCAATAGGCTGAGAGAGGCTGGACTGAGGGCTTGTAGGCCTGATGTAAGGCAGGTCCTCACCAGACATCACTGGCAACAACGTCGCCTATGGGCACAAACCCACCGTCCCTGGACCAGTGGTCCAAAAAGTGGTCTTCACTGACAAGTCGTGGTTTTGTCTCACCAGGGGTGATGGTCGGATTCACGTTTAACGTCGAAGGAATGAGCGCGACACCGAGGCCTGTACTCTGGAGCGGGATCGATTTGGAGGTGGAGGGTCCGTCATGGTCTGGGGCGCTGTGTCACAGCATCATCGGACTGAGCTTGTTGTCATTGCAGGAAATCTCAACGCTGTGCATTACAGGGAAGACATCCTCCTCCCTCATGTGGTACCCTTCCTGCAGGGTCATCCTGACATGACCCTCCAGCATGACAATGCCACCAGCCATACTGCTTGTTCTGTGCGTGATTTCCTGCAAGACAGGACTGTCAGTGTTCTGCCATGCCAGCGAAGAGCCCGGATTTCAATCCCATTGAGCACGTCTGGGATCTGTTGGATCGGAGGGTGAGGGCTAGGGCCATTCCCCCAGAAATGTCCGGGAACTTGCAGGTGCCTTGGTGGAAGAGTGGGGTAACATCTCACAGCAAGAACTGGCACATCTGGTGCAGTCCATGAGGAGGAGATGCACTGCAGTACTTAACGCAGCTGGTGGCCACACCAGATACTGACTGTTACCCCACCCCTTTGTTCAGGGACACATTATTCCATTTCTGTTAGTCACATGTCTGTGGAACTTTTTCAGTTTATGTCTCAGTTGTTGAATCTTGTTATGTTCATACAAATATTTACACATGTTAAGTTTGCTGAAAATAAAAGCAGTTGATAGTGAGAGGACGTGTCTTTTTTTGCTGGGTATATATGTACAGTTCCAGTCAAACATTTGGACACACCTTCTCAAGTGTTATTCTTTATTATGACTATTTTCTACATTGTAGAATAATAGTGAAGACATCAAAACTATGAAATAACACATGGAATCATGTAGTAACCAACAAAGTGTTAAATAAATCATGTGTGCCTTGTTAAAAGTTAATTTGTGGAATTTCTTTCCAACTTAATGTGTTTGAGCCAATCAGTTGTGTTGTGACAAGGTAGGGTTGGTATACAGAAGATAGGATAGGCGTCCCGTCAACGTGACAGCTTTAAATCATGCTGCGCCTTGTGTCATGATCGCAGATTTTAGAGAAACAACAAATGTCATTACATATAAGTGTCTTATATCGGCTGGAAGCTTAAATTCTTGTTAATATAACTGCACTGTCCAATTTACAGTAGCTATTACTGCAGAAAAATGCCATGCCATTGTTTGAGGAGAGCTCCTAACAACAAAACACTTTTTTCACCGTGATAGGTTTGATAAATTCACCTCTGAAGGTGAAATTTGTACTTACATTATGAAATCTTGCTCTGATTTATCCTCCAAAGGGTCCCAGAGATAACATGAAGTGTCGTTTTGTTAGATAAAATCCTTTTTCATATCCTAAAAAGGTCCATATAGCATGCACGATCGATTTTGTATTTCCACTCGTTCAATTTGCAAAGAAAGGAATCTGTGAAAATCTAACCCTAAATGTTGTTTCAACCAGCCAAATCACGTTCGTATGTATTCCTCAGAGATCCTAGAACGTTGCCAGACTTATATCTTTAGGGGTGTAGTATGTTCTATAGACACCATATTTGGTCAGAGAGCAACACCTTCAAGGCACGCCGATGACGTGGGCGGTCTTCACTTGAACGACTCTAACTTTGTCAAATAAGCACCGATCGGGGTCAAACAAAGCTAGCTAGATAGCCAATGAGGAATGAGGCAACCCTGTATATGTCGTCAAATGTAGCTACTAACCTTGTACGACAGCATGCCTTTTCCTTTTGGACAAAACTTATAATATGGCTACTAATACTGGAATAGCTAAATCAAAGTTCAAGTATACAGATTTGACGATATTCTTGCAGAAAAATGTAATATGAATGCAAATGTACCTTTCACGATTTGCCCATATGTACCTGGGTGACTTCACACTAAATGTCATGTAGCTTGCTCATACTTCAAGCTATCCGTCTGAAACTTTGCACATACACTGCCGCAATCTTGTGGACACCATCGGAATTACAACCAGAGTGATGGCTGGAACTGGGACCTTTCTCTTGCATTTCAAAGAGGATGGTAGAAAAAAAAGGTTGTTTTTTTCTTTGTATTTTCTTCTACCAGAACTATTGTGTTATATTCTCCTACATCCAATTCACATTTCCACAAACTTCAAAGTGTTTCCTTTCAAATGGTACCAAGAATATGCATATCCTTGCTTCAGGGCCTGAGCTACAGGCAGTTAGATTTGGGTATGTCATTTAGGCGAAATTGAAAAAAAGGGGGCTATCCTTAAGAAGTTTTTAAAAAACAGACGCCACTATGCAAGTGACCACTTCAATAGAATGTCACTGCAACAACTGTTTATAGATGTAGCTGGTAAATTCACTCTGGCTATCTTCTCTAATTTCAGAGCACTCTCGTCTGTCTGCCAGAGAGCAGAATAACTGACGAATTTACAAACGCTCAACACCTGTTGAATATGGTCAGTGTCAGTAAATGTTGGCAAAAAAAAGTGTAAATTGTTGCCAGCAGTACAGTTGCAGTCACCATCGATCTGCATAACATCAAAAACAGCCTAACCAGCTCTGCTAGGGCGAGTAAATTGGTCAGTGAGCTGTTCTCTCATTTGTGTTTGGAAGTAGCTAGCAAGCTTGCTAAAGTTAGCCAGTTAGCTTGGGTGCTTGATTGTTGTTAGGACAGAAGGCTCGGCTCAAACCTTAAAGAGATGGGTGGGGCTAAAGCTTAAGAGGGTGTGAATGATGCTGAATGGGTGGAGACAAAGAAGAGCTCTCCAGTAGGTACCAAAATATTCAAAGGCTATTTTCTCAAAAGTGAGGTTACAAGCTTATCAAAATTAGCAGAATTACTTTGCCATTGTTCCTCAAATGCAGTGTATGATATACATTTTGTAGCCCTGCGTCTCTACTGTTATCCAATGTAAAAAACACAATTTCAATTTTTGCTACATAAGACCAGATCAAGGCGGTCGGTCACAGATAGACTTGGTCTTTTACCAAATATGGCTATCTTCTGTATACCAACCATACCTTGTCACAACACAACTGATTGGCTCAAACGCATTAAGACATGTAGCTAGGTAAACAATTAACCATAATCCCAACTCCTGAAGTTACCACCCTGCATGAATCTGCAGGTAGCTAACCCACCAGGTTCAATGTTAGCTAGCTAACATTAGGCTATAACTAGCAAAGCAAATGGCTCTGAGATACGAATAATGAGATTCGACTTGGTGACATATGCTGGATTTAGACAGGCAGACTGATTCTGATATTTTACCACTAATTGGTCTTTTGACCAATCAGATCAGCTCTGAAAAAGATCTGTGATTGGTCAAAATATAAATTAGTAGAAAAAATAATTGGTCTGGCTGTCTAAACGCAGCCCTTCTGTGTCACAAACTGCGTTTAACATCCTCAACCCTGCCTCCAACCTTCTTCCCTGACCCCCCCACACTACCTCACTTACCCTCCAACCTTCCTCCCTGACCCTCCACACTACCTCCAATCTACATCCCTGACACTCTAACCAACCTTCCTCCACACTACCTCCAGCCTACCTCCCTGACTCTCCAACCTTCCTCCCTGACCCTCCACACCACCTCCCTGTGAGCCTTGTCTTTACTGGACTCAACCCATTGACCTGACACTAAGCTCTGCCCACTAAGCTTTTATCCAACCAGTAAATTCTCCGGACTACTTTCGAAGGTTGTCAAGAAGATCTGCTCACAATCAATTATTTGAATCATCTTCAATGGTCAAAAAAATTGAGCACAATCAGAACGTGGATAAAATCAGGACACATGTTAGCACCAGGTATAAATGGCGCTATTAACAGTGCTCTCTGTGTGCAGTGGTAGGGTTCTGTCCTATAGTGTATCTTGTGTAATGCCCAGGTTAATTGACTATGAACTGTTTTATTTCAAATTGAATACAGAAAAGTCTACCAAACAAATATGACAGAAAATACAGATTTTTCTTATTTACAATGATGGCCTACGCTGGGCCAATTGTGCGCCGCCCTATGGGACTCCCAATCATGGCCGGTTGTGATACAGCCTGGATTCGAACCAAGGTGTCTGTAGTGACGCCTCTAGCACTGAGATGTAGTGTCTTAGACTGCTGCGCCACTCGGTAGCCCTTTAGCTTTGGTGGTGTCAAATGTGTAAAAGTTATACAGTCCACATATTCATGGTTTTATTTCAGTTTATTTCCCAAATAACAGATGAAAAAACATGCATGCAAAAAAACATTACACATCAAACACAATTAAAATGTTAAAAATGAACAGAGAACTTGACAGAATAAAGGATTTTTTTTAAAGTGACAGAAAATGTATATTTCCTACCTATACATTGATGGGAATATGAAATACGTGACCATATCAGGTCAGAAACACATAGAAGAATATTACAGTTTGTATGTCCTCACTAAGGTCTTTAATATCCATGTCAGAACTAATAGTAGCCTGGAAAGATGACAAGAAGGCTCTGAGTTTATACAAAATCCACTCAGGCCTGCTCAAATGACATGGTATCAGTGAAAAGGATGACACTTGCGCAATCAATTCATATTTACAGCTTGACCACACCAAGCTTTCAAAAGTCATGTATTCTTCCAAAACATTTCCAATAGTTACTGGTGAAGCTCCGGCTGCAGCCTTGTGACCTTTGTTTTAAAAGTGTGCAGGCCACAAATGAAAAGAAACTCCCTCTCAATATATATGGCTTAATCCTGATTATCACTCTATTCTGATAGTTTGAATCAATTAACCAATTGTCGTTGGCTTTTGATAAATGTCCATCAGTACAGTCAACCAACCAAGGCTCATCAATTCCAGAGCCTCTCTTCAGTTTTCAGGTGACCACCACGTCCACTGTAAGCTCCTGCAGTTGCTCCTCAACAGAACTCAGCTGACCCTCCTCAACCTGGTGCTGCTCTGGCTCCTGGTTAGACTTCTGCTCTGTACCTGGCTCTCCCTCTGGTTCATGGCGCCCGTTCTCCAGGTTTTCTGTGCTCTCGAAGCAGCCCGAGTCCCTGGGTACATCACCCTTCTCCTCAACGCTACTTACCTCCTCCTCTGGCTCAGACTCATCATCCGCTGAGAGGGACAAAGACAAGACAACCATCACCATTAATACAGCAGGGTTAACCATCCCTTCAAGTGTTGGTACAAATGCCATTATTTCAGTATGTGCTTCTAACGTTTTGACTTGACTTTTAAATTGCCTTTAAAAGTCAAGTGCAGAGCGATGTCAGTGCAGTGTGGTTCGTTTGAATCCTGGCCATAGTGTATGTAATTAGAACAGGGAAGCATGTCGGAGCTGCTAGCCCCTCAGGCTAAGGGCCAACCAAGTGGTTATGTTCCGAGCAGAGGAAACAGCTAGAGAAAGGTGTTTAAATGAGGGCTAATGATCTGGCTGGAGGAAAGAGAGCTCCCATATCAAAAGTGTTCCTGAGGGCCAAATGGGGTTTCCTACAGGCCAATGAGCACAACGAGAAAATGTGAGCAGAATGTTGTACCATTACTGTACAGTGAGCTTCATAAAATTAAGCTAATTAGCGAACAGTTTTCCCGGAAAGGAGAGAAAGCTGATGATAGTACAGAGAAAGCTGGTGATAGTACAGAGAAAGCTGGTGATAGTACAGAGAAAGCTGGTGATAGCACAGAGAAAGCTGGTGATAGTACAGAGAAAGCTGGTGATAGTACAGAGAAAGCTGGTGATAGCTCAGAGAAAGCTGGTGATAGTACAGAGAAAGCTGGTGATAGTACAGAGAAAGCTGGTGATAGCACAGAGAAAGCTGGTGATAGTACAGAGAAAGCTGGTGATAGTACAGAGAAAGCTGGTGATAGCACAGAGAAAGCTGATGATAGTACAGAGAAAGCTGGTGATAGCACAGAGAAAGCTGGTGATAGCACTGTACAGAGAAAAGAGTACACTTCTAGACCTTGCTGAAAATGTCCTGCATTACATTACATCTTGAAGTACCACATAAGAGGCTATGAGGGAGGCTCCCAAGTAGAAGATAAAATTGACTGTATATACAAATAAATATACACAATTTGCTGATTGACTACAAGTACATTATTGCATCGACTAGCTGCAGTAAATAATGATATCTGTGTGTGGTGGGCCTCATGTAGGTGTGTTTATGTGTGATCATAATGTGATCATGGGCCTCCTATAGTGCGAGTACGTTATTATATGGAATGAATAGTGGACCTACATTCACGCAGCAGCTCAGTAGCAGTCAGGATCTTTGAACGTTGTTCAGCATCTGTGATGTTGAGCTCATTGAGGTGGGACTCCTTCAGTCCGCCAAAGTCCTCCAGGCTCTGGAAGCCATGCATAGACAGCAAAGAGCCCAGCTCCTGAACAACAGAGAGAAGCATCACATTAACATTACACAACATCCAAAAAAAAAGGTTAATTGACAGGGAATTCTGAGAGCTTCGAATGAATTGCAATTATATGATTATATTATATTAATTATATGTATTTATCCAATTTCACTAAGGTCTTTATACAGCTCTCAGTGTTTAAACTCTTCCCATCTCAACTGATCCAAGTTAGTAATGATTGCTCTTTGATTGCGTTCTCTAAGCCACCTGTCTATTTGAATCTCTGTGAGATTAAGAGGATATGATTGTCTTACGATGAGACCGATCCTCTCCAGTACTTCCTCCAGGGTCTGGGGCTTGTCTTTGGCCGTGGAGCGGCGGTTCTTGCCGGAGCACTTCTTCCTCATGGGCGGTGTGGCCTCGTCCGGTAGGATGTTGACGTAGATGAACTTAAAGGTGCCCACCTTGTTGTTGAGCTTACCCGTCCATGTGCCCACCGGGTCTTTCTCAATTATCTGGATGATGTCACCTTTCTGCAGGAGAAACAGTGAATGATGACTACCTCCATCCAAACATGATCTGCATTCCAGTTACATAAACAGTGAATGATGACTACCTCCATCCAAACATGATCTGCATTCCAGTTACATAAACAGTGAATGATGACTACCTCCATCCAAACATGATCTGCATTCCAGTTACATAAACAGTGAATGATGACTACCTCCATCCAAACATGATCTGCATTCCAGTTACATAAACAGTGAATGATGACTACCTCCATCCAAACATGATCTGCATTCCAGTTACATAAACAGTGAATGATGACTACATCCATCCAAACATGATCTGACACGACTCCAACACCATCATTAAGTTTGCAGACGACACAACAGTGGTAGGCCTGATCACCGACAACGACGAGACAGCCTATAGGGAGGAGGTCAGAGACCTGGCCGGGTGGTGCCAGAATAACAACCTATCCCTCAACATAACCAAGACTAAGGAGATGAGTGTGGACTACAGGAAAAGGAGGACCGAGCACACCCCATTCTCATCGACGGGGCTGTAGTGGAGAAGGTTGAGAGCTTCAAGTTCCTTGGTGTCCACATCAACAACAAACTAGAATGGTCCAAACACACCAAGACAGTCGTGAAGAGGGCACGACAAAGCCTATTCCCCCTCAGGAAACTAAAAAGATTTGGCATGGGTCCTCAGATCCTCAAAAGGTTCTAAGTTGCAACATCGAGAGCATCCAGACTGGTTGCATCACTGCCTGGTACGGCAATTGCTCGGCCTCTGACCGCAAAGCCCTACAGAGGGTAGTGCGTATGGCCCAGTACATCACTGGGGCTAAGCTGCCTGCAATCCAGGACCTCTACACCAGGCGGTGTCAGAGGAAGGCCCAAAAATTGTCAAAGACCCCAGCCACCCCAGCCACAGACTGTTCTCTCTACTACTGCATGGCAAGCGGTACCGGAGTGCCAAGTCTAGGACAAAAAGGCTTCTCAACAGTTTTTACCCCCAAGCCATAAGACTCCTGAACAGGTAATCAAATGGATACCCGGACTATTTGCATAGTGTCCCCCCCCAACCCCTCTTTTTAAGCTGCTGCTACTCTCTGTTTATCATATATGCATAGTCACTTTAACTATATAATCATGTACATACTACCTCAATTGGGCCGACCAACCAGTGCTCTCGCATATTGGCTAACTGGGCTATCTGCATTGTGTCCCACCCACCAACACCCTCTTTTACACTACTGCTACTCTGTTCATCATACACACATAGTCACTTTAACCATATCTACATGTACATACTACCTCAATCAGCCTGACTAACCGGTGTCTGTATGTAGCCTCGCTACTTTTATAGCCTCGCTACTGTATATAGCCTGTCTTTTTACTGTTGTTTTATTTCTTTACCTACGTGTTGTTCACCTAATACCTTTTTTGCACTATTGGTTAGGTAAGGTCTACACCTGTTGTATTCAGCGTACGTGACAAATCAACTTTGATTTGATTTGAGTTACATTTGAGTTACATACGTTTGTGGTATATGTCACTCTATACTTCACTGAGCTACTCTACTACTACTGTAATTGTATAATTCACATAGCTACTCTAATACTACAGAAATTGCATACTTCACTGAGCCACTATAATCCTACAGTAATTGTATACTTCACTGAGCTACTCTAATAATACTATAATTGTATACTTCACTGATCTACTCTAATTCTATACTTCACTGAGCTACTTTAATACTACTGTAATTGTATACTTCACTGAGCTACTGCAATACTACTGTAATTATGTTATATGTCTAATCTGATCAGCGCTCAGTAAAATTGCCTCCTATAGAGAGTCAGCCATGGATAATGACTAAGGAACCATTCTTTTATTTCACAATCTGTTAACAAGTTCCCTAGGGAGGGTCTTACTTGGTAGTCTGCCTGAACCAGTATAAACGCTGAGGGTACCGTCAGTCTGGTTAAACCAGTATAAATACTGAGGCTAACTTAAATCTGGTTAAACCAGTCTACTTACTTGGAGCTTGAGGGACTCAATGTCGTAGGGGCTGGGGATGAAGTCTGTGTGGACGCGGGCGCGACCACAGAAGGGGCCTGTGTAGGGAGGACTGGACTCCTCCAGCCTCATGCTGTCTCTCTGGCTGTAGCCACTGTCTAGGCTCTGGCGGTCCCCACCTGCAGCACGCATAGACAGACAATCGCAGGCATTGTCAGCTTGTCTAACAGCCTTACAGTTCCATGAAGGGTTTCCCTGAAAATAAGAAGCTGAACCATACTCAAAGTTTATAGCCATACCCATTCCAAAATTCCCAAGCTTGTGGCTGTGCCATGATTGGTAATGGGAGCGCCCAGCAACCATGGACATGTCTACGATTAAAATTCATATCTACTATGGGCTTCTGATTTGAATGTAGTGAGGGTTAGCTTGATGTACTTGACTTGTTAGACAGGTTCAATAAAATATATTTTAGTTTACACCCAGAGAGCTGGCGAGAGAGGGGGCTGTGGATGGTGTCCTCTGAACCTGTGGAGCACATGGAGGTCCTATTGCCTGCTGTCAGGTCTGGCATCCAGTCTGTGGTGGGGGACGGGGAGCCCTCCTCACCACTTTCCCCCTGTACATAGAGGATATTGATTAGTATTCAACAACAGACAGCGCATTCAGGTCAACATTTGTCCTAACCATAGACATACTGTATATTCATTATACAATATACATATATTTTGATTATATACAAATTATTTTGTTATATATATGTCTGGCCCTAAAATGAGGCTATAGTACATATACAGACAGCTTTCTGAGGGCCATACATCAGAAAAGTCTCCAAAGTAGACTGTGTTGTAGTGTGGCCTCATATGGTAGAACATCTTGTAGCTGTGAAAGCCTGAACCTTTTTGGATGCTGTTTGAATGTGACCACTAAGGGGAGACATTGTCAACCTTTTGAACATTTTCCTTTTGAACATACATATACAGTTGAAGTCAGAAGTTTACATACACCTTAGCCAAATACATTTAAACTCAGTTTTTCACAATTCCTGACATTTAATACTAGTAAAAATTCCCTGTCTTAGGTCAGTTAGGATCACCACTTTATTTTAAGAATATGAAATGTCAGAATAATAGTAGAGAGAATTATTTATTTCAGCTTTTATTTCTTTCATCACATTCCCAGATGGTCAGAAGTTTACATACACTCAATTAGTATTTGGTAGCATTGACTTTAAATTGTTTAACTTGGGTCAAACGTTTTGGGTAGCCTTCCACAAGCTTCCCACAATAAGTAGGGTGAATTTTGGCCCATTCCTCCTGACAGAGCTGGTGTAACTGAGTCAGGTTTGTAAGCATCCTTGCTCGCACACGCTTTTTCAGTTCTGCCCACAAATTTTCTATGGGGTTGAGGCTTTGTGATGGCCACTCCAATACTTTGACTTTGTTGTCCTTAAGCCGTTTTACCACAACTTAGGAAGTATGTTTGGTGTCATTGTCCATTTGAAAGATTTGCAACCAAGCTTTAACTTCCTGACTGATGTCTTGAGATGTTGCTTCAATATATCCATATTTTTCCTTCCTCGTGAAGCCATCTATTTGTGAAGTGCACCAGTCCCTCCTGCAGCAAAGCACCCCCACAACATGATGCTGCCCCCCCATACTTCACAGTTGGGATGGTGTTCTTTGGCTTGCAAGACTCCCCCTTTTGCCTCTAAACATAATGATGGTTATTATGGCCAAACAGTTCTATTTTGGTTTAATCAGACCAGAGGACATTTCTCCAAAAAGTAAGATCTTTCTCCCAATGTGCAGTTGCAAACCGTAGTCTGGCTTTTTAATGGCGGTTTTGGAGCTGTGGCTTCTTCCTTGCTGAGCGACCTTTCAGGTTATGTCGATATAGGACTCGTTTTACTGTGGATATAGATACTTTTGTACTTGTTTCCTCCAGCATCGTCACAGGGTCCTTTGCTGTTGTTCTGAGATTTATTTGCACTTTTTGCACCAAAGTACGTTCATCTCTAGGAGACAGAACGCGTCTCCTTCCTGAGCGGTATGACGGCTGCGTGGTCCCATGGTGTTTATACTTGAGCACTATTGTTTGTACAGATGAACGTGGTACCTTCAGGCATTTGGAAATTGCTCCCAAGGATGAACCAGACTTGTGGAGGTCTACAAATTTTTTTCTGAGGTCTTGGCTGATTTCTTTTGATTTTCCCATGATGTCAAGCAAAGAGGCACTGAGTTTGAAGGTAGGCCTTGAAATACATCCACAGGTACACCTCCAATTGACTCAAATGATGTCAATTAGCCTATCAGAAGCTTCTAAAGCCATGACATCATTTTCTGGAATTTTCCAAGCTGTTTAAAGGCACAGTCAACTTAGTGTATGTAAACTTCTGACCCACTGGAATTGTGATACAGTAAATTATAAGTGAACTAATCTGTCTGTAAACAATTGTTGGAAAAATGACTTGTGTCATGCATAAAGTAGATGTCCTAACCGACTTGCCCAAACTATAGTTCGTTAACAAGAAATTTGTGGAGTGGTTGAAAAATGAGTTTTAATGACTCCAACCTAAGTGTATCTAAACTTCCAACTTCAACTGTATATATATACAGTTGAATATAACCCCAAACAATGCGGTTTGGGGTTTTACTGTGTGTGTGTGTATATATATATATATATATACACACACACAGTAAAACCGGTTTGGGGTTTGACTGGGGTTTTACTGTGTGTGTGTATATATATATATATATATATATATATATATATATATATATATATATATATATATATATATATATATATATATATACTGTGTGTGTATGTATATATATATATATATATATATATATATATATATATATATATATATATATATATATATATATACATACACACACAGTATATATATATATATATATATATATATATATACTGTGTGTGTATGTATATATATATATATATATATATATATATATATATATATATATATATATATATATATACATATATACATACACACACACACACAGTAAAACCCCAAACCGCATTGTTTGCTTGCTAGGCTGGGTTCGGCTAATGTAAAAAGGGCTTTATAAATCAATTTGATTGAAATTTGATTGATATGTAGTTATATCCATGATCACTCAAATGAATGTCTGTCATTTTCAGGGTTAAACTGAATATCTATGCCTAAAATTATGTTTTTTTATTTCACACATTTAAAACTATATTTGAATATAAATTAGTTGTACAATCATACATTATGTTCATATTTACAATATAATTGTCATTTTAGTAGACAACATGTTTGATTTTTTGGTAAGAAGACCTACACACGATGTTAGGGTTGTGACTAGATGGAGTACAACTACGACCGGACGTTACTTTTCATAACAGGTGACCATTTTAGCTAACCCTAACCCTTTTCCTAACCTTAACCTAATTCTTCTAAACTACCACTTTAATTCTCCTAACCTGCAATGAAAAAGTAACTTCTGGTCATAGCTGTACTCCACCTACTTGATGTTAGCTTTGGAACATTCTTTGCAAAGTCCAAACCAGATGTACTACAGTACCCATAATACATCACCCTACACTTACCCCCTCTGCCAGGGCCTTCTGTACCCTCTTGGAGGTTTTACGGGTCATGGTGCGTGAGATGACGTTACGCCATGACTTCTTCCCCTGCTTACTGCCACTCTTCACTGCCTCCTCCTCAGACACATCCTCCGGCACCTAGAGGGTTACTTTTGGTTACCATTTCAACATCTACTTAAGTCAATTTGTGTAAGATGGGGGTGATGTGCAATGCTGTTATCTGTGTAGGATCACAAGAATTGTGAATTCTCAGACACAAATTAAGTGCACAGGGTCACCTAACCTAACGGTTTTTATTCACTAAAATTAAAGTTATCACAGTAACTTGTGTGGGGATGTGCTCTAGTGGTTCACACACACGCATGCTGCGATTCACACACACACACACACACACACACACACACACATTGCCATGTGTGACGTGAATCAGTGATTGGGACACTGTGTCGGTGAAAGTGCTTCCAGTAAAGCTTGGCTGTGATGAAAGCTTGTGTGTGTCACTGGCAGCAGGCCAGCAAATTTTGACCTGAAGGCGCTGTCTTGGTGAGAGAACAGAACAGAGTAGAACAGAACAGAGTCGAACAGAACAGAGTCGAACAGAACAGAGTCGAACAGAACAGAGTAGAACAGAACAGAGTCGAACAGAACAGAGTCGAACAGAACAGAGTCGAACAGAACAGAGTAGAACAGAACAGAGTAGAACAGAACAGAGTAAAACAGAACAGAGTCGAACAGAACAGAGTCGAACAGAACAGAGTCAAACAGAACAGAGTCGAACAGAACAGAGTAAAACAGAACAGAGTAAAACAGAACAGAGTAAAACAGAACAGAGTCGAACAGAACAGAGTCGAACAGAACAGAGTCGAACAGAACAGAGTCGAACAGAACAGAGTCGAACAGAACAGAGTCGAACAGAACAGAGTAGAACAGAACAGAGTCGAACAGAACAGAGTAGAACAGAACAGAGTAGAACAGAACAGAGTCGAACAGAGCAGAGTCGAACAGAACAGAGTCGAACAGAACAGAGTCGAACAGAACAGAGTCGAACAGAACAGAGTAAAACAGAACAGAGTAAAACAGAACAGAGTAAAACAGAACAGAGCCGAACAGAACAGAGTAGAGCATAACAGAGCAGAGTAGAACAGAACAGAGCAGAGTAGAACAGAACAGAGCAGAGTAGAACAGAACAGAGCAGAGTAGAACAGAACAGAGTAGAACAGAACAGAACAGAGTAGAACAGAACAGAGTAGAGCAGAGCATAACAGAACAGAGTAGAGTAGAACAGAACAGAGTAGAGCAGAACAGAGTAGAGCATAACAGAGCAAAACAGAGCAGAGTAGAGTAGAACAGAACAGAGTAGAGCAGAACAGAGTAGAGCATAACAGAGCAGAGTAGAGCCGTGTAGAACAGAGCAGAGTAGAGCCGTGTAGAACAGAGCAGAACATAACATAACTTCCAGTCATACGGTTTGTAAAACTACAGTAGCAAAATAACAGTGTTGTCTATTTCAGTTTGATGTTATTGTCATCAATGTGAAAGTGAAGAAGTACAGAACTTGGCTATTGGTTGTTTGACAGGTCTTTGTTTTGGGCAATTTTGGGAAGTATAAACTGCAAACTTCCTTCATGGTTAAAGATTCAAACACTTTCGTGAGTTTGCCCTTTGTGTTCATTAAATAGACAATGTGTGGTGAATGTGGGTATGGATGAAAGCAGTATGTTCCCCGTCGAGGAACAACCACTTTTAGAATTTCAGTAAACAGAGAGACTGAAACAAACTATGTGTTTCTATAATCAATGGTTGGTATTAAACTGTTACCTGATGGAACTCTGTGATTACGTTTGGCTGCTAATGGAAGACAACAGAGGCTTTTGTTTGTAACAAAGGTAGTTTGGTGAACCATGCTCGTGTGATGAATAACCTTGTCTGAGCCCTGAAGAATTGCATTAGCTTCCCAAGGTAATGCCTAGGCTTTAGCTCCGCGTGCTGACACAGCATAGTGGAGACCCGGATTCAAAACCAGTCAGTCACACTGTAAACTTACTGTGTAGTCCAAATTTAACTCCTTGTCCAGCACTACAGGGGACTTGGGCTTCATGAAGTCCTTGAAGCTGCTGGACCTCTGCAGGGTGAGCTGTGGAGACAGAGAGAAATACACAGAGGACTCATGTAGAGGAGACCCAGAGAAATACACAGAGGACTCATGTAGAGGAGACCCAGAGAAATACACAGAGGACTCATGTAGAGCACCCCCAGAGAAATACACATTTGAGTCACAGAAGACCCTCTCAACATACAGGTCACGTCTTAAAGTCTTAAGCCTATAACATTTAATCAAAGATATTTTGGCACCCAGAGAGTTCTTCTAGTAAACGTCACAGAGACAGTTGTGATAAGAGGCAATGAGCCAGGAAGAGATAGAACATCGGCATGATATCTAAAATACAGAGCCAAAATGTCACTGTGACCTGGGTTACTGTCACCGCTCTCTAGGGGTTTAGGCCTTGTTGCCGTTTAGGCCTGGGTTACTATTTAGGCCTCTTTAGAGGTTTAGGCCTGTGTTACAGTTTAGGGCTCTTTGGGGGTTTAGGCCTGGGTTACTGTTTAGGCTTATTTTGGGGGTTAAGGCCTGGGTTACTGCTTAGGCCTACTGTTAACCACTTACAGTAATGACAATATTTTACATTTTTGTAGCAACAACACAAACTCTGTTTCATCAGGTTTATTAAATGAGAACTTAACAAAAACATTTCCTCTTATATTATGGAGAGCCTAGATCCAACTAATTGTATCTGAACATTAGTCCTCAAAACATTTGAAACAGCTGTGTGCAGAGAGAGAGAGAGAGACAGACAAACGTCTAGTCTATTGTTTGCGTCCTGAGATAGCACCTATCACACTGATGTTTCACTATACCTGGTATCATGTCCTTATCTGTAGAGATTCACAGAATACATCTCTACATCACACAGGCTTAGTCATAATGCTAGCTCGGCTGGTCGTCATGGGATATGTAGTTATATATTATGGGATATGTAGTTATATATTATGGGATATGTAGAATGAGACACTGCTTACGCAGATATAAAAAGCCTAGACACAGATCGATAACATTATGGAATACTGTTCCCAAATTATCAAACAACCGTTATATGGCAAAGATAAAAGCTGAAGTCAGGTATACTGTGTTGGAGCCTAGTCTGTGTTGGAGCCTAGTCTGTGTTGGAGCCTAGTCTGTGTTGGAGCCTAGTCTGTGTTGGAGCCTAGTCTGTGTTGGAGCCTAGTCTGTGTTGGAGCCTAGTATGCTTTTATTTGCTCTATGCCTCTACCTCTAATCTCTCCAGTGCATTTCAATAAACCTCTTCTTTTGCCTTTACCTTGACATCTCTGATTCTACACTTCAGTTATGAATTAAAAATATTCCCAACTGTATACTGCAACTTGGAGTAATTACACATATGATTTGGTCTCAATTTGATACTGTACTTAGAATCAGTGCCACAACTATTGTTGCTGTCTAACCTTTCTCATTGTTGCAGTTCCCTGTAGAGATATGCAGCCATTACTTTCCACATGAGGCCATGGCCGATCTTCACCTCTCCTTCTTGCCCCCAGTTAAAACCCACAGGAAGTGGGTACATGTTGGCCAACTGTTGGCAGCTACTCGCTGTAGATGTCTAGACAGCCTTGGTGGCTGTGAGACGACTACATACTAATCAAACCACTGAACTAAAGGAGGGGAACAACCACTCAGAGAAGAGAGTTTTAAGTTTATAATGATAGGCATTAGTATAATCTAATACCCATTAGGTGATCTTGCTGAGGAGCAAATCATTTGCCTTCTCAGGCCTCAAAACCCACTGAAGCCCATGTTTCAGGTATATTGACTCTACAGTATCTCTGCTCCTGGGTCTATACAGTTTTGACCTTTTCATCCAGTACTGATTATAATTGCGAACTATCGCATGTGGTGGTGAGGAGGAGCAATGAGGTGTGTTATAATGAAACCTGGATAGGAGCGTGGAACATGGGTTGCGGATGGAAAACAAGGGCACTGGTTAAGCGTAGGAGGTTAGCTGTTACCCAACCAAGCCAGTAGAGCTTTAGAGCATGAAGCCACAAAACTCTGACTCAAACTGAACTTAACTTCTATGTCCAAGGCCAATAGCAATGAATCATACAGCAATATTATAGGAACTAACGTGTTGTGCCGTGAGAAGCATTACTTCATGTTTTTAACCCTGACAACCAAGGCTTCCATCCTATTTCAGTTCCAGGTTTTAGAATGTTTTTTCAGGTCAACACAAAGGTTTCTTTTTCTAAGCCTGTGTAGAACATCCTGTCAGTCTTTGCAGCCCATATAGGCAATAGGCTAAGAGGTGTATCTCAATGTTGGGGTTAGTCCAGTATAATGGGATGAACCAGAGAAAGTAGCACTCTTCTCTACACGCCGTGTTCATTCATCAGCAAGATGGACACTTTGCGTTGCTCTATCTTGTTCTATCACATCTTTTCACACAATGTACTTATTTAACTTGTTCACTTCTCATTTGGACAAATAAATAGGCCTATGCGTTTTTGATAGACATCTGAGTCCAAAGCCCTTTTTGCAGTGTGCACACAGCCCTTCTCCTCTTGTCATTGCACTTCGTATCATCATCACTCACAGACAGACACAGACAACCCAAACCTCCTCACCTTCTTCTTCTGCACCTTTTCCAGCACCTGCTCCTTCTCTGAGGCGTTGGAAGGTTTTCGCCGTAACATTGTTCCTCTATGTTTCCTCCTGCAATTCTTTGTGGTTAAAAGTGGAGAGACGGGTACCAATGCGGACTTCAGCGGCTCCTATCACTCTGTTGTCACTGCTAGAGGACAAAACAGTAGAGACAAAAAGAGCGACTTCCTGTTTGACAGAGTGGAGCCAGAGACTGAGAGGAAGTCACATGACCACACAGGAAATGGAGAAGCAGACTTATGTAGGCACTTTGGTTTGAGTTTGCCAGAGAAACTCAACTTTGCTTGTATTTTTTATTTTTTTTATTTTTCTTTTCTGAATACCTTTCTGTCCTAGGATTTTTGGTTCTACACCGCTGGTGAAAGAGATGATTCATCTCTAAGTTCACAAAGAGTAATGGTAGATCTATTCAGAAAAAGTAATGTATCTAATCTAATTTCTCTAACATAGGGGATAGTTAATATAAAACAGAGATGACCATTATTTAAAAAAAACATTTTCTTGTAAAGATGCATGTCCTGCCGTGACAAAAATGCAGAACTAGTGAATGCCTTCCTCTCATGCTGGTCTATATTTGCCTATTACAAAACAAGAAAAAAATCCCATCTATCAGAGTGGGAGAAAGGAATCATCTTCGCATGTTCTGCCAGTCACATTCTGTTAAAAGTCTCCAAGGAACACATCCCTGGGTCGCTCCTCTATTCAGTTCGCAGCAGCTGGTGACTGGAACGAGCTGCAAAAAACATTCAAACTGGACAGTTTTATCTCCATCAATACATTCAGAATAAATCATGGACACTTACTGACACTCATATAACATGTGTATATACTGTATTTTATACCATCTGATGCACCTTGCCTATGCCGCTCGGCCATCGCTCATCCATATATTTATATGTACATATTCTCATTCGGTAGTTGTTGAGCAATTGTTAGATTACTTGTTAGATATGTGTGTATTAGGTAGTTGTTGAGAATTGTTCGATTATTTGTTAGATATTGCTGCACTGTTGGAACTAGAAGCACAAGCATTTCGCTACACTCGCATTAACATCTGCTAACCATGTGTATGTGACCAATAAAATTGTATTTTATTTTATTTGATCATCAATTAAATTGTGAGTTTTAATACTTGGTTGCAAATAATTTGCAGTCAATGAATGCCTGAAGTCTGGAACCCATAGACATCACCAGATGCTGGGTTTCTTCCCTGGTGATGCTCTGCCAGGCCTTTACTGCAGCTGTCTTAAGTTCCTGCTTGTTCTTGAGGCATTTTGCCTTCAGCAAGTGAAATGCACGCTCAATTGTATTCAGGTCAGGTGATTGACTTGGCATTTCCGAACATTCCACTTCTTTACCTTAAAAAAGTATTGGGTTGCTTTCACAGTATGCATCGGGTCACTGTCCATCTGCACTGTGAAGCGCCGTCCAATGAGTTTTGAAGCATTTGGCTGAATCTGAGCAGATAATATAGCCCTAAACACTTCAGAATTTATCCTGCTGCTTTTGTCAGCAGTCACAGCATCAATAAATACAAGGGAACCAGTTCCATTGGCAGCCATACATGCCCACAACATAACACTACCTCCACCATGCTTCACAGATGATGTGGTATGCTTCGGATCATGAGCAGTTCCTTCCCTTCTCCATACTCTTCTCTTCCCATCATGCTGGTACAAGTTGATCTTTGTCTCATCTGTCCATAGGATGTTGTTCCAGAACTGTAGACCTATTTAGATGTTTTTTCGCAAACTATAATCTGTTATTCCTGTTTTTGAGGCTTACCAATGGTTTACATCTTGTGGTAAACCCTCTGTATTTACTCTGGGGAAGTTTTCTCTTGATTGTTGACTTTGACACAGATACACCTAAACTCAGCAAAAAAAAAACATCCCTCTTTCAGGACCCTGTCTTTCAAAGATAATTCGTAAAAATCCGAATAACTTCACAGATGTTCATTGTAAAGGGTTTAAACACTGTTTCCCATGCTTGTTCAATGAACCATAAACAATTAATGAACGTGCACCTGTGGAATGGTCATTAAGACACAAACAGCTTACAAACGGTAGGCAATTAAGGTCACAGTTATGAAAACTTAGGACACTAAATAGGCCTTTCTACTGACTCTGAAAAACACCAAAAGAAAGATGCCCAGGGTCCCTGCTCATCTGCGTAAACGTGCCTTTGGCATGCTGCGAGGAGGCATGAGGACTGCAGATGTGGCCAGGGCAATAAATTGCAATGTCTGTACTGTGAGACGCCTAAGACAGCACTACAGGGAGACAGGATGGGCAGCTGATCGTCCTCGCAGTGGCAGACCACGTGTAACAACACCTGCACAGGATCGGTACATCCGAACATCACACCTGTGGGACAGGTACAGGATGGCAACAACAACTGCCCGAGTTACACCAGGAACACACAATCCCTCCATCAATGCTCAGACTGTCCGCAATAGGCTGAGAGAGGCTGGACTGAGGGCCTGTAGGCCTGTTGTAAGGCAGGTCCTCACCAGACATCACCGGCAACAAGGTCGCCTATGGGCACAAACCCCCCGTCGCTGGACCAGACAGGACTGGCAAAAAATGCTCTTCACTGACGAGTCGCGGTTTTGTCTCACCAGGGGTGATGGTCGGATTCGCGTGTATCGTTGAAGGAATGAGCGTTACACCGAGGCCTGTACTCTGGAGCGGGATTGATTTGGAGGTAGAGGGTCCATCATGGTCTGGGGCGGTGTGTCACAGCATCATCGGACTGAGCTTGTTGTCATTGCAGGCAATCTCAACGCTGTGCGTTACAGGGAAGACATCCTCCTCCCTCATGTGGTACCCTTCCTGCAGGCTCATCCTGACATGACCCTCCAGTATGACAATGCCACCAGCCATACTGCTCGTTCTGTGCGTGATTTCCTGCAAGACAGGAATGTCAGTGGTCTGCCATGGCCAGCGATGAGTCCGGATCTCAATCCCATTGTCTGGTACCTGTTGGATCGGAGGGTGAGGGCTAGGGCCATTCCCCCAGAAATGTCCTGGAACTTGCAGATGCCTTGGTGGAAGAGTGGGGTAACATCTCGGAGGAAGAACTGGCTAATCTGGTGCAATCCATGAGGAGGAGATGCACTGCAGTACTTAACGCAGTTGGTGGCCACACCAGATACTGACTGTTACTTTTGATTGTGACCCCACCCCTTTGTTCAGAGACACATTATTCCATTTCTGTTAGTCACATGTCTGTGGAACTTGTTCAGTTTATGTCTCTGTTGTTGAATTTTGTTATGTTCATACAAATATTTACACATGTTAAGTTTGCTGAAAATAAACGCAGTTGACAGTGAGAGGACGTGTCTTTTTTTGCTGAGTTTACCTCCTGGAGGTGTTCTTGAACCGGCCAACTGTTGTGAAGGGGTTTTTCTTCACCAGGGAAAAGATTATTCTGTCATGCACCACAGCTGTTTTCCGTGGTCTTCCAGGCCTTTTGATATTCCTGAGCTCACCAGTACGTTTTTTCTCTTAGTAAAGAATGTACCAAATAGTTGATTTGGCCATACAATGTTTTTGCTATCTCTCTGATGGGTTTGTTTTGATTTTTCAGCCTAATGATGGCTTGCATCACTGGAAGTGACAGTTCTTTGGACTTCATATTGAGGGTTAACAGCAACAGATTCCAAATGCAAATCAACTCTAGACCTTTTATCTGCTTACTTGTAAATTAACTAATTAAGTGATAATGCCGAGAAGCCGGTGTTTGTTGAATATATTGGCATGTGTGTTGTTAAACCGTGTCAACATATCTAACATACACCGGCTTCAAGGACATTGTCACTTTTATACAACAGGTTACCAACATAATCAAATAATGATTGACATATTTTCATTAAAAACGTTATTTTGATGAATTTATTGGTACTATTTCATCCTTCCACAAGATATAGCCCCGACACAAATCTAGGGATGCTAGAGACGTTCTTTTTGTTCCGTATCTATGGATGCGACCCTGTCGTTCGTTCTAAATGTTCCGTTGACATACTGACTGCCAACGTTCTTATCCCTTGCTTGCTAGCTAGCCAACTATGGCTAATTTACAGTCACGTCAAAAAGCCAGAATAACAGCAAAGTAGCTTAATTTACATAAACTGGTTTCTAGTTAAGATGTATTTGGATACATCCAACAACTTTGCCTGGCAGAAAAAAATGTGCTCTCATCAGGACACTGTTCAGACAAAAAAAACACAATCAATGACATTCATTTGAGCTGATTTTTATACATGAAACTACACATTTTCTTTGTTATCCACCACAGCTGACTTAAGTGATAATGCCCGAGAAGCCAGTGTTTGTTAGATATATTGGCAGGGGTGTCTCCCTTGGGTCCAGATGATTCTTTGTGGCCTCGTTATATGCGAGAGTGGCATATCTGAGCTGGGCCATGTCCTTATCGGGGATGGGAGGGTGGCTGTTAGTGATATATTTTCCTTGCCACCTTAGCTGTTTGATGTTGCCCAGAAATATATGATTTGAGGTGGTAAATTCAGTGTCCTTCATATGGCACCAGCTTCGACCGATGGGTGGGTCATTTAGAAACCGGTTGAGCCCACTACGGAGTGCCAGGTAGCTACTTGTGCTGTACTGCTCCCCCTTCCCATTTGGCACATTTCCATAAAACTTTCGAGAAGGATGATAAACTTTGAAGTCAACAATTTTTTTATTCTCTGCTAGCCAGCCCTCGAAGCAACGCAAAGCCCAGTTTGTATTCTTAACTGTGTTTTTTTCTTTCTTCGTTTTTTTGCTTCTTTAGGCCGTTCAACGCAGTATCCTACAAATCTTGTTGCCTGGGTATTATTGCTCTCTCTTTTCCCCATTCATCCATAGTCATGCCACCGAAAAGATCAAAATAAATGTTCCACTCATCCATTTTAGTTTTTACAACAAAGTATCAATTTAGCCAGTCAACTGAATTTCTTTTGCTATGACAACCAACTAAAAATGATGTAAGTGTCGTTGGGACACATTTACTTTATATTCGACCGTGGAGATCGCAATTCAATATTGAAACAATATTGAAAAGGTTGGAGAGACAGACAGCATGGTTTATACAAATCTCTGCTGTAGAAAACCAAATGCTAGTCTAAAAGAAATGGGAGATAATGTCTAGATGCTTTTTATAGTGGAGATCAACTGTATACATTTCCTGGCAGGGCTGATGAGACAATGGATTGCGCAGTGAGATGGAACAGAGTAAACAGGCATTTCAACGTCATAGATTTATCCGGTGGTAACTTGTGAAATAGACACCGGCTGGAATGCGGTTTTAACCAATCAGCATTCAAGATTAGAACCACCCGTTGTATAACGAGGGAATAACATACACCTGGCCATGGGACAGTTGAGCAGCCAATTGCCCAATTACTTTTGGTCCCTTAAAAAAGGAGAGGGGGCACATATAAAAAGTGCTGTAATTCCTACACGTTCACCTGATTTTGATGTAAATACCCTCATTGTAACGATCATCTGTTGAAGAAGGAGTGGACCAAAGCGCAGCGTGGTACGTGTTCATGATTTATTAATAAAACTGAACACTAAATAACAAAACAACAAAGAGAACGAACGAAACCGAAACAGTTCTGTCAGGTGCAGAAACACAAAACAGAAAACAACTACCCACAAAGCATCGGCGGGGAAAAGCTACCTAAGTATGGTTCTCAATCAGAGACAACGATAGACAGCTGCCTCTGATTGAGAACCACACCCGGCCAAAACCAAAGAAATACAAAACATAGACCAAAATAGAGACGTAAAAAGATCTCTACGGTCAGGGCGTGACACATTCATCAGCTCCAATATGCTAGTAAACAGCTAAAATAATAATAACTTGGTCAATGTCCAAATATTTATGGACCTGACTGTTTATACAGTGTGTATAAAAGGAGTAGAGGTTTTCCTCTTAGACTTAACATACTATACTGAACTACAATACTGGGCAGGAGTAAAACCCCACCCTACAGATCCTGAAAAAGAGTACTGTCCAGGAGTAAAACCCTACCTTACAGTCCTGAAAACAGTACTGTCCAGGAGTCAAAACCTACCCTAACATACAGTACTGTCCAGGAGTAATACCCTACCCTAACATACAGTACTGTCCAGGAGTAAAACCCTACCCTACAGTCCTGAAAACAGTACTGTCCAGGAGTAAAACCCTACCCTAACATACAGTACTGTCCAGGAGTAATACCCTACCCTAACATACAGTACTGTCCAGGAGTAAAACTCACCCTACAGTCCTGAAAACAGTACTGTCCAGAAGTAAAACCCTACCCTAACATACAGTACTGTCCAGGAGTAAAACCCTACCCTAACATACAGTACTGTCCAGGAGTAAAACCCCATTCTGTCTTGAAAGCTGCCACCCATTCTATCTACCACCATCATTAGAGTGTTCAAAGTTATATTCACTTGTTGGACAACACTGTTACAATGACTACATCTACCGTACTTAATTGGACAGTTTGGTCATCCCAATCTCTGGCCAGAAGAAGATGAGTAGTGTTGATATAGAGGTGCTGGTTGAGGTTGTGTTGATATATATATTTTTGTTTGTTGTCATTTTATCAGACGTTCTTATCCAGAGTAACTTAGAGTAGTGATTGCATACATTATTTGCTACTGGTCCCCCGTGGGAATCAAACCCACAACCCTGGCATTGAATGCACCATGCTCTACCAACTGAGCCACACAGGATAGAGGTGCTGGTTAGGAGTTCCAGCACTGAGTCAGCTTTACAAAAACACCCACAGTATTTCTGTCAAAGCAGACCTGAACCTTGGAAGTGAAAGCCTTCAAGAGATGACACATTTAGAAACTGAAGCCGCCGGGCTAGTGCAAATCCCTGCCACAGTAGAATCACACAGCCTGCTCGACCAGAAACACATCCATGTTGATTCTTGATGAGGTATACAATGTGACTGCTCTGTAGGGAGAGAGGTCTGTCAAATCATGGCCATCCATTTGAGTTGCAGGATCAGTTGTCCTCAGCCACTGATACAGGGTTTGGTATTTTCTATCCCTATAATGGTTAAGGTTAGGATTGAAGGACAGGGTAATATGGTCCTAAATCAATGTTCAAGAACATCTTCTTCCTTGATCCAATAACAACCGAAAAATAACTGATGGAGGATAAAGAAAATGTGTATACATTTGCGTGTGTACCTTGCATGTTGGACAAAACAACCATTAGGATGCCTACCAATGTAAACAGACAAAACAGGAAGTCGACGTGTGTTACATGTAGCCTGTTATTTTGGAGGGTTGGTAATGTAGCCCGTTATTTTGGAGGGTTGGTAAACCACATGACAAGAGAATGCCCCAGTTTCGTTTTCTCTTCATTCGAATGGAAGGTTGCCAACATGTTTGAGATGTTTGTGTGTTTGTACAAAAGTTTGAGGAACAAAAGGATAAATAAACAATATTCAGCATAATATATACTGGTTTAATTGAAAGAACAAACAGTAGCTATTCAAGAAGATACACAGTATATAACTATACTCTTCATTTTGGGACATGGTCACTATGTGACAGTTGAGACAGTACATTCACTATAACTATATTCATGCCCTAGGGAGTGCTTTACTCACACAGAGACAATGAGCTCATATTTTCAACATCAATTAGTCATTGCATTGTTCCTCTTTCTCCAATGGCCTCTAGCAACAGACCCACCCACTTGAAACACACAGAGTGTTCATGGGACAGTGTCATCTAACAACAATGGAAGCCCCTAAACAACAGAGCAAAGCTATCTTTCTCTTCTTGTGAAAACAAGTTTTTTTTTTTTTTTGCACGTCAAACAAAAGCATGCAACAGGGCAGACGTCTCAGAAAAACCCACATTCACACCTTCCTGCAGCTCTGACAGATCTGTTGTCATGCAATGGCCCCCGTCTCGCTGGCAGTAGTTCTTCACATGGCACAGCTAGACGAACCTCTAGAGCTGGGGGGTTAGTCATATCAGACAGTGACAGTGGCTGCTTTTAGAGACATTGATTAACACTCAAGAGTGTGATGATGAACCCCATTATCTGTCCCTTACAAAGTGCTAACAGGCACAGATTACACTACGACATTCACCTTGTCATCATGGCCATCTTGTGCTATATTGAGTTTGTTTGGTTCCACTTTTTCTTCAGGGACAAAGTATGTTTGATATGCAATCAAAGCAAACACAGACAGTAAGTAGTGGACAACAGGCTGGTTAACAAATGGTAATCAGAAGCTTTAAAATAGTTCTCAATTAATAAACTACAAATCCATTTACACTGACTACAGGCAAGGAGACGGCAGCAGAGGCCGAGGAGCTTTAGATTGGTTCTGTGTGTTTCAGCATCCACTCCTTAACCTTTTCCATGCCCTGCCAGTCCATCTCAGCCCCCATCAGCTTCATATGGTCAGGTAGTACATATCCAGCCACTGCAGCTGAAGGGGAGAGGGAACAATGTGAGGGACACACACGTGAGCAGCAACCCAGTGCCACACACCACAGTAGACTGGCACGCACACACATGCACACACGCACACATGCCACATACCACATGTCACATATCACATGCCACATATTACATTCCACATATCACATGCCACTAGCCTATTCAACCTCTCATTGGTATCATCAGAGATCCCATAAAATTGGAAAGCTGCCGTGGTCGTCCCCACCGTCATCCCCTCTTCAAAGGGGGAGACACTCTAGACCCAAACTGTTATAGACATATATCCATCCTGCCCTGCCTTTCTAAAATCTTCGAAAGCCAAGTTAATAAACAGATCACCGACCATTTCGAATCCCACCGTACCTTCTCCATTATGCAATCTGGTTTCCGAGCTGGTCATGGGTGCACCTCAGCCACGCTCAAGGTCCTAAACGATATCATAACCGCCATCGATAAAAGACATTACTGTGCAGCCATCTTCATCGACCTGGCCAAGGCTTTCGACTCTGTCAATCACCGCATTCTTATCAGCAGACTCAATAGCCTTGGCTTCTCAAATGACTGCCTCGCCTGGTTCACCAACTACTTCTCAGATAGAGTTCAGTGTGTCACATCGGAGGGCCTGTTGTCCGGACCTCTGACAGTCTCTATGGGGGTGCCACAGGGTTAAATTCTCGGGCCGACTCTTTTCTCTGTATATATCAATAATGTCGCTCTTGCTGCTAGTGACTCTCTGATCCACCTCTACGCAGACGACACCATTCTGTATACATCTGGCCCTTCTTTGGACACTGTGCTAACAAACCTCCAAACGAGCTTCAGTGCCATACAACACTCCTTCCGTGGCCTCCAACTGCTTTAAACGCTAGTGAAACTAAGTGCATGCTCTTCAACCGATTGCTGCCAGCACCCTCCCGCCCGTCCAGCATCACTACTCTGGACGGTTCTGACTTAGAATATGTGGACAACTACAAATACCTAGGTGTCTGGTTAGACTGTAAACTCTCCTTCCAGACTCACATTAAGCATCTCCAATCCAAAATGAAATCTAGAATCGGCTTCTAATTTCACAAACAAAGCCTCCTTCACTCATGCTGCCAAACATACCCTTGTAAAACTGACTATCCTACCGATCCTTGACTTCGGCGACAGTCATTTACAAAATAGCCTCCAACACTCTACTCAGCAAACTGGATCTAGTCTATCACAGTGCCATCTGTTTTATCACCAAAGCCCCATATACTACCCACCACTGCGACCTGTATGCTCTCGTTGGCTGGCCCTCACTACATACCCGTCGCCAAACCCACTGGCTCCAGGTCATCTATAAGTCTTTGCTAGATAAAGCCCTGCCTTATCTCAGCTCACTGGTCACCATAGCAACACCCACCCGTAGCACACGCTCCAGCAGGTATATTGCACTAGTCATCCACAAAGCCAACACTTCCTTTGGCTGCCTTTCCTTCCAGTTCTCTGCTGCCAATGACTGGAACGAATTGCAAAAATCTCTGAAGCTGGAGTCTTATATCTCCCTCTCTAACTTTAAGCATCAACTGTCTGAGCAGCTTACCAATCACTGTACCTGTACACAGTCAATCTGTAAATAGCACACCCGACTACCTCATCCCCATATTATTACTTACCGTCTTGCTCTTTTGCGCCCCAGTATCTCTACTTGCACATCATCATCTGCACATCTATCACTCCAGTATTAATGCTAAATTGTAATTATTTTTATTGCCTACCTCCCTACTCTTCTACATTTGCACACACTGTACATAGATCTTTATATTTTTATTTTATTTTGTGTTATTGACTGCACGTTTGTTTACATGGAACTCTGTGTTGTTGTTTTGTCGCATTAAAAAAATAAAAAAAGAATTATAATAAATGCCACATTCCACATGTCACATGTAACATACACAGAAGCAGTATTTAAGTAGGTTTTTTACAGTAGTCATATGGTTTTTACAGTAGTCTTGTGGTTTTTACTGTAGATGCATTACAAAGGGAAGCACGGCTGAACATGCAGTAAACATTAGTAGATTACAGATTCAATTACATTTACAAAATGAAATTGCTAGCTTTGTTTTCTCTGAAACAAATAGAAAGTAATATCACTGCTGATGAAGTTCATACATGGTTTCTCAAGAAAACATGCAGGTGTTGAAAGCTGTCTGTAAACTACGAGGGGGATTTTCTGAGGAAATAATCTCAACCTGTAAATCTGAAAGTCTGATGTGTATTTACCCCATGCTCTCATAGCTACTAGCTAGATGTCGCAGACAATTGAACCCTTCAATGTTTTTTAACCTTCAGTCATTAGAGCTACATACTATAATACAGTCCTAATAATGACCTAATGTGTATCACAGAGATTCTGTCAAATTACACACACACACAGTAATTTCACTGACCCAGTCTCCATGGACTCCTTTCTGACATTTTACAATTGGGATTCTACATAATAAATAGCACATGAACTGTAATAAAGGAAATTCAATTAAATGAAATGTCAGTGTTATTGCAGATGTTCATTAAGCTGACACCAGCTGTGATGACAGGTGAAGATGTTTTATCATGATTGCTGATGATGTCTTTATGATATCTGCTGTCATTAGAGTAAGAAGACCTCAGGACAGAGGGTACAAGTAAAGTGTCACCACACCATGTGTTTCTTACCTGTTGCGGCTCATGAGGGAGGTGTCAATCAGCTTCCTGTCATACGGGACTAATGCCACGTCTCCAAGGTCAGGTAATTATGGCCATACTGCAAGAGACAAATACAAAGGGCAGAAAGTCATTGATTGTCAGTCTTTGGCTGTGTTTCTAGCTGACTACATTGCAGACACATGCCAGATCTTACAACATCTGGGCTCTTTACATCTGACATTTTACATGCAACATCTGACAATTGACATCATATTATGTACAGCAAGCATACAGTATTTTCACAGCTTTAATACATTCCCATCATAGTTAAAAATGCATCAGTATTTAGCCACACTTATCTGATGTTTCCACATGTTCAATATAGAAGCTTTAGTTCTATAGTTTACCTACCTTAGCATGAGCTGGTACGATGACGACAACATCTTCAATACGGATCCCAAAATAATTTTACTTGTAATATCCTGGTTCTGGACGAGATTACAATCTGCTTATGAAATATAGATCTCCATTCTCTTCCTTTTCATTCAAGTCAAAATGGCAGCCCACAAATCTAAATAAACCTTATGGCATCAATATGTTCATTACAGATAAGGAATCAGGCTTTTACAACCATAAGACACATGACATTGACATTGGTTTGCTCTTTTCTGACCAAATCAGGAACACATTTGATTTGGTCAGATCTTATAGAGGTGAACATGCCTTCCTAGAATGGAATGTTTATGCTATGAAAGCCAGCAGGCCCTGTGATGGAATGAAGGTTATACATCCAAACACATTGTACAGCTACCCTAATCTTAATCAAATATTTTTAATAGTGGAGTGGAGGATTTTTTGTAAAAGCAATTCCTTAAGCACGAGAAAGAACAAACAGCAAAATGATAAAGTACGATTAACACATTTCTTTCATGTCACATGGGCGTTGACTACAATAAAATCATAACAACTCTGAATAACAGTATCATGAAACACTACACTCTTATTAAAATGGTGCCATCTAGAACCTAAAACAATTATTTGACTGTCCCCATAGGATAACCCTTTGAAGAACCCTTTTTGGTTCCAGGTAGAACACTTTTGGGTTCCATGTAAAACCTTTTCCAGAGAGGGTTTTACATGGAACCAAAAATAGTTCTACTTGGAACGAAAAATTGTTCTACCTGGAACCAAAAAGGGTTCTCCTATGGGGACAGCCGAAGAACCCTTTCGGAACCCTATTTTCTAAGAGTGTACTAAATGGTAGACTAAAAAGAAACAATGATAAATGTATGTAAAGCCATCATACGCACATTTCCACGCCGTGGCAAGCCCTGTGGCCGTGGTTCAGGTCCACTTCCCACAATGCCCGGCGCCCCAGCAACTCCATGTTTACAGCCATTGATAAACAAAAGTGTTAACGTGCCCTGTGGGGTATACTACAAAACAGGATCAATGAGCAGCTAATTTTGATACTTTGATACACAACCAGAAATAACTGTTGATTGTCTGGTTCATTAAGAAAGCTAAAAGTATATATGTGTTTTTGGTTGTTGAGATAATTAGACCAAGCCCATTTCAAGCTTATCTTTCGAAAACTAAAAATATTTCAGAATATTCAGCCTTTACAATCACTTCTTGTTTGCATAATTTAAAACAGGGATGGGCAACTTTGATGGGGGTGGGGGCCACAAAAAATCTGAACTCATCATGAGGGGCTGCAGTTGCTCACGGGTATGCGTACCCACATCCATACACTCCACACCACATTGCGAGTAAAACATTTTGGTGGCTCCCCTCTTGAGAGCGGAGACAAAAATATTTTTGCACAAAAATACATTTTGTGCAATTATACACATTTTGCCATGGAGTGTAGAGAACTTTATGCAGTTTTAAAGCAAGTTTGCTGCAATTCTACACATTGTGTCATGGGGCGGAGAGAGATTTTGAAATTTTATTTAAAAAATCCAGCAATTCTACACATTTTCCATAGGGTAGAGAGAAATGTTTGCAGTTTTCAATAGGATATCTGAGTGAGACTGACTAACAAAATCAATGGGGCCCCCCCGGCCAGTAATTCAACTATAACAAGTTTAGATAGCTGGTCTCTAAACTAATTTAGCAATCTGATTGACTATCAGTGACTGACATAACAAGAGAACATCTGCTGGTGCACAACTACATTTTGAAAATGCACCTTGTGTATTGTACTATTACAACTCTCAACAGTATTGAATTGATCCGAGGACCGCCAGTTGCCGATCCCTGCTTTAAAACATGTATTTTTCCTTCCTCTCTTGAAGTAATCACTGATTTAACACAACTGAATAGGTGACTGTGAAACTACATGTTTCCTCATATACCTTTCAATACAGTCATAACAGATCAAGAGCCTCAAAGAAGGAAAAATGCATTTTCAAAGTATTCATTGAACAGGTCCTCAGACAGACCGAGAGTGCTTTGTGTAAAATAAATCACCTTGCTGGGGGACAAGTAGACAAAATACCGCCCTCTTGTGGTTGTATTGAATGTCACTCTAATTCTTTTACATATCCACCAGTAGTAACCCCTGACAGTGTGATGAGAATGAGCAGCTGTTTCTGAGCACTTGTACATTGCATTGCATTCACCTTCTGTCCCTGAGGGGAAGATGGTCCGAGAGATGCCAATATTTCCCATGAGCACACAAGTAACGGCCTCCTTTGGTGTGAGAGATATAGACAGGTGTTGATAGAGACTTGGTTTGAAATGATAATTATAGACATATGAAATACCTGTAGGCTGTATATAAAGCTGCTGAGACCCGTAGGGCCACCTTAATACATAGCTGTACTATCTGCATGTCAGTGGGGGTCCTCCAGTCAACAGTTTGTGTGATGTCAGTGGTCTCATCTCTACAAGAACACAAGTGGGTCACAAGAACACGATATCAAAGAACACAAGTCATGGATCACATTTGAATCAATATGGATAATAACTGAAACTAATGTTTTCTTTCTAGGTCTATGGTTTATACTACACCCTCAGCTGTTCTCTACTCACAGATACTGGCCACCAGGGCTATGGTTTATACTACATCCTCAGCTGTTCTCTACTCACAGATACTGGCCACCAGAGCTATGGTTTATACTACATCCTCAGCTGTTCTCTACTCACAGATACTGGCCAACAGGGCTATGGTTTATACTACACCCTCAGCTGTTCTATACTCACAGATACTGGCCACCAGGGCTATGGTTTATACTACACCCTCAGCTGTTCTCTACTCACAGATACTGGCCACCAGGGCTATGGTTTATACTACATCCTCAGCTGTTCTCTACTCACAGATACTGGCCACCAGGGCTATGGTTTATACTACACCCTCAGCTTTTCTCTACTCACAGATACTGGCCACCAGGGCTATGGTTTATACTACACCCTCAGCAGTTCTCTACTCACAGATACTGGCCACCAGGGCTATGGTTTATACTACATCCTCAGCTGTTCTCTACTCACAGATACTGGCCACCAGAGTCTACCATCTCATCTAGTCAGCTTTCTACTGGTTGCATTAGAAGGGCTATAATACAACGTTTGTGACAAAACAATAGAGTTAGTGGTACTGTGAGGCAGATACTAAGTAACATTAGGAGACAAGGTGGAAAAGATAGTTCCAGATACCTGTGGTGGGCCAGAACAGCATTGGGCCCTCTGGCAGATATGGTTTCAAAGCTTGGTCCCCTGCTGTTCTTCTACTTGCTGTCAATTGTCAAAGGGGTTCAAGTGCTTTTACTGCATTTCTATACAATTTTAAACTCTAAAATGATATTTTTAGAACAGCAAAAACAAACAAAAATTACCCCAGCCTCATTTACCTCAGTCGATCTACAAACACATAGCCAATTAGCTACACAGTTAGCCACTACACATTAACTCACATTAACCTAGCACCGGGATTAAACACTATTAGTAAAGAGCCCAGTTGCTCTCGGGTCTGCGTGTAATGGGCAGTAATATTTTTTTATTTATTTAACTAGGCAAATCAGTTAAGAACAAATTCTTATTTCCAACGACGGCCTACACCGGCCAAACCCGGACGACGCTGGGCCAATTGTGCGCTGCCCTATGGGACTGTCACGGATTCCCCCGGTACTGCTGCTCATTCCGTGCACCAGCTCCGGAGTTCTACGCCACCGGCCTCTAGGCGTCACTGAACTGTTTCATTACGCACACCTGGTTCCCATTCCCCCCTGATAGTACTTGAATATATATGCCCTTTATTCACCATTGTCTGGTTGGTTATTGTTCCCATGTCACGTTGGTCTTGTGAGTACCTGTGCTTTGTTGTTTCGGCTTTTGTGCAGCGTGTTGTCACGCCCTGGCCATAGAGAGGCTTTTTTTTTTACAACTTCGGCAGGTGCAACTGGCCCGTCTGATGCCGACGCAACTGCCCCGTCCGACGCCGCCGCAACTGGCCCGTCAGACGACAACGCAACTTCGGCAGGTGCAACTGGCCCGTCCGACACCACTGCAACTGGCCCGTCTGACGCCACCGCAACTTCGGCAGCTGCAACTGACCTTGACCATCCCTGTGGTCGTCCTTGAGGCCGGTGTCATCCCACAAAACACCAGTCTCAACGTCAACAGTTAAGAGGCGACTCCGGGATGCTGGCCTAGGCAGAGTTCCTCTGTCCAGTGTCTGTGTTCTTTTGCCCATCTTAATCTTTTCTTTTTATTGGCCAGTCTGAGACATGGCTTTTTCTTGGCAACTCTGCCTAGGAGGCCAGCATCCCGGAGTCGCCTCTTCACTGTTGACATTGAGACTGGTGTTTTGCGAGTACTATTTAATGAAGCTGCCAGTTGAGGACTTGTGAGACGTTTGTTTCTCAAACTAGACACACTAATGTACTTGTCCACTTACTCAGTTGTGCACCGCGTTGTACGAGCTCATTCGTTTCTTGGCAATTTCTCGCATGGAATAGCCTTCATTTCTCAGAACAAGGATAGACTGATGAGTTTCAGAAGAAAGTGCTTTGTTTCTGGCCATTTTGAGCCTGTAATCGAACTCACAAATGCTGATGCTCCAGATACTCAACTAGTCGAAAGAAGGCCAGTTTTATTGCTTCTTTAATAAGTCAACAGTTTTCAGCTGTGCTAACATAATTGCAAAAGGGTTTTCTAATGATCAATTAGCCTTTTAAGAATGACAAACTTGGATTAGCTAACACAACGTGCCATTGGAACACAGGAGTGATGGTTGCTGATAATGGGCCTCTGTACACCTATGTAGATATTCCGTTAAAAATCTGCCATTTCCAGCAACAATAGTAATTTACAACATTAACAATGTCTACACTGTATTTCTGATCAATTTGATGTTATTTTAATGGACAAAAAATGTACTTTTCTTTCAAAAACAAGGACATTTCTAAGTGACCCCAAACTTTTGAACGGTAGTGTACATGCAAACATTAGGCAATGCGTTGACGTAGACTAGCAAGAATTGGTCTGAGAATGGTCAATATCAAAGACAGACATTTAATTAACATTGTAAAATGAATGGATTCACATACAAGGCATAAAGCTTAAGTTACAAGCGTTAACAAGCATGACATGGCATTATTTCGAGCATATACTGTAAATCCTAAAGTTAACTTAGAGGACAAAGCATGAACAAAGATATGCTTATTCCATGGACTGGATACAGGATAACAGCGATACGCTTATTCCATGGACTGGATACAGGATAACAGCGATATGCTTATTCCAGAAGCAACAATAGCACTGATCAGTAATTTATTCCCCACGTTTCTTAATGATTTTAGAACATCAAGTATGATTGTTTAATTAATGAAGGGATTACTGTGAAATCTATCCGTTTTATGCAGATTTAAAACTTTTACAACTTTAAAATAGCTTCACTGATGAACATTGCTTGCTCATTGGGGTTTTAGGCTGTAAAGCACTTTGTGACAACATCTGATGGTAAAAGGGCTTTATAAAATACATTTGATTGATGCCTATCACTATGAGCTTTTTTTGTGTATGTTTTTTCAGTGGAATTCCTCTTTCTTTTCATAGTTTCATTCAGCTAGAGATAGGGATTTGAAATGAGAGGAGGTAGACAGGAGAGCAACGCAGTCAGCAGGTCTAGTCAACACAGTCTGCAGGTCTAGTCAACACAGTCTGCAATTCTAGTCGAGTCAACGCGGTCTGCAATTCTAGTCAACACGGTCTGCAATTCTAGTCAACACAGTCTGGGGTTCTAGTCTAGTCAACACAGTCTGCAATTCTAGTCGAGTCAACACAGTCTGCAATTCTAGTCAACACAGTGTGGGGTTCTAGTCTAGTCAACACAGTCTGCGGTGCTAGTCTAGTCAACACAGTCTGCGGTGCTAGTCTAGTCAACACAGTCTGTGGTTCGAGTCTAGTCAACACACTCTGCCGTTCTAGTCAAGTCAACACAGTGTGGGGTTCTAGTCTAGTCAACACAGTCTGCGGTGCTAGTCGAGTCAACACAGTCTGCAATTCTAGTCGAGTCAACACAGTCTGCAATTCTAGTCGAGTCAACACAGTCTGCAATTCTAGTCGAGTCAACACAGTCTGCAATTCTAGTCGAGTCAACACAGTCTGCAATTCTAGTCGAGTCAACACAGTCTGCAATTCTAGTCGAGTCAACACAGTCTGCAATTCTAGTCGAGTCAACACAGTCTGCAATTCTAGTCGAGTCAACACAGTCTGCAATTCTAGTCGAGTCAACACAGTCTGCAATTCTAGTCGAGTCAACACAGTCTGCATTTCTAGTCTAGTCAACACAGTCTGCGGTGCTAGTCTAGTCAACACAGTCTGCAATTCTAGTCGAGTCAACACAGTCTGCAATTCTAGTCGAGTCAACACAGTCTGCAATTCTAGTCGAGTCAACACAGTCTGCAATTCTAGTCGAGTCAACACAGTCTGCAATTCTAGTCTAGTCAACACAGTCTGCAATTCTAGTCTAGTCAACACAGTCTGCAAATCTAGTCGAGTCAACACAGTCTGCAATTCTAGTCAGGTCAACACAGTCTGCAATTCTAGTCGAGTCAAAAAAGTCTGCAATTCTAGTCAACACAGTCTGCAATTCTAGTCGAGTCAACACGGTCTGCAATTCTAGTCGAGTCAACACAGTCTGCAATTCTAGTCTAGCCAACACAGTCTGCAATTCTAGTCGAATCAACACAGTTTGCAATTCTAGTCAACACAGTCTGCTGTTCTAGTCTAGTCAACACAGTCTGCAATTCTAGTCTAGTCAAAACAGTCTGCAGTTCTAGTCAACACAGTCTGCAATTCTAGTCGAGTCAGCACGGTCTGCAATTCTAGTCGAGTCAACACAGTCTGCAATTCTAGTCTAGTCAACACAGTCTGCGGTTCTAGTCTAGTCAACACAGTCTGCGGTTCGAGTCTAGTCAACACAGTGTGGGGTTCTAGTCTAGTCAACACAGTCTGCGGTGCTAGTCTAGTCAACACAGTCTGCGGTGCTAGTCTAGTCAACACAGTCTGCAATTCTAGTCGAGTCAACACAGTCTGCAATTCTAGTCGAGTCAACACAGTCTGCAATTCTAGTCGAGTCAACACAGTCTGCAATTCTAGTCGAGTCAACACAGTCTGCAATTCTAGTCTAGTCAACACAGTCTGCAATTCTAGTCGAGTCAACACAGTCTGCAAATCTAGTCGAGTCAACACAGTCTGCAATTCTAGTCGGGTCAACACAGGCTGCAATTCTAGTCGAGTCAACACAGTCTGCAATTCTAGTCAACACAGTCTGCAATTCTAGTCGAGTCAACACGGTCTGCAATTCTAGTCAAGTTAACACAGTCTGCAATTCTAGTCGAGTCAACACAGTCTGCAATTCTAGTCTAGCCAACACAGTGTCACACCCTGGCCTTAGTTATCTTTGTTTTCATTATTATTTTAGTTAGGTCAGGGTGTGACATGGGGAAGTTTGTGTGTTTTTGTATTGTCTAGGGTGTTGTATGGTTTAGGGGGTTTAGTAGAGTAGATGGTTTAGTGTTCAGTGTAGGTGTCTAGGAAAGTCTATGGTTGCCTGAATTGGGTCTCAATTAGAGACAGCTGGTTATTGTTGTCTCTGATTGGGAGCCATATTTAAGGCAACCATAGGCTTTAGCTGTTTTGTGGGTAATTGTCTATGTGTAGTGTTTGTGTCAGCACTATCTGCATTTATATAGCTTCACGGTCGTCTGTTTGTTGTTTTGTTTCGTTTTCCTTCTTATTATAAAAAGAAGATGTATTTTTCACGCGCTGCGCCTTGGTCCTCTCTCTCTCCCTTTGACGATCGTGACAGAATGACCCACCAAACCCGGATCAAGCAGCGTGACAAGCGGCAACAGGATCAAGGCATCAAGGATTCATGGACATGGGAGGAGATATTAGATGGAAAGGGACCTTGGGCACAACCGGGAGAATATCGCCTCCCTCGTGAAGAGCTGGAGGCAGCGAAAGCCGAGAGGAGGCGATATGAGGAGGCAGCACGGAGGCAAGGCTGGAAGCCCGCGAGTACTACCCAAAAATTTCTTGGGGGGGGGGCTAAGAGGTAGTGGGCCGAGGGCAGGTAGGAGACCTGCGCCCACTTCCCAGGCTAACCGTGGAGAGCGGGAGTACGGGCGGACACCGTGTTACGCAATAGAGCGCACGGTGTCTCCTGTACGTGTTCATAGCCCGGTGCGGGTTATTCCACCTCCCCGCACTGGTAGGGCTAGATTGGGCATTGAGCCAGGTGCCATGATGCCGGCTCAAAGCGTCTGGTCTCCAGTGCGTCTCCTCGGGCCGGCATACATGGCACCAGCCTTACGCATGGTGTCCCCGGTTCGCCTACATAGCCCGGTGCGGGTTATTCCACCTCCCCGCACTGGTCGGGCGACGGGGAGCATTCAACCAGGTAAGGTTGGGCAGGCTCGGTGTTCAAGGGAACCAGTACGCCTGCACGGTCCGGTATTTCCGGCGCCACCTCCCCGCCCCAGTCCAGTACCACCAGTGCCTCCTCCACGCACTAGCCCTATGGTGCGTGTCTCCAGCCCTTTACTACCAGTGCCTAAACCACGCACCAAGCCTCCTGTGTGTCCCCAGAGTCCTGTGCGTCCTGTTGCTGCTCCCCGCACTAGCCCTGAGATGCGTGTCCCCAGTCCGGTACCACCAGTTCCGGCACCACGCACTAGGCCTAATATGCGCTCCCAGGGTCCAGTATGCCCTGTTCCTTCTCCCCGCACTAGCCTGAAGGTGCGTGTCCTTAGCCCGGTGACTCCAGTTCCGGCACCACGCACCAGGCCTACAGTGCGCCTCATCCGGCCAGAGCCATCCGTCTGCCCAGTGCCATCTGAGCCATCCGTCTCCCCAGCGCCATCTGAGCCATCCGTCTCCCCAGCGCCATCTGAGCCATCCGTCTCCCCAGCGCCATCTGAGCCATCCGTCTCCCCAGCGCCATCTGAGCCATCCGTCTCCCCAGCGCCATCTGAGCCATCCGTCTGCCCAGTGCCGTCTGAGCCATCCGTCTGTCCCGAGCCATTAGAGCCGCCCGTCTGTCCCGAGCCGTCAGAGCCGTTAGTCAGTCAGGAGCCGCTAGAGCCATTCGTCAGTCAGGATCTGCCAGAGCCGCCAACCAGACAGGATCTGCCAGAGCCGCCAACCAGACAGGATCTGCCAGAGCCGCCAACCAGACAGGATCTGCCAGAGCCGCCAACCAGACAGGATCCGCCAGAGCCGCCAACCAGACAGGATCCGCCAGAGCCGCCAACCAGACAGGATCCGCCAGAGCCGTCAGCCAGCCATGAGCAGCCAGATCCGTCAGCCAGCCATGAGCAGCCAGATCCGTCAGCCAGGCATGAGCAGCCAGATCCGTCAGCCAGCCATGAGCAGCCAGATCTGTCAGCCAGCCATGAGCAGCCAGATCCGTCAGCCAGCCATGAGCAGCCAGATCCGTCAGCCAGCCATGAGCAGCCAGATCCGTCAGCCAGCCATGAGCCGTCCAGCCAGGATCCGCCAGAGCCGTCCAGCCAGGATCCGCCAGAGCCGTCCAGCCAGGATCCGCCAGAGCCGTCCAGCCAGGATCCGCCAGAGCCGTCCAGCCAGGATCCGCCAGAGCCGTCCAGCCAGGATCCGCCAGAGCCAGCCAGCCAGGATCCGGCAGCCAGCCAGGATCCGCCAGAGCCAGCCAGCCAGGATCCGCCATTCAGTCCGGTGCTGCCCTTCAGTCCGGTGCTGTCCCTCAGTCCGGAGCTGCCGTCCCTCAGTCCGGAGCTGCCCCTTATCCTGGTGCTGCCCCTTATCCTGGTGCTGCCCCTTATCCTGGTGCTGCCCCTTATCCTGGTGCTACCCCTTATCCTGGTGCTGCCCCTTAGTCCGGTACTGCCCCTTAGTCCGGTGCTGCCCCTTAGTCCGGTGCTGCCACTTAGTCCGGTGCTGCCCCTTATTCCAGTGGGGTTAAGAAAGCGGGTAGTGACTATGGTGGGGTGGGGACCACGACCAGTGCCAGAGCCGCCACCGTGGACAGACGCCCACCCAGACCCTCCCCTAGACTTTATGCTGGTGCGCCCGGAGTTCGCACCTTAAGGGGGGGGTTATGTCACACCCTGGCCTTAGTTATCTTTGTTTTCATTATTATTTTAGTTAGGTCAGGGTGTGACATGGGGAAGTTTGTGTGTTTTTGTATTGTCTAGGGTGTTGTATGGTTTAGGGGGTTTAGTAGAGTAGATGGTTTAGTGTTCAGTGTAGGTGTCTAGGAAAGTCTATGGTTGCCTGAATTGGGTCTCAATTAGAGACAGCTGGTTATTGTTGTCTCTGATTGGGAGCCATATTTAAGGCAACCATAGGCTTTAGCTGTTTTGTGGGTAATTGTCTATGTGTAGTGTTTGTGTCAGCACTATCTGCATTTATATAGCTTCACGGTCGTCTGTTTGTTGTTTTGTTTCGTTTTCCTTCTTATTATAAAAAGAAGATGTATTTTTCACGCGCTGCGCCTTGGTCCTCTCTCTCTCCCTTTGACGATCGTGACACACAGTCTGCAATTCTAGTCGAATCAACACAGTTTGCAATTCTAGTCAACACAGTCTGCTGTTCTAGTCTAGTCAACACAGTCTGCAATTCTAGTCTAGTCAAAACAGTCTGCAGTTCTAGTCAACACAGTCTGCAATTCTAGTCGAGTCAGCACGGTCTGCAATTCTAGTCGAGTCAACACAGTCTGCAATTCTAGTCTAGCCAACACAGTCTGCAATTCTAGTCGAGTCAACACAGTCTGCAATTCTAGTCGAGTCAACACAGTCTGCAATTCTAGTCGAGTCAACACAGTCTGCAATTCTAGTCAACACAGTCTGCAATTCTAGTCAACACAGTCTGCGGTTCTAGTCTAGTCAACACAGTCTGCGGTTCGAGTCTAGTTAACACAGTGTGGGGTTCTAGTCTAGTCAACGCAGTCTGCTATGCTAGTCTAGTCAACACAGTCTGCGGTGCTAGTCTAGTCAACACAGTCTGCGGTTCGAGTCTAGTCAACACAGTCTGCAATTCTAGTCGAGTCAACACAGTCTGCAATTCTAGTCTAGTCAACACAGTCTGTGGTGCTAGTCTAGTCAACACAGTCTGCAATTCTAGTCGAGTCAACACAGTCTGCAATTCTAGTCAAGTCAACCCAGTCTGCGGTGCTAGTCTAGTCAACACAGTCTGCAATTCTAGTCGAGTCAACACAGTCTGCAATTCTAGTCTAGTCAACACCGTCTGCAATTCTAGTCGAGTCAACACAGTCTGCAATTCTAGTCTAGTCAACACAGTCTGCAAATCTAGTCGAGTCAACACAGTCTGCAATTCTAGTCGGGTCAACACAGTCTGCAATTCTAGTCGAGTCAACACAGTCTGCAATTCTAGTCGAGTCAACACAGTCTGCATTTCTAGTCTAGTCAACACAGTCTGCAATTCTAGTCGAGTCAACACAGTCTGCAATTCTAGTCGAGTCAACACAGTCTGCAATTCTAGTCAACACAGTCTGCAATTCTAGTCAACACAGTCTGCAATTCTAGTCGAGTCAACACGGTCTGCAATTCTAGTCGAGTCAACACGGTCTGCAATTCTAGTCGAGTCAACACAGTCCGCAATTCTAGTCTAGTCAACACAGTCTGCAATTCTAGTCTAGTCAATACAGTCTGCAATTCTAGTCGAGTCAACACAGTATGCAATTCTAGTCAACACAGTCTGGGTTTCTAGTCTAGTCAACACAGTCTGGGTTTCTAGTCTAGTCAACAGTCTGCAATTCTAGTCAACACAGTCTGCAATTCTAGTCAAGTCAACACAGTCTGCGGTGCTAGTCTAGTCAACACAGTCTGCAATTCTAGTCAACACAGTCTGCAATTCTCGTCAAGTCAAAACAGTCTGCGGTGCTAGTCTAGTCAACACAGTCTGCAATTCTAGTCGAGTCAACACATTTTCCAATTCTAGTCAACACAGTCTGCCGTTCTTGTCTAGTCAACACAGTCTGGGGTTCTAGTCTAGTCAACAGTCTGCAATTCTAGTCTAGTCAACACAGTCTGCAATTCTAGTCGAGTCAACACAGTCTGCAATTCTAGTCTAGTCAACAGTCTGCAATTCTAGTCTAGTCAACACAGTCTGTGGTTCGAGTCTAGTCAACACACACTGCCGTTCTTGTCTAGTCAACACACTCTGCCGTTCTAGTCAACACACTCTGCCGTTCTAGTCAAGTCAACACAGTCTGCGATGCTAGTCTAGTCAACACACTCTGCCGTTCTAGTCTAGTCAACACAGTCTGTGGTTCGAGTCTAGTCAACACACACTGCTGTTCTAGTCTAGTCAACACACTCTGCCGTTCTAGTCTAGTCAACACAGTCTGCAATTCTAGTCTAGTCAACACACTCTGCCGTTCTAGTCTAGTCAACACACTCTGCCGTTCTAGTCTAGTCAACACACTCTGCCGTTCTAGTCTAGTCAACACACTCTGCCGTTCTAGTCTAGTCAACACAGTCTGCAATTCTAGTCTAGTCAACACAGTCTGCAATTCGAGTCAAGTCAACACAGTCTGCAATTCTAGTTGAGTCAACACAGTCTGCAATTCTAGTCTAGTCAACACACTCTGCCGTTCTAGTCTAGTCAACACACTCTGCCGTTCTAGTCTAGTCAACACACTCTGCCGGTCTAGTCTAGTTAACACACCTTGCCGGTCTAGTCTAGTCAACACAGTCTGCAATTCTAGTTGAGTCAACACAGTCTGCAATTCTAGTTGAGTCAACACAGTCTGCAATTCTAGTCTAGTCAACACACTCTGCCGTTCTAGTCTAGTCAACACACTCTGCCGTTCTAGTCTAGTCAACACACTCTGCCGTTCTAGTCTAGTCAACACACTCTGCCGGTCTAGTCTAGTTAACACACCTTGCCGGTCTAGTCTAGTCAACACAGTCTGCCGGTCTAGTCTAGTCAACACACTCTGCCGGTCTAGTCTAGTTAACACACTCTGCCGGTCTAGTCTAGTCAACACACTCTGCCGTTCTAGTCTAGTCAACACACTCTGCCGTTCTAGTCTAGTCAACACACTCTGCCGTTCTAGTCTAGTCAACACACTCTGCCGTTCTAGTCTAGTCAACACACTCTGCCGGTCTAGTCTAGTCAACACACTCTGCCGTTCTAGTCTAGTCAACACACTCTGCCGTTCTAGTCTAGTCAACACACTCTGCCGGTCTAGTCTAGTCAACACACTCTGCCGTTCTAGTCTAGTCAACACAGTCTGCCGTTCTAGTCTAGTCAACACAGTCTGCCGTTCTAGTCTAGTCAACACACTCTGCCGTTCTAGTCTAGTCAACACACTCTGCCGGTCTAGTCTAGTCAACACACTCTGCCGGTCTAGTCTAGTCAACACACTCTGCCGGTCTAGTCTAGTCAACACACTCTGCCGGTCTAGTCTAGTCAACACACTCTGCCGTTCTAGTCTAGTCAACACACTCTGCCGGTCTAGTCTAGTCAACACAGTCTGCAATTCTAGTCTAGTCAACACACTCTGCCGTTCTAGTCTAGTCAACACACTCTGCCGTTCTAGTCTAGTCAACACACTCTGCCGGTCTAGTCTAGTCAACACACTCTGCTGTTCTAGTCTAGTCAACACACTCTGCCGGTCTAGTCTAGTCAACACACTCTGCTGTTCTAGTCTAGTCAACACACTCTGCCGGTCTAGTCTAGTCAACACACTCTGCCGGTCTAGTCTAGTCAACACAGTCTGCGGTGCTAGTCTAGTCAACACACTCTGCTGTTCTAGTCTAGTCAACACACTCTGCCGTTCTAGTCTAGTCAACACACTCTGCCGGTCTAGTCTAGTCAACACAGTCTGCGGTTCTAGTCTAGTCAACACAGTCTGCAATTCTAGTCAAGTCAACACACTCTGCCGGTCTAGTCTAGTCAACACAGTCTGCGGTTCTAGTCTAGTCAACACAGTCTGCGGTTCTAGTCTAGTCAACACAGTCTGCCGTTCTAGTCTAGCCAACACAGTCTGCGGTTCTAGTCTAGTCAACACAGTCTGCGGTTCTAGTCTAGTCAACACAGTCTGCCGTTCTAGTCTAGTCAACAGTCTGCAGGTCTAGACTACACAGTCTGCAGGTCTTGTCAACACAGTCTGTGGTTCTAGTCTTGTCAACACAGTCTGCGGTTCTAGTCTTGTCAACACAGTCTGCAATTCTAGTGTAGTCAACACACTCTGTCGGTCTAGTCTAGTCAACACAGTCTGCCGTTCTAGTCTAGTCTACACAGTCTGCAGGTCTAGACTACACAGTCTGCAGGTCTTGTCAACACAGTCTGTGGTTCTAGTCTTGTCAACACACTCTGCCGTTCTAGTCAACACACTCTGCCGTTCTAGTCTAGTCAACACAGTCTGCCGTTCTAGTCTAGTCAACACACTCTGCCGTTCTAGTCTAGTCAACACACTCTGCCGTTCTAGTCTAGTCAACACACTCTGCCGTTCTAGTCTAGTCAACACACTCTGCCGTTCTAGTCTAGTCAACACACTCTGCCGTTCTAGTCAACACACTCTGCCGTTCTAGTCTAGTCAACACAGTCTGCCGTTCTAGTCTAGTCAACACACTCTGCCGTTCTAGTCTAGTCAACACACTCTGCCGTTCTAGTCAACACACTCTGCCGTTCTAGTCTAGTCAACACAGTCTGCCGTTCTAGTCTAGTCAACACAGTCTGCCGTTCTAGTCTAGTCAACACACTCTGCCGTTCTAGTCTAGTCAACACACTCTGCCGTTCTAGTCTAGTCAACACAGTTTGCAATTCTAGTCAAGTCAACACAGTCTGCAATTCTAGTTGAGTCAACACAGTCTGCAATTCTAGTCTAGTCAACACAGTCTGCAATTCTAGTCTAGCCAACACAGTCTGCAATTCTAGTCTAGCCAACACAGTCTGCGGGTCTAGTCTAGTCAACACGCTCTGCCGTTCTAGTCTAGTCAACACAGTCTGCAATTCTAGTCTAGCCAACACAGTCTGCAATTCTAGTCTAGCCAACACAGTCTGCAATTCTAGTCTAGTCAACACAGTCTGCAATTCTAGTCTAGCCAACACAGTCTGCAATTCTAGTCTAGCCAACACAGTCTGCAATTCTAGTCTAGCCAACACAGTCTGCAATTCTAGTCTAGCCAACACAGTCTGCGGGTCTAGTCTAGTCAACACGCTCTGCCGTTCTAGTCTAGTCAACACAGTCTGCAATTCTAGTCTAGCCAACACAGTCTGCAATTCTAGTCTAGCCAACACAGTCTGCAATTCTAGTCTAGCCAACACAGTCTGCAATTCTAGTCTAGCCAACACAGTCTGCAATTCTAGTCTAGTCAACACAGTCTGCAATTCTAGTCTAGCCAACACAGTCTGCAATTCTAGTCTAGTCAACACAGTCTGCAATTCTAGTCTAGCCAACACAGTCTGCAATTCTAGTCTAGTCAACACACTCTGCCGGTCTAGTCTAGTCAACACACTCTGCCGGTCTAGTCTAGTCAACACACTCTGCCGTTCTAGTCTAGTCAACACACTCTGCCGTTCTAGTCTAGTCAACACACTCTGCCGTTCTAGTCTAGTCAACACAGTCTGCAATTCTAGTTGAGTCAACACAGTCTGCAATTCTAGTCTAGTCAACACACTCTGCCGTTCTAGTCTAGTCAACACACTCTGCCGTTCTAGTCTAGTCAACACAGTCTGCCGTTCTAGTCTAGTCAACACACTCTGCCGTTCTAGTCTAGTCAACACACTCTGCCGTTCTAGTCTAGTCAACACACTCTGCCGTTCTAGTCTAGTCAACACACTCTGCCGTTCTAGTCTAGTCAACACACTCTGCCGTTCTAGTCTAGTCAACACACTCTGCCGTTCTAGTCTAGTCAACACAGTCTGCGGTGCTAGTCTAGTCAACACACTCTGCTGTTCTAGTCTAGTCAACACACTCTGCCGTTCTAGTCTAGTCAACACACTCTGCCGTTCTAGTCTAGTCAACACAGTCTGCGGTGCTAGTCTAGTCAACACACTCTGCAATTCTAGTCAAGTCAACACACTCTGCCGGTCTAGTCTAGTCAACACAGTCTGCAATTCTAGTCTAGCCAACACAGTCTGCGGTTCTAGTCTAGTCAACACAGTCTGCGGTTCTAGTCTAGTCAACACAGTCTGCCGTTCTAGTCTAGTCTACACAGTCTGCAGGTCTAGACTACACAGTCTGCAGGTCTTGTCTAGTCAACACACTCTGCCGTTCTAGTCTAGTCAACACACTCTGCCGTTCTAGTCTAGTCAAGACACTCTGCCGTTCTAGTCTAGTCAACACACTCTGCCGTTCTAGTCTAGTCAACACACTCTGCCGTTCTAGTCTAGTCAACACAGTCTGCGGTGCTAGTCTAGTCAACACACTCTGCAATTCTAGTCAAGTCAACACACTCTGCCGGTCTAGTCTAGTCAACACAGTCTGCAATTCTAGTCTAGTCAACACACTCTGCCGTTCTAGTCAACACACTCTGCCGTTCTAGTCTAGTCAACACAGTCTGCCGTTCTAGTCTAGTCAACACAGTCTGCCGTTCTAGTCTAGTCAACACACTCTGCCGTTCTAGTCTAGTCAACACACTCTGCCGTTCTAGTCTAGTCAACACAGTTTGCAATTCTAGTCAAGTCAACACAGTCTGCAATTCTAGTTGAGTCAACACAGTCTGCAATTCTAGTCTAGTCAACACAGTCTGCAATTCTAGTCTAGCCAACACAGTCTGCAATTCTAGTCTAGCCAACACAGTCTGCGGGTCTAGTCTAGTCAACACGCTCTGCCGTTCTAGTCTAGTCAACACAGTCTGCAATTCTAGTCTAGCCAACACAGTCTGCAATTCTAGTCTAGCCAACACAGTCTGCAATTCTAGTCTAGTCAACACAGTCTGCAATTCTAGTCTAGCCAACACAGTCTGCAATTCTAGTCTAGCCAACACAGTCTGCAATTCTAGTCTAGCCAACACAGTCTGCAATTCTAGTCTAGCCAACACAGTCTGCGGGTCTAGTCTAGTCAACACGCTCTGCCGTTCTAGTCTAGTCAACACAGTCTGCAATTCTAGTCTAGCCAACACAGTCTGCAATTCTAGTCTAGCCAACACAGTCTGCAATTCTAGTCTAGCCAACACAGTCTGCAATTCTAGTCTAGCCAACACAGTCTGCAATTCTAGTCTAGTCAACACAGTCTGCAATTCTAGTCTAGCCAACACAGTCTGCAATTCTAGTCTAGTCAACACAGTCTGCAATTCTAGTCTAGCCAACACAGTCTGCAATTCTAGTCTAGTCAACACACTCTGCCGGTCTAGTCTAGTCAACACACTCTGCCGGTCTAGTCTAGTCAACACACTCTGCCGTTCTAGTCTAGTCAACACACTCTGCCGTTCTAGTCTAGTCAACACACTCTGCCGTTCTAGTCTAGTCAACACAGTCTGCAATTCTAGTTGAGTCAACACAGTCTGCAATTCTAGTCTAGTCAACACACTCTGCCGTTCTAGTCTAGTCAACACACTCTGCCGTTCTAGTCTAGTCAACACAGTCTGCCGTTCTAGTCTAGTCAACACACTCTGCCGTTCTAGTCTAGTCAACACACTCTGCCGTTCTAGTCTAGTCAACACACTCTGCCGTTCTAGTCTAGTCAACACACTCTGCCGTTCTAGTCTAGTCAACACACTCTGCCGTTCTAGTCTAGTCAACACACTCTGCCGTTCTAGTCTAGTCAACACAGTCTGCGGTGCTAGTCTAGTCAACACACTCTGCTGTTCTAGTCTAGTCAACACACTCTGCCGTTCTAGTCTAGTCAACACACTCTGCCGTTCTAGTCTAGTCAACACAGTCTGCGGTGCTAGTCTAGTCAACACACTCTGCAATTCTAGTCAAGTCAACACACTCTGCCGGTCTAGTCTAGTCAACACAGTCTGCAATTCTAGTCTAGCCAACACAGTCTGCGGTTCTAGTCTAGTCAACACAGTCTGCGGTTCTAGTCTAGTCAACACAGTCTGCCGTTCTAGTCTAGTCTACACAGTCTGCAGGTCTAGACTACACAGTCTGCAGGTCTTGTCAACACAGTCTGTGGTTCTAGTCTTGTCAACACAGTCTGCGGTTCTAGTCTTGTCAACACAGTCTGCAATTCTAGTGTAGTCAACACACTCTGTCGGTCTAGTCTAGTCAACACAGTCTGCCGTTCTAGTCTAGTCTACACAGTCTGCAGGTCTAGACTACACAGTCTGCAGGTCTTGTCAACACAGTCTGTGGTTCTAGTCTTGTCAACACAGTCTGCGGTTCTAGTCTTGTCAACACAGTCTGCAGTTCTAGTCTAGTCTCTTCTCACCATCTCTCTCCAGCTCACAGTTGCAGTCCATTTAGCGTTCAGCCTTGACCCAGTAGTGACTGTCTGTCCAGAGGACTGTTGTTCTGGGTCACCACTGCTGTGCCTACTAGGGAGGGTTACATTACATTACTGGCTGAGGTAGAGTTAAGTGTACTTTTTAATGCATAGGCTACTTACAGGACAGGTACATAACAGAGGGACTTACATTTTGTAATCATTGGAACTGTTGTATCAACTCATTCACAGCATTATCATAACAGAATCATAATAGTTGTTTTACTCTTTGTAACACTGGTGTTGACCTCTGTGTTTTTCGTAAACGGCCAGACACAGAAGAATCTGAACGTCTGGCACATTCAAATATAAAATAACCTCTTATTCTCATGGGAGATATTCTAACAGTACTCAGAATGATCCATTATTCTGCCTGAGCTCTAGTACAGAAATGGCTTTGATCATCCGTTCATGTCAGTCATTAGTCCAGGAATAGATCTCCCCATCAATCTGTCTATGGAAGCTCCCTGATTCAAATCTCATCTGTCACTCATCAATGGCCCTTTTATGGTGGGGAGGGGTTAATAGATGTGAGAAGGAGAAGCAGTGAGGATGGAGGAGTGGAAGAGGGGAGTGGAGGGGAGGAGGACAGGGGTTGGTGGGGGGGTTAGGAGAGGACAGGGGAGTAGAGGAGAAGGAGGAGGGAGAGGACATGAGGAGGAGGAGGAAGAGGAGGAGGTAGTGGAGAGGAGGAGGAATAATCAATCAATCAATCAAGTTTATTTTATATAGCCCTACGTACGTCAGCTAATATCTCGAAGTGCTGTACAGAAACCCAGCCTAAAACCCCAAACAGCTAGCAATGCAGGTGTAGAAGCACGGTGGCTAGGAAAAACTCCCTAGAAAGGCCAAAACCTAGGAAGAAACCTAGAGAGGAACCAGGCTATGAGGGGTGGCCAGTCCTCTTCTGGCTGTGCCGGGTGGAGATTATAACAGAACTATGCCAAGATGTTCAAAAATGTTCATAAGTGACAAGCATGGTCAAATAATAATCATGAATAATTTTCAGTTGGCTTTTCATAGCCGATCATTAAGAGTTGAAAAACAACAGGTCTGGGACAGGTGGCGGTTCCATAACCGCAGGCAGAACAGTTGAGACTGGAATAGCAGCAAGGCCAGGCGGACTGGGGACAGCAAGGAGTCACCACGCCCGGTAGTCCCGACGTATGGTCCTAGGGCTCAGGTCCTCCGAGAGAAAGAAAGAGAGAAGGAGAAAATTAGAGAGAGCCAAGATTTTCAAAATGTTCATAAATGACAAGCATGGTCAAATAATAATCAGGAATAAATCTCAGTTGGCTTTTCATAGCCGATCATTAAGAGTTGAAAACAGCAGGTCTGGGACAGGTAGGGGTTCCGTAACCGCAGGCAGAACAGTTGAAACTGGAATAGCAGCAAGGCCAGGCGGACTGGGGACAGCAAGGAGGCATCATGCCCGGTAGTCCTGACGTATGGTCCTAGGGCTCAGGTTCTCAGAGAGAGAGAAAGAAAGAGAGAACGAGAGAATTAGAGAGAGCATACTTAAATTCACACAGGACACTGGATAAGACAGGAGAAGTACTCCAGGTATAACCAACTGACCCTAGCCCCCCGACACATAAACTACTGCAGCATAAATACTGGAGGCTGAGACAGGAGCGGTCAGGAGACACTGTGGCCCCATCCGAAGATACCCCCGGACAGGGCCAAACAGGAAGGATATAACCCCACCCACTTTGCCAAAGTGGGTGAATAAGGGAGAGAGGAGGAGGTAGGGGAGAGGAGGGGGATGAGGTAGGGGAGAGGAGGAGGTAGGGGAGAGGAGGAGGTAGGGGAGAGGATGAGGTAGGAGAGAGGAGGAGGTAGGAGAGAGGAGGAGGTAGGGAGGAGGAGGAGGTAGTGAGGAGGAGGTATGGGAGAGGAGGAGGATGAGGTAGGGAGGAGGAGGGGGAGGTAGGGGTGAAGAGAGATGAGAGATGATGTGGAACTGAGAAGTAAGGAGGTGAGATGAATGGGAAGGACTGAAACTGAGCCACAGGAGGAGAGGAAGGGAGTGTGTTATTTTAGGATGGAGGGGAGGGGAAGTAAGGGAGGAGGGGAGAAAGGGAGAACAGAGGAAAGAGAGAGACCCACCTGCAGAGCCTGTGAAGCCTGTCATAAAGGCCATCCGTGCGTCACATGTACTCACTCTGTAGGAGATACACACTGTCAGCACCACACACACACACACTTAGTCACCACGCGTGCACACATGCGCAAACACGCACACACACGCACGCACGCACACACACAAACACACACACAAACACGCATCTGTCCCATGGATTATGTAGGCAGAGATATTAAGGGAACTCATAGCCTCCCTCAGGCCCTGCAGCCATATGGTAGTATTGACGGTGGGTGTCAGGTACTGAAACAGACAATAGAGAGAGCCAGAGGGCTGAATTCCAACCTGAAAATCGATGTGTGAATCGCCTATTGTCATGAAGGCATGATTAACATCAAAGTCATAATGTGGGATTTCTCAAAACAGGATTGGACCCAAATAGAGAGTTTACTGGTACCTAAAGTTCCTCTATTTGTCCTGACTGAATTAATTAATTAAAACAACAGTGCAACAGAGCAATATTTAGTGTAGATTCCAGGGTCTGTATTCATAAAGGGTTTCAGAATAGGAGTGCTAATCTAGGATCAGTTTAGACTTTTAGATTCTAATTAATTAAATTATATTGACAGGGAGGACCTGATTCTAAATCAGAACTCCTACTCTGAGTCTCTTTATAAAAACAGACACAGGCTAATTTTGCCAATCAGTGAACCTTGGAGTTGTAAAAGCAAGGTTAAAAATGTTTTATTGAACCTTTATTTAACTAGGCAAGTCAGTTAAGAACAAATTTACAATGACGGTCTACCCCGGCCAAACCCTAACGACGCTGGGCCAATTGTGCGCCGCCCTATGGGACTCCCAGTCACGGCCGGTTGTGATACAGCCTGGAATCGAATCAGCGCCTGTAGTGACGCCTCTAGCATTGAGATGCAGGGCCTTAGACCGCTGCACCACTCAAGAGCCCAATACATACAGTGTGTCTGACCTGATTACACATTCACTATACTGTATACACTGAACAACAATATAAACGCAACATGTAACATTTTCCAGAGGCACAAATATGTTTACATCCCTGTTAGTGAGCATTTCTCCTTTGCCAAGATAATTAATCCACCTGACAGGTGTATCATATCAAGAAGCTGATTAAACAGCATGCTCATTACACAGGTGCACCTTGTGCTGGGGACAATAAAAGGACACTCTAAAATGTGCAGTTTTGTCAGACAACACAAAGCCACAGATGTCTCAAGTTTTGAGGGAGATTGCAATTGGCATGCTGACTGCAGGAATGTCCACCAGAGCTGTTGCCTGAGAATTAAATGTTAATTACTCTATCATAAGCAGCCTCCAATGTCGTTTTTGTGAATTTGGCAGCACGTCCAACTGGCCTCACAACCACAGACCATGTGTAACCACACCAGCCCAGGAACCTCCACATCCGGCTTCACCTGTGGGATCGACTGAGACACAACCAAAGAATTTCTGCACAAATTGTCAGAAACCGTCTCAGGGAAGCTCATTTGCGTGCTCGCTGTCCTCAACAGGGTCTTGACCTGACTGCAATTCGGCGTCGTAACCGACTTCAGTGGAAAAATGCTCACCTTCGATGGCCACTGGTACGCTGGAGAAATGTGCTCTTCACAGATGAATCCCCGTTTCAACTGTACCGGGCAGACGGTTAGCGTTGTGTGGGCGAGCGGTTTGCTGATGTCAACGTTGTGAACAGAGTGCCCCATGGTGGCGGTGGGGTTATGGTATGGGCAGGCATAAGCTAAGGACAATGAACACAGTTTAATTTTGTTCATGGCAATTTGAATGCACAGAGATACCGTGACGAGATCCTAATGACCATTGTTCATCCGCCGCCATCACCTCATGTTTCAGCATGATAAATGACGGCCCCATGTCGCAAGGATCTGTACACAATTCCTGGAAGCTGAAAATGTCCCAGTTCTTCCACTGTCTGCATACTCACCAGACATGTCACCCATTGAGCAAGTTCGGGATGCTCTGGATCGATGTGTATGATAGCGTGTTCCAGGTCCCGCCAATATCCAGCAACTTCGCACAGCCATTGAAGAGGAGTGGGACAACAATCCACAGGCCACAATCAACAGCCTGATCAACTCTATGCGAAGGAAATGTGGAAAATGGTGGTCACCCCCCTATCTTTTTTAAAGGTACTGCATCTGTGGCCAACAGATGCATATCTGTATTCCCAGTCATATGAAATCCATAGATTATGGTCTAATTTATTTATTTCAATCGAGTGATTTCCTTATATAAACTTTAACTCAGTAAAATCTTTGAAATTGTTGAAGGGTGAGTTTATATTTTTGTTCAGTGTATTTACTTTGAGTCCCCAGAAGTGACCCTGTACACAAGGACACATGGTATAACAGCACTAAATCAGGGCTAGATCATCATACCGGCGGGATTGTAGAGCAGTTCCTCTCAGACCCACCATCAACAGGAACGACATTCCAGCTTCCTGAAATGGGTAAAAAAATGATGAAGAAGAGACCTTCAAAATGTTTAATTATATGTGTCAGCACATTCCTAGATCAAAGTGTACCGTTGTTGTTCAGTCACTGATTTTATCAAACATTCCTCCAGGGGCAAACAAGGAGTAAATGCAATTGTGAGAAAATGATAAACCGTGGAAGCTCTGCAAGTAGGGAAAAGCCAGCCAAATCGTGTGTAATAATAACTCTCTTAAAAGCACAGTACAACACAATAGTTCTCTCAACCAAGACAATGAGAGCAATCAAAAGATATTCTAGAAAGCATGTCAGAATGGCATTGATAAGACTGTCATCCTTATTAGATTCCTTCTCAGGCAATTTCCATGCAAAGATATTATAATAAATAATCCAACAGGCATGACACAAACAGCAGGCTGAGGGATGGATCTCTTTGGCTGAGGGATGAAACTTTGGCTGAGGGTTGGATCTCTTTGGCTGAGGGATGGATCTCTTTGGCTGAGGGATGAAACTTTGGCTGAGGGTTGGATCTCTTTGGCTGAGGGATGAAACTTTGGCTGAGGGTTGGATCTCTTTGGCTGAGGGGTGGATCTCTTTGGCTGAGGGATGGATCTTTTTGGCTGAGGGGTGGATCTCTTTGGCTGAGGGATGGATCTTTTTGGCTGAGGGGTGGATCTCTTTGGCTGAGGGATGGAGTTTATTGGCTGAGAGATGGATATCTTTGCTCATGTTGATGCTGCCACTTCTCTCTTAACAGTCTGAAGAAGCTCCGGCAAGGCATTTAAAACAACATTCCCCTCAGGCTTCCCTTATTTTTCTATTTCCTGGTTAGAACTAATATAATTAATAGAAGAAGCAGGCATTTCTTCTATTTAATAGAAGTGGTCTCATTGAAATCAAATCTGTTTTGCAGTGCAGGAATGTTCTGCACAAGATGCCCCCTTGCTACATTACATGTCACACCCTGATCGGTTTCACCTGTCCTTGTGATTGTCTCCACCCCCTCCAGGTGTCGCTTGTTTGAAGGTTGAGTTCTAACTGTTGTCTGTACTGTGGTGAGGCAGGACATTATATAGCTAACTGCCCTATTAGGAAACACCTGTCTCTGGTTGGTACAAGTACTCTGGTGAGCCAGACTGGGAGTTCCCTAATTCCCATCACCCACACACCTTGTTTGTGCTTTTGCTGTGGGGAGACCAATCTAAGTCTCTCCGAGTGCTCATTGACTCTGGGGCTGATGAAAGATTTATGGGTGCTACCATGGTTTCTGAATTGGGTATTCCCACTCAACCTCTCTCTGTCCCCATGGATGCAAGGGCACTGGATCGCCGTTCTATTGGAAGAGTCACCCATAGCACTGTGCCCGTTCATTTACGGGTATCAGGAAACCATAGTGAGACTATACAGCTCCTCCTCATCGATTCACCTCATGTTCCTGTGGTTTTGGGGTTGGAGTCCGTTTTGTCATTCTCTTTGCCTTAAAATGGAACAGCCGTCCTTGAGACGTTCCCCGCAGGACGTGAGCAAAGCCACGGATGTCTCTGCCGTCCCCACTGAGTACCATGACCTCCTGGAGGTTTTCAATAAGGCACGGGCTACTTCTCTTCCCCCGCACCATCCTTATGATTGTGCCATTGATCTCCTCCCAGGCACCACACCACCTCGTGGTCGTCTATATTCTCTATCCGGCCCAGAGACCAAGGCCATGGAGGAGTACATTGAGGAATCTCTGGCTACTGGAGGCATCCGTCCATCTGCATCTCCTGCCGGCGCAAATGTGTCCCGCAAATGTGAGTTTCACCGCTCAACATTCCCCTTCCTGGGATATGTCATCGCTGATGGAAATGTCCAAATGGATCAGGAAAAAGTGAAAGCGGTGGTGGAGTGGCCTCAGCCTACGTCCAGGGTGCAGTTGCAACGTTCCCTGGGGTTCGCTAATTTCTACCGCCATTTCATTCGGGGCTACAGCACTCTGGCGGCCCCCCTCTCGGCACTCACCTCTCCCAAGGTACCGTTCACATGGTCTCCAGCGGTTGGCAAAGCCTTCGTGGACCTGAAACATCAGTTCACCACAGCACCCATCCTCGTCCATCCGGATCCATCCTGTGAATTTGTGGTAGAGGTTGATGCTTCTGATGTTGGAGTGGGGGCCATCCTGTCCCAGCGATCTGCACAGGACCAGAAGCTCCATCCTTGTGCCTTCCTGTCTCATCGTCTCAGTCCGGCAGAGAGGAACTATGATGTTGGCAACAGAGAACTCCTGGCTGTCAAGTTGGCGCTGGAGGAGTGGAGGCATTGGCTGGAAGGAGCAGAACAGCCCTTCGTGGTCTGGACAGATGATAAAAATGTGGAATATCTCCGTACAGCCAAGCGCCTTAACTCCAGGCAGGCCCGGTGGGCTTTATTGTTCACCAGATTCAACTTCACCATTTCCTACCGCCCAGGGTACAAAAATGTGAAGCCGGACGCCCTCTCCTGCATATACAGTTCCTCTGCCACACCCTCGGTCTCTGAAACCATTCTCCCTACCTCATGCCTTGCTGCTTCAGTGGATTGGGATATTGAAACCTTGGTTCGCAAGGCCCAATGTTCCCAGCCTGAACCTGAAGGGGGCCCGGCTAACCGGTTATTTGTTCCTAACTTAGTCCGGTCCCGGGTCCTGGAATGGGCTTATTTCTCAAGGCTGACCTGTCATCCAGATTCCCGTCATACCCTAGCCTTCAACCGACAATGTTTCTGGTGGCCCACAATGGTTCCTGATGTCTCTGCCTTCGTCACAGTGTTTTCATCAGACGGAGGGAGCCCAGTGACAAAGTCCAGAGAGACACAGTGTGTGCTCAGAACAAGACTCCACGGCAAGCTCCTTCTGACCTCCTTCAGCCACTACCTGTCCCTCATCGTTCCTGGTCCCATATCTCTCTGGACTTTGTCACTGGGCTCCCTCCGTCTGATGAAAACACTGTCATTCACTACCCTCTGCCAAGGAGACGGCCCGGCTTATGGTGCAGCACGTCTTCCGGATCCATGGACTCCTGGTGGACGTGGTCTCCGACCGGGGTCCTCAGTTCTCGTCTCAGTTCTGGAAGGCGTTTTTTTAAATAATTTATAATTTATAATTTTAGAGCCTTCACAAAAGCCCACAAGGTACAGATGGTCCCCAGACATCCTCTTAACCAGGAGTTTCAGCTACTCCCCTCGGGGCGATGTTACAGGGCACAAAAGACATAGGGCCAAACGATCCTTTGTCCCAGCAGCAGTAAGGCTCCTGAATGTTTAAAACCAGACCAGAGGGCTGGCCTACATCTAACATTGTAGTTGACAGTGTGTTCTGTTGTGTATATAGTGGACAGATGATCATTGATTGCTCGTGAATTTTCTACAGTTTGTATTGTCTGTATATGTCCTTTTTTCTATCTTCCATTATGCATTTATATTTTTGTTCAGTATATCTTAAACACGACAAGAAAGATCTGCTGAGTTTATCAGGTGTGTATTCATTAGTACACACCGTAGCAAACAGTAACAAAACATTTTGCAACAGAAAACATTTTGCAACATAAACAAGAGTTTCTTATTGTACACATTCAGGTATTCCTGTGTTCGGCCTATTTGCTTCCCTTTGGTGCCTAATGAACTTAACCCTGGAGAACCACATATCCACATTGAATGACTAGGTCTACACTGAGTGAGGTTGTTAATGGAGCTGTTAAGTTAAAGATGAACTTGTGATGAACTTGGGAAGCTCAGATGTACTTCAGACTTTGATCAAAATACTGTAGCCTCTATGGGAGCCGGGAGGCGAAGTTATGATATGCAGCTGTTAATGTTTGGTCAGTGGCCACCATCTGTTGTGTACAGGGGAAGATGCTTACAGGTCAATAAAAACACACAGAGCACAGATGTTTTACCGTTGCTCAACTGCTAAACACACATGAACACCAGAATACATAACCTGGCCACAATAGCATCATGTGATGAGCACTAAATGGGATTTTTGTTGTTGTTGATACAGTGGGAAGAAGAAGTATTTGATACACTGCCGATTTTGCAGGTTTTCCTACTTACAAAGAATGTAGAGGTCTGTAATTTTTATCATAAGTACACTTCAACTGTGAGAGACGGAATCTAAAACAAAAATCCAGAAAATCACATTGTATGATTTTTAAGTAATTAATTTGCATTTTATTGCATGACATAAGTATTTGATCACCTACCAACCAGTAAGAATTCCGGCTCTCACAGACCTGTTAGTTTTTCTTTAAGAAAAACCCTCCTGTTCTCCACTCATTACCTGTATTAACTGCACCTGTTTGAACTCGTTACCTGTATAAAAGACACCTGTCCACACACTCAATCAAACAGATTCCAACCTCTCCACAATGGCCAAGACCAGAGAGCTGTGTAAGGACATCAGGGATAAAATTGTAGACCTGCACAAGGCTGGGATGGGCTACAGGACAATAGACAAGCAGCTTGGTGAGAAGGCAACAACTGTTGGCGCAATTATTAGAAAATGGAAGAAGTTCAAGATGACGGTCAATCACCCTCGGTCTGGGGCTCCATGCAAGATCTCACCTCGTGGGGCATCAATGATCATGAGGAAGGTGAGGGATCAGCCCAGAACTACACGGGAGGACCTGGTCAATGACCTGAAGAGAGCTGGGACCACTGTCTCAAAGAAAACCATTAGTAACACACTACGCCGTCATGGATTAAAATCCTGCAGCGCACGCAAGGTCCCCCTGCCCGAGCCAGCGCATGTCCAGGCCCGTCTGAAGTTTGCCAATGACCATCTGGATGATCCAGAGGAGGAATGGGAGAAGGTCATGTGGTCTGATGAGACAAAAATAGAGCTTTTTGGTCTAAACTCCACTCGCCGTGTTTGGAGGAAGAAGAAGGATGAGTACAACCCCAAGAACACCATCCCAACCGTGAAGCATGGAGGTGGTAACATCATTCTTTGGGGATACTTTTCTGCAAAGGGGACAGGACGACTGCACCGTATTGAGGGGAGGATGGATGGGGCCATGTATCGCGAGATCTTGGCCAACAACCTCCTTCCCTCAGTAAAAGCATTGAAGATGGGTCGTGGCTGGGTCTTCCAGCATGACAACGACCCAAAACACACAGCCAGGGCAACTAAGGAGTGGCTCCGTAAGAAGAATCTCAAGGTCCTGGAGTGGCCTAGCCAGTCTCCAGACCTGAACCCAATAGAAAATCTTTGGAGGGAGCTGAAAGTCCGTATTGCCCAGCGACAGCCCCGAAACCTGAAGGATCTGGAGAAGGTCTGCATGGAGGAGTGGGCCAAAATCCCTGCTGCAGTGTGTGCAAACCTGGTCAAGAACTACAGGAAACGTATGATCTCTGTAATTGCAAACAAAGGTTTCTGTACCAAATATTAAATATTAAATATTAAATATTATGCTTTTCTGATGTATCAAATACTTATGTCATGCAATAAAATGGAAATTAATTACTTAAAAATCATACAATGTGATTTTCTGGATTTTTGTTTTAGATTCCGTCTCTCACAGTTGAAGTGTACCTATGATAAAAATTACAGACCTCTACATGCTTTGTAAGTAGGAAAACCTGCAAAATCGGCAGTGTATCAAATACTTCTTCTCCCCACTGTATATATTAATTTATCTAATGATATAATTGAGAGACAAGTGATCCATCAAGCTACCAGAAGGGGTATTTGCGCCATGCGTGTTTCATGCAGAGGGCATCTAAAGCACTTGAAGTTTTTTCTTGTTACTTCATCACGTTAAGATAAACATAACTTTATAGCCTATTTAATGCTATGTTGCCATACTTTTCTCTAATTGGTGGCTCGGTTGCCTTTATTTGCAATGGATAACAGTGAAGAGCCTATATACAGCCTTTTTCATGTGTGTTATAACTTGTTGTGTAATTTGTGTTATAGTGTGTGTTGTAATGTTATAATGTGTGTTGTAATGTGTTATAATGTGTGTTGTAATATGTTCTAATGTGTGCTGTAATGTTATAATGTGTGCTGTAGTGTGTTATAATGTGTGTTGTAATGTTAGAATGTGTGTTATAACGGCTGTTGTAATGTTATGTGTGTTGTAGTGTGTTATAATGTGTGTTTTAATGTTAGAATGTGTGTTGTAGTGTGTTATGTGTGTTGTAATGTTATAATGTGTGCTGTAGTGTGTTATGTGTGTTGTAATGTTAGAATGTGTGCTGTAGTGTGTTATAATGTGTGTTGTAATGTTAGAATGTGTGTTATAACGGCTGTTGTAATGTTATGTGTGTTGTAGTGTGTTATAATGTGTGTTTTAATGTTAGAATGTGTGTTGTAGTGTGTTATGTGTGTTGTAATGTTAGAATGTGTGCTGTAGTGTGTTATGTGTGTTGTAATGTTAGAATGTGTGCTGTAGTGTGTTATAATGTGTGTTGTAATGTTAGAATGTGTGTTATAACGGCTGTTGTAATGTTATGTGTGTTGTAGTGTGTTATAATGTGTGTTTTAATGTTAGAATGTGTGTTGTAGTGTGTTATGTGTGTTGTAATGTTAGAATGTGTGCTGTAGTGTGTTATGTGTGTTGTAATGTTAGAATGTGTGCTGTAGTGTGTTATAATGTGTGTTGTAATGTTAGAATGTGTGTTATAACGGCTGTTGTAATGTTATGTGTGTTGTAGTGTGTTATAATGTGTGTTTTAATGTTAGAATGTGTGTTGTAGTGTGTTATGTGTGTTGTAATGTTATAATGTGTGCTGTAGTGTGTTATGTGTGTTGTAATGTTAGAATGTGTGCTGTAGTGTGTTATAATGTGTGTTGTAATGTTAGAATGTGTGTTATAACGGCTGTTGTAATGTTATGTGTGTTGTAGTGTGTTATAATGTGTGTTTTAATGTTAGAATGTGTGTTGTAGTGTGTTATGTGTGTTGTAATGTTAGAATGTGTGCTGTAGTGTGTTAGAATGTGTGTTGTAGTGTGTTATGTGTGTTGTAATGTTAGAATGTGTGTTATAATGGCTGTTGTAATGTTATGTGTGTTGTAGTGTGTTATAATGTGTGTTTTAATGGTATAATGTGTGTTGTAGTGTTATACTGTGTGTTGCAATGTTATAATGTGTGTTGTAATATGTGTGTTGTAATGTTGTGTTATAATGTGTGTTGTAATGTGTTGTAATGATATATAATGTGTTCTGTAGTGTTATAATATGTGTTATAGCGTTATGTGTGTTGTAATGTTATAATGTGTGTTGTTGTGTGTTGTAATGTTATAATGTGTGTTGTAGTGTTATAATGTGTGTTGTAGTGTTATAATGTGTGTTGCAATGTTATAACGTGTGTTCTAGTGTATTATAATATGGGTTGTAGTGTTATAATGTATGTTGTAGTGTGTTATGTGTCTTGTAATGTTATAATGTGTCTTGTAATGTTATAATGTGTGTTGTAATGGTATGTGTGTTGTAATGTTATAATGTGTGTTTTAATGCGTGTTGTAATGTTATAATGTGTGTTGTAGTGTGTTATGTGTGTTGTAATGTTATGTGTGTTGTAGTGTGTTATAATGTGTGTTGTGAAGTGTCCAGTAGTTTCAATGAACTGATAACACAGGATCCGAATGCTATGTTTGAGCCATTGGTGTCTCTGTTGTGAGACTTTATGGCTTAATGGGAGCACAACTCAATGGATGTCTCTTAATCTATAAAGAAGGAATATGGAGCCTTGTGTTTCTATCTGAACAGAGCAGACTGCATCGTGTGAGTGTGTGTGCATGTGCGTGTGTGCTTCACACTCAGGAAAACAGAAACACACTCTGGGTCACCATCATGACCATTAGTTTTCCAGCCTCCCCATTTACTAACTGTCATGATAATAAAAGCCAAAAAGGTAGGACCATAGAGTAAACAGAGAACTATCAGGGAATATTAACAGGGAAACAGACCCGACTAATGGAGCCAACCCCTCTCCCTGACTCTCTTCCAGAGTTATTACCTGCAGTGATAACCAGCCATAAACAACTGAATGGAATGTTTATGGCAGTATTTGTGATATGCTTATGGCCATTCCATTACCTGACCAGAGGGAGGCACATTTGCACCATACTTGTTTCACACAGAGAGCAATACAGTGAGCATGATGCATTTTGTCCTTACTTTATTTCATTTTTATAAAGATTTTGTGTTTTGATGCAAATGTTGATGGCGGCAGTGGGGTTTAAGTTATCACTACTGTCACAATATTAATTCCTTGAAAAAGTGAAATGGCAATGAGGGCAATTTCAAAATGCATTTTCAAAAAGGTCAACCTGTCAGCTGTTCCTCAGTTGCTTTACCCACATAAAATATGGGAGAATCTCAATTGATTTTCCTTGATTTCTCGCGTCCTCTCTCCTCACCTCCTTCTCAAAACCCATTAGATGAGAAGGTCAGAGGTCCCTCCCCTCTGTTCATCTCATCCAATAGGTTTTGAGAAGGAGGCGAGAAGAGGGGATGTGAGGAATCATGGAAATGAGATTGAGATTCTCCCTAGGAAACAGGTTGAAATGACCTGCTTCTACCTATCAAACCAGTAGGGGGCACTAATTACCAACAGAACCTAGAGACAACACTCCCACTAGTTGTGTTTAAATTGTACCCTGGTCTGATAGATGCATTGACCACGGTCTAATACAGTATGTGTGGGATATGTTCAGTATAAAGGTCTATAGTCAGGATTCAGTGGCTGTCTCTCGCTGTTATTCGTTCAAATGAGGCTGGTGGCGGCTCTCAAAGTTATGGACTGATATTAATAAATGGTAGCCCTGGCAACACTTCCATGTTCAGTGGGTGAGTCGGAGTAGCTAGCTAGTACAGACACAGAGGAGGGTAGGGGGCTGAGGTGGGTTGGAGTAGCTAGCTAGTACAGACACAGAGGAGGGTAGGGGGCTGAGGTGGGTTGGAGTAGCTAGCTAGTACAGACACAGAGGAGGGTAGGGGGCTGAGGTGGGTTGGAGTAGCTAGCTAGTACAGGCACAGAGGAGGGATAGGGGGCTGAGGTGGGTTGGAGTAGCTAGCTAGTACAGACACAGAGGAGGGTAGGGGGCTGAGGTGGGTTGGAGTAGCTAGCTAGTACAGACACAGAGGAGGGTAGGGGGCTGAGGTGGGTTGGAGTAGCTAGCTAGTGCAGACACAGAGGAGGGTAGGGGGCTGAGGTGGGTTGGAGTAGCTAGCTAGTGCAGACACAGGGGAAGGGAGGGGGCTGAGAGGCCACAGGCACCTACTGTACTGTTAGACCCAGCATGGCTGCTTGCTAGCAAACCAGCCCAACCTATAGGAAACCGGCAAATGTCTATGGACGAGACACAGTAAACAAAACAGAGCAATACATCAGAAATTTCCAAGAACGCTGGTACCATATCTTTAATTGTAGATTTCAACACTAGCTAAAACAAGTAAATATGTTTACAGTCTACCTTGCAGATATTCCAAACGCAGGAGGCATGAGGGTTGTTAGATGATGCAGGAAGGCTGAGGGATGTTAGGGGATGCAGGAAGGCTGAGGGATGTTATGGGATGCAGGAAGGCTGAGAGATGTTAGGGATGCAGGAAGGCTGAGGGTTGTTAGGGGATGCAGGAAGGCTTAGAGATGTTAGGGGATGCAGGAAGGCTGAGGGTTGTTAGGGGATGCAGGAATGCTTAGAGATGTTGGGGGATGCAGGAAGGCTTAGAGATGTTAGGGGATGCAGGAAGGCTGAGGGTTGTTAGGGGATGCAGGAATGCTTAGAGATGTTGGGGGATGCAGGAAGGCTTAGAGATGTTAGGGGATGCAGGAAGGCTGAGAGATGTTAGGGATGCAGGAAGGCTGAGGGTTGTTAGGGGATGCAGGAAGGCTTAGAGATGTTAGGGGATGCAGGAAGGCTGAGAGATGTTAGGGATGCAGGAAGGCTGAGGGTTGTTAGGGGATGCAGGAAGGCTTAGAGATGTTAGGGGATGCAGGAAGGCTGAGAGATGTTAGGGATGCAGGAAGGCTGAGGGTTGTTAGGGGATGCAGGAAGGCTTAGAGATGTTAGGGGATGCAGGAAGGCTGAGAGATGTTAGGGGATGCAGGAAGGCTGAGAGATGTTAGATGATGCAGGAAGGCTGAGGGATGTTAGGGGATGCAGGAAGGCTGAGAGATGTTAGGGGATGCAGGAAGGCTGAGAGATGTTAGATGATGCAGGAAGGCTGAGGGATGTTAGGGGATGCAGGAAGGCTTAGAGATGTTGGGGGATGCAGGAAGGCTGAGGGATGTTAGGGGATGCAGGAAGGCTGAGGGTTGTTAAGGGATACAGGAAGGCTGAGGGTTGTGAGGGGATGCAGTAAGGCTGATGGTTGTGAGGGATGCAGGAAGGCTGAGGGATGTTAGGGGATGCAGGAAGGCTGAGGGTTGTTAAGGGATACAGGAAGGCTGAGGGTTGTGAGGGGATGCAGGAAGGCTGAGGGTTGTTAGGGGATGCAGTAAGGCTGATGGTTGTGAGGGATGCAGGAAGGCTGAGGGTTGTTAAGGGATGCCTGAAGGATGAGGGGACAAATGGGGTTGTTTAGCCCTGGACCTCAGTTTCTCTCCACAATCCTTCACCCTGGGTGTCCTAACCCAGGGTTTCCCAAACTTGGTCCTGGGCCCCGCCCCCCAGGTGCATGTCTTTTTTTATTCTCCCTAGCACTACACAACTGATTCAAATAACCAATTCATCATGAGGCTTTGATTATTTGAGCACCTCAAGTACCTCCAACAGCACACATTTTTGTTGTAGCTCTGGACAAACACACCTGACTCAACTCATTGAGGGCTTGATGATTAGTTGACAAGTTGAATCAGGTGTGTTTGTCCGGGGCTATAACAAAAATGTGTGCTGTTGAAGGTAGTTGAGGACTGGAGTTGGGAAATCCTGTCCTAACCAATACACAATGACTTGGTATAGAGATGTTGGGATATAATTGTTGTTTTGGTCCAAATTCCTTTATCTCTGTGGGATTGATATTTTAAATGTGACCATATTTTTTGTGAAGCAACAGAGGCTGTTTGGGTTCTGTCAACGGAATAGAAATCAGAGACAGAGCCACAGACAGTAGATGCCAGAGAGCGCCCCTCTCTCTCTTTCCGACCTACAGGACTCATCCATTGTAAACATCTGAAATATGGTATTATTTAACATGGGTAGAGGGAAAGAGAGAGGGATGAGTGTGTCAGTATGAGAGAACTATCTAGGTCAAATAGGGGAGAGGCATTGTGCTGTGAGGTGTTGCTTTATCTGTTTTTTTTAAAAACCGGGTTTGCTGTTTATTTGAGCAATATGAGATGGGAGTGCATGCAATAACGGCTCTATATAATACTGCACGCGTTCTTGAATTTGTTCTGGGCCTCCCGAGTGGTGCAGCGGTCTAAGGCACTGCATCGCAGTGCTTGAGGCGTCACTACAGATCCAGGTCTGATCCTGGGCTGTGTCGCAGCCGACCGTGACCGTCAGACCCATGAGGCAGGGATGTCCTTGTCCCATCGCGCTCTAGTGACTCCTGTGGTGGGCCGGGTGCAGTGCACGCTGACACGGTCGCCAGTTGTACGGTGTTTCCTTCGACACATTGGTACGGCTGGCTTCTGGGTTAAGCGAGCAGTGCGGCATGGCAGGGTCGTGTTTCGGGGGACGCATGACTCTCGACCTTCGGCTCTCCTGAGTCCATACAGGAGTTGCAGCGATGGGACGATGAAAAGACCGCTGGTGGCATGTCTGGTGGGGTAAGTGTGTGTGTCAGAGCTGTGTGTAAGTTGATTATGCAAACTATTTGGAATTTTCAACACATTAATGTTTCTTATAAAAAGAAGAAGTGACGCAGTCAGTCTCTTCTCAACTCTTAGCCAAGAGATACTGGTATGAATGGTATTTATATCAGCCCTCTGATTACAATGAAGAGCAAGCCATGTCGCTCTGTTCTGGGCCAGCTGCAGCTTAAAGTCTTTCCTTGCAGCACTCGACCACACAACTGGACAATAATCAAGATAAGATAAAACTAGAGCCTGCAGGCTTTATGGAGTGTGGTGTCAATAAAGCAGAACATCTCTTTATTACGGACAGGCATTTCCCCATCTTTACAACCATTGAATCTATATGTTTTGACCATGACAGTTTACAATCTAAGGTAACACCAAGGAATTTAGTCTCCTCAACTTGTTCAACACCCACACCATTCATTACCAGATTTAGTTGAGGTCTAGAATTTAGGGAATGATTTTTACCAAATACAATGCTTTTAGTTTAAGAGATGTTCAGGACCAGTTAATTACTGGCCACCCATTCAAAAACAGACTGCAACTATTTGTTAAGGGTTTCAGTGACTTTGTTATCTTTGGTTGCTGATGCGTATATGGTTAAATCATCAGCATACAGCATACATGGATAGAGAGAGAGAGACAGAGGGGGAGAGACAGACAGACACGCAGACAGAAACAACAAAACAGAGACAGAGGTAATACAACTCCTCTTATGAGCTGCTGTATCAAAGATCTGGTAGCTTTGTGACCTCAGTCATATATACAGAGTAGAGTAGTAAACAGCTACTAGCCACTGTGGGGTCACTCACGTCCACAACCCTTTGTTTAAAATGCCACTTCAAGGTCCTCGGGAAGCACATTACAAATCAAACTGTTTCCCTTTGATTACATCTAGCCTATATGACTGTACAGATGTAGGATCTTAATTTGATCACCCTGTTGCAGAAGAACTTTACTGAAATGCAAATGTAAGACTTTTTGTGTATTTGAGGTTTAAAAAGGCTTCTGAAGTTTGTAATTTCCACTTTGACATTTCAGATCTGATTTTCCCTTACAAAATATGTATCAAACTCTACAAAAAAATATCCAAGAATTATAATTCACATTTCCTGTTGCTGCATGAATATCTTCCTGCTGTAGCAAATTGGTTCAAATTAAGATCTGTAGCTGAATCTTGGCATTGCTTCTTTGACAAAGTTTTTCTCCCCTCAAAATGTCGACAGCCGCCCCAAAAAGTCTTAAGTGCTCAAGATAAACGACGGAAATCAACACACTTAACATTTTGTTCTGCATTGCAGAACAATTCAGATGTGATTGCATTTTGCCGCGTTGGAAAAATACAACCTCTTACAACTTCTTGTTATGTGCACCATAAAGTGTCCAAAAGTTTCCAACATCTTGAAGGCATTACAGATTTCAGCACTGGCTTCGTTAAATAAGTCTTCTCTTTCTCTGGTACACAAAACATAATTTTGGGTGCTTCAGCTGAGTAGGAGCAATATCTCCTCCTTTCATTCTGTTGACAAAGTGCTCTTCAATGTAGCCAGGAGCCAGGAGCACAACTGAAAGCAGATTGTGCAGACAGATAGGTGAAACGAGGGATAACGTGTGCTGTAAATCAGGTGAGGTAAACTAACACACTGAGGCTGAGACCCACAGATAGAGACAGAGTAACACCATGGCATAGTATCACTGGTGTTGTGCTACATTGCGTTGATTACACCATTTGAAATAAAAGCGTTTTGGACCTTGTAGATTGTTGGAGTGTAGACAGACAAACATTGCTTTGGTGGTCAATCTTGAGATATGTTTAGGCAGTACTTTTCCTATGAACATACTAAGGCCACACCAGACACTACTGGGCAGGACATAGGAGAGGACTGACAGACTCCCATGACTGGAATATAAGAAGGATGACACTGGTGTCTGGTCAAGGGTGGACACAGAGGAGGCATGGGTGATGTTGTCTGTCACTCTATGTGCTGGATGACCAGGCAAGCTTTGAGGCACCTCGAAGCTCTGCTGGGTTGTGTGCGCATCTTAGGTAATGGGGATGAGATAGTGAAGAATAGCGGGATTAGGAGGAGGTCGGGAGGGGTCAGGCAGGACTTCCCCCTCAGTTCTTTTGCGCCACACACACTGAGGCATTTTTCTTTTTACAAAATCAGCGGGTGGTCCCTGGGGTGCCGACCCCTCGCTACGCATATACACATATAGAAGACACACACAGACATGCACACACGTACACACACACGCCCTATGCAGTCCCAGAACTGGAGATCCAACTGAGCTACGTTCCAATCAGCAGAATTAATGAAGAAGTATCATGTTTTACCGTCGAGTGGTGTGTGAGGCTCAGGGGGAACAAATGGGTGGAGACTGTTATTTCTCACGTCTGTCTTCAATAATGTAATGGACCCCGGGTTACGAGATAGCATAGTGAAGGCAATTTGCAGAACTTTGTGTCACAGCTGAATTATTTTGGCTGACAAGCACATCACATGTAATCAGTAATACAATATAAAGATCCTAATGCTACGTCCTCATGAATATTTAGTCTATTCAACATACAAGGAGACATGGTGTTGAGCTTCATCAGGGGGTATTTGGTGCAGGTAGTGTGTGTGTGTGTGTGTGTGTGTGTGTGTGTGTGTGTGTGTGTGTGTGTGTGTGTGTGTGTGTGTGTGTGTGTGTGTGTGTGTGTGTGTGTGTGTGTGTCAGTGGAGGCTCCTCAGATGAGGAAGGGGAGGACCATCCTCAGTGGATTTCAGATTTTCTTTTATAATGAAACATTAAAAGGTTATCATTTTTAGGTAAAACTATACTCTATATTTTCACATGTCACCAAATAATTGATTTAAACACTATGTTTTGCAATGAAGGTCTACAGTAGCCTCAACAGCACGGTGTTGAGGCACCATGGTGCAGCCGGAGGACACCCCCTTCCATAGACTTACACAGTAAATATGACAACTTCCGGAGGACGTCCTCCAACCTATCAGAGCTCTTGCAGCATGAACTGACATGTTCTCCACCCAATCAAAGGATCAGAGAATGAATCTAGTACTGAAAGCATAAGCTACAGCTAGCTAGCACAGCAGTACATAAAATGTGGTGAGTATTTGACTCAAAGAGAGAGAAAGACAATAGTTGAACAGTTTTTAACAACTACATTTCTTCAAAAAACGAAGGAGAAGCAAGAGAGAGAAAGAGAAAGAGTGAGCGCTATCTATATACTGTCTACGTATATATATTTGTGTAACTTTCACATTCACTTACTTAGCTAGGAAATGCAGCTAGCTAGTTTAGCCTACTCAAACACCCTGCTCAAAAAGAGAGGGATGCTATGTTACCAAGCTGGCTATGGCTATAAACTCTTCCAAGTCAAGGTAAGCTTTTGGTTTTATTAATTTATTGCCACAGGGGCCCGCCGGTGTAACTGCTAAACTGCTTGCTGTACACTGTACTGCATGATTGTAGCGGGTTTACTAACGCGTTAGTTCTAATAGACTATAATGTGACAACAATGTGGTCTGTGTGTAGCGGTTAGTGGTTATGATATGAAGATTTGGCTTGGAAAGGTTTTTTCGCCTGGTCACAGACTGCTGATGTGTTGTGCACTGAAGTCACAACCGAAGGGAAAAGGTGAGAGGAGGAAAACGTGTAGATGCGAGAAGTAATTATCTAACGATCAAAGCGATCATGCTGTTTGTATGTGGCTGCTATGAAAGTGAACTGTGTTTACGTGTAATCAGGGGTGTATTCATTCCTCCAATTCTATTGAAAAACGTTTCTTTAACGATAGAAAACCTAACGAAACATGGATTAACATACCTGAATTTGTCCAGTAGAAACTCTCGTTTGCAACTGTTAGACTAATGATTACATCCTAGTTCAGCTAGATGCAGGAAAGAGTGTGCAAGGCGGTGTTGAATGTGTCAATGTCGGTCACTTTGATTACTCAGATTTGTCTCGGTCTGTGCACCTACATTGTAAAGTCATGTAGCAACCTCATGATGGGTCGAGGGAAAATTTGTGTATCATGTAGTAGCCTAAACCTATCGATGTTACATTGAACTGGGTGAACGGAATATGAGTGACAGTCATCCAATATGCTGTAATAGAAATAAGGCCATGCTCATTAACAAAATAATCTGCACTGACCACCGCTGGTGTGTGTGTGTCCAGGAGCATGTGTGTGTATGATAACAAGGAATCTGTAAGAGGATTTTGCTATTATGCATTCATGGCTAAAAGTGTTGCATTTGGTGATAAGCACACACACACACACACACACACATCCAATGTCATCAGAAGCCTAAATTAACCTCAATGAACCAAAAAGGAGCCTAGAATAACCTAAGAAGACGATGATAACCCTTTATGGAGGTTAACACAGTGTTATGGGGAAGAAGACTGATAATAAACACCAAAGATAATTATTCACCTCTGAAGGAATTATGTGAAATATCTAAAGATTAAAAGCAGGGAATTCATGTACTTTGGAATTACACTGTACAACAAATAAGAATAGTTTCAGAATGTCATCATTCTACATTCAGCGCAATGAATGTAGACGGGATTAGGCAAGACTTGTTGGCAGCGACCAGTATAGCAGAGGAGAAAAAACTCTCCTGTAGTTTGTTCTCTCTCTCTCTCTCTCTCTCTATCTCTCTCTCTCTCGCTCTCTCTCTCTCTCTCGTTAAGGACAAGAGCTGCGACACTGTAGCCGAGGTTCAGGATTTACAGCTGGAGCTGCTGAGGTGCTGCTGGCATGTTGTTCACAGCGCTTTTGGGAGATAACACTGTCGACTTGGTGTGGGGTGACAGGGTCTCACTCCACTAGCCCAGTGCTATGGACACTCCCCAGGGAGCCTGGTCCTGCCTCCCCCACTTTCCCAGAGTGGCACATTCCAAACCGTTGAGGGAATAACCAACAATTGTAACGAGGAATTTGAGAGACAACAAGGGCTCATTTTCCAAATGTATTTATGGTTTCGATAAACATTTGGAGACTAAATATAGTTTGCATGTAGTCAACATGGGCTCCCGAGTGGCGGAGCGGTTTAAGGCACTGCATCTCAATGCTTGAGGCGTCACTACAGACACCCTGGTTCAAATCCAGGCTGTATCACAACCGGGCGTGATTGGGAGTCCCATAGGGAGGTGCACAATTGGCCCAGCGTTGTCCAGGTTTGTCCGGTGTAGGCCGTCATTGTAAATAAGAATTTGTTCCTAACTGACTTGTCTGGTTAAATAAAATAAAATTACAATTAAAATCTAAGCCAAGCTCAAGTTACTTGATCTTGGGTCTTGATGAAAGGACAGCTGGGGTGTCTGACAGCAGACGGGGACAGCGCAGCGTGTGTGCATGTAGCCTAGATGCTGAGCCAATTTTACCTTGTTTTAGAGAACATCTCTGTGCAACATTTCCACCCTGAGCTCTCCATTACAGGGTGATAAAACATGTGAACGCAAAGGCCAACCAAAAGGACCAATAAGAGACCTCGATACTGGGCCTGAGTGCACCGCATCTGAACAATTTCACAGCAAAGGCTCACGGAGGTCATTGAGACAACGGGAGGATTCTGTGTCCTCCCCTGACTGATACTGAAGTGCTGTAGTGCAGAGCAGACTAAGAGTGGCAATGCCAACAACAACAAAAACATTCAAGTCAGCCATTTTGGCAAAGCCAGCCTTATTGTTTATTACCACTGTAATTCCAATGCTCTGCCATTCATTCATAACATGACATTATCTGTAATTCCATTGTTCCACCGTTCATCCATAAAATTACATTATCTGTAATTCCAATGCTCCGCCGTTCATACATAACATGACATTATCTGTAATTCCAATGCTACGCCATTCATTCATAACATCAATTTATTTTTGATATCCAAATTAAGCATGAAATGTATGTAACTCAGTAGTTTGAATAACATTTCAGCATTTCATTTTAGAGAGGAGGGCAAGACAGTTCAGAGGAGGAGAGGAATTCATATGTTCGGAAATCCTTGGAAGTGGCTTTGTTTGATTTTATGATGCCGGACTCTTGGGTGGAAAATCCCTGTCTTTATCCAGTTTGGATACAGTCAAAGTGAGGGAGGCGATCAGTGCTCCAGAAATAGCCATAGCCAAACCAGGGCGGTTTCAAAACAATGTGCCTGCACACACAGGACTCCATCAGACATCCCGGGGTCGATATTCTAAACCCTTTAATGACGTCCGGACAGCCAGAAAAGAGCAGTGAGGTCAGATGAGAGCCTTGGAGAGCAAAAAGAAAACATCCAAACAAGTGAGTGGGTAAACAGGGAAATACAGGGAGGAGGGGGAGGAGGAGGAGGAGGAGGAGGCAGACAGAGAGGAAGGGGAGGAGGAGGAGGAGGCAGACAGAGAGGAAGGGGAGGAGGAGGAGGAGGCAGACAGACAGAGAGGAAGGGGAGGAGGAGGAGGAGGAGGCAGAGGGGGAAGAGGAGCTGAGCGGGAGGGGGAGGAGGAGGAGGAGGCAGAGGGGGAAGAGGAGCAGAGCGGGAGGGGGAGGAGGATAAGGGGGAAGAGGAGCAGAGAGGGAGGAGGAGGGGGCAGATGTGGCACCATGCTGCTTTCAGCGACAGGGGGACACAGTCCGGCTCCCGCCGTGTTGTTTTCTTTCTACCACCTCTGTTTCCTCACTTTGGGGCATCCTGTGTGTGTGTGTGTGTATGTGTATGTGTATGTGTATGTGTATGTGTGTGTGTGTGTGTGTGTGTGTGTGTGTGTGTGTGTGTGTGTGTGTGTGTGTGTGTGTGTGTGTGTGTGTGTGTGTGTGTGTGTGTGTGTGTGTCACGGTATGTCACTGTGTGTGTCTGCTTGTTTGTCCCCTATTATTGGTGCCGTTAATTGGCTGTTGGAATTTATCCATGTAAATTGTGTAGGATGTTACATGGAGCTGAGGATTTCTGTTGCGCTCCCTGGCCTCCGTCAATGAGCAACTGTTGAAACACAAAGACACGTGTCCCTCAACCATGTAGCGCTGCTCTGACTGCCAACTGAACTCTGTTTACATCTTCATTAGGGTTGGGTCTTTTTTTAATTCCCTTCTTTTTAGTGAAGCCCAATCTTGGATAAGTGATTGATTTTCTAATAGGTAGCCCATGTTAGAAATAAATTAATTTAAAAAATATATATCAAGAGCAAAATGTACCTCTGGCAATGACACTAAATGACAACTAACAACATGCAGTACAACACACAGAGTTCCATCTGGTTACCCATGCTTACTGCATAGGAAACAAAGAGCAGCTATCAAAGAAGCTGTAGACCTGTTGCACTGCTCTGCTCATATCTACACACCCAGTATCTTATAGTAAGCTTGAGAAGGGATTGATATGCTGCCTAGCCTGACCCTGTGACCCCTGAACCAATCCACCCTCTGCTAACAGACGGCAGCCAAAAAAAGGTGCCCACCTTTCTCTCTCTTTCGTTCTTTCTCTCGTCTCTCTCCCTCTGAAATCCATCTGACACTTGCAAGTGCCCTGTCATGGCTGGCTCTGACCCTGCCACAATAGAGGAGTACTGGGTTTCTAGGCAGCCAGTCAAGTTACCCTATTGTGAGCACTGTTTTGGAGGTCAAGCTCTGCTCCCTAAGACACTGGAGCAGAGAAAGGAGTTGTGTTAAGGGGAGCTGTGTGCCCGTGAGCTGCCTTAATGCAGATACTGTATATTTAGTAAGGCAGAGTAACTAGTCAAAGTTCTCAGTATCAATAACATTTCATTGAAATAAGCAACAGGCATGCAACCCAGAAATCTGAGAGGGCACAAAGTACGTGAGGATGGCTGGGTGGTGGTAGTCGGATACTTTTTCATTTCATCAAACACCTGAAACCATTTCATCAAACACCTTTCCTGCAATCTAGAGCCATAATCATTATGCTTAATTCTATGTAAAAAAACAACAACATACCTCTTGAGCTGTCTGTATCCTCCTGACTGGTGTTTTTTTTCAAAGAAAATAAATATGCTTCTCTGCAACTCTGCTAAAACTGGGGTAAAAGATTAAAAGGAATGTGATTCTTATTCAGAACATTTAGTTATTGCTTGCTTTTCTAAAGTCTACCAACCTTGCCAGCAGGCATGCCAGCTAAGATACTTGGTAGCTAGTTACAGTATGAGGTTGGAAGATTGGAAACCTATCTGGGCTAGCTAAAGCTAACTTCATAAAATAACTAGGTGGCTAGTAGTATTACAGAGAAACAACAACATTTAAAACAGGACAAATCTGAGGGGGCACGTGACGCTGTGGCCCCTAAAATATGTGGACACCTGTTCGTCGAATATCTCATTCCAAAATCATGGGCATTAATATGGAGTTGATCCCGCCTTTGCTGTTATAACAGCCTACACTCTTCTGGGAAGCCTTTCCACTAGATGTTGGAACATTGCTGCAGAGACTTGCTTTCATTCAGCCACAACAAGCATTAGTGAGGTCGGGCACTGATGTTGGGCGATTAGACCTGGCTCACAGTCGCCGTTGAAATTCATCCCAAAGGTGTTCGATGGGGTTGAGGTCTGGGCTCTGTGCAGGCCAGTCAAGTTCTTCTACACCGATCTTGACAAACCATTTCTGTATGGACCTCGTTTTGAGCACGGGGACATTGTCATGCTGAATTAGGAAAGGGTCAAACTGTTGCCACAAAGTTGGAAGCACAAAATTGTCTACAATGTCATTGTATGCTGTAGCGTTAAGATTTCCCTTCACTGGAACTACGGGGCCTAGCCCGAACCATGAAAAACAGCCCCAGACCATCATTTCTCCACCACCAAACTTTACAGTTTGCACTATGCATTCAGGCAGACAGGTAGCGTTCTCCTGGAATCCGCCAAACCCAGATTCGTCTGTCGGACTGCTAAATGGTGAAGTGTGATTAATCTGCTCCAGAGTCCAATGGCGGCGAGCTTTACATCACTCCAACTGAAGCTTGGCATTGCATATGGTGACCTTAGGCTTGTGTGCGGCTGCTTGGCCGTGGAAACTAATTTTATGATGCTCCTGACGAACAGTTCTTGTGCTGACGTCGCTTCCAGAGGCAGTTTGGAACTAGGAGTGTTGCAACCGAGGACAGACAATTTTTATGCGCTACGCGCTTCAGCACTTGTTGGTGCTGTTCTGTGAGCTTGTGTGGCCTACCAATTCGCGGCTGAGCCGTCGTTGCTCCTAGACGTTTCCACTTCACAATAACAACACTTACAGTTGACCAGGGCAGCTCTAGCAGAGCAGAAATTTGACAAACCGACTTGTTGGAAAGGTGGGATCTTATGACGGTGCCACATTGAACGTCACTGAGCTCTTCAGTAAGGCCATTCTATTGTCAATGTTTGTTTATGGAGATTGCATGGCTGTGTGCTCGATTGTATACACGTGTCAGCAAATGGTGTCGCTGAAATAGCCAAATTCACTAATTTGAAGGGGTGTCCACATACCTTTGACCTTGTAGTGTACATTGTTGAAAATATGTTGAAATACATTGTGTAGAGATGATTAACACCTCTAGAGTGACAGATGCAGCACTGAGAGAAGGGGAATATTAAACACAGGATGGAATGTCACTGGGTAATGCTAGAAAACAATAAACCAGATTGTATCAGATGTGTTTGTGCATCGGTCCTTATTCGAATAAATGATAAAAGTACATTTTAGACTGTGGCATATTGCGCTTCGAAAAGCATTCTCTCGAAGGATGTCAAAACAATGGATAAAATGATTAAATAGTATAAAGAGGAAATCTAATTAGCAGCTCTAAACCATAATGTTTACGTGTTCCTCCTAATTCAAGCCGCCTGGATAACTGTCCAGTTGAGAACCACAAATCCATTACTATCCATTCCATTATTTTCTATTGAAAAACAGGCTTTCAGTTTGGCAGGCTCTTGACAAAAAAAGATCGTAATAGATTCACGTAATTCACGTGCACGCAGCACCTCAAATGATTTATTCAGAGGTACTGTAGATCCCTAAAAGGCAATATATCATAGTGGAGCATTGATATCTGAAACAAAAGCTTGGGTGATGAGAACCCCGATGCAATCCTGTCAGATGCACTACTTGTGTGGGTGTCCACATTGACACGGTGGAAACATGGAGGCACAGCAATCTGCACGCACACACTGTCCTCCCTCCACATATCAACCAGTCTGCCTGTTAGCCCTGACCCTGTTGAATACCATCCTCTCACTGCTCTGGTGACAAGCGCTATTTTTATCTCGTTTATATCCCCGTCACGGCTTATTCATGCTAGATCACCTTCCACTGTCTGCCCTTTCATCTAACATTTAAAGGGGTATTAAATCTGCCACCATTTTTCTATTGTTTTTATTCAGTCATTCTCTCAGACTCTCTTGCAGGTGAACAGTATTTATTCATTCTCCCTGCAACTATCACAAAACCAATGTGCCTGATATGCAGTGAGTCTGTAGCTCTCGTGAAAAGTGCCAATGTTAAGCGCCATTATGACACCAGGCATAGTAAATTCGATCAGATGTATGCCCTGAACACAGAGGTGAGAACAACTCAAATCCCAATATGAGAGGTCCACCAAAGTCCTTGACAGGTCAACCACAATTCCCTGAGAGGTCCACCACAATTCCCTGACAGCCCAACAATGTGCAATGGAGTGTTCACTAAGGATAGCTTTGGTTTTGGGAATAAACAAAAAACATTTTTCAGACGCTGAGATGGTAAAATAATGCATGTGTGAAGTTGCTGACACCTTCCTTGAAGGTAAACAAAAGATGAGCTCAGAGAAAAGGCAGACAGACAGACTGTTAGACGGACAGCATGCTCAATCCTCCATGCTAACTCTGTGTGAATCACTCCAGGGGTTGGAGAACATCTGCTGCAGAAAGTAGCATCTCAAGTTAGTTTGGCCGCTTCAATAATCTATAGGGCCCAAAACACATGACAGAAAGAAATCTCCTGTCCCAGGGCATCAAACAAATGGTCAAACCAGATGACCAAGATTTCAAAAGAGGCTCTCAGTGGATACGTGACCTCTAACCTCTCACTGTTGATTCATTATCTCAACGTGCAGTCTCTAAAAGTGAAGTAAAATAAGCAAGAGCCTTGGCTAAACAAAAGCAAGACGCTCACAAATCCAAGCAGCAGCCCGGCCAGCACCATTGGGTGCCTTGTTGGTTCAGCACCGCTGGGTGCCTTGTTGGTTCAGCACCGCTGGGTGCCTTGTTGGTTCAGCACTGCTGGGTGCCTTGTTGGTTAAGCGCCGCAGAGGAAAGGGAGAAGCAGGACATGGTGGATCAGAAGGAATCCAAACACCCGCTGGGGCACCATCATGGAGAATTTCCTGATTGTACATCTAACCTTTCAGCACCTCCTCCGGCAGCCTGTGGCGTTTAACCCTGTGCTGCCCAAAGGACGTGGCGGCCCTGGTTATGCACACGCTCACTAGTCATTACGCAGTGCTGTGGCCGTGACCCTAAGTCCAGCTCAAAGAGGATGTATTGAGGAAGGATGGTAAAAGGAAGAGATTAGTGTTGCCTAATGGAAATAATGGCAATGATTGAAATATGTGGCACTTCAAATGACCCCTGAACCATAGGTTAAACAAGGGAAGAAAACATGCTCTATAATCCTCATATAAAGAAAGACAAGTTACTGTTCATGGATTAGGAAAGAGTCATTTATTTTGTAAGAGCACCATGTTCGGGGCGGTACCACATAGCTCAAAGCATTAACAGTGCAGTCAAAGTGTTCACAAGAGGGGCCCATAAGCCCTCTCAACAGGTCCTGGATATCCGGGGGTCCATCAAGAGCCATTACAGTCCGCGCAGAACTCTGTTACAGGTTTTCAATGCAGAGACACTGAAAGCAGCACTTACAGAGGCAATGACTCTGATGTATTTGTCACATAGGATAACTCCACTGAAAGATTCCTCCCTCTGCTGTCTCATCATCACAGCAAACTACTTTAAGTGAGTGCCATTCAATGTTGGATCTGTTTTGTGTGGATAGCCTTGGTCCAATGAGATAGACTAGATCAAAAACAATGACCATCACATTTAATAGAACAGCGGTGATAGGTGGATGAGGAGTCTATCCATTGAACAAGTCGATCCATTGAACAAGTCGATCCATTGAACAAGTCGATCCATTGAACAAGTCGATCCATTGAACAAGTCGATCCATTGAACACGTCAATCCCTTGAACATAAAAGTTGAACACAGTCTGGCGCACACTGGTTGAATGAAATTACATTGAACCAACATGGAATAGACATGTCTGTGCCAAGTGGGCATGCTCTGGCACTCCTCGTCCCAGATGTCTGTTCACATGGGACAGTGTCAAGGCAGAGTGTTTTAGTGCTTTGTTTGTGGCATGACATGAGTAAGGTCCTAATGAACTCCATTGGTCATGGCTTTTGACTCTTCGTCAGTAGACAATCAAGTTGCTATGCATCCTGAGGGACCTTTCCCCTCCCTACCCCAGGCATGCCCATCCGTCTGTCTGCTAAGGCCTTAAATCATTGTCCCAATCAAACACAGCTGCCAGGCTAAATGCCCATGCACTCAGTGACATTATCATACACCGTATGACATGTAGGGCCACAAGGTATTACTGGTCAGGAAAACCTCTAGGCCCTTTAAAGGGCCAATCTGCAGTTCTTACATCCATTTTTTGACATATAAATTAATGATATGTACCCATTGATTCTTGAAGGATATAACTTAGAAATGTCTCAATAGTTTAGTTCAACTGTCGTACCCCATCAGAACCCCAAATATAAGCTTGTTTTACTCCAATGTTTATAAACAAAGTAAATGTAAACACAAACTGTAAAGCCTCATAACATGGTTAAAACTATAATGTTGATATCATGGATGGCCAGTCCTTGCAACCATAGCTCTGTCTATGAATTTGAGTGTGGGAACATTTCTCCAGACCGTTCCCTCAGCTTTTTACCGAAACAGTGGTGGGTAAAATGCCTTGTAATTGTTTCAACTGCTGATTGCTGTTTTAAGTATGAGTATCAGTTGCAGTCAGATCAAATGGTTTGGCAATTGCACTTTACCCACACTTCTTTATCCCTGCATTCAATCTTCATCCCTGCACTCATACATTAACCAACAACTTCAAAGTGTCACACTCCAGTCGTCAGGTCAAGCACCTTTTGACCTCGGAGCGCCAGTCAAAACAAGGGGAAAACCCCCAAACAATAGGGGATAGGAGTGTATATTAAGTCTACAGGTGGTCAATATCAGTGAAACAATGCTTGAATTCTTGGCTGCCTGGGTGGATGTAGAGGCAACGACCAGGTTGACATTCTTCACCATTTCCTCACCCTGCATTACCTTGAAGGTCTCTTAACGGCCCGCATAGTTTTCAGGTGACACATCCTTTACGGCCGTCACGCAGGGATTTCAGCGGGCCTTGGCAGCAGGTGTGAGGTGCGAAGCAGACTTTCCAAGGATGTCAAGTCGACGGAAGACTCATTAATGTCCTTCCCTTCGCTCGGCAAACAAAGGGACTGGAATTCAGGAGGACGCCTGCCGACATGCTGCAGATGGAGGAGATAGGCCTCTTTCAATAGGCTCCTGAACTCTGGGCCAAGATTGGGTGTATTCACTGGGGGTATTTGTTCTGTCACTTCAGGTCAATGGAAAGAAAAGCAGCATGGCTGATATAACGCTTCTCTAAAGGGCCTTGTAGGGATGTTATCCTCTAGACCTGGGCAACAGCGGTCAAAGCGACCCTGATGGAAAATATTTGTGATCAACAATATACTTACGTGGCAAAAATGCAAGTCATTTAATGAGCCAATAGCAACAGGACTAATAATTAGCTTGTTTTTGAATGAAAATCCGACATGAAAAAAGCTAAGGAACAGACAGACTGTTGTCAGCGAGGAGAAAAGAGAACATTTCCACTTCCTGTGGCTGCTCTCTGACTTTAATCACATTTTGAATATCACCATGGTGATTGCTGGAGATGGGCTTGAGAGCTGAAATTGCGCATAATTGCTCTGTCTCAGCTTGAGTGAGTTCTCCGAGGGTTTAAAGTACAGGGCTGACCAAATAATAAACCCTTAAAACAGCAGTGACGTCAGCAAAAAAAGCTATTTCTGCTAGCAACACAGTCTGTTTCAGAAAACATGTCGGTTGGATTTCTGCTAGCTCAAAGCCCATGTTCCCACATCATTTTGTTGCTCAGGTTTTTCTCTGTTTATCAATATTCACTAGATTTCAAGGGAGGTTTTTTGACAAGCATACAAGAATGTGGTTTTATCTTTTGGCACTATGCTGTTTGACATACAGTATGTGTTTATTTATTTTTTTAATTTTTGTAAAGTAAACAATGGAACCTACAGGGTATCAGGGTCAAATCTGTACCACTTGTCTCAGTTCTCTGATGTCAGCCCTAGTTCACCACCAAAAAACCACAAAATGAGATATTTTGACCGCAGGCTTGACCTTTTGACTTTGTACACTGGAAGTATAATCAACAAACCAGCCAAGGTAAAAGCTCAGTAAACCTAATGATGAGAACGAGGTCCATTACAGGAGGCTTTGGGCTCTGGGTGAATGTATTTCCTTGACTACTGCCTGCGAAGGAAATGTCTACCTTTAGACTGGTCACCATGGCCACTGGAGAAGTGTAGTCTCAGCAGGCTTGTCAAGGTGTTTTAATTGGGGCTGTTTTAATTGAGGATATCACCTAATTGTTTGCATTAGAGGAAACAAATACATTTGCAAAACAAACAAACAAAAATATCTTCCCTCAACACAAAAACCTCCTGACAATAAGAGAGGCACTTGATTACAGAGGAGAGCAGCTGGGAGGAGTTGAGGAAAGTGTTGTTGGCAGTGGTCGCGCAGAGGGACTATTTCCTGTTGGATATGGCTGCCCTATGTCAGGATCTGTCGTGAGGAAACACACGGCCGAACATAGGACCTGGCCAGAGACTTTGTTCAAATGGTTGTCTATTAAAATATTCTGACAGCTATTCTTTCAACTAATTGGTAAACATTTCAACTGTATTAAATTATTACTTTTTTCAATTCCACAAAAAATGAACACCCATCAAAATAAAGTTATCTTTCTTTTCTTTCTTGTGATGCGTTAAATCCCAGACTAAGCATTAAGGATCTTATAGATGCAACGGAAAGACAATGTATTTTATTGAGCCCATTTCAGCCATTACCGTGTTTGACAGGTCATTACAGACATTTCCGCGGTCGTAACGTTGACGTCAAAACGACAGGCACATGCAAGAATATGAAAGAGTTGCAGGATTAAAATGAAATCAATCCAGCAAGATTTAAGTGCCAAGTGGATTTTGAACCCCTCAAACACAGGAAAAAGACATTAGTCATGTCCGACAAGCCTCCTTACCACCCCATACCACCACTGAAGGTGGATGAGTTGAAGATGGGGTCGGTTAAAATGGCAGACTGAAAACCTATAGCACCAGACAGGACAGATGCAAGTAGAAATAAGAAAATAATCAAGTTGAGGCGGGTAGTCACTATACCTCTCTGTATGGCTACATGTGTATGTACTAATGAATCCCATGTGGTCACAGGTCATAGAAGTGTTAAACCCTGAGGGGCCCTGCTCTGTCTGCCCTCGGGACAGGTCTGGCCTGGTCTGGGGTCAGATCCTGAGGGATACCACCACAGGATAATGACATGCTCATTCTGCTACTTGGAGGTTGATAGAATACAGCCTTGGTGTTGCTAGGAGGTAAAGACGTCCCTGGTTCGGGTGCTGTGGGGTGCACCTCTGCACCTGTCTGGTAGGATCATTGGTACATGAGACACCCGACTCTCCATTTAATCCTGAGAGGGAGACCGACATAGACACAGCCAGACCCTACAGACAGGGTTGGGTCACTCTCTGAATGCGTGCGTGTGTGTCTGAGGGGGCAGGTTGTGAAGATGTCAAGGGTCATTCACTCTGGGACTGATAAAAAATGTACCACCCGCAATACATTGCAAGGACAAAAACCTTGCACAGTTCCAGCTGGAAAAGTATAGCAGAGGATGAGAGGTATAAGGATACAACAAGATTTATGAAACCTCAAAACAGAGCACGCAGTGCTACTTCACATAAGTCATCAGTATCATGCATGCTTAATTGGATGTCATATCCTACCAAGATTATTCCAAACACGTGGAATGTTCATTAGGCTTTGTCTACACTTGATTGATATAAAGCATGCAGGGTATAGGGCCTATGGCTTGCATGTGCTGCCAATTTTCCTCGAACAAGTAGAACAGAATATGACTGCAGGGTGAATATGTCATTTAGGATCCTGATTAAATCTGCACTAAAGCAAGTTAAGGGTGTGTATGTGGTCAGGAGACTCTCAAATCATCTGTTTGGTTATCTGCTTAATATTGTGGTTTATAATAATGCATTTTTAATTCAACCCTTCAGGCTTCTTCAACTACAAAAACATGCAAATTGCGATGGGAGTTGCAATTTCCTTTTTGATGATGACTTTCTGTTTGATGATTTTTTTTCCCGGTTGCCAATTCATCGACCTGCCATGTCTCGAACACAAATCAATCAGATCCGACCTGGCACCTAAACTCAAGGTGACATAAGCTGAGCTGTATCTCTCTCTCTCTCTCTCTCTCTCTCTCTCTCTCTCTCTCTCTCTCTCTCTCTCTCTCTCTCTCTCTCTCTCTCTCTCTCTCTCTCTCTCTCTCTCTCTCTCTCTCTCTCTCTCTCTCTCTCTCTCTCTCTCTCTCTCTCTCTCTCTCTCTCTCTCTCTCTCTCTCTCTCTCTCTCAGAACAATTTAAATGTTGAGACAAATGGAATGTGTTGCAACATTTCCTTTGTGTTAATAGTTTATTATAAGTCGGTGAGAAACAAGGAAACGGAAGCCTCTGGGCATTAATCAAGGACGGGCAAATTCGTTGCGAACAGAAACGTGAGAAATGGAGCCATAGTGAACCCCGCTGAACCCTCTTGAGCTCCTTGGGCACCTGTTTTCTGTAAACACCCCAGTAAGCATCTGCACTTACAACAGACACCCCCAACCCACCATAATACTCTCCCCACCTCCCACGCAAATTCCTGTCCCAAGCGATTCAGACTTATCACAGTTCCATGGATCCTCTTCCCAGGATTATTCCCATCCTGCTCAGTGGCTGGTGGGTGCCAACGGGCCGCGGCGGACGACACAGATGGGAGCACAGCCCTGTGATGTCTTCCATATGTCACATCACTCTCGTGTGTCGGCTCTTTTTTTTCTTCTGTGTTTTTCTTTCCATCTCTCATCTCTCTCTCAGTTTCTCTTTAAACGGACTGACCAGGGAAGGAGAGGAGAGGGTGCCTCGGTATGGAGGTCGACAACCATGCCTGTTCACTAAATTGATCATTTTCTACTCTCAGCATAGGGGTGAATGCTAACTTCGAAGTACAAGCAATAGCACATTTTACAGGGGGGAGGCTCAATGTTGTCAGAGCCTTGGAAAAGGACCCAGGCTGCCTTTTCCCACCATAACTCCTTCCCGTCATTACCTGTCACATCTCTTAGACGGCTTTAAACCACTCTTAGGAAGCTGCGACATGAATCCATGTATGACCCAATCAGAAGCCAAAAAGCCTTATTCCGGCTCACTCCGACATCTCGGCCCTAGGAGGTTTTCCCTGGTCCAAGGCTGACACCCGAGAAGGCTAATATTCCCCACTCTGATTGTAATCCCTGAAGGAGACCTCATTAGCCAGACAGCCGAGTTGAACCCTGGCGGAACAGGGGCATCAAGCTGGGCTGTCAATCAACACCAATTGCCTTTAAACATCAGGAGAAATAATCCAACTCTGCCTCTGTGGAGCTTTAAACCAGCAGCCATCAGAATTTATTCGACTCACACACCATACCGCCTTGCTTGCTGGAGGTGTTGAGATATTAAGGCACACAATCAAATAAAGTGGTTTTATAGTCAGGCATGCATAACATACTGTATATAAAAAGCACATGATACAAGTCTCCTGAGTGTTAATAAAACCCCGAGTTACTCAGAATTAGTTACGTATTTTCAATAGGCTACATAGTTACATGGGGACCTAGACATGGCCCAGATCTTTTTTGCAATGGATCCAAACCCAAACCATTCATCTCCTTTACTCTAAAGCTCTCCCCTGAGCCCTGTGAGACAAAGTCATTAATTGTACACACAAGTGCATGTTACTATGAGCTAACACACACGTTCAAGCTCACATCATCATAACAAGCAATAAACCTGCACTTTCCGTTCTAGGGGAATTAGCTAGAGTTCATTTTCTGGACAAAAGTTAACTTGAGGTTCAGGTTCTCCAGTTAGCTAAGGTCTCTGACAGTTTTTCCAATATGATGTCTCTTGAAAGACACCTCTTCAGGCAAAAAGCACCAGCATCAAAAGCATTTGTGATTTCTCAGCTCCCTGGCGTGAAATAACAACCGATACAGTGACACTGGCTAGAGGCAGTCTTCAGCTTCAAAAAACTGGCCTCACTTTTCCTCAGGGTGACAGGAGAGAGAGAGAGAGAGAGAGAGAGAGAGAGAGAGAGAGAGAGAGAGAGAGAGAGAGAGAGATGGGGCTTTTGTGAGGTCCTCTCATAAAGGTTGAGCGATGAGACCCCATTGCTCCCATTACATTCCTGCGCTGTTTGGATAACACACTCAAAACAGAAAACGATACGGCATATCCGGCATGTGCCCATGTCACACAACACTGGCTCCACTTCCAGTCCTGTGCATTTCCCCATAAGAGACACAGGAAGAGAGAATGGGAAACAGGAAGAGCCAGGACCCAAAATGGCACTTCATGGGAAAGTCAGACGGATCAGTAACCTCGGGCAAAGACGTGGAAGCAAATAAACAATTGCACTTATTCACTAATCGCCTGTCTGTATGTTATGTCTGCATTCTGTAACTTTATAGCTCAACAATGTGAAGCAAAATGAGAGAAATCACTGCCAAGCCCCCCCCCCCCCCCCCCCCCCCCCCCCCTGTTGAATTGAGACAGTACCATGGGCATGGGCTTTCAGGGAAGTCAGGAACCAATACACACAGTCAGATAGGAAAGCAAAGGCTAGCTTTTTCAAACAGTAATTTGCATCCTGTAGCTCTAACTCCAGAAAGTTTTGGGACAATGTAAAGTCCATGGAGAAAAAGAGTACCTCCTCCCAGCTGCCCACTGCACTGAGGCAAGGAAACACTGTCACCACCGATAAAATCCACGATAATCGATCATTTCAATAAGCATTTCTCTACGGCTGGCCATGCTTTCCTCCTGGCTACCCTAACCCTGGCCAACTGCCCCACATCCCCTGCAGCTACTTGCCCTGCAGCTACTTGCCCAAGCCTCCCCAGCTTCTCCTTCACCCAAATCCAGATAGCAGATGTTCTGAAAGAACTGCAAAACCTGGACTCTTACAAATCAGCTGGGCTAGAAAATCTGGACCCACTCTTTCTAAAATTATCCCCTGCCATTGTTGCAACCCCTATTACCAGTCTCTTCAACCTCTATTTCGTATCGTCCGAGATTCCTAAAGATTGGAAAGCTGCCGCGGTCATCCCCCTCTTCAAAGGGGGTGACACTCTAGCCGTCTTCATCGACCTGGCCAAGGCTTTCGACTCTGTCAATCACTGCATTCTTATCGGCAGACTCAACAGCCTTGGTTTCTCAAATGACTGCCTCTCCTGGTTCACTAACTACTGCTCAGACAGAGTTCAGTGTGTCAAATCGGAGGGCCTGTTGTCCGGACCTCTGGCAGTCTCTATGGGGGTGCCACAGGGTTCAATTCTTGGGCCGACTCTTTTCTCTGTATATATCAACGATGTCGCTCTGCTCCAGGTGATTCCTTGATCCACCTCTACGCGGACGACACCATTCTGTATACATCTCGCCCTTCTTTGGACACTGTGTTAGCAAACCTCCAAACGAGCTTCAATGCCATACAACACTCCTTCCGTGGCCTCCAACTGCTCTTAAACGCTAGTAAAACTAAATGCATGCTCTTCAACCGATCGCTGCCCGTACCCACCCGCCCGACTAGAATCACTACTCTGGACGGTTCTAACTTAGAATATGTGGACAACGACAAATACCTAGGTGTCTGGCTAGACTGTAAACTCTCCTTCCAGACTCATATTAAACATCTCCGATCCAAAATTAAATCTAGAATCGGCTTTCTATTTCACAACAAAGCCTCCATCATTCAAGCTGCCAAATATACCCTCGTAAAACTGACTATCCTACCGATCCTCGACTTCGGCGATGTCTTTTGCAAAATAGCCTCCAACACTCTACTCAGCAAACTGGATGCAGTCTATCACAGTACCATCCTTTTTGTCAACAAAGCCCCATATACCACCCACCACTGCGACCTGTATGCTCTCGTCGGCTGGCCCTTGCTAGATATTCGTCGCCAGACCAACTGGCTCCAGGTCATCTATAAGTCTCTGCTAGGTAAAGCTCAACCTTATCTCAGCTCACTGGTCACCATAGCAGCACCCACCCGTAGCACGCGCTCCAGCAGGTATATCTCACTGATCATCCCCAAAGCCAACATCTACTTTGTCCATCTTTCCTTCCAGTTCTCTGCTGCTAATGACTGGAACGAATTACAAAAATTGCTGAAGTTGGAGACTTATATCTCCCTCACTAACTTTAAGCATCAGCTATCTGAGCAGCTTACCCATCACTGCAGCTGTACACAGCCCATCTGTAAATAGCCCATCCAACTATCTACCTCATTCCCATATTGTTAAATTTACTTTTTTGCTCTTTTGCACACTAGTATTTCCAGTATTTCTACTTGCACATTCATCATCTGTACATCTATCACTCTAGTGTTAATTTGCTAAATTGTAATTACTTCGCTACTATGGCCTATTTATTGCCTTACCTCCTCACGCCATTTGCACACACTGTATATAGACTTTTTCTATTGTGTTATTGACTGTATGTTTGTTTATTCCATGTGTAACTCTGTGCTGTTGTTTGTGTCACACACTGCTTTGCTTTATCTTGGCCAGGTCGCAGTTGTAAATGAGAACTTGTTCCCTTGCTGGCCTACCTGGTTAAATAAATGAGAAAAAAAAAGGAAAAAAAGGGCGATAGACAGACAGACCACTGGGCCCAAACTGGTTAAATCAACGTTGTTTCAACATAAATTGTCAATGTATTGTGATGTGGAATTTACGTGGAAAATACAATGGATTTGCAAAAAGTCATCAATACAGTAAATAGCCTATTAACTGTTGTTTTGAGGACGACATTTCAACCACAGGATTATGTCGTCATGGTAACCAATTTTCAACATGAATTTGTACCTTTGAAACAATGTCAGATCTTCAACATAATATCCACCATAAGAAAAAAACAATAGGCTGGGCAGTACCAGTTGATATTTCTACAGCTATCCATTTGGTCTCCCATCCAGGGTTTTAATCAAGCCCTGCTTAGCTTTGATACATATTTTGTCACTGACTACTACCAATGTGCTATGGTGAGAATGACTGTTGAGGAATCTCCACTTAATAGATTCACTGTTGCTATCAAAGTCATTCCAAGGGGCAGGTTCAACAGAGCAAATTAAATATAACCATACTTTATAAGTCATATATCATCAATGATGCTATTTAGGTCTATATAGCATTTGGGAAGTCATCAACAGCTATTGTTTCAATTCAACCCAGAATTTAACTAAATATAGACAATACAATAGGCTAGGGCTTCAAGCTCTGGTTGATTTCAAATGGAATCTACAAGTTAATAATAAACATGTTGGATTCGCGTCTCCATCTCAACCAGAAATCTAAATGAAAGATTAGGACTAAATCAAATTAAACTGTATTTAAAGTGCATTTAAAGTTTGATTTGATGTAGTCCTATTCTTCAATTTAGATGTTTGGTTGAAACAGAGACATGGATCAACATATCAATCATTCATTTGTAGACAAACTGGAATTAATGTCAGACTCAGTGGCACAGATGGAGATATCCAAGCGTTTGTGTTTGGTTGACAACGCAACTGTCACGCCCTGGCCATAGAGATGTTTTTATTCTCTATTTTGGTTAGGCCAGGGTGTGACTAGGGTGGGCATTCTAGTTTCTTTATTTCTATGTTTTCTGTTTCTATGTTTTGGCCGGGTATGGTTCTCCATCAGGGACAGCTGTCTATCGTTGTCTCTGATTGGGAATCATACTTAGGCAGCCTTTTTTCCTTTGGTGTTTGTGGGTAGTTGTCTGTGTTAGTGGCCTGTATAGCCCTAGTCAGCGTCACGTTCGTGTTTGGTATTTCTTATTTTTGTTGGCGACATGTATATCATTAAAAGTAATGTAGGCTCACAACGCTGCACCTTGGTCCTGTCATTTCCACCCTGACGATGATCGTGACAGAAACCAAATATCAACATTTAAATTAGATGTGTAGTAGACATGTTTTGCTCCTATTACATTCTTTCTACCTTCTGAAAATACCTCTCATCTTTTGCGACAACTGACGCATCCTCTCCTTCAGTGTAGAACTGCATGTAACTATGTTGACAGCCATTGATGCATGTTGTTTTGCATGCTGGACAACCCCAGGCAATATCAGTAGCCTAGTCAAACTGCTCACTGTGCCCAGCTTGGTCCGCTGACCAACGCGAGGTAGGCGGCCTGTTACTGATCTTGTAAAACTGTGTCTGCATCTTCAGAATTCAAATTATCAAATGGCTTGCGTGACATTAGTCTTTATTAGTTGATTGACAACCTATGTAATTTGCTAAATTATTGTTATTTATGTACTGTTGAAAATTATGCTGTTTTATTATTATAAAAGTAAGCTACCAGAGACAACTGTCATCTGGCAATACCTGCTGAACGGGGCTTACAATATATTTGATTTTGATTATTCAGGTTCACCATCAGCAATAGTTTTGGTAGTTTTACTTTACACAATCAGTGTATATTGTCATTTTTAGATATACAGGGTTAAATTTATAATTTCATAATGAGGACAGAAATCACTTGAGAAACTTCCAAATGGTCCAAACCATTTGATTTTAAAATGGGGGGGGAATCCAAAATTGTGCTCTATATTCATTGGCTATGTCATCGCAAATTTGTAAATGATAAATATTGATAGATTACTAGCGCAAACACTTAATTTGCAAAAATGTCTGTTAATTAGTGGGTGATGGTGATTTCTGAACCAAAGTGGGAGGACAAAAAAACATAGGCTACATTGCCCCCTCCCCTAATCTGAAAGTGGTTGTGGGTTGGTAGATGCCTAGTCTCCTTAATGGCTCTAATCTGATGGTGGTTGTGGGTTGGTAGATGCCTAGTCTCCTTAATGGCTCTAATCTGATAGTGGTAGTGGGTTGGTAGATGCCTAGTCTCCTTAATGGCTCTAATTTGATGGTGGTAGTGGGTTGGTAGATGCCTAGTCTCCTTCATGGCTCTAATCTTAATGGCTCTAATCTGATCGTGGTAGTGGGTTGGTAGATGCCTAGTCTCCTTTATGGCTCTAATCTGATAGTGGTAGTGGGTTGGTAGATGCCAAGTCTCCTTAATGGCCCTAATCTGATAGTGGTAGTGGGTTGGTAGATGCCTAGTCTCCTTAATGGCTCTAATCTGATAGTGGTAGTGGGTTGGTAGATGCCTCGTCTCCTTCATGGCTCTAATCTGATAGTGCTAGTGGGCTGGTAGATGCCTAGTCTTCTTAATGGCTCTAATCTGATCATGGTAGTGGGTTGGTAGATGCCTAGTCTCCTTAATGGCCCTAATCTGATAGTGGTAGTGGGTTGGTAGATGCCTAGTCTCCTTTATGGCTAAGTTTAGGTGCCTACATAGTACATACACCATATACAATACACATATCATTTACACACACACACACCACGCACACCACACTCACGCACACACACACACAAACAGATAGACGTCAGCGCAGACAAATCCAGCTCAGAGAGTCCCAGGTCATGAGCTCCATCAGCTTCCATTCAGATTTGAATTAAGGAAAAATGTATGTGGTTTTGCAACAAAATGTTGGTGCATTGAATTGTAGCGCATCGAATCGTATCGATTCGTTCTCTAATCAAACCGTATCGCACCGAATCGTTTCAAAGTAAAATGTATCGTTCCTGTATCATATCAGAGCCCATGTATCTAGATACGTATAGAATCATCTTGAAAGGGAAAGATCCCCATCCTTACTAGGCTATCTGGCAAACTAATGTAACAGTATTATTATAACTTTCAAATGAGTAACTCATCCATGGCCATATTTTGAGGTTGCTGTAACTATAAAAGTCTTATGTAATCAGAAAGCATGCATGTTTAAAACAGCATGCAAGGGTCGTGTAGTCTGTGCCGAATTTCAAATGGCAATTATCACTTGCACCATGTACTTTAATAATCTCAACTGCAATCCAGGTAATTTGGTTGTGCTATTAGATTCAGCAGTGATAAAACAAAATATCTGACATTTTATTCCCATTTGAACTTTCTTGTGCTTTTAAATTGTTGAAAGTGCAGTGATATCACATTTAGGTGACAACTAAACCAAAAATCAGACATAACTTTTCCATTGGAATTTGGTTGTGCTTTAAGATGGTTGAAAGCATACTAATAACACGTTGAATTTAAAAAATCTTTGGGATGTCTTTTTGAGTAGGTGAAAATATTGTAGTTTGTAATCTCGTTGATCAACGTATCAACCAAATATTAACAAATTCTCCACGTTGAAATGACGTGGTGTGCCAAACGGGAGAGAAAGACGGGAGGTAGAGGCTGGGTGGGATCATTCCTGATTCTTTGGCAGGAATGGGAGTCTGGATATAATGTGTTTCACCCCAACGATGAGGCGTGGGATGGGGCATACTGTCTGAGAGGATCAGGAGAATACTGCAGTGGTACCGCATGGTGTACTGTACTGAGCCCGGTAGGTTCAATAGCACTGCTGGACCGCCGCCTGGGAAACAGATGGTAGGGAATAACACTGTCCCCCCCACCCCACCCCAACACACACACCGAACACTAACTTCCTGGGCCAGTCTTTTTGCCTGCTTTGAGACTCAGTATCGGTCGGTCTGTCTGTCTGTATCGCAAAGGAAATCCCCCAATTATCCTCGAGAGCACTCCGAAGATTAGGAGATATACGTGAGTGAAACTGACAGGGCAGCTGAGCCTCATTAGCCCAACATACACATTTTGAGAATGGGGATCTGGTCTGGATTCCTTTAGTTATCTAACCGGTGTAGTGTTCTGTTGGGAGCAGTGCTGCAGGTTAGCACTGTGACACTGGGACGGACAAACAGATTGGCCAACCTACTTGGCTAGCCCTGAGCACCTGATCCTTTAAGGACAGAATTGGAGGCCCAGAGACCTACTGATAAAGACTTTCATAATTAGACAATTAGCCATTGTAAGAGGGATCAATGGACCACAGGATTATCAAAGCCAATTTGCACTGTTGAAATAGATTACAAAGGGTACATAATGTACTTCAATCAGATTAAAAGAGGAATCAGTCCTCTTGCACACAATGCATCGCCTCGGTTTATACACTTAGGCATAAAGCACAATCAAAGACAATGAAAAAGCACCTTAAGATGCACCTCGCTGTGTGCACCACTCAGTCGACACGGAAAAAGAACACAGACTATCATTACAGGGTAAGACAAGGGCACATTTTTCGCCGGAGGTGTTCTTGGCCTCACTTGGAAAAGTGTTCGGGAACAGGCACATCCGTCTTCAGTCTCTGTACTCTCTCTGCTCTCCCTGTTCAAAGAACGCTGTCAACAGCAGGTTGCCATTTTAATATAAGCCTGCTAGCCCACACTGTACCCCCCACCAGCACCTCTAATCTGGTCGGGGAAGAAGGGATTTGATCTCGGTGGAAAGCAGTGGCATCCGAAAATCAAATAGATTGTGAACATAAAGGAAAAGCCCTGGCGGTTTGACCTTGAGTTGTCGTTCTGATGTTGGAGGGACAATCTCCTGAGGCTGAGATGGTCACAGCAGGCTGTCAGACACCTGGGTACTGAGGATCTTCTGTGGCAGCATGCAAGCCCTCTCATCTTCCACTTCTGAGTGAAGACTATCAGTGGCAATAGAAATGGTCGCCTGACAGATGATTCCATTTTTTATTTAGTCACATGCACAGGGTGGCAGATGTAATTGCAGTGTACAGTGAAATACTTATGCTCTGACCTCCAACAGTGCAGGTGTGAATGAAACAATAATAATAATAATAATCATTTATAAATATTTACAACTGTGACAATGATAAATATAAATGTCCAATGGGGTGTGGGCAGGGTAATTGTCCTTTGAGTGGGGGGGATAAAATGTCCATAGGGGGAGTAGATGACTGGGGGTTGTCCAAAGGGGGAGCAGCAGGGGGGGTAGGAAGTCTGGGGGGGGGGGGGGGGGGGCAGGAGGGGGACAGAGGGAACAGGTAGCTGACTAGTGGTGGCTATTCATCAGCCTGATTGTCTGGGGGTAGAAGCTATTGACCAGTCTGTTAGTTTTAGCCATGATGCTCTTGTACTGCCTGTGTCTAAGTGATGGAAGCGGGGAGAACAGGTCGTGGCTCGGGTAGCTGAGATGCTGTAGCTGTCCTGGAAGGCAGGCAACGCACGCATACAATGGTGTATTCGGCTGAGCGTACCACCCTCTGTATTGCTTTGTGGTCAGAGGCGGTGGAGCGGCTGTACCAGGCTGTGATGCAGCCCGACAGTTTGCTCTCGATAGTGCTCCTGTAGAACACTGCAAGGGCCATCATGAAAAGGACACATTTTTTCAGCCTCCTGATGTTAAAGAGTCGCTGTCCTGTCTTCTTCACCAGGGTGTCCATGTGGTTTGAAAATGTCAGCTCCTCCACGGCAGCCCCGTGGATGAGGATGGGGCGTGCCCAGCCTGGTTCCTCCTGAAGTCCACAATCAGCTCCTTTGTTTTGCTGACATTGAAGGAGAGGTTGTTTACCTGGCACCACACATTCAGAGTGCCTATCTCCTCCCTGTAGGCAGTCTCATTGTTGTTGGTAATCAGGCCTACTACTGTCGTGTTGTCGGCGCACTTGATGATGAAGTTGGAAATGTGTGAGGCCAGTCGTGGGTCTACAGAGAGTACAGGAGGGAACTGAGGACACACTCTTGTTGGGCCCCTTGTATATAGCCTCGTTATTGTTATTTTATTGTGTTACTTTCTATTATTTTTTACTTTCGTTTATTTGGTAAACATTTTCTTAACTCTTTCTTGAACTGCACTGTTGGTTAAGGGCTTGTAAGTACGCATTTCACGGTAAAGCCGACACATGTTGTATTCGGCGCATGTGACAAATAAAGTTTGATTTGATTTGTGTTGAGAATCCCATGTTGAGGAGGAAATGTTGCCTACCTTCACCACCTGGGGACGGCCAGTTAGGAAGTCCAGGACCCAGTTGCATAGGGAGGAGTTCAGTCCCCGGGCTGTGAGCTTTGTGTTGACCTTAGAGGTCACTATGGTATTGAAGGCCGAGCTGTTGTCGATGAACAGCATCCTCACATATGCATTCCTCTTGTCCAGGTGGGTGCAATTACGATTTTGTTGTCCGTGGATCTGTCGGGCGGTAGGTGAATTGGAGAGGGTCGAGTGTGACAGGGAGGGAGGAGGTGATATGGTCTTTGACACGTCTATCGAAGCACTTCATAATAACGGAAGTGAGTGGTCAGTAGTCATTTAGTTCAGTTACTTTCCCTTTCTTGGGCACAGGGATGATTGTGGACATCTTAAAGCAGGTCGGGATAACAGCCTGAGCTAGAGATTGAAAATGTCCGAAAACACAAGACCTAGCTGGTCTGCACATTCTCTGAGGGCAAGGCTAAGGATGCCATCTGAGTCTTGCGAGGGCTAACGCGTTTGAATGACTTATATACACTTAGTATACCAAACATTAGGAACACCTTCCTAATATTGAATATTGAGTTTCACCCCCCCTTTGCCCTAAGAACAGCCTCAATTCCTCAGGGCATGGACTCTATAAGTTATCGAAAGCGTTCTACAAGGATGCTGGCCCATGTTGACTCCAATGCTTCCCACAGTTGTGTCTAGTTGGCTGTTCTTGCCACAAACTGGTGCGCCTGGCACCTACTACCATATCCTGTGATTGTTAGGAGCCCCTGCCACATAGGAGCCCCTGCCATATAACTGTGATCGTTAGGACCCCCTGCCAAATACGCCTCATGTCCGACCCTGTAACGGCGTTCCTCCTCCTCTTCATCCGAAAAGGAGGAGTAGTGATTTGACCAAACTGCAGCGTTGTAGTTCGACATAATATTTATTAAACAAAACAGAAAACACGACGAACACGAAACACTTGAGAATTTACAAAATAACAAACGCAGTCAACAGACCTGGACACGAACTTACATATAACGTGAAGAACGCAATAACAGGAAAACTGACTACATAAAACGAACGAACAAACAAAACCGAAAACAGTCCCGTGTGGCGTAACATACACTTACACAGACACAGGAGACAACCACCCACAACCAACAGTGTGAAAACACCTACCTTAATATGACTCTCAATCAGAGGAAATGAAAACCACCTGCCTCTAATTGAGAGCCATATCAGGTCACCCTTAAACCAACATAGAAACAGAAAACATAGACTGCCCACCCAAACTCACGTCCTGACCAACTAACACATACAAAACTAACAGAAAACAGGTCAGGAACGTGACAGACCCGCTGAATTGCTCCTCCACTTTGTCCCTATACTTGTGTCTTGCCATCTTGATCAATCTGCATAGGTCGTATTTGAACTGTTTAATCATACAATTGTCCACGGTCACCTTGCCGTGTTTATAAGCACACAGTACCATCAGTACCTCATCATCTATGCATTTTTTAATGAATCCGGTGACAGAGTCAGCATATTCATTGATGTTATCCCAAGAGGCGACCCGGAACATATTCCAGTCCACGTGATCAAAACAGTCTTGGAGCATGGATTCTGATTGGTCAGACCAGCGTTGTACAGACCTGACCACCGGAACTTATATCTTGAGTCTTTGTTCGTAGGCGGGGAGGAGTAAAATGGAGAGTTGTACAGTCAATGTGTTGATAGTAATTCGAGAGCACGGTTCTCAAATAATTTTTGTTAAAGTCCCCCGCGACAATGAACGCTGTCTCCGGGTACGCAGTCTCCCATTTGTTCAGGGTCCAATGAAGATCTTTGAGAGAGTTTTTTGTGTTGGCTTGGGGCGGGACGAAAACAGCCATAACGGTAATCTCGAGAACTCTCTCGGAAGGTAAAAAGGGTGACATTTGATGATGTCGCAAGTTTCTGTACGTTTCCCCTCATCACACCACTTGTTATTGGTCATAAAGCAGAGCTCTCCGCCCTTCTTCTTGCTAGTGAGAGCTCTCTTCCTATCTGCTCGATAAACTATCAAACCTGTTGGTTGTATATAATCCATTTGGAGGTCAGAGGAAAACCAGGTCTCAGAATCTGACCCCACTGGAAGGAGATCCTCGCTCTGAGTTCGTCAAGTTTATTCACTAATGATTGAACATTGCCGAGTAGTATGCTTGGTAATGGAGGATGGGTCGCCCGGAGTCTCAATCTCACCCCCTCACGTCTGCCTCTCCGTCAGCATCTTCGTTTCCAACTCTCCGGTAGGACTACCAGGCAACCCAGCACCTCACGGAAGAAGCTAGACCATTGTTCTTCTTGGAATTCAGCAAGGTCTCATTGACGGTGAGTACCCAGCAATTCATATTCCAATAGTTCTACCTGGGTGTACGAAGTCATGCACAAAACAAGCTGAGTAAGAACATTTGAGAAAAACACAAGAAAAAACATTAGAAAAAGTATAGAAACCTACAATGTTTTGAAGGAGCTCGAGGCGAGGAGCCATCAGTCGGCACCATCTTAGCTTAGTGCCGGACTGCAAGGCATTTAGATATGGTGTTAAAGTATGGAATGTAAGAGGATTTAGAATGAGATTGTATTTACAGTGACACCAATGTAACTTCTATTCTGAGAAGGTCATTGACTCTTTTCAACAGCAAAAACTCTACGAGGTACTGTATTTGTCACATTCATTTGAGAGGAACGCTATGTATATTTCAATTATGATTCAAAGGGGATTACCTAACCGAGCTAAGAATGTGTTTATTCTGTCTCACCCTTGAACTTCCAGGGAAAAATAGCATACTCAGTGTGTCATTGGCTTCAGCACAGGTGACTAACTATTAAATAGTACTATTAAATAGTACCCGCAAAACACCAGTCTCAACGTCAACAGTTAAGAGGCGACTCCGGGATGCTGGCCTAGGCAAAGTTCCTCTGTCCAGTGTCTGTGTTCTTTTGCCCATCCTAATCCTTTCTTTTTTTTGGCCAGTCTGAGATGTGGCTTTTTCTTTGCAACTCTGCCTAGAAGGCCAGCATCCCAGAGTCACCTCTTCACTGTTGACGTTGAGACGGGTGTTTTGCGAGTACTACTTAATGAAGCTGCCAGTTGAGGACTTGTGAGGCATCTGTTTCTCAAACTAGACACTTTAATGTACTTGTCCTCTTGCTCAGTTGTACACCGGGGCCTCAGACTCCTCTTTCTATTCTGGTTAGAGACAGTTTGCGCTGTTCTGTGAATGGAGTAGGACACAGCGTTGTACGAGATCTTCAGTTTCTTGGCAATTTCTCACATGGAATAGCCTTCATTTCTCAGAACAAGAATAGACTGACGAGTTTCAGAAGAAAGTTCTTTGTTTCTGGCCATTTTGAGCCTGTAATCTAACCAAAAAATGCTGCTGCTCCAGATACTCAACTAGTCTAAAGAAGGCCAGTTTTATTGCTTCTTTAATCAGGACAACAGTTTCCAGCTGTGCTAACATAATTGCAAAAGGGTTTTCTAATGATCAATTAGCCTTTTAAAATTATAAACTTAGATTAGCTAACACAACGTGCCATTGGAACACATTAGTGATGGTTGCTGATAATGGGCCTCTGTACACCTGTGTAGATTTTCCATTCAATAAATCATTCATTTCCACCTACAATAGCCATTTACAACATTAACAATGGCTACACTGTATTTCTGATTAATTTGATGTTATTTTAATGCACAAAAAGTGACCCCAAACTTTTGAACGGTAGTGTAACGATTTGCGCTGAGAGTCGGGAAGCAAGTTCAGGGAGTGAGTGTTTTAATAAAATAAACGGAACATAATACAAAACAAGAAACACTAACAGCACACAGACAAGAAACAGAAACAATGATGCCTGGGGAAGGAATCAAAAGGAGTGACATATATAGGGAAGGTAATCAGGGAAGTGATGTCTGATGAGAGTCTGATGTTGCGCAGGTACGTGTAATGATGGTGACAGGTGTGCGCCATAACGAGCAGCCTGGCGACCTAGAGGCCGGAGAGGGAGCACACATGACAGTACCCCCTCCCAGACGTGCGGCTCCAGCCGCAGGACGAGATCAAAATGACGATCCCGAGGATCAGGAGCGCACCGGTCACCTCTGCTGAGGCGCAGAAATCTGTCAGTCCGGCTGAGATGCGAGAGCATGGCGACCTCAAGTGCCGGAGAGAGCATACATGACGATAACCCCTCCCCGACGTGTTCGGCTCCAGCCTTAGGATGCCAACCAAAGGGACGATCCCGGGGATCAGGAGCAGTCCAGTCACCACTGCTGATGCGCGGGAACCTGTCAGCGGCTGGGGCTCGGGAACCTGACAGACCGGTTGAGGCATGAAAGCCCGACGAGCCGGCTATAGCAGGGAAGCCTGGCGATCCAGCTGAGGCATGAGAGCCTGACGATCCAGCGGAGGCAGGGGAACCTGGCGATCTGTCTGAGGCATGTGAGCCTGTAGCGACTACAGGACGCGAAATCATTCCCACCGAAACAACAACAAAAAACACTCCCTGATGCTTCCCTTAGGTGAGGCGTCATTCTGTAACAATTTGCTGTCGGGTAGCAAGTTCAGGGAGTGAGTGTTTTAATAAAATAAACGGAACATAATACAAAACAAGAAACACTAACAGCACACAGACAAGAAACAGAAACAATGACACCTGGAAAAGGAACCAAAGGGAGTGACATATATAGGGAAGGTAATCAGGGAAGTGATGGAGTCCAGGTGAGTCTGATGATGCGCAGGTGCGCGTAACAACGGTGTCAGGTGTGCGCCATAACGAGCAGCCTGGTGACCTAGAGGCCGGAGAGGGAGCACACGTGACAGGTATTGTACATATCGGTCTGATTCAGTATTTGGAGGGTGTTTGACACTTTCCATACAGGTTCCTATTGCACTCTGTTCAACGTCAGAAAACCTTACACATTCCACTTGTATTTTCTCTCCCAGACCCTGACTGCGGTCCCTGCGGTGTGTCATGTCCGTCATCCATTCGGATTGTATTTGAAGTGTCGGCCCCACCGACCCTAACCCTAGCCCTAACCCTACCTCACTCTCACCACCAGGGGTGGCCTTGGGGGCTGTCTCCAGTTCCACTGGTCCTGAGAGTGGGGGGACACGTTTTAAAACATTTCGCAACAGAACACAAAATGTAGCATTTCTTACTGGGCAAGTCTAGGTAGCCCCTCCTTGTTTCAGACCGTTTTCTTTAGTTTGATGCCTAATGAACATGACCCAGGTCTGCGGCTTTCTCTGCTCTCTGGCACAAAGGAAGCAGGTGGGAGGAGCTATAGAAGGACAGGCTCATTGCAATGGCTGAAATTGATTAATTGGAACGGTATCAAACACATCAAACATATGGAAACCACATTTGACTCTGTTACATTGATTAAATTCCAGCCATTACAATGAGCCCGTCCTCCTATAGCTCCCCCCACCAGCCTCCAGTGTTCTGGCAGGTGGCCCCCCTATTTCACAGGCAGAGAAGCTTCACATCTGGAGGCTCCGACTGCAGCTGGGGCAGCCTGGATGGAAAGTGCAGATGGATAGGTGCTTTGTGGCTCGGTGGAAGACCTCATTATCCTCTGTCCAGCCTCTACTCAAATAGTTTCCCTATTGGAGGCCATTAATCCTCTGGCCATTTCCAGGGTCACGTGTCATTTCTAATCAGTCAATCACTTACGCACGCATGTGCTCATGCACATTCACACACTCTCCATGGAGACAGAGGGGTGTTGTTGCGGGACGGAGGCAGCCGTGCATAAGGTGCCCGCTGGATGTTTTCACTACTGACACCACCAGAGTCAGTGAGTGGTAGTCTCAACAGTTCAACCACACTGAATGGCCAAGTCTGTGTCCGTGTAAATCAATCTCTTCCCACTGGGCACAGATGTCAATTCAAAGTCTATTCCACATTGGTTCAACGTAATTTCCTTGAAACGGTGTGGAAACAACGTTGATTCAACCAGTGTATTCCCAGTGGGTTATGTCTTCATGATGTACATGGGATGTTCTGGAATTTAAAAAAAAACATGTTTTTAAGATAACAAGGTAGGATAACGTGAGAAACAATTTAATTTATAAGCAGAAAAAAAGACTGGATATCTTTATATTTGTATTCCCTGATATACTGTATGGTATTGTGTATTCCCAAGTTCCTCATAACAATAAAGGCTGAGTAGAAACGTTATGGGTATGCAGGTTATTATGGTTTCCAGAGGTAGACCTAACTATATCTAATGTACTTCATTCCACAGTAGACAAACCAAACACCTGTCAAAACCTATTTAATAGAGCATAGCATAATACAGTAAGATTACAAAAGATTCATCAAAATGTCACAGAATCATGTGGGAGTGGGAAAAACTACAGCTCCCTCATTGTACAAAGTGCGGAAGTGGAACAAGCTAAGATAAGCTATACCGAGAATCCAGTCTCAACAAGAGCAACTATGTCATGCTTACCACAAATAGCTCTCTCTGTTTTTTAGTGGTGCTAGCGTTAGCCTAATTGCTCTACTTTAACTAATTAGTTGTAAATACCAGCAATAAGAGCAGTTCAGGTGGAATGTAAATTAGAAATCTGTAACTTTCCACTAATGGCATATTGAACACATTTGTGATAATCAAACCATTAATTAGGATGATGGGGTGAAATTATTTAATTTCGCAATCGCGAGGCATAATCATTATCTAACAACACGGGTGACTGAATTAATGAAATGGCTTTTTAAATAGCATTTGATTTTCCATATTTGAACGGTGCATCTGTAGTCCTATGGTTCTACAAGAGATGCTGAGGAGCCCAAGGGAGTTTGGACCCTGTGATGATGACTCCAACAGCTGTCCTTATGCTTAAAACCCTTGTACTGTATGAGTGCACACACGCACGCCACCCTCTCATGCTGCCTTCCTGCTCCCCGCCTGCTTCAGGAAGAACACTGTAATCTTGCCTCAATGTCAAATGTGGCACTTCCACTATCCCTCATCCTCCAGAGAACATCCTCCTTGTCTTCGGGAAACACGATATCAAGTCAAAACAGCGGGGGAACTGGAAATAACTTACAGGTTGAAAGTGCCTGGGACTCTTTGAAAACGCTGGATGACACAAAAATATGACCGCCGCCCTCTCTGGTCTACTAACAAAACACAGTTGCTCTTTGACCCATGAAATGTGAGATAATTGGTTTGGTTTACAGGGGTTAGAATCATTAATACCAATTTTTCATCGTCACGAATGTAGTGTAATGCCTCACTTCTTCCCCTGTGTCTAAACAGCCGTGTGGAATATTTAGAAGGAGGAACTCCTCATCTTAACTAGCGTTCTCAATTGGCTCAACACTACATCATGCATGCTGCTACACGCAATGTGTATTAATGTGTTGCGTCAGAACTTGAGTGACCTGCTGCCATTATACCAGAGCTGCAGGTCGTTGATGGAGTCTCACAGGTGTGTTTGCTACTGAACATGGTACTTAATGTTCACTTGTGTGTGCCATCCAACAAAGTCAATGACGATCCTGTAACGGGCTTCCTCCTTCTCTTCATCCGAAGAGGAGTAGCAAGGATTGGACCAAAGTGCAGCGGGGTGTGAATTCATAATGCTTTATTAAACAAAAACGACGAAACACGAAATAACACTATAGAAATACAAAATAACAAAACGAAGTAAACAGACCTAAACTTACGAACTTACATGAAACGAAGAACACACGAACAGGAACAGACAAACCGAAACAGTCCCGTGTGGTAACATCTACTGACACGGAAGACAATCACCCACAAACAAACAGTGAGAACAACCTACCTTAATATGACTCTCAATCAGAGGAAACGTCAAACACCTGCCTCTAATTGAGAGCCATACCAGGCAACCCAAAACCAACATAGAAACAGAAAACATAGACTGCCCACCCAAAACTCACGCCCTGACCAATAAACACATACCAAACAACAGAAAACAGGTCAGGAACGTGACAGATCCATTCTTGTCAGTTGTTGTTCTTTTAGCCCTCCTCTCTTTGGTTTGGTTGTAGGAACAGATTCTGTTCAGGAAGTTTACTGAACACTTTAATACCAGCCATAAATCAGCCACTCAGTGGATTATCTAACAGAATCCTACGGAGCAGGCTGTTGGCTCCGTTCCAACTCCCGCCAACAAAGGAGTGCCTCCCTTCTAGCTTCTGCCAAACGCGTTTCACTTGTTAAATTCGCCTTGAGGTTGGTCTTTGGTTTGCTGTGCTTAGCGCTGTAACCAAACTTTCGGTTCTCTGTCTTTGAAATGATTTTCCCCCCTCAGTCTTGCCTCTATCCTCTTTTATCCTGGTCACAGTTAGAAATCATTCAACTGAGACTTGTCAGTAAGTCTCTGCAGTGCCTCTGCTGCCTACAGCACAGCTAGCTTGCAGCAATGCACGGGGGAGGCTTTCCGAGGCAAAAGTCAATAAGGATGGTCATCATCAGGCTTGTTCCACTACAGTGCACAGAACAACACTTGTGACAGCTGCCTGAAATAGGCCCTGAAATACACCTCCGCTCTCCCAGGAATAGAGAAATAATGAGATGAGTGTCCTTAGCGTGTTATATTTATGATGTTTTTTCCAAGTTTCTCCACGACATGAGAAGAAAAACTGAGAATGGGCTACTCTCTATAGACAAATTGTATCCGGGTGAGGATGAACTAAGTCAGTCAGTCAAGTTGCCGGCTGACACCAACTTAAGTCCGGAATGTGGCCAAAGTCCAATTTGGAGCCATCAACATGTCTGACATCCTCTGCTGTGATGAGATATAGACTGAGCTGCACTTGAGTTATAAAGGGTATTAAACGTGACACTTCTTCCCCTTTGGGGATTATGTGCTTACTTGAGAGCCTACTGGGCACCAGAGTGAGAACACGAAAAAAGTGTTAATTGAAAAATGGAATTCTCTGCAACTCAGCAGTATAGCAAGTGCCCCTGCTTCTCCATCAAGGTCTCACCCCTTCGGCTAACAAAGAGGCCAGCGGTCCACAAGGTATCGTGGGGAAGAAAAGCTCAAAACGAATTTCCCTCAAACAGCTTTTCAAATGTATACAGCATATTGTTCTGCCTCTTGAGATTTGTCCCAAACTCTGGAAAGTTTAATGCACTGCGTCGACTAGGAAAGTGAAAACCAGCAGTGCAGTTCCGTCTGTCTAGAGTGTAAGTATAAATTCTGTCCTGAAGCTTCTGGAGCCGAGAGCGTATACATTATGATATCCAGACCCACACTGCTATAGTGGATCAGAGCCAGTTGCAATAATTTCCTGATAGGGAGCCAAAAATACTGGCCCCCTCTCACACCTGGAAATGCATGCTGGGAGCCTGACGGGCAAGTACACGGTGATACAGTGATGAATGAGTGGGTGATGGAACACATAGGCTGGGTGTATTACGCTCAGAACCTATGGCCATGGAAATATGTAAATATCATGATGCAAAATGGGAGAGTTAGATGTTGCTGGTTCATTGAGGCCTCCTTTAGTTGGCCACTGTGAACAGCTTTCCTCTCTTTATCAATGGAACCTGACTATGTATCTCCTCAGCAAGCCAAACAGAAACTCTACTACTACTCCCAGAATTCAAGGCATTAGGTCCCGGTGTGGCCCAAGTGGCAATGAACTAATGAAGTTCCTTGTCTGTAACCATTACGGGGAAGGAAGCTGATGACATGATTGGTCTGTCGAAAAGGCCAGCGCTTCCTAATTAAAACAGGAAGAGTGATGACTCGGCTCATCCTTGGTGAGTTATCGCTCTCAAGGCCTCGCCGCTCCTTGGTGACTCAGCTATCTACGTCTTCCTCTAAGATAGCAGAGCCAGGGCAGCAGGCTTCATGACAAGAGCAGGCTGCAGTTACATGGCGTCACACAACACAATAAATGACCCCACCCCATAGGAACCACTGTGGATTACAGCTTGTTATGAAACAACCATGATGCAATGTTTAAAACAAAGTAATTGTAGTGGGCACAAGCATAGGGGCTGGACCACAAAACTCCACTTTGTCGTAGATGTAGTGTCTTCAATTAAGAACTGACTCGAAGCAGGCTGAGGGAGTGGGTGACACTGACAGGAGGATTTTTTACGTGCGTTGGGGAACGTGCCTTAAGAGCCCAAATGGCCATAATTCACAGGCTATTTAAGGGTTCCCCTTGGCCTACATAATCTTTAATGAGTCGGTGTGTATTTAAACAAGAGGGTCAGTTGATTCACTTGAATGCAAGTCCACTGCTGCAGCACTGAACCGCAAAACCTGACATTAATCCTGAGGGTAATGTGGCCCTTCCTGTGGCTATTGAAATCTGAAGCCTAATGACACTCCCTGACAGATTCTGAATTAAGCAGCCATGGCCATTGGGAGCAGGCTAAATAGCACACAGATGGCCCACACCAAGGTTTAGCTTTTTTTCCCACCTGCTTTCGCCCTCGAGCGGTTGCATGCTGTGTTTATTTGAGCAACAAAAAGCTTTGAAACAGGACAGCAGGGATCTTACCTTGCTATAGTCAATGGCAGTAGAGGCCTAGAGCATTTTTTTCCACAAGTACAACCTATTTGGTCAAACAAACACACTTAAGAATACTTCTAGTCACTGACTGATGTAATAGATACCCCTAATTTAACATGAAAACAGCTCAAATGGCCAGATGCCAACCAATGCACCATTACCACATCGACCTACATTATTTCTATACATTTTCAATGATAGGAAGGAAATGACTGATTTCCCTACTCCCAATATACATTTTCATTCAATTATGTCATCCCAATCAGATATATCTGGATGTATTCATTAGTGTGATATTAACCATTTCTACCAATGAAAAAATAAACATTTAAAATATCTCGGGGTTAAAACCCAATTGGACATTTCAAAGACATCCAATACATTTCCTACTAGCCTGGCTTTTGCTGAAACTATAACCTGCTACCCCACTTCCTGAAATGCTGGTTGGCTGCATATGATTTGCCCAGAGGTCAGGGTTAAACTTCCTGTTTGCAATTTGGCTCCAAGTAGATGAAGGTACAGATGTAGGATTTTCATTTGATCACTCTTGTTGCTGAGAATTTTCCTACACCACAGGAAATGCAGATGAGTGTCGTGATTTACATAAATTCATTGAAGACCCACACTAACACAAGGTTATATTAACAGTATTACACTTTTCATGTAACATACAGTACATTTGGCCAGCTAATAGCCTAACCATTGATCAAGCAACATTGTGGATTTAACTTTCAAATCCTGTTTCTGCAGGATTATTCTGCTGTGTTAACATAGGTCAAATGAAGATCCAACATCTGTCCTAGAGAATATGGGAAAGCTATGGAATACAGTTATTTACAGTACCAGTACTATTTTCTACATTGTAGAATAATAGTGAAGACATCAAAACTATGAAATAACACATATGGAATCATGTAGTAACCAAAAAAGTATTAAACAAATCAAAATAGATGTTATATTTTAGATTCTTCAAAGTAGCGACCCTTTGCCTTGATGACAGCTTTGCACACTCTTGGCATTCTCTCGACCAACTTCATGAGGTAGTCACCTGGAATGCTTTTCCAATAGTCTTGAAGTTTCCACATATGCTGAGCACTTGTTGGCTGCTTTTCCTTCACTCTGTGGTCCAACTCATCCCAAACCATCTAAATTGGGTTCAGGTCGGAGGCCAGGTCATCTGAAAGAGCTGCTTCCTGTGCTTGGCCCTCCTATGTTGAACATAATAAACGGCTCCCTATCCACTGGATGTGTACCAACTCACTAAAAGGGGCAGTAATAAAGCCTCTCTTGAAAAAGTCAAACCTTGACCCAGAAAATCTAAAAAACTATCGGCCTATATCAAATCTCCCATTCCTCCCAACAATTATTTTTTTGGTGGGGGGGGGTAAAATTAAAATATACATTTTTAAATGTACAAAAATTAAACTGACTGCCTTCCTGAAGACTAACAATGTATACGAAACGGTTTTAGACCCCATCATAGCACTGAGACTGCACTCGTGAAGGTGTCAAATTACCTTTTAACTGCGTCAAACCCGAGGCTCTGCATCTGTCCTCATGCTCCTAGACCTTAGTGCTGCTTTGAATACCATCAATCTTTTTTGAAAGATTGGAAACCCAAATTGGTCTGCACAGACAAGTTCTGACCTGGTTTAGATCTTATCTGTCAGAAAGATATCAGTTTGTCTCTATGGATGGTTTGTCCTCTGACAAATCAACGGTACATTTCAGTGTTCCTCAAGGTTCCGTTTTAGGACCTCTACTGTTTTCACTATATATTTTACCTCTTGGTGATGTCATTCGGAAACATAATGGTAACTTTCACTGCTATGCGGACGATACACAGCTGTACATTTCGATGAAACATGGTGAACCACCAAAATTGCCCTCCCTGGAAGCCTGTGTTTCGGACATACGGAAGTTGATGGCGGCAAATACTTTACTTTTAAACTCGGACAAAACAGAGATGCTAGTTCTAGATCCCAAGAAACAAAGAGATCTTCTGTTGGATCTGACAATTAATCTTGACGGTTGTACAGTTGTCTCAAATAAAACTGTAAAGGACCTCGGTGTTACTCTGGACCCTGATCTCTCTTTTGATGAACTTATCAAGACTGTTTCAAGGACATCTTTTTTTCATCTACGTAACATTCCAAATGTGATCATATTACTCCAGTGCAAGCCTCTCTACGCTGGCCTCCTGTTAAGGCTAGGGATGATTTCAAGATTTTACTGCTAACCTGCAAAGCATTACATGGGCTTGCTCCTATCTATCTTTCCGATTTGGTCCTGCATACATACCTAGACGTATGCTACCGTCACAAGACGCAGGCCTCCTTATTGTCCCTAGAATTTCTAAGCAAACAGCTGGAGGCAGGGCTTTCTCCTATAGTTCCATTTTTATGGAATGGTCTGCCAATCCATGTGAGAGACGTAGACTCGGTCTCGACCTTTAAGTCTTTATTGAAAACCCATCTCTTTAGTAGGTCCTATGATTGAGTGTAGTCTGGCCCAGGGGTGTGAAGGTGAATGGAAAGGCACTGGAGCCTCCAGTAATTATGCTGCAATAGTTAATGTGTCGAATGATCGGCTAGGGTCAGTCTGTTATATCTGGAGTATTTCTCCTGTCTTATCCGGTGTCCTGTGTGGATTTAAGTATGCTCCCTCTAATTCTCTCTCTTTCTCTTTCTCTTTCTCTTTCTCTTTCTCTTTCTCTTTCTCTTCTCTCGGAGGACCTGAGCCCTAGGACCATGCCGCAGGACTACCGGGCCTGATGACTCCTTGCTGTCCCCAGTCCACCTGGTCGTGCTGCTGCTCCAGTTTCAACTGTTCTGCCTGCGGCTATGGAACCCTGACCTGTTCACCGAACGTGCAACTGTACCTTGTCCCGGACCTGCTGTTTTCGATTCTCTCTCTCTACCGCACCTGCTGTCTCTAACTCTGAATGATCGGCTATGAAAAGACAACTGACATTTACTCCTGAGGCGCTGACCTGTTGTACCCTCTACAACCACTGTGATTATTATTATTTGACCATGCTGGTCATCTATGAATGTTTGAACATCTTGGCCATGTAGTGTTATAATCTCCACCCGGCACAGCAAGAAGAGGACTGGCCACCCCTCAGAGCCTGATTCCACTCTAGGTTCATTCCTAGGTTCCTGCTTTTCTAGGGAGTTTTTCCTAGCCACTGTTCTTCTACATCTGCATTGCTTGCTGTTTGGGGTTTTAGACTGGGTTTCTGCACAGCACTTTGTGACATCGGCTGATGTAAAAAGGGCTTTATAAATACATTTGATTGATTGATCTAATGCAGCACTCCATTACTCTCCTTCTTGGTCAAATAGCCCTTACACAGCTTGGAGGTGTGTTTTGGGTCATTGTCCTGTTGAAAAACAAAGATCACATGGCATATCGCTGCAGAATGCTGTGGTAGCCGTGCTAGTTAAGTGTGCCTTGAATCACTGACAGTGTCACCAGCAAAGCACCCCCACACCATCCCACCTCCTCCTCCATGCTTCACGGTGGGAACCACACATGCGGAGATCATCCGTTCACCTAATCTGCGTCTCACAAAGACACAGCAGTTGGAACCAAAACTCTCAAATTCGGACTCATCAGACCAAAGAACAGATTCCCACCGATCTAATGTCCATTGCTCATGTTTCTTGGCCCAAGAAAGTCTCTTCTTTTACTGGTGTCCTTTAGTAGTGGTTTCTTTGCAGCAATTCAACCATGAAGGCCTGATTCACGCAGTCTCCTCTGAACAGTTGATGTTGAGATGTGTCTGTTACTTGAACTCTGTGAAGCATTTCTTTGGGCTGCAATCTGAGGTGCAGTTAATTGCCGATTTCTGAGGCGGGTAACTCTAATGAACATATCCTCTGCAGCAGAGGTAACTCTGGGTCTTTCTTTCCTGTGGCGGTCCTCACAAGAGCCAGTTTCATCATAGCGCTTGATGGTTTTTGCGACTGCCCTTTAAAAGTTATTGAAATCTTCAGCATTGACTGACCTTCATATCTTAAAGTAATGATGAATTGTAATTTCTCTTTGCTTATTTGAGCTGTTCTTGCCATAATATGGACTTGGTCTTTTGCCAAATAGGGCTATCTTCTGTATACCAACCGTACCTTGTCACAACACAACTGAATGGCTCAAACGTATTAAGAAGGAAAGAAATTCCACGAATTAACTTTTAACAAGGCACTCCTGTTAATTGAAATGCATTCCACGTGACTACCTCATGAAGCTGGTTGAGAGAATGCCAATAGTGTGCAAAGATGTCATCAAGGCAAAGGGTGGCTACTTTAAAGAATCTCAAATATAAAATATATTCATGATTTTCTTAACACTTTTTTAGTTACTACATGATTCCATATGTGTAATTTCATAGTTTTAATGTCCACTATTATTCTACAATGTAGAAAATTGTAAAACATTAAGAAAAACCCTGGAATGGGTAGGTGTGTTCAAACTTTTGACTGGTTCTGAATGTGCAAAACGTTCATTTAATCACTTGTACATGGTGTTATTTTCTTATCTGGTCCCAACTTCCATTTCACTTAACAGATAACACTAAAAGGGTACAATTTACTCCCTAGTTTAAAAATGTATATATAACATATACAATTCTAAAAAAAAACATAAATATCACTTTGGAAAGGGGATACCTAGGCAGTTGCATAACTGAATGCATTCAACTGAAATGTGTCTTCTGCATTTAACCCAACCTCTCTGAATCAGAGAGGTGCGGGGGGCTGCCTTAATAGACGTCCACGCTATCTGCGCCCACGGAGCAGTTGTTGTTGGGGGTTAACTGCCTTGCTCAAGGGCAGAACAGCAGATTTTTACATCTTGCCGTCTCTGGGATTTGAACCAGCGACCTTTTGATTATTGGCCCAATGCTCTTAACCGCTAGGCTACCAGGAGGAAAATCAAGATGTTTTAGAAGTCATATAACTTTATAAGGAACCATCGGCAATGAACAATGGAAGGAACAGTCCTTTTTGCAGGGGAGCAATCTTTGTTCAGGATTTGAAGAACAATATTTACAATCAATATTTAGCTTACCCAGTGGCAGTGTCCACAAGATACATTAGGATGTAATATTCACAATTTCTACATTCATTGCTGAGATTAATCCTATTTTCAGACCAAAAAATAATTGAAATAATTCTACTGCATTTTGATTTGAGACAATGCTAAGCCTCCATTTGATATGCATGTATAAATCTATAGTCCTATACCTGTATCTTGCATTACTGTACTACAGTATGTATTGGCCCCAATGAATACAGTCACAGGGCCACAGAATACACAGTTCAGCTTCTAAAGGAGTTAAATAGATTAGCCATACAACACAATGGCTAACTCTATACTGTGGGCATGTGCTCAGTGAAAATAACGCTGAATTACATTTGTTCAGTTTGACTCATGTAATCCCTAAGTATAGGCACATTTTACAGAGATCCTCTTTCGTGTGAGTCACGAACAAGAAAGACATTTTCTGTCAGTTCAGGTTGTCTGAGGTCAGCATTAACAGTGGCAAATGTAGCATTGCTAATTTGTCATGTAGCTACAAATTCCCAGGCTTCAGAGAGCTAATGAGGATGAACTGGGATTGTTCGGATTACCTGCAGATTTTTACATGCACACCTGATGGTAAGGATGTCTGATAGTCCCTCTCTACTGTGTTAATGGTTAGGATGTCTGATAGTCCCTCTCTACTGTGTTATTAATGGTTAGGATGTCTGATAGTCCATCTCTACTGTGTTAGGGTATATCAGACATCCTAACCACTATCTGCTGTGTTAGTCACCAGGGTAATAAATATATGTTGACTCTTCAATTCTCAAATTGTAAGGATATATGCCAAAGGAGACATGTGAAGAGATTGAACATGTTGTAATATAAACAATTACATACATGTCTGTAATTCAATACATAACAAATGTCCTGCGGTGTTGTTGACATATTCTACATTGACACCTCCATGTTCTTCCCATGTGTACACATTATTTCCTCTAGTTAGAGGCCTCCAGAAAAGGGAGTAAAACATATTTTCTTCTCAAATTGTCAAAGATGTCAGATTCTGATGAGAATAGCAAACCAACAAATGAACAACCTCAGAGACAAATATCAACCCAAAAGCATCACCAAAACGCATATGAAGAAGATCCATAGCAGAGCATTTTCTTTACAGTGTAAATATATTGTATTGTCCTGCCTGTTTTCAAGTTGTTAGACATACAGCTATTTTCTACTGTGGTGCAACCAGCCAAACTTCTCCTGAAGACAGTTAAGCCTGTCATAACTGGGTATAAACGTGAAATTTGAACCCACATAATTGCAGATATGATTTTTTCAAGTATGTAATGTTGTGTAAAATCTTCCTCAGCCAAATAAATCAATTCATTCATCCAACTGCGAACCACAGGGGGAAATTTCTCTTGGAGATGTCATACCCTGTTCCATGGTGAATCTACATCTGTTGAGGAGCACTCAGGCCCATTTACTTCATGGACAACAAACAAAACATTCCAGCCAACTACCGAGTTGTCATATACACTCCAGGAAAGACATTCTGAAGGGAGCATTTGAGAAAACTGTCAAATGATGCTAGCAAAAAAGAGCCTCCCTTTTGATGGGTAAGGGTACTTCTCAATACTAACAAAATCTAACTTAGAAAACAAGCAAACGTAGCTACATTCCCCTATCCACACACAACATAATTTAAAGAAACACTTATAGAAAGCATTCCAGGCTTATCCTACAGTATGAAGTAGAGTCCTGATAGTGAACACTAAGGGGCCTGATCATTTGATCACAGACACATCCAGCCTCGTAGGGCCAGATACTTCACTAGCTACTGTATGCTTGCTCACTCAACTAGGTTGGCAGTAGACAGAGTGATGACACAGGGAAGAGAATGTGCTACCATGTTGGAGCCCTTGCCAGGCACACATGGGTGCTTTCCCAGCACCTACAGCTGTTTCCTCAGATCGATGGCACCAGGGTTCACAGCCCGGGGGATAGCGTCATCCTCCCACCCTCTTTGAGTCCCTTCTGGATCAGGCTGGGGCTGACAGAAGGCTGGGGCTGTCAGAGGGGCCTGGGGTCAAGGGAACCGCTCCCAATGGCACTGAGTACAGTATGAGGCCTGGGGTCAAGGGAACTGCTCCCAATGACACTGAGTGCAGTATGAGGCCTGGGGTCAATGGAACTGCTCCCAATGAAACTGAATACAGTATGAGGCCTGGGATAAAGGGAACCGCTCCCAATGACACTGAGTACAGTATGAGGCATGGGGTCAATGGAACTGCTCCCAATGAAACTGAATACAGTATGAGGCCTGGGATAAAGGGAACCGCTCCCAATGACACTGAGTACAGTATGAGCCCTGGGGTCAATGGAACTGCTCCCAATGAAACTGAATACAGTATGAGGCCTGGGGTCAATGCAACTGCTCCCAATGAAACTGAGTACAGTATGAGGCCTGGGATAAAGGGAACCGCTCCCAATGACACTGAGTACAGTATGAGCCTTGGGGTCAAGGGAACTGCTCTCAATGACACTGAGTGCAGTATGAGGCCTGGGGTCAAGGGAACTGCTCCCAATGACACTGAGTACAGTATGAGCCTTGGGGTCAAGGGAACTGCTCCCAATGACACTGAGTGCAGTATGAGGCCTGGGGTCAAGGGAACCGCTCCCAATGACACTGAATACAGTATGAGGCCTGGGGTCAAGGGAACCACTCCAAATGACACTGAGTACAGTATGAGGCCTGGGATCAATGGAACTGCTCCCAATGAAACTGAATACAGTATGAGGCCTGGGATAAAGGGAACCGCTCCCAATGACACTGAGTACAGTATGAGCCTTGGGGTCAAGGGAACTGCTCCCAATGACACTGAGTACAGTATGAGCCTTGGGGTCAATGGAACTGCTCCCAATGACACTGAGTGCAGTATGAGGCCTGGGGTCAAGGGAACCGCTCCCAATGACACTGAGTACAGTATGAAGCCTGGGGTCAAGAGAACCGCTCCCAATGACACTGAATACAGTATGAGGCCTGGGGTCAAGGGAACTGCTCCCAATGACACTGAGTACAGTATGAGCCCTGGGGTCAAGGGAACTGCTCCCAATGACACTGAGTGCAGTATGAGGCCTGGGGTCAAGGGAACCGCTCCCAATGACACTGAGTACAGTATGAGGCCTGGGGTCAATGGAACCGCTCCCAATGACACTGAGTACAGTATGAGGCCTGGGGTCAAGGGAACTACTCCCAATGACACTGAGTACAGTATGAGTTCTGGGGTCAAGGGAACCACTCCCAATGAGCCGCTCCACACCCTACACACTCAGCACATCCCTTGATATCAGATCAGGTCTTCAGGGTGGATATGCACGTTAGAACCAGCCACGTCCCACTTCCCTGTGTTTCCTATGGGGTGGTGAGACGGTGTGTGGTTTGTTGGCGCGGATGGTATACAGCATGGCTGTAATATGAGGCAGTGGCAAACGGAATGCGGCGTGCGCCCAGATCCAAAACACCCTGTACAGGGCTTTGAGTGACAGCCTAGTCATCGGTTTCACTCTCACAACAACTGAGGTGTCCTCCAATGTCAGTGGTTACAGAGATGCCATGTCATAAGTGTGGCGAGAAGATTTCATGGCCTAAGCCAAAGGGTTATGATACAGCTTAGAATGTCAATGTTCTCTGAATATCACCCTCGCAAGAACCTTGAATTACCAAAACTAGTTTTCATTTCCCCCTAGTTTTCCCAATCAGCCTCACTCTCTGATGAAATTGCTGAAATTGAAATTGCTAGCCTACAGTTGGTGCACATCCGATGTTTTATGCTGTAAGAAATAAACATTCATATCCTAGTACTTTTTCTCCTCCAAGGACAAGTTTTTTGGCTTTCTGTCTCTAAAACGTTGCAAATTTGCAATTATCTTAATTTGCAATTATCTTGACTAGAAAAGAATGTCAGCATACCTCACAGCAAAATGATTCCACACAGTTTCTCTCAAGCTGTCAGCCAGCGATTGCAGAATCTATTCGGAGGCTGGAATGCCTAGTACAATAACCATAAATGTTTTTCTCAGAATTGCTTTGGATGGTGGCCTGAAGCCTTTGAATCAAAGTCAGTTTTATAAAAAACGAATAAAACGCCTGACTGATCTGGTAATATTTATGCACTTCAAATCAGATTTTGGGGGTTTGGTTTCACTAAACGGAAACAAATATGTGGATAATTGACCACTGTTCAATGGTCCAAATGTGTTGATTGTCCATTTTTATTGTGAGATCAGAACTGTCAAGTTTGAGGGTTTGATGGGAAACGTTATACTATCAGACACTGTACTACTACCAGTGGTGACATGGTTGTGGTGGGTGTGTAGGGGTCTTGCGAGGACACTGTGGGGGCGTGAGACATGATTGTGGCTGTGTCAGACATAATGTGATTCTAACAATGTCCAGCGGCTCTGAAACAACATCACAGGAACAATTCATTAATCCTCAAGCATAGGGTTCAAAAATGTTTTATCCTCGTTCTCAATGGAAACACATGCCTCAGGTTTATGACTTGTGTTCTCTTATAGATAACAATATGATGTAAAATACAATTCCGGCCGTAAAAAGTCTAGTTGCTACGTAACTGAGAGAGGTCAAACACACTGTGCGAGGGGAACAGGTTTTTCACCAGAGAAGTCAATTTATCAAGTGCCGCCAACATGCTAAACACACAAAGGACAACACATCCTTCACTGGCTTCATTTCTTTCTTTTTTCTGTCCCTTTCTCTGCTATTTTCTTCTTTTTACCTATTAACAACTACTCACAACACAAAGAACTAACACTATTTCTTCTTTGTGAGAAGGACATGGACTTTCTTATAGCACTAATATGTATGTTTAACGGTGAAGAAGAACATTTTCCTTTCTCTAGGAGAGACTCAACTTCCTACTGAGCCTATTCTTCCTTTACTACCAAACACTCTTTAACTATTAGGTTACAGTTCTTAAAACAAATGTAGCGGCTTTAGGCCTGTATATTCCATTGAATTTAACTGCCATGAGGAACATTTTCAGGTGTTTTCCATCTTTGTTTCATTGAGGTACGAATTAAACTCTTCTTAATGGGTCCCTGAGCCCATGTCGAGAAATGCCCTGAAACTATACTGCCGGAGGCAGGTGGGAAACAGAGTGGCTCATAACAAAAAGAAACGATTTATGATTGGGATATTTGAAGTTCCAAGATGGCTATGAAACATTATAGGTCATTACTGGATTTGCTCTTTCTTGCACGTTTCTCTTTCAATTGATAACAATACACAGCTGGAGAAAAAGTGTCACAAGATCTATTGGCTTTGACTTTATATGTGGCAGAATATATATTACTTTTATTACACGCCAGCGCAGAGAAAATGGTAAATGATGAAGTGTGAATGGTGATGTTATTCTTCCAGGAAAGAGTAAAGAGAATTATTTAATAGAAAAGGTGACAGCACATCAAAGACACATTTCACAGAGAGACTAGAGACAAAAAAAACACTGGGTTCAAAACACTGCCAGTCTGCTGTGGCTTTTGTAGAGCCTGTTCACCCCCCCCCCCCTCACTCGAGTCCGAAAGAAAGAGTTTCCCATTTCTAAAGTTTTGTTTCATCCTATCGCTCCTTCTACCTCAAGGCATGGCTTACCTTGTTTCAAAGTAGCCTAGCCTAGCAAAAATGTTATTTTATTTTGCCAATTTGCCATTGAAACCAGTGTTTTACTCATGTTCTATTGGTTTTCAAATCAACGTTATTTTATTGTCCAGCAGTCAAAGACATAATCCCAGTCATATTAGTAACCCATGCTAGTTGATGCATCTTTAGATCTCCCCTCTTCTTAATTTAAAACTGATATTTGTATGTCTGTCATATGAAATCGCTCTGGATGCAGTGCACTTTTGAGAATGGTGGTTTCCCGCTAATTGCATTTTGGAACATTCGTAGCCTACAGCCATGTGCGCATTGTTGATCTTATAAAACGAAGAAATAAAACATTTGAAGCTAAACGGTTTGATCTGTTGCATCATCCTCATTGCTTAAAAAAAAAGTATGTGCAGTGGTTGTATGAATTTTGGATCTGTCGTCCCAGAGCTTTTCGAGAGTCTGTTTTGAAGTGTAGACATATGACGGGACGCCTTTCCTTTCGAGCCCTGGGGGGAATTATTATATAAAGACATAACAAGTATTTGGTTGTAATTGTAATGTTGCAATATTTTATAGGCTACCAAGGGTGGTCAATCATCCTCCAGGAGAGCCTTAAAGGGGCAGTGTTGTATTTTGAGATAGGCTTGAATAAGCAAAGAAGCCAAGTCAGTGTAGCCTCCATTTTGTATGATTCTTTATGGTAAAAAAGATAGTAATGCATTTTACTTTTTAAAGTGGTTCCTTGCATCATGCAATGATGTAAAAATGGTCCTACAGACCATTTTGTACTTGAAATTTTGGACAAGTAAAAAATCTGTCCTACTTGTCTGAAGAACAAGTGGCTAAAAAAGTTAATGTCAAGCCTTGCCGTGACAGCACTCCTACAACTTTCTCTTTATTGACACTTCTACCCCTCTCTGTTTTGTTCACCTTGGCCTGATTGCGTCAGCACCAGAATGACCTCTGAGAAAATGACAGCAATTTTCCTGTGAAAGTCTCACTGCATTGGCAGAGACCCATGGCAAAGCATGGACAGAGAACAGCAGTCCCAGAGCTTTGGCTCATGATGACATTTACAACACGACTCCTTACAGCGGTAATGAGGACAGGAAAAGGATCATTTAAAAACGAGCCAAATCAGCCCACAGTAACATGGTGGTTTCTTAATGACTTTAAGACTGTTCACCAGCCTTAGATTACCATCTTTTGGGACATGTTAGCAGAGTTTCATGCTCAGAAAAGCTTTTGTCCTTGAACTTTTCTGAACTTGTATCACAGAGGAAGAAAAAATTGTAAACAGGAGAAACTTCCAGTGAAAGGTTCAGTGAATCGGCGCGTAGAGAGACAGCGATCTTCAAGCTTTTATTATTCGATGGAGGCTTGGGCTTTGTGCACTTTCAAAGACCCATTCAGTGACACCTTACGCTTGTCTGTAGAGTCTGTCCTCCCCCTCAGAAAACAACCCTCTTATCTTTCATCTGTCAAGTCGCATCTCTCAGTCTCACAATGTGTCAGAGAAACCAAGCCAGAGCACGCTCGGACTCCATTTGATCTCCTGCTAGAATGAAGGAACTGCAGATGATCAACATATTTTCTCTCCAGAAATACAGAGAAAATACTCAAAGAATGAGGGCCACTCGGGAAGCACACTAGAAGGATTGGCATTTTGAAGCTCATGGAGACATGTAAAAAGCTGGCAGCCTTCCACTCTCCACTGGGGGACACACCCTACGCACAAGCACAGCAAAGCCAGAAGTGAGGATCAAACTCTAAGCTTTAGATGATTTCTCTGGCACCCTGATCACTTCGACAGGGCATTCAACACTGCCATTGAGACATACAGTATTGTGGGCGAGGTCAGGAGCAAGGCTCCTCTCACCTGCCACCTGGAGAAAGAAAATCCTCAGAAGATCTAAGTTCTGATTGGAGGCCAGCAGTGTAAAAGAATTCAAAAGCCAGCCTTTGTTTGTTGTTTTACGATATCTATAGAGAATCTGGATCTGAGCTCATGAGGGTGCGGAGCAGGTTTTATACATTAGGGTTTGATCACGCCCCTGCTTCAGAATAGGACAACACAGTAGGCGCATGCTCGTCGGCCAACGCTACACAAGGTTTCTAGGATTTTAGTGCATAAGGAAAAAGAGACCATTCCTGCAGGTGCAACATCACAGGAAACTAACTCTGGTCCCTTTACCACAAATCAGCCGATGCTGAAGTCAAGTCACCTGACAGAAATATTATGCTTTAGAAAACTGCCTGAAAGGATGATAGCAGTGCATAGCGGTGTATAGTGTCCCAGTGATTATTTTCATTCCCTCTGTCAACGGCGACCCTAAACTGTCATCTCCCATATCAGAGACTCAGTTACTGCTCTGGGACTGATGGGCCAGATAGCCTGGATTATGGAGACAGCAGCTGTGGAGTCACACAACACTGGAGCAAATGGTCATAGGGGATAATTGGCCCAGGGCGGCTTAAAGTGTGTGTTAGCAGTGAGGGATACGTTAAGTCCCATGTTATACCTTATGCATAATGGGATGAATGGCAAATATTCCCATCAATTTGAAACCTCAAACACATCCTAGAGTTTTCTGGCCATGGCAACAACCTTGTGATCTGAAGGGTTATACTTGGAACAATTTGAGAACATTATTCGAACATTCACTGCAAACAACTTTTTTTTCTCTCTCAATTTCAAGGCACTTGTTTTTTTTTCAACAAGGTTAAATCATTTTTGATAACAGCAAGAGTGTTCATTCATTATTTGGATGTCGGAGAAGAAGACAATTATCTCATGACATTTGCACCTGTCTGCTCCCTATGTCAAAACTACTGAGGATGTTCCAATGGGAAGAGGAGGGAAAATACTAGGATGGAGAGTTGATATGTATTGGTGGGAATGCGGAATCATTAAGGGACAGACTAGGTGGGATAACTGTGTACAGAAGTGTCTGTTTTAAGTCTTAAGAAAAGCTTTGTGGTATTTGTGACCGACCCCCCCAGATTCACAAGATAAAACCCAGACGCGTTGCCAGATAGCAGGAGAAACAGAGCATCTCCCCCTTTTTTTCTGCTAGCACAGCAGACTAAACCAAATGTCTCTGCAATACATCTGGAAGATAAAACTATTTTGTTTAAAGTGTAAATTCATCAGAGAGATAATAGCCCATTAAAGCCATTTCAAGACACCTCTGCCTGTTGCCTGTTGCCTGGTTCTTTATGCTGCCAAGAAACCCTTCAAACTACTGCAGCAGTGCTACTGTATACTGAGGGTGACCTTATGGAAGAAATGGGACTGTGATTGTTCAGAGGTGAGGGGATGGAGTGAGAATCAAAGACAGGTAGAAAATTGCTATCTTCCATCCAGGGCCTCTGGGAGCAGAGAACAATTTCTCAGTTGAATTGTGGAGCCACCGATAATGTTGCGATTGAAGGCAGATAAGTTCATCCACCGGCCCTGAGATTCTTGACATTTGTGATATGAAGCATTGGGCCGCCTGAGAGGAGGATCGCGTTCGTTTAAGGTGTCTGCTCCGGCTCAGTTTCCTCAGATCCATTCCATAAGACACAACCTTTTACATTACTGATCACAAGAGAACCACATCTTAATCACTCTCTTACTGACGACTTGCATACAGTAGCAGGAATGAGACTCCATCTTAATCTGTCTCAATGGACGGGTTGGCCGACAGCGTCACAAAAATGATGCGTGCCCATCGCAGAGGCAGAAGGACAGGTGTTGTTATGATTCTGAATGGTCAGATAGCGAGCAACAATGACAAGAAGCTGCCATGCGGGAAATCATGGATCGTTGCAAAATGTCTATTAAGTCGCTAGCAAACCAACCAACAACTGTAATTATGTATTTAAGAGACAACAAGTGCTCATTGTGCATATTTATTTATGTTTTCAATGAACATTTGAAGACGAAATACAGTTTACATGTTGTCAACAATCTAAGCCAACCCTGTTTGTTTAGCCCCATAGTTGTGCATGCCTCAGTTTTGTTGCTAAACAACAATTTTACAGTGGGCTGAATATAATGGAGAGCTGGGGAATGCTGCCGGATGGTCAGGTATGCTCCCCTCTGCATAACAACAATCGGAAAAACAACAGCCCTCCGCTTCTGCTCATTTAATCAAGACAATTCAAACAAACATCCGCCCACTTATGATTAGACATTTCTCGAGACAGGAGGTCTACCAATGGAATTGCAGACTTCAGATTCTTAACTTAGAGTTAAATGGTAAACAGGAAATACATTAATCTTGAATCAAGAAAATAATGCTGGAATTCTTCCACATAGATCAGGGACCTGGATAGGTAATAATGGATAGGGATGGAAAAACATGCTTAAGAAGTGAAGCACCTTTTTCCTACACTCTTTCCTATTACACATGCCAGAGGAATTATGGAATGGATGTTTAACTATTAATAATACAAGCTAACAGCCAGGAATGAACTAGTCATTTACAAACCACAAGGGCATCACCAGTGTCGTCATGGCTGACCAAATCCAGGGATAGATTTTGATAAGACATGTTTCCTGTCAACATCCAAGTGCTTCCTGTGTCAGGACAGATGTGGTTGGGCGGAGGCAGACCATTACTGGACCATCAGGCACACCATTACTGGCCCATCAGGGAGACCATTACTGGACCAGCAGGGAGACCGTTACTGGACCATCAGTCAGACCGTTACTGGACCATCAGTCAGACCATTACTGGACCATCAGTCAGACCGTTACTGGAACTTCAGGCAGACCGTTACTGGAACATCAGGGAGACCGTTACTGGACCATCAGTCAGACCGTTACTGGAACTTCAGGCAGAGCATTACTGGACCATCAGGGAGACCGTTACTGGACCATCAGACAGACCGTTACTGGACCATCAGGCAGACCGTTACTAAACCATCAGGCAGACCCTTACTGGACCATCAGGCAGACCATTACTGGAACATCAGGCAGACCGTTACTGGAACATCAGGCAGACCGTTACTGGCCCATCAGGCAGACCGTTACTGGACCATCAGGGAGAGCGTTACTGGACCATCAGGGAGAGCATTACTGGACCATCAGGCAGACCGTTACTGGCCCATCAGTCAGACCGTTACTGGACCATCAGGCAGACCGTTACTGGACCATCAGGCAGACCGTTACTGGACCATCAGGGAGACCGTTACTGGCCCATCAGGCAAACCGTTACTGGAACTTCAGGCAGACCGTTACTGGACCATCAGGCAGACCGTTACTGGACCATCAGGCAGACCGTTACTGGACCATCAGGAAGACCGTTACTGGACCATCAGGGAGACCTTTACTGGACCATCAGGCAGACCGTTACTGGCCCATCAGGCAGACCGTTACTGGAACTTCAGGCAGACCGTTACTGGACCATCAGGCAGACCGTTACTGGACCATCAGGCAGACCGTTACTGGACCATCAGGAAGACCGTTACTGGACCATCAGGGAGACCTTTACTGGACCATCAGGGAGACCGTTACTGGAACTTCAGGCAGAGCATTACTGGACTATCAGGCAGAGCATTACTGGACTATCAGGCAGACCGTTACTGGACCATCAGGGAGACCATTACTGGACCATCAGGCAGACCGTTACTGGAACATCAGGCAGACCGTTACTGGAACTTCAGGCAGAGCATTACTGGACTACCAGGCAGAGCATTACTGGACCATCAGGCAGACCGTTACTGGACCATCAGGCAGAGCATTACTGGACCATCAGGCAGAGCATTACTGGACCATCAGGCAGACCGTTACTGGCCCATCAGTCAGACCGTTACTGGACCATCAGGCAGACCGTTACTGGACCATCAGGCAGACCGTTACTGGACCATCAGGGAGACCGTTACTGGCCCATCAGGCAGATCGTTACTGGACCATCAGGGAGACCGTTACTGGCCCATCAGGCAGACCGTTACTGGACCATCAGGCAGACCGTTACTGGACCATCAGGCAGACCGTTACTGGACCATCAGGCAGACCGTTACTGGACCATCAGGCAGACCGTTACTGGACCATCAGGGAGACCTTTACTGGACCATCAGGCAGACCGTTACTGGCCCATCAGGCAGACCGTTACTGGAACTTCAGGCAGACCGTTACTGGACCATCAGGCAGACCGTTACTGGACCATCAGGCAGACCGTTACTGGACCATCAGGAAGACCGTTACTGGACCATCAGGGAGACCTTTACTGGACCATCAGGGAGACTGTTACTGGAACTTCAGGCAGAGCATTACTGGACTATCAGGCAGAGCATTACTGGACTATCAGGCAGACCGTTACTGGACCATCAGGGAGACCATTACTGGACCATCAGGCAGACCGTTACTGGAACATCAGGCAGACCGTTACTGGAACTTCAGGCAGAGCATTACTGGACTACCAGGCAGAGCATTACTGGACCATCAGGCAGACCGTTACTGGACCATCAGGCAGAGCATTACTGGACCATCAGGCAGAGCATTACTGGAACTTCAGGCAGACCATAACTGGACCATCAGGCAGACCGCTACTGGATGATCAGGCAGACGGTCACATGCCCATCAGTCAGACTGTTACTGGACCATCAGGCAGACCATTACTGGACCATCAGGCAGACCATTACTGGACCATCAGGCAGACCATTACTGGACCATCAGGCAGACCATTACTGGACCATCAGGCAGACCATTACTAGATCCTCAGGCAGACAATTACTGGACCATCAGGCAGAGCATTACTGGACCATCAGGCAGAGAATTACTGGACCATCAGGCAGACTGTTACTGGACCATCAGGCAAACTTTTACTGGACCATCAGGAAGACCGTTACTGGAACTTCAGGAAGACCGTTACTGGACCATCAGGTAGAACGTTACTGGACCATCAGGAAGACCGTTACTGGACCATCAGGGAGACCGTTACTGGACCATCAGGGAGACCGTTACTGGACCATCAGGCAGACCGTTACTGGTCCATCAGGCAGACCATTACTGGCCCATCAGGCAGACCGTTACTGGACCATCAGGCAGACCGTTACTGGCCCATCAGGCAGACCGTTACTGGACCTTCAGGCAGACCGTTACTGGACCATCAGGAAGACCGTTACTGGGCCATCAGGGAGACCTTTACTGGACCATCAGGGAGACTAATACTGAAACTTCAGGGAGAGCATTACTGGACTATCAGGCAGAGCATTACTGGACCATCAGGCAGACCGTTACTGGAACTTCATGTAGACCGTTACTGGACTATCAGGCAGAGCATTACTGGACCATCAGGCAGACCGTTACTGGAACTTCATGTAGACCGTTACTGGACTATCAGGCAGAGCATTACTGAACCATCAGGCAGACCGTTACTGGACCATCAGGCAGACCATTACTGGAACTTCAGGCAGAGCATTACTGGACTATCAGGCAGAGCATTACTGAACCATCAGGCAGACCGTTACTGGACCATCAGGCAGACCGTTACTGGAACTTCAGGCAGACCGTTACTGGATGATCAGGCAGACGATTACATGCCCATCAGTCAGACCGTTACTGGACCATCAGGCAGACCATTACTGGACCGTCAGGCAGACCATTACTGGACCATCAGGCAGACCGTTACTGGACCATCAGGCAGATTATTACTGGACCATCAGGCAGACCGTTACTAGATCCTCAGGCAGACTTACTGGACCATCAGGCAGACTGTTATTGGATCATCAGGCAGACTGTTACTGGACCATCGGGAAGACCGTTACTGGAACTTCAGGCAGACCATTACTGGGCCTTCAGGCTGACCGTTACTGGACCATCAGGCAGACCGTTACTGGCCTACACTCACGTCACCACAAAGATCACCTCCTTCGACTGCATTCTGGGGAAACCTACAACTCTCTCATTATTAATTTTAATTTATATCATAAGCTTTTCTTAATGCTGACATAATTAAGGGTAATACAGGGCAATTGATTTTAACTTTATTGCCAAGTTTATTGTCTCACACGTTCTTATCTTAACTCGGGACGTTTTAACGATTTGTAAACCCAGCACCATCAATGTCCGCCGTCTGATGCACCTGGATCTGCGCAAGTATGCACAGCTCACTCAATATAAACAGACAAATCAGTACTGATATCCGACAGTAGTAAATTCAACTTAATACAGTCATCCCAAAAGGCATAGCAATAAGTCCTAAAACACAGAACATGTTAAAATTTGAGTATGATGGAATGTGGGAATTCTATTCCAAACCCCAGACTGAGCAGGGAATATGTTATTTCCAAAATAGTGATTGTGCAACGTCAGTGAAAAAACACCATGTTTTCTGGTAAAGCGATTATGAAAGTGTGTATATGGGATAATGCATGCCAAGGACTGATTCTTCGGACAAATGATCTCAAGGATAAAAATAGAACAGGCTGGGGGATAAGAATCTTTAGCCTGGGCCTCAGTCATCAGCCACCCCCGAGGTGAGAGCATTACTTCATGAAGTGAATGTTCCAAGTGCCGCATGTAAAAATGGAAGGTGCTCCTGTTGTTGGCTCTCAAGTGGGTGGCACAGACATACCGGCCCCTGGGACACAGGAGCTTCAAGAGACAATGGCTGGGCTGTGTGAGGTTTGGGGTGGGGCCCTGGGGGCCAAAGTCCCCGTTCTCAGGTCTCCACACCAGTAAAGTGACTTTTTTTGTGACATCACATTGAGAAGGGGTTGTTGTGTGTGGAGCTCTTTGATGATGGGCTCTCTGTCTCGGGGGTTGTGACCAAGGGCAGTCCATCCATCATTTGTCACAGTTCCCATTTAGGGACCCTATAGGACAGCCTCAGTTAGCCTATGTGAACAACCATATATCTACATATATACAGTTGAAGTCGGAAGTTTACATACACCTTAGCCAAATACATTTAAACTCAGTTTTTCATAATTCCTGACATTTAATCCTAGTTAAAATTCCCTGTCTTACGTCAGTTAGGATCACCACTTTATTTTAAGATTGTGAAATGTCAGAATAATAGTAGAAATAATTATTTATTTCAGCTTTTATTTCTTTCATCACATTCCCAGTGGGTCAGAAGTTTACATACACTCAATTAGTATTTGTTAGCATTACCTTTAAATTGTTTAACTTGGGTCAAACGTTTCGGGTAGCCTTCCACAAGCTTCCCACAATAAGTTGGTTGAATTTTGGCCCATTCCTCCTGACAGAGCTGGTGTAACTGAATCAGGTTTGTAGGCCTCCTTGCTTGCACACGCTTTTTCAGTTCTGCCCAGAAATGTTCGATAGGATTGAGGTCAGGGCTTTGTGATGGCCACTCCAATACCTTGACTTTGTTGTCCTTAAGCCATTTTGCCACAACTTTGGAAGTATGCATGGTGTCATTGTCATTGTCATTGTCCATTTGGAAGACCCATTTGCAACCAGGCTTTAACTTCCTGGCTGATGTCTTGAGATGTTGCTTCAATATATCCACATAATTTGCCATCTATTTTGTGAAGTGCACCAGTCCCTCCTGCAGCAAAGCAACCCCACAACATGATGCTGCCACCCCCATGCTTCACGGTTGGGATGGTGTTCTTCGGCTTGCAAGCCTCCCTCTTTTTCCTCCAAACATAGCGATGGTCATTATGGCCAAACAGTTCCATTTTTGGCCAGAGGACATTTCTCCGAAAAGTACGATATTTTCCCCCTTGTGCAGTTGCAAACCGTAGTCTGGCTTTTTTATGGCAGTTTTGGAGCAGTGGCCTCTTCCTTGCTGAACGGCCTTTCAGGTTACGTCGATATAGGACTTGTTTACTATGGATATAGATACTTTTGTACCTGTTTCCTCCAGCACCTTCACAAGGTCCTTGCTGTTGTTCTGGGATTGATTTGCACTTTTCGCTTCAAAGTACGTTCATCTCTAGGAGACAGAACCCATCTCCTTCTTGAGCGGTATGATGGCTGCGTGGTCCCATGGTGTTTATACTTGTGTACTATTGCTTGTACAGATGAACATGGTACCTTCAGGCATTTGGAAATTGCTCGCAAGGATGAACCAGACTTGTGGAGGTCTACAATTTATTTTCTGAGGTCTTGGCTGATTTCTTTTGATTTTCCCATGATGTCAAGCAAAGAGGCACTGAGATTGAAGGTAGGCCTTGAAATTCATCCACAGGTACACCTCCAATTGACTCAAATTATGTCAATTAGCCTATCAGAAGCTTCTAAAGCCATGACATCATTTTCTGGAATTTTCCAAGCTGTTTAAAGGCAGTCAACTTAGTGTATGTAAACTTCTGACCCACTGGAATTATGATACAGTGAATTATAAGTGAAGTAATCTGTCTGTAATCAACTGTTGGAAAAATTACTTGTGTCATGCAAAGTAGATGTCCTAACCGACTTGCCAAAACTATAGTTTGTTATCAAGAAATGTGTGGAGTGGTTGATAAACGAGTTTTAATGACTCCAACCTAAGTGTATGTAAACTTCCGACTTCAACTGTATATTATACCAAACATCGTTTGTGTTTAAATAGAAATTAATGGAAAAAACAATGTGTCCTGAGTAAAAAGTGAAATAATCATGAGTTACGGTTTCAATTTCCTACATCTTTTCTATGTAGTTTGATAGATTCTTGTGCAATAACATAACATCATTGTTCAATAAAATTTTGACTGCAGCTTTTATGTACTCTGCTTAAAAAGGTGGACCTAAGAAAACATGTGCAAAATCAATGTGATGGGGTAAGGGTGAGATTTTGTAGATGCTTCTGATTTGAACAAATATATCCAGGAAATCTTTCGGTTTTTACCCCAAAACATATAAATTCCCTTTTGGAAATCAACCAGCCATATTACTCCAACGGCGATAGCGAAACATGTTGAATTATACGTGATGTGAAAAACTAGACCTATTCCTCCTATCTAAGGGACAAAGCCGATAAGACTAGTTGTTATAGTTGTAGTGGTCGCATGGATAGTTCTCACAATTCAGCACAAGAAATGCAACATTTCCTGTTTACCATCTATTAAAACAAATAAAAAACATTTGAATTTATTTCGGAGCCGTACAGGGAGGGTCGTTTTATGGTTGCTTTGTTCACCAACAATAACATGTCGGAAACAAAACAAAACCTCCGGGTACACCCAATGTCACGGACACTGACTTGAAATACTGCAAAACATTTGCCACCATGGCTTAGTCCCTAAGGACTGGAGTTTTAAACAGAGGATAATAGAAGGGAGCTACTTCCATACAGACACAAAAGGAGGAAAACATGAACCTTTTTTCTTCTTTCCTCTAAGCTCCTACCTTCCCCTCTTTCTGCCTTCCCATGTAAATTGGTATTTAGATTATTATATTTACAATCCAAATGCTACTTTTTCAAAAAGAGCATGTGTTTGGATATTATGATAAACCTGGACACCCCCCACTGCTCCTCCTTCCCAAACCCTGCCTGCCTTTCCTTCCCTCTCTCTCTTTAGGGGGAGGGGCAATGTGTGTTTGGGGGGTAACATTGGGGGTAGGGAGGCCCCCTTTTCCATGACCCACAGAGTCAATCATACATAAACCACATGACCGACTGGGCTCCTGTTATCCAGGGCAAACAGAGGACTTGTACACACAGAAAGACAACCAGACAGACAGACCTGCTGCACGCTGATTCCCAGCACAGCCACAGCTCTACTGAACTTGGCACCGGCTGCCGTATTCTCTGAGAAGGAAAAAACGCTGCACACCTCCGTGGGAGAACTCAGATAAAGACTTGCCTTCAGTCTTGTAGTGGCGCTGTCACACACTGATATACAAATACGCATTTAGACACACGCATACAGAAACACACACACACCAGGCAGTCAGCCAGGCAGTCAGCCAGGCAGTCAGCCAGGCACACACTCACTCACACTCACAGAGGAGCAAACAGTCTCTTTCTCTCCCCCTCTCTCTCACCCTTGCTCGCTCAGCCGCTCTCCCTCTCTCTCTCTGTGTCTCCCTCCCCCTCTCTCTCTCTCTCTCCCTCCCTCCCTTCCATCCACACACACACACACACACACACACACCACTACAGTATATCAGCTAGCGACTACCGGAGAGCCAGAGGGGAGTGCAGAAATGAATGTGAAGATCCTGACGCTGGTGATTGTGCTCTTGGTGTCTCTGCTGTGTTCTGCCAGTGCTGGTGAGTACAGGGCTCGCTCGGGCGTCTGCCTATAGCCTCCCTAAGCTTTCTATTTTCTCTCTCTATATCAGCTCTTAGGCTCGGCCAAGGCAGCTGTAGTTGATCAGTTATCTAGTGTGCTTAGTCTTGTGTGCCTCTAAAAGGGAAGGAATATCAATTCAGAACCTGACTGTGTAAAGTACTGCAGTGCAGTGGTTTCCTTGTTGTCGTAGCTGGGGCTGTATTTTGCATTGAAGTTTATAAGGTGCTATTAGCTAATGGTCATATGCTTTCACTTGATTCAGTTTGAGGGATAGCAGAGATTTTGCCTGATATGAAATATTTAGGGGCTTTTATTGCTGGTCATTGTTGTTTATGCTGAGTGCTGTGGCTGTGTTGTTGAGGCTGTAGTATTATGTGACTGTTGTTAAATGGACCTAGGCATGGCACATGTACTGCAAGGTAGTGTGGTGGAGGAAACTACCCATAGCTGATAGAGGTATAACTGGTTTAACAATTCCAATTCCAACTGACTAAATGTATCACTGTATCATTATAACTACATTACAGCAACAGCATGCCTGTTCTCATGGCAATCCAGCGCTCTGATTCATTTGGTATGGTGTTGATGGTGATTGTATTTAGGTTGTCTACAGGAGCGGCACATAATCCCAGATGCATGGATGGATGGTCTCTTAAGGAACTCAATTTGTGCTGCTTTGTCACAGTACATTTCCGTAAAGTGCTGCCGCAGCTCTGGAGCCATTGTGTTGAACTCCAGTGTGAAATTAGAATATCTGTGCTTACAAATTACAACAAGCAACAATGAAGCAGGAGAATAGTATCTAGAGGTATTTACTCAGTAGGGGGTCTCGGGAGTCTTTAGCGATGTGCCGTGGGGTGGGGTGGGGGGGTCAGTTAGTTGACCATTGGCCAGCCTGCTGGTGGTGCAGGTAACAGTGGAGTGTGAAAACACAACAGTGGGTCTTGTGTCAATATTTCTAGCTACCTCTCTGAGGATTCACACCTATCTATTAACCACTGGCATGTGTGCTTACATGTGTGTGCGTGTGTGTGTGTGTGTCAGGTGTGCTCACGTGCACATGTGAGTCTGTGTATATCTAGCTGTATTATGTGCTGTGTATGTATCTGAAGTGTACAGGTCAAACACGGTGTATCAAACTGCAGTGGGCAACAGTGAGGGCTCATGACTCCCATGCTTCCAAGCGTAAGGTGTGACATGCTATTTTTGTCTCGGCCACCCGAGTAAATGGGAAGCAATTATCCTGTATCGCAGTCAGTGTCATTCTCCACGCCCCTGTGTGTGCCTGACCATGTTCCACACCACCGTGTTACGCATCCCTTTCCCTGTGCTCAGATGACAGAGGAAAAGAGGCTGTATGTGCAGATGCTTATTCTAGTTATTCAACGACTTCTTCCAGGACATACTTCCTATATCTGCTCTATCACCTGTTTCCCTGGCTGGTACTGTAGTATTGACTCCATTGACAGAGAGGGAGAGAGAGGGAGGGAGGCTACTGTATTGCAGTGTTAGTGGGTGTGGGGATGGATGCTGCTAGCTCTAGCTGAAGTCTGTGTCTGTCCCTGTGCAGCACCAGCCTCCGCTATATGCGCTGTGTTGTAGCGGGAAGGTGTCGGGAGTAGACTCTGTGTGTAGGCAGTGGGTGTGAAGCCTTTCATCTTGAGACAAACGCTTTTCCAGTTCACCGGGAGTTTTCCGGGCCATCTGTTTTCAGGCGTGTGTGTATGCGTGCGTGTGTGTCTGGCTAAAAAGGTTTTATGGAGGCTGAATCACTGGCTTGGTCAAGCAGAGAAAGGGTGGGGGCCTGTGTGTGTGTGTGTGTGTGTGTGTGTGTGTGTGTGTGTGTGTGTGTGTGTGTGTGTGTGTGTGTGTGTGTGTGTGTGTGTGTGTGTGTGTGTGTGTGTGTGTGTGTGTGTGTGTGTGTGTGTGTGTGTGTGTGTCAGTCAGAAGTCATGGTGCAACAGGCGACAGAGTCTCAATCGAACACTCTCCTTCGGCAGTCTTTCAGTGTCACAGTAGATTCAGTAACAACACGGTGGCCATCCTGGTGTTACATCCCCATACCTGAACAGCATACCTCAATTACCCATCTTTAAAAGATACACTCTACCTAGAGAGCAAGAGAGAGCAGTCAAAGCCTCAGCCATGTGGTATTGATAGTTCATTTTGAAGGCGATCGCTCGTCTTCCTGCCCCATCTAACTCTTAAGGGCTCCTATGTAAGCAATCCTTATTGTGGAAACGGTCTGGCCTCTCAGGCCTGTCAGCCCAGATAGCAAAGCCCCATCTTTCACAGGCACGGAAATACCTCTGCCCAAATCCCTTAACACAGAGAGACGCACAGGAGGAAAACAACAGACGCTGACACACACGCGCACTCACACACACACACACACACACACACACACACACACACACACACACACACACACACACACACACACACACACACACACACACACACACACACACACACACACACACACACACACACACACACACACACACACACAAAGCTCCTGAGGTGTGTGATGTCAGCTGCCTGGTTGGCTCCCAGTTGACACCCAGACACATTTGAATAGGTGAGGTGGTTGGTGTTTTTTTGAGGGGGGGCATAATAGGGGGACTCCACTCCCTGGCATTATCTATGGGAGAAATCTTCTGGCGTACAGTAGGGGGAAATTTCACACCAGCTGTCAGCAATGCTATTATTCCGTATTAAACGTTGATTTATTGTCGGTTCTGGGGATATGGCACAAGCAAAGTCCCTACTCAGCTGTGCCAGTGGTGCATTCTGGGTCAGGAAGTGCCCCAGAGAAGCCAGGGAAAATAAATACAGGCTCTCATTGAGACACCTACAACCACAAAATTATCATTTTTAACAACAAAAAGACAGGAGGAAAAAAGGAGGCGGCGAGGATAAGCCAGGATATTTGGTGAAACAACATCAAAGTGACCTACACTAACGGTACCCAGGAAGCCTTAAATCATACTCCCAGCTCCTTCACACCGGCTCTGGTCATTTAAAGAGGGTGTTTCTGTCCGCTGTTGCCGCAGTGATCATAGGGGCCGTAGAGAGAACAAAAACTAACTTTTCCAGATGTCCTGCAATAACATAATAATGGTGGGCAACTGGTTACGTCGAAGAGGGTGCAGTGGAGAGGTTATTAGGGGATTGTGGGGAATCATTCAGTGGGTCTTTGTGGCACGGGGGCTAGCTTAGTTGAGCGAGCGGCAGCTGGGTTTCTCTCGTTCTCTCTCACACAAATAGATACACATGCAGAGACACACACACACATACACAAGGTCAGCGGTTCAGATCTATTTTGTGAATAACCTGGATTTCCTCTCTACGCAACGCTGGCAAGGAATCAGAGCCAAACCAATAGGATGCAGCAGCAGCTTCAAGAGAGGACAGCTAGTCCGACAGACAGGACACTGAGACACTCACGGCTCGGTCTCTTCACAACCAGAGGGCCTCAATAGATAGCAGCATGTCTACCCATAGCCATGTTTGACCATTGGCTACAGTAGGATAGTGACAATCCTGACTGGACACATGATGTAGGCCTAGTTTCATACCTTAACCCCCAAATCAGGAAGAGCAAATGATTTATCAGCAGCCTCTACTAACTATTAACTGCTTGTTGCACTCGCCAGTCGCCTGCCATGTAAATGAATGACAAACATGGAGAAACCGAAATCAAGTCGTAGGTCTCTTGTAAAATTAATTGCCTGCGAACATCAGATGTGATTTACTTTATTGAAAAACCAGTCTGGTCTTGGGACTTCAAGGAGAGGACTTTATTCAGGCTTGTTGGGATAACCACTTCATACATCAGTAAAACTCCCACTCACAGTGGACTTCATATAAACCATCCACAATTACTTCATAGGGGAGGGGAAGAGATTTGGGGGGGAACTCATAAGTCATTTGGTAGGGATAGAAGACTAACCTTCAGGGCTAACGCTCCCTGGGGGGTTGGCTTATGCGACTGCTGGGGTGCTGTAATGTAATTCAGAAATCCTTTGAATGAATAAATCAACTCACTAAGACTTTCGGTCGGAAGTGTAGGCCTATGTATAAGGAGAAAGATGGAGGGAGTGAAAAGAGAAAAAAAGAGGAAAGCTAGAGAGAGAGTGGCTATCGTGGAGCACAAGGATCGCTGTCTGTGGCGAGGGGAGCGCCACGCATGGTCACTGAAATATTCCAAAGCCTCTAAAAACTTCACAACTGGTGGTCTCGCTTGCCTTCCCAAATTTTTGCAGGTGAACGAACGAAGGGAATTCAAGGTGGTAAAGAAAGGAGTCTTTCCTCTGTCGGAAACCTGACTCCATTACTTGGCCCTAGCTGTTCCTGAGTCTGGCCTTGGTCCATGTCTCCCTTATATGAGAGTGATGAGAATGCTGCCCTGAGGGCGGATGGCTGAGGTTAGCCACCATGCTAGGCAGGCCTCTTCTGAGGACCACCAATCCCTATCCCCAGGCCCAGGGTACTCTCATTCTTTCACCCCATAGCTTAATCAAAGACAGATATTTTCAAAATCCGCACTAGTTCCACCAGGGGCCCAATATTCATGTGATTTATGGCTCCCTGTTCAAACATTAGTGTTACATTTATAGTGGTTGTCAATCGTGATCCGATCGGAGTGGACATTTTTATTAACAGCACACCAAAAACCACTGACTAAATATTCTGGGGTCATTGGAATGAATGGAGCTTATATTACTTTCACGGTCAATTTACACAAAACATGGAATAGCAAAATACACGACATGACCAAAAGTATGTGGACACCTACTCGTCGAATATCTCATTCCAAAATCATGGGCATTAATATGAAGTTGGTCCCCCCTTTGCTGCTATAACAGCCTACACTCCCCTGTGAAGGCTTTCCACTAGATGTTGGAACATTGCTGCAGGGACTTGCTTCCATTCAGCCACAAGAGCATTAGTGAGGTCGGGCACTGATTTTGGGCGACTAGGCCTGGCTCGCAGTCGCCGTTCCAATTCATCCCAAAGGTGTTTGATAGGGTTGAGGTCAGGGCTCTGTGGACGCCAGTCAAGTTCTTCCACACCGATCTCAACAAACCATTTCTGTACGGACCTCGCTTTGTTCACGGGGGCATTGTCATGCTGAAACAGGAAAGGGCCTTCCACAAACTGTTGCCACAAATCTGGAAGCACAAAATCGTCTAGAATGTCATTGTATGCTGTAGTGTTAAGATTTCCCTTCGCTGGAACTAAGGGGCCTAGCCCGAACCATGAAAAACAGCCTCGGACCATTATTCCTCCTCCACCAAACTTTACAATTGGCACTACGCATTCGGGCAGGTAGTGTTCTCTTGGCATCCTCAAAAAACCCACATTCGTCCGTCAGACTGCCAGATGGTGAAGCGTGTTTCTGAGCTTTACACCACTCCAACTGACGCTTAGCATTGCGCATGGTGATCTTAAGCTTGTGTGAGGCTGTGTGCTCGATTTTATACACCTGTCAGCAACGGGTGTGGCTGAAATACCCGAATTCACTAATTTGAAGGGTGTCCACATCCTTTTATATATATTATGTATTACTCTTGAACAGTGGTGGTCACAGATATAATTTCCCATCATTCCCTGTAGCCAAACATTGTATTGTTTCATCTCGTTCTTTCATGACAGGTATTCATAATTCACCTCTTGGAAATATATGCTGAGGAGCAGCTGGACTTTAGAATACGATGAAACAGAGAGAGGGGAATAAAGATTTGATCAAAAGTGACTTTGTGACCCTATTTATGCTGAACCTATATACAGTACAGTCAGGCAGCATCATGGACACGGTCCATTCACCTGGTCCAAAGCAAGACACAGCTGGCACTTGTTAGGTATTGCTATAGACAGTATAAGGAGGAATGGGCGATTGCATGTGAACTCTGGACTAGTGGATCATGCGTTGGGGCGATGGATCATGCAGAGGGGGCTTAGCAGAGTTTGGGAACACTTACCGGCGCCCCCACTGGGATCTGTCTTACCTCGCAGGCCCTAGGCCACAGGATATCTTGCCTATACCTCTATTCTCGCAAAGACACACGTACAAAGCCAAGGTGGTGGCGGTGCACCTCTCATCCTCCCTCCCACCCTCAGAGACTATTACAGGCGTGCAGAAGAGAGAGAACTCAAACGTGGGTCAATCTAGTGTTGGATTCTGCTGTCTGTGACTGATAGTGGGAAACTCTCAATTTGATGTTTATAGTGGCTATTTTTGGTTCACAGGCACGGCTGGGCCTCCCACAGTGCTTCTCTCTCCATTCATTTACTGATTAGGAGAGAGACAGGTTCCCTCCTTTCCTTGCTGACCCCTGACCATGAACAGATGTTTGTGAAAGGGGAAAACAAAGTGGGATTCATAAACATATATCCCCATCAGGCAAGCAGTTTACTCAAGTAGTGGCGGAACATCTCATGGATACTTCAGGACTTACACGCACAGGTTAGCATATACAGTACATTTGTCAACAAAACACCGGAAGAAGTTTGTAGATTTAAGTTTTATATTACACAATGTGACCCAAGGGATGGCTATCTATACCCCAGTTTGTGTATAAAACCCTTTCAGAAAAGTATGTTTCAAAAGTTGATATTAATGCTGTTATAAATGCAGGTGACATAAATCCTGTTTCTATAGGATGTCTGCCAGTCAGGTAACAGTAGCTGACTGGCTGTTCACCTATGTGTACATTTGCTGTTTACCTAATCATGTCTGACGTCAAAATGCCCTCATTGGCTGAGAAACAGCCTGACCTGATGCAATGTTGATGCTATTTTCCTTTAAAGCCCACCCTATGGGAGAGGCACAGATCCCTAAAGTAGCAGAGCTGCAGTGAACCTTGGGCATCACACACACACAAACACCTCCCCAAAGATGTGAGAGGGCACGTGGGGTCACAGCAGGGGAGCAGCGATAACACGAGAGGGGAGGGGCTAGTGCTGACGCTTCACATCTGATTAGCGTGCCCATGGAAACGGTCGGTTGGAGGATCCCTCTGTCCTTGCCATGCTGTCTCTGGAGATTAAGGCTATACAGATGGAAGCGCTCACCTCACCTCCCCACCGATTAGTCTACCTACCGACCGACAAGCAGAGCTCTCATCACAGCTACCAGAGCAGACTGCCCCGTCTCACACATCACAAAACACGCTCGCTAATTTGGGAGCATGTGTAGTTCTCTCAAAGGGCTGCAACTTCACAGCCAACATAAGGGGTGAGGGGGGCTCAAAGGGACAAATGTGTTTAAAATTTGTTCTGAGCCCTCAACTTAAGTGGGTGACAGTTAGCGGAGCTTAAAAAGGTGGTTAAGTTAGCGCTGGGGATATGCAGCGGGCGCAACGTTTCATGCACTTTAGTTTCCTCTAGGGAGTGGCCTGGGACAAAGCCGGCCTTCATTTCAACCCCACAAGCCCAGTATTATACCAGACAAGATGTTGCATATCAAACAGGGTCAAGCATCAGTGGAACACACCGCTTGGAACACTCTGCTCACCATGAAAACAAACGAGACACACACAGGGGCCAAGCCCTCTCATCCAGGGGAAAGGGTAAAAAAAAGGAGCCTGGTCAGGCAAATCATTGATTCAGGACTCGTGTGCTGAAATGTGTAAACTGGGAAAGCTGATCCATTCCAACTGACAATGTCATTCTTTTTGCTCCCTGGGTGCCTTTCACAGTGGCTGCCATGGTAACGTGGGTCTGAAAGTCCGTTAGAGATTGGTACCAGTTTCTGCCAAAGCCCAGAGTTACTGGTAGGCATGCGATAAGCAGCACACTGATAGACTATGACTTCAAAAGGCTGAATATTTCAGAATGGAGGCAGTCCATTCTGAATGCTGAACAGGGCAGGGGTGTCTGCTTCCTCCACTGGATTTCCATATCTGAGGTAGCGGTAGAGGTAAAGGCCAAACCTGGGCTAGCAGTCAGCAAGCAAATCCACCACCATACTATAGCAGCATCAGCAGATGCTTTGCTTATCCTATGCAAGCTTAACTAGGAGAACGGGTTGTCTTGTATGTACTGGCATGATTAATACGTCTCACTGTTGGTTAAGGGCTTGTAAGTTAGCCTTTCACGGTAAAGTCTACACTTGTTGTATTTGGCGCATGTGGCAAATAAAGTTTTATTTTATTTTATTTTTATTCAAACATTCTTGATCCCCTTATGTGCTCCTGGAGGGTGCATCCCTGGGCACAGTGTCCGGGGTGTGTCTGGGTCTGTAGGCTATCGTGTCTGTGGGGGTACTAAAGAGACTGGGAATCGCTGGCTGGAGACAGTCTGGGCTCGCTCCTCTCACGTCACACTAATAACCATGACTACAATCACTAGGGTATTTATTCTTACTCTCACACAAACACTTCAGAGCAGCATTACCCATAAGGATTACCCAGGCTTATTCATGTCAATAGTCACAAAACAAACAGTCTCAATTCTCTGTATATTACAGCTACAGACAATGTATATGCTGTACAATGCTGTGTATAAAATGCTGCAGATGGTGTCGATGATATTACATACACATAATAAACTGCTATTATGTCTCTTTTTGGAATACCATGACATATATAGCTGTTCTGCAGGGGTTATTCCTTCCATGGAAAAGGGACATGCTGTAACTGTAAGCTGCACTGAACATGGGCCTCTGGCTCAGTAGGTTTTGAACAGAACATTAATCTCTGGCTGAATATATGGGGCTCATTATTACATCGCGTCACCCGTGACATGAGGCACTTAGCCGTTGCCAGTATCAATTATGAGCCTGATGATGCCGCATGGAAGAGGTGGCATCATGCGGCTAGGCACTGGAGCCAGTGTTTTACCAGGCAAGGCTGCTGCGTCCCTTCTTTTCTTTCTCTTCTGTTCTCTCCTCTTTCCTCCACTCTCCTCTCCTGTTGTCTTTTCTCGTTTCCTTCACTCTGCTCTTTGCCATGGTTACTGCAAAGCAAAGCCCAGTTCCGGTCCGATGCTCTCGTTTCCAGTCTGTGGCAGCTGCTTGTTTACACATCAAGGGCCTCTCAGGCTGCATCAGCCTCTGCTTCACGGAAGGGGAGAACGAAGAGCAAGATGTAGGGTGTGGAGGAGTAGGAGGAAGGAGGGATGGAGGGACAGATGAGGAAAGAGAAAAAAACGAGGGAGAGGCAATGTTTTCCAACTGCTCTGCGAACCGTGAAAGTGAATCGATGAGACGGTGAACAATTGATTCATAATTAGTGTAGCTGAGCAATGAGCCAAGACCATTCCAGTAAACAAACATAAGATTAGTTGAAACGGTGTATTAATTCACTGTTACACAAAGACAATTAAACACAGCAAGGATTCAATTTCAAAGGATTCAGTTTCAGAGAGTCACGCTTGAGGAGCCTTGTTGATTCTTTATCCATAAATAACCTTCACACCTGTTGGTAGTTGACCTGGAAGGACATCTAATTTCATATTTCTTGGCAACTGAGTTAAGGCTGGAGCCACTGGTAAATGTACAAGGCCAGAGATTTGTCATGTGGTCCCTCTCGGCATTCTACATAAACCATATTTTCTCTACTAAAGAAATAGTGCCTAATTTTCCGTTCCCTGTGTGCTTGCCCCCACTGACGAGCCACATCTCAATGTGATATACAATTGACCCATGAGGCGATCGATCGATAAACTTGTTACCGGATCAGCAGGCATCCATTTCTCCCTACTTCTCCCCTCTCGGAAAGACAGATAAGCGCTGGGAGACAACTCAGCCCAGGTGATGGGGCTGCAGGGGCATTGACAGGGAAGGGCTGTCATAAACGCTGTGTATCGGCCGGGTCTGGGATGACAGAGAGCGCCAAGCCTGTGAAAAAGGCAACATAATGGATGGTACCTGAGGAGGGTGGTGAAGCGAAGGAAAGGGAATTAGATAGCAGCCGACTGGCGATTCATCATTAAGCCTGGAAACCGGCCAGTTTGTGACACAGCTCTGCTTCTCTCTGTCTTCCTCCCTCTCTCCCTCTCTCTTTCTCTCACCACTTCCCTCTCGGATGGGTCTGGAGAGGCAGCAGCCTTAGTTGCATTATTTCCTGACATTCCAGAAATTCCTTCTTTATTAAAGTTGAATTAAGGAATTACCAGGAGGGGGAAGAACCGTCTGGCTTTGGTTGTGATGAGGGAAACCCCTGGGCTCTGGGGTCAGATTATGAGATAAAGAGGGGTGGTATCGTGAGAACTATCTTATCTCTGCCATATTGCTTCCTTTCCCGTTTATCTTGTACATGGGAATCCCACAGGGTAAAGATGAAATGGGATGCTTCACACCAATAAGATAGAGTTTTTTTATTTTGGAGTAACAAATGATTACTCTGAGCTGGGCCTCAATTACAAGGTCTTATGCAATTTAGATGGCTGCTGCCGTAGATACATTAGATACATTCCTAAAACTGGAAGTTGCTATATCATGTCTGACACAGCTCGATACCTTGATATCTCCTTGCGGGAAGAGTTAATCCATAACTGCCAGTCTTATCACTGGGCCCTGGATTTCATTAGACATTTCTTTCCTATGACCAGACGGGCGGTAGGGCTGAGATCTATCAGGAGATGTGCTCCCCTCAGAGCCCAGCGTTGAGCAGCGTCTGACAGCTCGCCGTGGCAGGAAACATCTACATTGTCTCATTACAGACCCAGTTAATGACCGACTGAGCCGCCCAGAGCAAGTGATGAGTTGTGTTCAGCACAGGCGGCCCAGGTGTAATTACAGTGTGTGTGTGTGTGTGTGTGTGTGTGTGTGTGTGTGTGTGTGTGTGTGTGTGTGTGTGTGTGTGTGTGTGTGTGTGTGTGTGTGTGTGTGTGTGTGTGTGTGTGTGTGTGTGTGTGTGTGTACATACGTGCGCACACGTGTCAAAGTATCTTTTCTAACAGCACAGCCTTCACGTGAGGGGGGGGGGGGGGGGGGGGGGGGTTCTGGGACCAATCTACTAGAGGCTCCTTGAGGGAGGGAGCTCCTGTCAGGAACTAAAGCGGCTCACATATAAATACTTTTTTACATGTGAAACCCCCTAGATTAGAAAAAAATAAGCTGAACGCTGACAGAATGTGTAAACTTCCCTTATCTGGTACAATAACAACAGGATAATACATAGTTTAGAGAGCCTGGGGGAAGATGGGTTTTAGATGCTACAATATGCAACAGAGCCTTTTCTCCCAGTGCAAATTAATTAGCCCACTGTTCCTCTGCAAATATGTAATATGTGCCCAGAAGAAGATTAGCCCAGGGAATAGAACTTGAGACGTCTGGTACACTACATGACCAAAAGTATGTGGACACCTGCTCATCGAACATCTCATCCCAAAATCATGGGCAAAGAGGAAAAAGGCCTTCCACAAACTCTTGCCACAAAGTTGGAAGCACAGAATCGTCTAGAATGTCATTGTATGCTGTAGTGTTAAGATTTCCCTTCACTGGAACAAAGGGGCCTAGCCCGAACCATGAAAAACAGCCCCATACCATTATTCCTCCTCTACCAAACATTGCTTCCAGAGGCAGTTTGGAACTCGGTAGTGAATGTTGCAACAGAGGACAGACAATTTTTACATGCTACACGCTTCAGTACTCGGTGGTCCCGCTGTGTTTGTGTGGCCTACCACTTCGCGGCTGAGCCGTTGTTGTTCCTAGACGTTTCCTCTTCATAATAACAGCACTTACAGTTGACCGGGGCATCTCTAGCAGGGCAGAAATTTGACAAACTGACTTGTTGGAATGGTGGCATCCAATGACGGTGCCACATTGAAAGTCACTGATCTTTTCAGTAAGGCCATTCTACTGTCAATGTTTTCCTATGGAGACTGCATGACTGTGTGCTGGATTTTATACACCTGTCAATGGGTGTGGCTGAAATAGCCCAATCCACTAATTTGAAGGGGATCCACATACTTTTGTAGAAACAGGGCAATGTCAGGGAGGCAGGAATGGTCTCCTGACACTTTCCATAAACCTAGTCAATTAGAGGAATCACTGGAGCCTAGCGTCATCAAGACTTTGACAGCTTCTCCAACCTCCATGGGAGGCTGTAGATAAATTGTTCTAAGGAGATCTAGTTCAGGAGAAGACATCAAACCCAAAGAAGTTCTTCCCAGGAGAATTCCCCATGGGAGAAGCCTGGAATGTCATGACCCCATGTGAGTGATGTCACTCAGGGTTTTGAAGGGAAAAGTCCAATGGGAATTGTTTATTTTTTAGTGAAAGGTATTTATTTGTCTCTCAGCAAAATATGTCTCTTTTAGGAACGCAGATGCATCTGGTTTTCAGACTGAAATTAATTTGAGAACGGAAATGTGTGACCAATTCTGGTAGACAAAGTGTAACCTACATTTAAAATCTAATTTTTTTTCACTGGGTCGGAAATAAGGGTAGTGATTGATGGATGACTAAGCATTTTTAGGAGGTTGTCAATTAATTAGCAAATTGTAAATTAGTTGATCCTTCTTAGTTGATTTCATCCATGTCTTATTTACTAGAATTTCCCACTGTGAGACATTCAATCTTTTTGACAGATCACATAAAAAGTCAAAATAAGCTAAGTAGACCTACTGAAATTTCATGGACTAAAGCAATGAATGTGTGGTGTGAAAGATCACCCCCATTAAATATCATATAACAGTACCAAGATACTTGACAAAAAACCCTCGGAAGTCTGTACTCCCTCGAGAACGTCTGCGTTTGCAAAAAGGTTGGAGAGGTTATGGAGACACTGAAGTGGATCAAATCATTTGGAGTAGAGGGGCTTAAAGGATCAAACCACACTTATTGAGAGATGACTGGAAACATCTGGAATCACTCTATGACACACACACACACACACACACACACACACACACTCACACATCCAGTGGGAAGCATGCTAGTATTCAGCCCGTCTCTAATCTTGGGTCAAACACAGGGTGCCGTGGGATGCACCTCCACCAAACCTGGTGAGAGAGGGACATGAGACACTAGGGACATGACACACTAGGGACATGAGACACATGAGACATGATATGTTAGGGAAATGAGATGCTAGGGACATGAAACATGAGACACTGGGGACATGAGACACTAGGGACATGACACACTAGGGATATGAGACATGAGATGTTAGGGAAATGAGATGCTAGGGACATGAAACATGAGACACTGGGGACATGAGACACTAGGGACATGACACACTAGGGATATGAGACACAAGAGACATGAGATGTTAGGGAAATGAGATGCTAGGGACATGAAACATGAGACACTGGGGACATGACACACTAGGGACATGAGACACAGGAGACATGAGATGTTAGGGAAATGAGATGCTAGGGACATGAAACATGAGACACTGGGGACATGAGACACTAGGGACATGACACACTAGGGATATGAGACACAAGAGACATGAGATGTTAGGGAAATGAGATGCTAGGGACATGAAACATGAGACACTAGCGACATGAGACACTAGGGACACGACACACTAGGGATATGAGACACAAGAGACATGAGATGTTAGGGAAATGAGATGCTAGGGACATGAGAGATGAGGGTTTGAGTTTCTCACCGAGGTCGAGTTACATCTGCTGTGTTTTGGTTCCACCACATTGACTTGATGAACTTCAATGTATGGGTGGGCTAAGAGAGGCCCACACACACACACATTATCTTTGCATATCTTCGGTGGCCTCATCCGTTATAGCTCTTATCCATGTTTGTGTCTTTTGTACACATGTCTGAGATCCCAGAGTTCCCAATCAAAATTAGATACTATAGCTGAGGACTACAGTACCGCTACACACCTGTACTGTAGTCTATCAATGAGTTAAGCTCATTTATAGACTACAGTACAGGTGTGTAGCGGTGGCCATTTTGGGGTGCTAACAATAGTTTCTTGTCATTCTACAGGTCCCATCATGGACTCCACAGAGCATGGCACAGCACTAGAACAGGTGGGCGGCGTGAGAAGGCTGGTCCAGCAGAACCCCGGCAGGGGCAGCCAGAGCCACAGACCAGCCGGCTGGAAGAGGAGACGCCCACGACCTCGTCTCTCCCACAAGGGCCCCATGCCGTTCTAGAGCAAAGTGAGTCCCATACCGCACCACACATCTCATGCAGAGGCTATCACTGAATCAACTTTGGCCCCTGATGCCAAAGTTCATTCCATTTCAAGAGAATATTTTACCCTTTATCTGGTAATCAGGGCTAATGATAAAAACTGAGGTCAAGTGTGAGATCCGGTCTTCAAGACCGTTCCCTCTCTTGGCCGTATCACTGAGCATGTTTAGACAGCGTGTGGAAAAGTCAAACTGTAACAGGAAGGAAAGTACATCTGTTAATGGCTATCACATCCTCCCCTCTCATGTCAACCACAACACAGGGACGTTATTGTTGGCACAGACCAACAGCAAGTCCTTGCGAGATTATTGGACTTTAGCCTACTGGTTTAACATCTTCATCTTACTGCAGAAGTGTTGTTTACACAGTGAAACCTAATATATTAGTTTTTGAAGGTGGTCGATTATACTCAGAAGCGTCATCTGCGTGAGTCAACTGAAGAGGAACAAACATTTCCATCAAAACGACCCCGGATTCAAAACTTAGAATTGTTCAATTTAAATTATTATACAAAATTATTGCAACCAATAGAAGGTTATATATGGGGGATACAATCTTCCCAGCTCTGCAGATTTTTCTGCAAAGAGACAAAGTCATTAGATCATTTATTTTGGTACTGTCCATATGTAGCTTATATATATATATATATATACACTACCATTCAAAAGTTCGGGGTCACTTAGAAATGTCCTTGTTTTTGAAAGAAAAGCACATTTTTATGTCCATTAAAATAACATCAAATTTATCAGAAATACAGTGTAGACATTGTTAATAGTCATTTACAACATTAACAAGGTCTACACTGTATTTCTGTTCAATTTGATGGTTTTTTAATGGCCAAAAATTGATTTTCTTTCAAAAACAAGGACATTTCTAAGTGACCCCAAACTTTTGAACGGTAGTGTATAACTTATATATATTAAAAAACATTTCCATCAATCTGATAAAGTCAATTAAAACCATTTACCAAAGATGATACTTAGTGGAGTTGAGTTTCATAGCAGCACCACAGCTGTGTATCTGTATTGGCAGCACCACAGTAGTTTATCTTTCACATTAAAGAATATTTGACTTTCTGTCAAGAGAAACAAGGCTTTGTGTGAAACGTCTTTCATCCCACATGTGAAAATATTGGTTTCACCTTCTACCGGCACTGGCTGCACACAATTTTCAACCCCATTACAAAAACAGACCTTGTGTCATTCAATTAACTCCAAGCAGGATTTACGGAAGAAATAGCACTCAAGACACAAGAACACAGCTAGCATCTGAGCAGACATTCAGTCCCCTTGCTCAATATACGTAATCAGAGCTTTAATTCTAAAGCCTTAGTGTTGACCTACTGGAGAAGGTAGGTTCTACCATGAGGGTCTTGCATGGGGAGCCATTCGCCCAGGCATGTGCATGAACTGCCATGTAGTAAGGAGACCAGGACCCATTCACATCTCTCCTAGACCCCATGAGAGACAGGGGGAGCTTGGCAGAGTAAAACACCACTGCAGGAGGTGCCAACCATACAACACCAGCCTGCCATAAATTACCCCCAGTACTAGAGGCTGCTTGGGAAGAGACATACATGTCATTCCCTTAAAGGCATGCTTAATCAGTTTAAAAGGGAAGTGGATGAAAGCCCAAGAAGGTGAGAAGCTCCACTTGCTTTAGTCCCCACATGGGTTTTACAATCTATAGCGAATTATGGATTGTTACTGTTTTTTTGTAGCATTTTTAGGAGTGAGAATTCTTTTGACTCTCCTCTCTTCTCCACTCCTCTCCAAGGGAACTTCAGATGCAGAGGCACAAAGGTGCAAACAAAGAGTCAGGCCAGAGCTAGAGCACACTGTGCTCCTGGGACAACACAGGACCTTGAAGGTTCAATGCTCTGCACGGCCAATAAAATGTGAGCATTCTCTCTGGGCGTTGAGTGGTCAATGGCTTGTTTTCAGTGCCAGAATGGCGGCCGCACAATGAGGGAAGCTTCAGGAAGTTGGTGGAGCTCTATAAAAGAGGGACGGTTCACTGACTCACAATGCTTTCACCACAAATGGCACTTCAATCACAAATAGAGGAAGATTTCTATTTTTGTTCTCATCCCTCTCCGGTTCCTCTCGCCTTATTAAGTTCACCTCATTCAGAGATTTTTCCCTCCAAAGTTCTACATCCCCATAGTAAGGCATGCCAGTTAGCTCAACCTGAGCTGCATGCCAATCAAGCCATTAGTCTGCCATGGTTGTAGAAAGTTAGAAGAGCCTGTAGGAGGATGGGATTGTCTACTGTACTCCATAGAGCCCATGATGTAGCCATCAAAGCCCTTTAGAATGATATACCTAATTTCATTTAACAAAAAATTCTACATATGATTGAGGTTCTACATTTGAGTCTTTGGCCTGTACCACTAATCTCCAGTATTTGAGAAGAACCGTATACTCCCCAGTGCATCCATTCCCAGCCGAGTGCAGTCTGACTGGGGGAATGAACTCTTCACGAGGCCTGATTAACAGCAGGGATGCAGCCGGCAGGTCACATTGAGACCACTCTGTCTTTGTTCGTGTCTCCGCCTTTCCCCCCCTCTGCTTCTTCTGATTGTAGGAAGCAATTCTTGTAGGAAGCACATTGTTTCACACCAGAGGAAAGATCTAAGCTCGACCGAGTTCAACAGAGGCACGAGTTGGAGAAAAATGTGATTCCTCAATATGCCAGATTATGGATCCAAGTAATAAATGGCCCTAATTTATGAACGTTATGAGTAGAGAAGGTGCTTCACTCATCAATATCATCACCCTACTAGAACCACAACCTTCACCTTCCTCCATTTCCGTGTCAAAAGGCAGCTCATCCATTATATTCTGACACCTCAGGCAAGAGAGAGGTGAACTAACTTGTGGTTACACAATCCAGATGTGTGGATATATTAGAAGAGACAGGGTCATCCATTTGAGATCCTGTTGAGTCTCCGAGCTAAAGAGCTGCTACAGGATTAATAACCTTTAGAATGACAGTATTGCATCAAATGCATGTTTTAGGGAGCATCCATGTGAGATAGCTCTCTATTAAAACAATATAGAGACTTTTCACCCCTGACAATGACTCTCTGATACATTCAGAAGATGTTACCTGAAGGGTCTACCATGCTGAAATCATACCGTAGAGAAAACAAACAGAGTACCAATACAAACAGGGACACAAAGGATGAGCAGATACGCATCAGTATACTGGCATTACACAACCACAGAAATATGCCTTCTAGAAACAAGAGCATGCTCTTATCAATCAATGAACCCTGAAGTTATGCAACAAAGCTCGCTGAGAGCACTAGCCATGAAAATCTCTTTGAATTATCATACAACAAAAAATATAAAAGTCCAGGGAAAGACAAGAGATTGTCTGATTGACAGGAACTGACCCAATGCAGTTAGCATAGTACAAGAAACACAGGTAGTGTTCTTTTCCACAATGGTTTAGGTCATTTGTTTCTTTCCCTCCTTCCCCTCTTCAGAAAATGAAACTACGATCCCTGAAATTGAATCAGCTGGTTATATGTTTGTGGGCGATTTGATTCAACATTACTTTCCAGTCAAACACTGCATTATTTAACTTGAGAACAAATTATTTTCTGAAAAGTGCAGCAACCAAGCCTGCATACCAGATAGCTTCCTATTGTAATGGGGAAATAAAATTGCTACAGTTGAAGATGGGAGTTTACATACACTTAGTTTGGAGTCGTTAAATCACGTTTTCTAACCACTCCACAAATTTCTTGTTAACAAATTATAGTTTTGGCAAGTCGGTTAGAACATCTACTTTGAGAAAGGCACGCAAGTAATTTTCCAACAATTGTTTACAGACAGATTATTTCACTTATATCACTTGTATCACAATTCCAGTGGGTCAGAAGTTTACATACACTAAGTTGACTGTGCCTTTAAACAGCTTGGAAACTTCCAGAAAATGATGTCATGGCTTTAGAAGCTTCTGATAGGCTAATTGACATAATTTGAGTCAATTGGAGGAGTACCTGTGCATGTATTTCAAGGCCTACCTTCAAACTCAGTGCCTCTTTGCTTGACATCATGGGAAAATCAAAAGAAATCAGCCAAGACCTCAGAAAATAAATTGTACACCTCCACATGTCTGGTTCATCCTTGGGAGCAATTTCCAAACGCCTGAAGGTATCACATTCATCTGTACAAACAATAGTACACAAGTATAAACACCATGGGACCACGCAGCCATCATACCGCTCAGGAAGGAGATGGGTTCTGTCTCCTAGAGATGAACGTACTTTGAAGCGAAAAGTGCAAATCAATCCCAGAACAACAGCAACGGACCTTGTAAAGATGCTGGAGGAAACAGGTACAAAAGTATCTATATCCATGGTAAAATGAGTCCTATATTGACATAACCTGTAAGGCCGTTCAGCAAGGAAGAAGCCACTGCTCCAAAACCACCATAAAAATCCAGACTACGGTTTGCAACTGCACATGGGGACAAAGATCGTACTTTTTGGAGAAATGTCCTCTGATCTGATGAAACAAAAATAGAACCTTTTGACCATAATGACCATCGTTATGTTTGGAGGCAAAAGGGGGAGGCTTGCAAGCCGAAGAACACCATCCCAACCGTGAAGCACAGGGGTGGCAGCATCATGTTGTGGGGGTGCATTGCTGCAGGAGGGACTGGTGCACTTCACAAATAGATGGCATCATGAGGGAGGGAAATGATGTGGATATATTGAAGAAACATCTCAAGACATCAGTCAGGAAGTTAAAGCTTGGTCGCAAATGGGCCTTCCAAATGGACAATGACCCCAAGCATACTTCCAAAGTTGTGGCAAAATGGCTTCAGGGCAACAAAGTCAAGGTATTGGAGTGGCCATCACAAAGCCCTGACCTCAATCCTATAGAAAATTTGTGGGCAGAACTGAAAAAGCGTGTGTGTGCAAGGAGGCCTACAAACCTGACTCAGTTACACCAGCTCTGTGAGGAGGAATAGGCCAAAATTCACCCAACTTTTTGTGGGAAGCTTGTGGAAGGCTACAAGAAACGTTTGACCCAGGTTAAACAATTTAAAGGCAATGCTACCAAACACTAATTGACTGTATGTAAACTTCTGACCCACTGGGAATGTGATGAAAGAAATAAAAGCTGAAATAAATAAATTGCTCTACTATTATTCTGACATTTCACATTCTTAAAATAAAGTGGTGATCCTAACTGACGTAAGACAGGGAATTTTTACTAGGATTAAACGGCAGGAAATGTGAAAAACGGAGTTTAAATGTATTTGGCTAAGGTGTATGTAAACTTCTGACTTCAACTGTACATGACTCACATAAATGTTCATGAAAACTGCACTGGACTTATGGCACTTTTGTCATCTCTGTTTTTGTTTTGCAGGCACTGCTTCGACCGCCCACCCCCATGTTCTGATTTCTATGCTCTTCCTTTGCCTTGTGGGGCCTTGCAACGAAGGGGCCTACGCTTGCCCAGCCTGAAGAGTGATGTCCTATAGCACCTGCTGGTTCTTCAAGCAACTCTTTTCTGTCCACAAAACTATCAGGACAAGTCTATCACCCTCAACTCTAAGAAGAATTGGGGGCAGGGAAAGGGGGGTGGGGGGTACTGAGCCCAAGCTATCAGATTCTATTTCTCCATCTCTCACTCACTCACTCCCTTGCTCCCTATCTCTGCCCCCCGCCCACCCCCACCCCACCCCCAAGTGTTTTTGATCATTTGCTTTCTAGAGCCCTGTCATACAGTAGCTGGTCTCCTCTGTGTCGCACACTTTGCATGACGTGTGGTGGTTGACGGGGAGCATGCTTCCAGTCTTAGACTTAAAGCCTCAGTCACTTCTCCATGGTGTGGTATTCCCATCCTCTCAGATCCAAGGTGACCACAGTCGTTAGTTCCATTACTGTGCAGCTACTTCTGGCTTTACTAATGAACAGGTGATGATAGTGAGGAAAGGCAGTGGCAGAGTTCCAAAAGTTGACTTCTATATGTTTCGAGTTAGGCAGATCCATTGAAGCCAGGTTAGCAAATTCACCCAAGATATTGTCACCTACAGTATCTGCAGCAAAACTCAATCTGAGGTTTTCCTTATAGAAACTAGGGAAAGGCCAAAATCATTACCTTTTTATTTGATGTTCATTTTGGCAAAATATGTTAAGTTAACAAAAATTGGACCAGAGTGAGGATTCAATTTCACCGTTCCAAACAGCACATATAATCAAAACAATCTGCTGTAAGCATCACAGTAATTATTTCACCTGGGAGGTTCTTTAATCCAAAGCTCTTTCAGGGGGTTAAGCAATTTTCCCAAGGTTACAGACACCGTGTCCCAGCTGGGATAAGAGTCCTCTGATCCCAAATCCCAATCCCATTCCCAATCTCATTCCCAATCCCCGGCCCCCAGCAGCTGCTCTACACGACTGTTAACTGGCAGGACTGGTCTGGTCTGCTTTTGAACAACAGACTCCCTCGCCTTTTAATGAAGTGCCAAATAATAACCTACTCTACAATGCTGCCAGGAAGCAAGGAACGAAAAGGAAGAAAGAAAGGAGAAACACATGACCTCTTGTTTGTAGTCTGGGTTACTCACATGCATTACTATACATTTCTATACACAAGACAAATCCCAATTATAGGCAGTGGTAGCAAGGAGGACAGTTCAATTAGACCAAAAACACTTTTTCAAGCAGAGACATGCTGTCAGCTCAGTAAATATACCACCATGTTCTGCCTACCAATAGTGCTCTCTTCTCTGACTGTTTAGCGCGAGACTGGTTTCGACCCTTTGACCGAGATCTTTGATTGACGGAATGTGCTATGCCTTTCCATCGTACTGGAATAATATTACTGTTTTGTTCAAATGTTTTTCTATTTTCATAGATTTTTTTCTCAGGGTGCTGTGATAGAAGCCTGTACCAGAGCAATCTCTCTTTTGCGCATTTATTTAAGAAACACAAACATTTCTATTTGACAAGCATATTGCCATATACTGTATCTTTGCCCTCCCTGCCTATGTACAACACCACTATAGCCATGTATCCAGACTCAGTCCTTGCTTAGTCATTTTGGTTCTTTAGCCCCCTGTTGGGTACAGTTGCCTGTTTAGTTCACGCTTCCACACACAGGTGGTCATGGCTTTGATCATGATGTTCATTAAATCCCATGGCTAATCTCTCTCAGATGGGCCCTTCCCCTAGGCTGGGGCCTCTCACAGGCTCAGCTTATTGTCTAATTGGTTTAGATTGGAACCACACCCTTCCCCTCTCTACAACCATAAACCCCTTGTAGATCTATCTAACTATGTAACACGCTGCAATTGGGACCTGTAGAGCAGATGCCATCCAATCAGCATCCAGTTTGCTATTAGGTGTGGGAGGGATGTTGAAAACCGTTTTTTCGGTTGGTCTCTTAATCCAAATATGGTTTCAACTACAGTAAGAATGACTTTCACTACTAGACTGTTACCAATCATCCAACAAAAATGGTTTCATTGTGGCCAGGAGAGGAAATTGGAACTTAGTTTTGTAACCGGCTTGGTTTCAACCTAGAGTTCCAATATGTTACCTTCCCCCCATTGCTATTTCTCTCCCAGATTGGAATTGAAAAGCAGTTTCCCAGTAACTCTGCCTCCCATCACAAGAAGCTCTTAATAAGAGAGCATCTCAAATCACAGTGGTAACTCACCAATACAAGCTTGCCTTGATTAAACATGTATTAAATCTTAGGGCACTGTGAAGTAATAATTTTGGTCACACAATGATTATTTCATACCCTCTCAGACAAAGATGTAGATTTCATTAATTCTCCTTTGAAATGAGACTCCTTTTGCTCAGGGTGTCTCAACTAGTATTATACAGAGAGAGAGAGTTAGTAGGGGTAGGAGATGGGGGAGAGAGTTAGTAGGGGTAGGAGCAGGGGGAGAGAGTTATTTAGAGTTAGTAGGAGCTGGGGGAGAGAGTTAGTAGGGGTAGGAGCAGGGGGAGAGAGTTAATAAGGGTAGGAGCTGGGGGAGAGAGTAGGGGTAGGAGCAGGTGGAGAGAGTTAGTAGGGGTAGGAGCTGGGAATGGGCATTCTAAGCCACAGGAGTTGGGCTGGATTGGGTCAAAATAAGGGGTTTATAAATCACTATTTTCCTTTCTGAGAAGCAAGTGTTAAAGGAGCCGAGCAATGTCTGTATCCACACTGTTCTTCATGAATGTATACCCACCATCTGCACCAGCCAAGCTGCCCCTCCAGGGCAGTTGAGCAAACCCAATATTTATGTGTAGAGTACAATTTGAGTCTTGGTCTCCCCAAACTGCCCACATTACTGCTAGTCCACCCTGATGATGGTTATCAGATGGATCCAAACTTCCAAAGACAAATATCACATGATCCAAAGCCTCCCAATATCAATGACCTCCATCAATCATCTGGCTTTGGTCCAAGACTTCTCTGTACGGGCACGCAAGGCTGCACTTTTGAAATTCCATTATGCTGCTGGAAAAATAAACCCTGAAAACAAGTCTCTTCTTGATATGAAATGGCTTTCCAGTGTATTGTGACAATTTTTTTGTCATCTGATTCTTGTCTAGCTGGTTGTCCAAAGCTTATTTTTTTAATGCAGTGTGGAAAATAGCTGTTTCTTTTGTGGTCGTAAACAAAATAGAAAATGTAGTCTGCAGAACAATACGTCATGGACACGTGAGAGCTTTCGCGCATTCTCCTCCTATAGAACATAGCCTACAGCCCTACAGCCCTAACCATATCAGGTTAATCGAGATTGTATAGGGACAAGCTCAAACTGAAATGGTAAACCAATACATTATGCTCCAAGAGCAAAAAACATTTTCCTTAATGGTCTTTTCCAGCAAAGCTTACGCAAGAAACACTATTCTCAATCCTCTTCTTCATTACATCACAAGGCCTGAGTAATGTTCCTATGCACTTGTTAGCATGTCCCACTGGTATTTGTTCCGAGAAGGACGTACCACTTTTGTGTTCAGCACCTTTTCCACTTGTCAAAATTGTGCATTTGGCTGAGAGCGTGTACGGAGTAGGAATCAGCAGAGGGCTAAATGTGTAGGACTGGCAGGGACAAGAAAAGGGAGTCTAGTAGCTAGCAAGCTAGTGATGAAAATGCCAGCTTAGCCAGGGGTCACTGTCTCGCTCCAGCTGTAGGCAGTCCCCATAACCAGTCAGTCAAAACCACTAGGTTTTTAATCTTCGATGTTGCTGTCACTTTCTCTCAGCTCTTGACAAGCTACAGTAAATCCCCTTTTCAAACGTAACATGACCCGCCAAGGAGAAAGAAAAACGACTAGCTAGCATGCAATACATTCCATAGTTTTACCTTATGCATCTAAGCCCTATAATACAGACAGATTGAGGGTGTCTGCAGGATCAAGCCCAATGCATTCACACATTTCCACCGGCTGGGCCACCCAAAGGATAACTAGATTTCCCATGGGACTTGAGAATGATCTGTCATTATCTCACAGACTCAAATGAGACCTTCAGACTTCAGAATAGAGAAGGCTCCTCCTCCCATTGATTGGATCCACCACCAATACCATTCAGACAGTCGAAGTAGAGTTCCAGAGTGTGTAGGCTTACATGCCATTGCAACAGTGTTACTTACTAGGTCACAAGCAAACTGCAGTTTAAAAAATGTATTACAGCTGAACTTCTTCACTTCTGTCTAAGGTGTGTGCTCATATTACTCACCAGGCCAAATGTACAGTCCCTGTCTCTGTTTTGATGTTTAACTGGACAAAAAAACAAACATAAATAAATAAATGAATTAAACAACTGTCAGAAATGGTTGAAATACTGTGTACATATTTGAACTTTTGGTTTCTAATTTATAAAATATAAGCTTTGGCTCTTGGAGTACTTATTTTATTTTTCCTTTCATGCGTAGCTTTGTGTTTTTATTTTCTATTTCTGTAAAGTGTGTAAATATATCTTTATGATAATAAGTAATATTAAAAATCGTATTTTAAGAATCCATTGTGTTTTGTCCTCTTTGCTAAGGTCCCTCTGAAACGAGGCATGTTAATGGATGTTACTACTAACAGCAGTATTGCAGTATTGCAGAGGAAACTGGGTGAGATAATTATCATATGTACATGAATTATAATATAATTATAATATGTGCATGAAATTATAATATAATTAGAATATGTATATTTACATTTGACATTCGAAGGATATTCGCGTCAGCCCTGTCATCAGCTCCTGTGTTTAGCCGTGTTTAGCAGTCTTGAAACTCTGCTATAACAGAGAACCAACTTTGATCCCAAGGGAAGGCTGTAATAGGCAATGCCAAGTGATAGGACACATACAGCACAAAGAAATACAGCCACATCTCTGTTGGAATGCTATATTAAACCCATGACCATCAAGTAACACCTTGCATGTGACAGGCCCCTATAGCTTAAACTCCTTATTAAGCATAATGCATATTAATATGGTATAAATGCTGAGTATGGAGATCATGGATAAATCCAGCCATATAAGCATTTAGCAATCATGCAACTTATTGCTAACCCTGGTTCTAAGATTATTATGGACACTCAGCTGCTGGATAAAGGAATCCTGCTAAAGCAATTACAGTTGACGTATTGAGTCATAACATTTCTCTTTCTCCATGAAAACTTTGCATATTATTCAAGTCGCCTTAGGCTTAAAACTGCTCTCTTCTGGCTTATAAAAACCATAACGTCTTGAGACTGGTTTATATGACCACCTACACCAGCAAACCCTGCTTTGGTGCTGTCCTGTAATTGACCCTCATGAACCCATATGAATACTATTATCACAATAATAAAGTGTTTTACTTATAGAATTTTCTTTGGTCTCAATTAAAGTGACATCGCTGACTCCAGTGAAGTTGTATCAATTGACTTGTAACGTAAGAGACTACTTTAACCCTCAAAGTGAACTGTTGTACATAATGAGGAACAATATGTGAAATTATGAGTTTTTTTATGGAGTGCCCCTTTAAGTGTCTATCATGGCCTCACCTATCATGAAAGGAGTCTTTGAGAAGACCTCTGATGGGAGTTTGTGGGTGAATAAGTGAAGGGAAACATCTAAAGTTCTGTGTGGGAGCAACTCTCCTTCCACTACGCCTAGTGGGACCACTCTGGGAAGTCTGGTTAGCACGCAGTGTTGACACGTCATGACAGACAGCAGGTAGCCCCTCTGTGTTGTGACACCCCCCAAAAGCTGCCCAAGGTTATGTCATCAACCCCGGGTCAGCTGTATAATTGGACTCGGGGTCACTGGGGCGATATGGAGCATGACAATGAGGCTATAGAGTTACAGTGCAGTGCAGGGCAGAGAGCGTCGCCAGTGGAGCGTTACAGCCACCCCAGACGGCCCCTTTGAATGGGTCAAGGTTCAGTTCAAAGAGTGGCTCCAGTCTGTTCACTGTCATTGCTGGAATGTGTGTCACTGCTACTGCCTCCCAATCACAGAAGTGGTGAGGGGCTAAGAGAAGAGAGGCGCATCAGCTTCAATCGTGAGAGAAAAACGTCTGAGCCATAGAACATGATGAGCAAGGCACCATGGGTAATGAGTGTCAGATGCTGGCTCCCTTATGGTTCTCTTAGTTATTGACAACATCCCGACAGCAAGAGAGGGAAGGCAGGGGAATCAACAGTGGAGTGCTCAGCTAGCTATGGAATAGAGAGGAGATAGGTTGCAGGAGGCGGAACATCTGGACTGCTCTTGGCAGTCCAGATGTACCAGGATCACTTCTTCTGCCACATAAAATCCCTTTACTGCAGTTGACTGGCCACCAACAAAGCCCTCAGAACCACTGACAGACCAAATCATGTATTCTATCCAGTCCAACGCTCTATTTCACTGGAACTAAGATCTCACTAATTTGTGATCAAGTGGATCTGGCCAGATTGCTCACTGATGGACAGGCTCCGGTTCAAAGCTAAAAAAATCAGGGGGAACTAAAGGGAAAACAACACCACGGGAAATGAATTACACAACGGCCTGTGAGAGGTGCCACTTGGATGTGGTGAGGGGTGGTGTGGGGGTTGTGTCTGTGTCTTTTCCGAGGTGAAGAGAAAACACTGCAGATTACAAATAGAGAGCCCGGTGCCAGGTAAGAGGCAGGAACAACAGGCTGTCTAATGCACTTCAGCTGTGTTAACAGCAGCAGCCTCTGCAGCAGGCCACGGATCACTGGATTGGTCATAAAAACAAGGTCAGCTCAAACACTGGACAGCCAGGGAGGGGTAAGGGGAAGGGGGTGGGGTAGGGAGGAGGAGACTGGGAGAGGAGAGAGGGTGACTTTTGGCTCCTTCTGTTGTTAATAGGTCCCGTGTGGCTCAGTTGGTAGAGCATGGCACTTGCAACGCCAGGGTTGTGGGTTCATTTCCCACGGGGGGACCAGGATGAATATGTATGAACTTTCCAATTTGTAAGTCGCTCTGGATAAGTGCGTCTGCTAAATGACTTAAATGTTAATGGTAGACTCAACGATATGACATAATATAAAGCAGGGCGACTTCCTTATTACAGACATCATCAACAAAAGAAGTCAAATCTGCCAAGACTGACACAATTTTGTCTTCATAAGGAGTCCTTCCTTTGAGAATAGCCAATAGTGGCTGTCTTGGCAGATTTGATGATTTATTTAAGCAGGAAGTTGCCTTGCAGTGCATGATGACTTTATACTGATGAGTCTACTTTTAAGGTGGAGTGTGTAGGAGATAGGAAGAGAGTTTTTGCACAATCTTTTTTGACTCATTACATATGCTGCTGCTACTGTTTATTAACTATCCTGTTGCCTAGCCACTTTATTCCTAGTTATATTTATATGTACTTATCTACCTCAATTACCTCATACCCCTGCACATCGACTCAGTACTGGTGTCACGTTCTGACCTTAGTTCCTTTGTTTTGTCTTTTGTTTTAGTATGGTCAGGGCGTGAGTTGGGTGGGTTGTCTATGTTAGTTTTTCTATGATTTTCTATTTCTGTGTTTGGCCTGATATGGTTCTCAATCAGAGGCAGCTGTCAATCGTTGTCCCTGATTGGGAACCATATTTAGGTAGCCTGTTTTCTGTTGGGTTTTGTGGCTGGTTATTTTCAGTCTTTGTGTGGCTGCACCAGACAGAACTGTTTTCGGTTATTTCTTTGTTGTTTTGTTATTCAGTGTTCAGTTTTGATTATTATTAAATATCATGAACACTTTCCACGCTGCACCTTGGTCCTCACCTTCTTCCACCGACGACAGCCGTTATAGAACCACCCACCAAAAAAAGGACCAAGCAGCAGCAGCGGCCGAAAGCTCGAGAGGAATGGACATGGGAGGACGTTCTGGACAGCAAGGGAGTCTGCACATGGGAGGAGATCCTGGCGGGAAGGGATCGCCTTCCATGGGAACAGGTGGAGGCAGCTAGGAGAGCAGAGGCAGCCGGAGAGAGGAACCAGCAGTATGTGGGAACACGGCTGGCAAGGAAGCCCGAGAGGCAGCCCCAAAAATTTCTTGGGGGGAGGCACACGGGGAGTGGTGCTAAGCCAGGTAGGAGACCTGAGCCAACTCCCCGTGCTTACCGTGGAGAGAGAGGGACCGGGCAGGCACCGTGTTATGCCGTGAAGCGCACGGTGTCCCCGGTGCGTGTGCATAGCCCGGTGCGGTACATTGCAGCGCCTCGTATCGGCCGGGCTAGAGTGGGCATCGAGCCAGGTGCCATGAAGCCGGCTCAGCGCATCTGGTCTCCAGTGCGTCTCCTCGGGCCGGTGTACATGGCACCAGCCTTACGCATGGTGTCCCCGGTTCGCCAGCACAGCCCAGTGCGGGCTATTCAACCTCGCCGCACTGGCCTGGCTACGGGGAGCATTCAACCAGGTAAGGTTGGGCAGGCTCGGTGCTCGAGACCTCCTGTGCGTCTTCACGGTCCGGTCTATCCGGTGCCACCTCCACGCACCAGCCCTTCGGTGCCGGCACCACGTACCAGGGCTCCAGTTCCAGCACCCCGCACTCGCCCTGAGGTGCGTGTCCCCAACCCAGTACCACCAGTGCCAACACCATGCACCAGGCTTCCTGTGCGTCTTCAGAGCCCTGTACGCCCTGTTCCTCCTCCCCGCACTCGCCCTGAGGTGCGTGTCCTCAGGCCGGTACCACCAGTGCCGGTACCACGCACCAGGCCTACAGTGTGCCTCGGCAGGCCTGAGCCGTCCGTCTGTCCAGCACCGCCTGAGCTGCCCGTCTGTCCAGAGCCGCTAGAGCCGTCCGTCAGTCAGGAGCCGCTAGAGCCGTCCGTCAGTCAGGAGCCGCTAGAGCCGCCCGCCAGTCAGGAGCTGCCAGAGCCGCCCGCCAGTCAGGAGCTGCCAGAGCCGCCCGCCAGTCAGGAGCTGCCAGAGCCGCCCGCCAGTCAGGAGCTGCCAGAGCCGCCCGCCAGTCAGGAGCTGCCAGAGCCGCCCGCCAGTCAGGAGCTGCCAGAGCCGCCCGCCAGTCAGGAGCTGCTCTTCAGTCCGGAGCTGCCCTTCAGTCCGGAGTTGCCTTTCAGTCCTGAGCTGCCCCTCAGTCCTGAGCTGCCCCTCAGTCCTGAGCTACCCCTCAGTCCTGAGCTGCCCTTCAGTCCGGAGCTGCCCCTCAATCCGGAGCTGCCCGTCAGTCCTGAGCTACCCCTCAGTCCTGAGCTACCCGTCAGTCCTGACCTACCCGTCAGTCCTGAGCTACCCGTCAGTCCTGAGCTACCCGTCAGTCCGGAGCTGCCCCTCAGTCCGGAGCTGCCCCTCAGTCCGGAGTTGCCCCTCAGTCCGGAGCTGCCCCTCAGTCCAGAGGCGCCCCTCAGTCCAGTGGGGCCCTTTAGTAGGGTTGCCAGTCCTAGGTCGGCGGCGAGGGTCGCCGTTCCTAGGAGGCCACAGAAGCGGACTAAGACTATGGTGGAGTGGGCTCCAGAGGCGCCCCTCAGTCCAGTGGGGCCCTTTAGTAGGGTTGCCAGTCCTAGGTCGGCGGCGAGGGTCACCGTTCCTAGGAGGCCACAGAAGCGGACTAAGACTATGGTGGAGTGGGGTCCACGTCCAGCGCCAGAGCCGCCACCACGGGACAGATGCCCACCCAGACCCTCCCCTATAGGTTCAGGTTTTGCGGCCGGAGTCCGCACCTTGGGGGGGTACTGTCACGTTCTGACCATAGTTCTTTTGTATTTTCTTTGTTTTAGTGTGGTCAGGGCGTGAGTTGGGTGGGTTATCTATGTTTTGTGTTTCTGTGTTGGTTTTCTCGTTTGGCCTGATATTGTTCTCAATCAGAGGCAGGTGTTAGTCATTGTCTCTGATTGGGAACCATATTTAGGTAGCCTGTTTTCTGTTGGGTTTTGTGGGTGGTTATTTTCAGTCTTTGTGTGTCTGCACCAGACAGAACTGTTTCGGTTATTTCTTTGTTGTTTTGTTAGTCAGTGTTCAGTTTTGATTATTATTAAATATCATGAACACTTACCACGCTGCACCTTGGTCCTCACCTTCTTCCACCGACGACAGCCGTTACAACTGGTACCCTGTGTATATATCCAAGTTATCGTTACTCATTGTGTATTTATTATTACTTTTATTATTACGTGTTTTACTTTTCTATTATTTCTCTGCATTTTTGGGAAGGGCTCGTAAGTAAGCATTTCACTGTTAGTCTACACCTGTTGTTTACGAAGCATGTGAATACAATTTGATTTGATTTGACAAGTTCCTTTGAAGTCAGAGAGCACTTCTAAAACGGTAGGGTGAGAACGCCGTGGGGGTGTCGGGTGGTTTTGAACTCATTTCCCTCGTCACTGAGCCAGAACTGTCCTCCAGGATTAAACCGCACACTGTACAGCTCAGCAACATTAGCCCTACATCCCAGACTGGGAACAAAGCAAGTGCAGTGGCCCATAGGCTAATGTATTCAGGGTCATACCTTTCCCTTCATTATATTGTTACACATTTGTGATGCGAGGGGACAGAGAAAGTCACCTTCCCCAGGCCTTGTCTAAAAGCACATTTTGGGGGCATTCGGAGAAATGGACAATTCCTTCCCCCGACTGTTGGTGCCTGTCTCTTTCTGTTTGTCTGTCGGCTGTGGTCAGAATAGCGTGGAAGAGTGGTGTCCAGAGAGGCCCGAGGTTGTTGGGGGACGATGCACACAGTGCTGCAATCTTTACGCTTACATTTCTGGCAGTAAACACGAGTCCCCTAGGGGATCCAGTGACATTGGAAAATGGAGCAAGGCCCTTGGGCTGTGCTGTCACGTTTAAAATAACAAAATAACTTTTTATAGAGGTGTTTCCTGTTGTTGTTGTTGTTGGGAGTCTTGTAAGATTAACACTTCTTGGTTTTCAAAACTTTGTTTTTAGCAGGATGACACAAACAACATTTGAGGTGAGACAAGATCAACATTTGAGGTGTCCGTTTGTCCTTGAGTTCCATGAAGCAGGCCTATTTATACACCCCAGAGGCAGCCCATGCACAAACCAACGAAGAAGATGGGAGGAAGTCAGATCGCTAGGGTGTCACTCGCAAAGCTAAGTTTATCAGTTTATCAGGTAGAGATTACCCGATAGAAAGATTGTTGATGAATAGCCTACACCAGTAAACCTATCTCCCCCACCCACCCAACTCCAAAACAACAATTAAAGAAACTACTTGCTTCTGATCAGGGGTAGCCTTGCTGTATTATCTTGTTAGGGCCAGTTAAGAGGCCATGTCTGGAAGGCCCACTACGGGGATGTTAACTACCCGGACGCTACAGACAGACAGGAAACAAATAGGCAGGTAGAGAGAGAGACAGACAAGACTAATCTCTCAAGTGGGAAATTCTTATCCTTTCTCCCCCTATAAAGGGTTTGAATGGGCATTTTTGTTCAAGCCCGCTGGAGTTTGCAATATTTTGGGAGCTTGTTTTACCAAAATTAGGAAGCGAAGTTGTCAGGGCATGGCGAGGCAGTGAATTGTCTCTGTTCCCGCTTTTATGTTTTTTTGTCCTTTTTAACTGCCAACAGTGCAAATTCACTGCAAGGGCAGATCTAATGGAATTCTATGTGCAGCTTCATGCTGAAATAGTGGAACAATGACAATCCATAAAAGAACAGGGAAAAAACAAAGCACAAGGGAGGGAGAGAGGCAAGGTAGTGGCCTAATAGATATCAGCACAGTGATCTTAAAACACAATCCCTGAATAGGCTCCTTGAGCCCAGGAGAGGAGATGTTGAGCTTTTAAATCTCAATAGTGCTCCCCCACAATGACAACATTACCTCAAGCTGCTGGAGTGCATTGGGTTACTTGGAAAGTTGTGTAGTAGTAGCTACTTGAACAATCTTGTCTCTGGAGCTTAATTCATTCGATGAGACAGAAACAGGTTGCCTTAGTGAATACTGTATGGATCATAAATGCATTAGCTTTTGGATGGAGACATTACTGAGTGAAGCAGCACGTATTTGGGCGATGTCCAGACAGCTCTAATCCACCAGCATGGATTAGATGAACCCTATTAAAACTGTAATAGCAGATTTCCCTAAATCACTGCCAAAGCAGTCCTCTTTAACAATATTTTGAAGATGTGCACTAAGACCCTGTTAACTGCCAGGCTGTTCCTGATGTCTTAATAATGCAGGTCAACTCTCAGGCTTCACAAACCAGCTGCAGAGAGAAGAGATAGAGGAAACAAGAACACAAGAAGGAGAGAGAGAGAGAGAGAGTGGGAGAGAGGTAGCCAAGAGCAGAGAGAGAAAAAGGAGGGAGAGAAAGGGTGCTAAGAGCAGAGAGAGAGGGGAGAGAGATGGGGTGAGAGGGAGCTAAGAGCAGAGATAGAGAGGGTGAGCGAGAGGGTGAGCGTGAGGTGCAGAGAGAGGGGAAGTGAGAGGTGGAGAGAGAGGGGAAGCGAGAGGTGGAGAGAGGGGAAACGAGAGCGAGAGGTGGAGAGAGAGGGGAAGCGAGAGGTGGAGAGAGAGGGGGAGCGAGAGGTGGAGAGAGAGGGGAAACGAGAGCGAGAGGTGGAGAGAGAGGGGAAGCGAGAGGTGGAGAGAGGGGGGAGCGAGAGGTGGAGAGAGAGGGGGAGCGAGAGGTGGAGAGAGAGGGGGAGCAAGAGTGAGAACGAGATGGGGAGAGAGAGGGAGAGAGAGGGGGAGAGAGAGCTAAGAGCAGAAAGGGGGGAGAAAGAGGGGAGAGATAAGGAGAGAGAGGGGTAGAGAGTGAGCTAAGAGCAAAGAGAGCGAGGGGAGGAGAGAATATCATGCCAATAAAGTAGTTTGAATTGAATTTGAATCTAACTGAGTGAGAATGAGAGAGAAGGAGCAAGTAAAAACATGGAGTGGGCCCAGAAACCAGCCGGTTCCCTCCTCTTTCTATCGCTTTCTCTCTCTCTCACTCACTCACTCCCTCCCTCTCTTATCTGTTAGCACAGCCAGCTGAGCAGCACACAGGCAGAAGTAGAATTTTCATGCCCAGCCAAGCTTTCCTGGCAGCTTTCCCCCACTAAGGAGAAGACTGTAAACCCATCTACACCTCAGTATGAAGCCAATGCTGCAAGCATCAACATCAGTCAGGAAGCAGCAGTGGCAGGCGCATCGTTTATCGACCAGATGTCTCAGTGGTCTGGTCTGAGCCACTGATTGCCTTGGAAATGGCAAACAACCACTCTAATCAGGCCAAGCTGAACTGTACTGAGCTGGCTCTGATGTTTTCTCTTAATATTGTCCAGTTCCAGCAACTATGGTGCATGCGTAACCAGGCCAGAACAATACAATTTCGCTTGGCTCTCTAGTATGGAAACGGTATTAGACAGCCACTATGTGTGTACTGCATTACACTGTATACAAGAGTGCAAATATGAGCCATATGCAAATAAAGAGAATTGTCCTTTCCCCCCCAATCCCCACTGGAGAAAAATTAGCATTTTCTAATTTCTACCTTTAGGTCTTTAATTCATAAAAAATATATATATGGTATGGTAATATCAGGCAGGCTTCTAACTGTGACTGGTTTGGGAGGTGATGTATGAAGTTGGAGTCCCTGTGGTAAATCAAAGTGGTGTCTTACCTGTTAATTATTTTCTCTGAATTGTTTATCAAACCCAAACCCTGAATACCTTCCTTTCCTCCTCCACTCTAGGTGTGTGTGATGTGAGCGCAGGGTTAGTAAACACAGAAGGGAGGAATATACACAGCAGACTACACAGAAGACATGCTTGGCTTGCTAAGGGCTAGCTTAGGCAACTCGCTCGTTATCTCTCCCAGAACCATCTTCTTGACCCTAACCAGTCAGGCTTCAAGACAGGTCACTCAAACGACACTGCTCTTCTCTGTGTCACGAAGGCTCTCAGCACTGCAAAAGCTGACTCTCTCGCCTCTGTTCTCATCCTTCTAGAACTATCCGCTGCCTGCGACACAATGAACCATCAGATCCTCCTCTCCACCCTCTCAGGGCTGGGTGGCTCAGGCTCTGCACACTCTTGGATTGCATCCTACCTGGCAGACCGCTCCTACCAAGTGATGTGGAGAGGATCTGTGTCTGCACCAAGTACTCTCACTACTGGTGTCCCCTTGGGCTCGGTTATAGGCCCTCTCCTCTTCACAAGCCAGTCAAAACTCACATCCACCACAAGACCATGGTGCTTGCTTTCAGGCTATGCTCAAACCCTACCCCCCAACCCGAGCACTCTGTTCTGCCACCTCTGGTCTCTTGACCTTCCCACCCCTATGGGAGGGCAGCTCCTGCTCGGCCCAGTCCAAGCTCTTCTTTGTCCTGGCACCCAAATGGTGGAACCAGCTTCCCCCTAAAGCTAGGACAGCAGAGTCCCTGCCCATCTTCTGTAAGCACCTGAAACCCTACCTCTTCAAAGAGTATCTTAAATAATCCCCCTCCTCACCACGACCCCCCCACTCCCGAGAAAAACGTTCCTGAACCAATACTTGCACTTGACTCCCCACACACCGTGGAGGTACATCCTGGAATAATAGTCTCATTATCAGAGGCATGGTTTCAACACAACCAAGTTAGCCTGGCTGGTGAGCTGAGCCAAGCCCCTGAGTTCTCAGAGTTTGTAGGGTTCCTGGAGAATGGATCGGTCCACCGCGGGGCAGGCAGCTGCTGCCAAGGCCACAGAACAGGGGTGCTGCCGCCCAAATCTAGCCAATCACAGCTCAGAATGACACAGAGGAATTATCAAAATGTACACACACAGAGATCAGGGTAGCACTGCAGAGGGGCTATTTGGCAGGTTAGCTGGACCTGTTCTCCAAAGGTCATGTGTGTGTTAACAATCACGTAAAAAGTGGAGAAAACCACAACATAATCTAGAATTGTATTGGAAATCGTTACAATGTCATTACCGTTACAATGTCATTAAATATTTTATGTATCTATCTGTTTGTGTTCAGCATTGTCTACGACATTTTGGGAAGTCAATATTGACAAGCCTAATATTCTGGAGTTAACTATTCACAGCTGTAAACTTGGCTACAGTAATAGTCACACACTTACCAAGATATGAATAATGTTCATCACGCTGCAGTTGTATCCATTCAAAGCACTTCAACTCAATAGCCTCACAGTGTATGGTGAGAAAATTTCCAAGGTTTTGAAAATTAACAGCCAACTCACTTTTCTCTCTTTGCCCAGGAACATTTATCCACATGGGGGCCATCTCCTCAACAGCTCTTCTAGTTGTGTAAACATAACGTCTGGTACATTAACAGCCTGAACTATTGTAAATGTAATCTCATTCCAAGGGGGACACACTGTAAAAACCATGCCAGACACTTTAAAAATTCCCAAGCATGTTTGGCTCTGGCTCAAACCCTGACATAAACAAAACAGCTGATCAGAAAGCTCCAGAGACACATACAGTCCACAGCTTAGTGGATATATTCCCTTCACATTATTCCTGTATATAGTAGAAGGATTTGTTACATTTACTACCACAATGATTAAAATAGAGCTTCAAAAATGGTGTGTGTATGTTTTGTTAATGTGATTAACCTCCAATAGCTATGTGGTCCCAGTAAGCTGTAAGCAGTAAGCACCTCACAACAGTGGCTCTAGTCTCGCTGGCTCCTCTCCATGGACTTTGCCATGTGCCAACAACACAATTCAAAAGGCAACAAGGACAGAAACACAAACAAACCCAAATGCCCTGTGAATTAGTCTTGGTCAACATCTGCTGGACAACAATGCTGCTCTATGCCTGACTTGGGTATCTGACACGTTATTAACCCATTCGTTACACTTCATTTACAGTCGGGTAAACAGGCAAAAGCTTAAGGTGGCCACAACAGAAAGCCTAAGATAGAGATCTGCTGCTGTTCATGACCACTATTAAGGGTCATTCCCAGACTAATTTTGTGGACCTCAGGAAGACTAAATCAAATCAAATTCATTTTTATTTGTCACCGAAAACATCAGAAGCAGACTTGACCGTGAAATGTTTGCTAAATAAAAAAAAAAGGAATTAGTAATACAATAAAATAACAATAACGAGGCTATATACAAGGAGTACCGGTACTGAGTCAATGTGCAGGGGTATGAGGTAGTTGAGGTAATTGAGGTAATATGTACATGTAGGTAGGGGTGAAAGTGACTAAGGAAACAGGATAGACAATAAACAGAGTAGCAGCAGCGTGTGTGAAAGAGTGTCTAGATATGAGTGTGTGTGGCATCAACGTGCAGGTGTGTGTGTGTGTGTGTGTGTGTGTGTGTGTGTGTGTGTGTGTGTGTGTGTGTGTGTGTGTGTGTGTGTGTGTGTGTGTGTGTGTGTGTGTGTGTGTGTGTGTGTGTGTGTGTGTGTGTGTGTGTGTGTGTGAGCATATGTAGTGTGTGTGTGTGAGCATATGTAGTGTGTGTGTCAGTGGAGGATCCTCAGAGGAGGAAGGGATGGAGCATCCTCCTCAGCAAATTTATTTGTATTTTTATGTGAAGCATCACAAAAGTTATCCTTTTTAGATAAAACTACAGTATACTAAATACATTTACGTCACCAAATAATTGATTAAAACACACTGTTTTGCACTCTGTAGGGTAGCACAATGGTGTAGCCGGGGAACAGTTAGTTTCCGTCCTTCTCTGGGTACATTGACTTCAATACAAAAGCTTGAAAACTCATGGTTCTCACACCCTTCCATAGACTTACACAGTAATTATGACAACTTCCAGAGGACGATAGCTAGCTGGCTATGGCTATCCAAAACTGGAACTCAAAAAAAAAAAAAGAAAAAAAAAATGGAACTCTTCCAAGTCAAGGGAAGCTTTTGGTTTTATTAATTTATTGCCACTGGAGCCTGCCAGTGTAACTGCTAAACTGCTTGATAACTATACACTTCACTGAATGATTGTTGCAGGTTTACTAACATGTTAGTTCTAGTAGCTATGTTGACTATGACATTAGCTAATATGGTGACAACAATGTAGGCTGTAGTGGTTTTAACAGTTATAATATGAAGGTTTCGCATCGAAGGGTGTTTTCGCCTGGTCACAGACAAGCGAAGGGAAAAGGTAAGAGGAGGAGAGCGCATAGATGTGAGAAGGAATTATACAATGTGCAAAGTGATTGTGCTGTTTGTATGTGGCTGCTATGAAAGTGAACTGTGTTTGTGTGTGATCAGGGGAGCATCCATTCTGCCAATTCTGTTGAAAAAACATTTCTTAAAACGGAAGCAAATGAAACAAACAGGGATAAACATACCTGAATTTGTCCAATAGAAACTCTTGTTTGCAACTGTTGGACTAATGATTACACCCTAGATCAGCTAGATGCAGGCAAAGGTGTACAAGTCGATATTGAATGTGTCACTGTCTGTCACCCTGTCTGTCACTCAAACTTTTCTCTAGACCTGTGAACCTGCGTTGTATACTTTCATTCATAGGCTAGGTTGTCGCAAACTCATGATGGGTATAGGAAAAATTTGAGTATCATGTAGTAGCCTAAACCTATCTACAGTTGAAGTCGGAAGTTTACATGTACTTAGGTTGGAGACATTAAAACTAATTTGTCAATCACTCCACAAATGTCTTGTGAACAAACTATAGTTTTGGCAAGTCGGTTAGGACATCTACTTTGTGCATGACACAAGTAATTTTTCCATCAATTGTTTACAGACAGATTATTTCACTTATAACTCACTATATCACAATTCCAGTGGATCAGATGATTGCATACGCTAAGTTGACTGTGCATTTAAAAGGCTTGCAAAATTCCAGAAAATTATGTCATGGCTTTAGAAGCTTCAGATAGGCCAATTGACATAATTTGAGTCAATTGGAGAAGAACCTGTGGATGTATTTAAAGGCCTACCTTCAAACTCAGTGCCTCTTTGCTTGACATCATGGGAAAATCAAAAGAAATCAGCCAAGACATCAGAAAATAATTGTACACCTCCACAAGTCTGGTTCATCATTGGGAGCAATTTCCAAATGCCTGAAGGTACCACGTTCATCTTTACAAACAATAGAACACAAGTATAAACACCATGGGACCATGCAGCCGTCATACCGCTCAGGAAGGAGACGGGTTCTGTCTCCTAGAGATGAACGTACTTTGGTGTGAAAAGTGCAAATCAATCCCAGAACAACAGCAAAGGACCTTGTGAAGCTGCTGGAGGAAACAGGTACAAAAGTATCTATATCCACAGTAAAACGAGTCCTATATCGACATAACCTGAAAGGCCGCTCAGCAAGGAAGAAGCCACTGCTCCAAAACTGCCATAAAAAATCCAGACTACGGATTGCAACTGCACATGGGGACAAAGATCGTACTTTTTGGAGAAATGTTCTCTGGTCTGATGAAACAAAAATAGAACTGTTCGGCCATAATGACCATCGTTATCGGGGGTGGTAGCATCATGTTGTGGTTGTGCATTGCTGCAGGAGGGACTGGTGCAGTTCACAAATAGATGGCATCATGAGGGAGGAAAATGATGTAGATATATTGAAGCAACATCGCAAGACAGGAAGTTAAAGCTTGGTCGCAAATGGGTCTTCCAAATGGACAATGACCCCAAGCATACTTCCAAAGTTGTGGCAAAATGTCTTAAGGACAACAAAGTCCAGGTATTGGAGTGGCCATCACAAAGCCCTGACCTCAATCCCATAGAAGATTTCTGGGCAGAACTGAAAAAGCATGTGCGAGCAAGGAGGCCTATAAACCTGATTCAGTTCCACCAGCTCTGTCAGGAGGAATGGGCCAAAATTCACCCAACGTATTGTGGGAAGCTTGTAGAAGGCTACCCGAAACGTTTGACCCAAGTTAAACAATTTAAAGGCAATGCTACCAAACACTAATTGAGTGTATGTAAACTTCTGACCCACTGGGAATGTGATGAAAGAAATACAAGCTCAAATAAATCATTCTCTCTTCTATTATTCTGACATTTCACATTCTTAAAATAAAGTGGTGATCCTAACTGACGTAAGACAGGGAATTTTTATTATGATTAAATGTCAGAAATTGTGAAATACTGAGTTTAAATGTATTTGGCCAAGGTGTATGTAAACTTTCGACTACAACTGTATGTTACGTTGAGCTGGTTGAATGGAATATGAATGACAGTCATCCAATATGCTGTAATAGAAATAAGGCCATGCCACTGGTGGGTGTGTGTGTATGTTTGTGATGGAGTGTCAGTGTAGTATGTGTGAGTGTGTGGCTAGAGTCTAGTAAGTGTGCATAGAGCCAGTGCAAGAGAGTAAGTGCAAAATAAGTATAAAAAATTTAGAAATAAATAAAGCGGGTCAATGCAATAGTCCGGGTAGCCACTTGATAAACTGTTCAGCAGTCTTTTGGCTTGAGGGTAGAAGCTGTTCAGGAGCCTTTTGGTCCCAGACTTGGCGCTCCTATACTGCTTGCCGTGCGGTAGCAGAGAGAACAGTCTATGACTAGGTTGGCTGGAGTCTCTGACCATTTTTAGGGCATTCCTCTGACACCGCCTGGTGTCGTGGCCCTGGATGGCAGGGAGCTCGGCCACAGTGATATACTGGGCTGTACATTAGTGGCCAAAAGTTTTGAGAATGACACAAATATTAATTTCCACAAAGTTTGCTGCTTCAGTGTCTTTAGATATTTTTGTCAGATGTTACTATGGAATACTGAAGTATAATTAAAAGCATTCCATAGGTGTCAAAAGCTTTTATTGACAATTACATGAAGTTGATGCAAAGAGTCAATATTTGCAGTGTTGACCATTCTTTTTCAAGACCTTTGCAATCTGCCCTGGCATGCTGTCAATTAACTTATGGGCCACATCCTGACTGATGGCAGCCAATTCTTGCATAATCAATGCTTGGAGTTTGTCAGAATTTGTGGGGTTTTGTTTGTCCACCCGCCTCTTGAGGATTGACCACAAGTTCTCAATGGGATTAAGGTCTAGGGAGTTTCCTGGCCATGGACCCAAAATATCGATGTTTTGTTCCCCGAGCTACTTAGTTATCACTTTTGCCTTATGGCAAGGTGCTCCATCATGCTGGAAAAGGCATTGTTCGTCACCAAACTGTTCCTGGATGGTTGGGAGAAGTTGCTCTCGGAGGATGTGTTGGTACCATTCTTTATTCATGGCTGTGTTCTTAGGCAAAATTGTGAGTGAGCCCACTCCCTTGGCTGAGAAGCAACCCCACACATGAATGGTCTCAGGATGCTTTACTGTTGGCATGACACAGAACTGATGGTAGCGCTCACCTTGTCTTCTCAGGACAAGCTTTTTTCCGGATGCACCAAACAATCGGAAAGGGGATTCATCAGAGAAAATGACTTTACCCCAGTCCTCAGCAGTCCAATCTCTGTACCTTCTGCAGAATATCAGTCTGTTCCTGATGTTTTTCCTGGAGAGAAGTGGCTTCTTTGCTGCCCTTCTTGACACTAGGCCATCCTCCAAAAGTCTTCGCCTCACTGTGCGTGCAGATGCACTCGCACCTGCCTGCTGCCATTACTGAGCAAGCTCTGTACTGGTGGTGCCCCAATCCTGCAGCTGAATCAACTTTAGGAGACGGTCCAGGCGCTTGCTGGACTTTCTTGGGCGCCCTGAAGCCTTCTTCACAACAATTGAACCGCTCTCCGTGAAGTTCTTGATGATCCGATAAATGGTTGATTTAGGTGCAATCTTACTGGCAGCAATATCCTTGCCTGCGAAGCCCTTTTTGTGCAAAGCAATAATGACGGCATGTGTTTCCTTGCAGGTAACCATGGATGACAGAGGAAGAATAATGATTCCAAGCACCACCCTCCTTTTGAAGCTTCCAGTCTGTTATTCAAACTCAATCAGCATGACAGAGTGATCTCCAGCCTTGTCCTCGTCAACACTCACACCTGTGTTAACGAGAGAATCACTGACATGATGTCAACTTGTCCTTTTGTGGCAGGGCTTAAATGCAGGGAAAATGTTTTTTGGGGATTCAGTTAATTTGCATGGCAAAGAGGGACTTTGCAATTAATTGCAATTCATCTGATCACTCTCCATAACATTCTGGAGTATATGCAAATTGCCATCATACAAACTGAGGCAGCAGACTTTGTGAAAATTAATATTTGTGTAATTCTCAAAACTTTTGGCCACGACTGTACACACTACTCTCTGTAGCACCTTACGATCAGATGCAAAGCAGTTGCCATACCAAGCAGTGATGCAGCCAGTTAAGATGCTCTCAATGGTGCAGCTGTAGAACTTTTTGACGACCTGTGGGCCAATGCCAAATCTTTTCAGCCTCCTGAGGGGGAAGAGGTGTTGTTGTACCTTCTTCACCACTGTGTTAGTGTGTGTGGACCATGATTGGTCCTTAGTGATGTGGACACAGGAACTTGAAGCTCTCGACACACTCCACTACAGCCCCATCAATGTGAATGAGGGCGTGCTCGGCCATCCGTTTCCTGTAGTCTACGATCAGCTCCTTTGTCTTTCTGACGTTGAAGGAGAGGTTGTTGTTCTGGCACCAAATTGCCAGGTATATGACTTCCTCCCTGTAGGCTGTCTCAACATCGTGGGTGATCATAGTTGTGCACGCCCACGCAGTCGTGGGTGAACAGGCAGTACAGGAGTGGTCTAAGCACACACCCCTGAGGGGCCCCCGTGTTGAGGGTCAGCGTGACAAATGCGTTGTTGCCTACCCTCACCACATGGGGGTGGCCCGTCAGGAAGTCCAGGATTCAGTTGCAGAGGGAGGTGTTCAGTCCCAGGGTCCTTAGCTTAGTGACGAGCTTGGAGGGCACTTTGGTGTTGTACACTGAGCTGTAGACAATCAACAGCATTTTCACGTAGGTATTCCATTTGTCCATGTGGGAAAGGCAGTGTGGAGTGCAATAGAGATTGCGCCATCTGTGGATCTGTTGGGGCGGTATGCGAATTGGAGTGGGTCTAGGGTATCAGGGAGAATGCTGTTGATGTGAGCCATGACCAGCTTTTGAAAGCACTTCATGGCTACCGACGTGAGTGCTACGGGGTGGTAATCATTTAGGCAGGTTACCTTTGCTTCCTTGGGCACAGGAACTATGGTGGTCTGCTTGAAACCTGTAGGTATTACAGATTCAGTTAGGGAGAGGTTGAAAATGTCAGTGAAAACACTTGCCAGTTGGTCAGCGCTTGCTTTGAGTACACGTCCTGGTAATCCGTCTGGTCCCACAGCTTTGTGAATGTTGACCTGTTTAAAGGTCATGCTCACATCGGCTACCGAGAGCGTTATCACAGAGTCATCCAGAACAGCTGGTACTCTCGTGCATGTTTCAGTGTTGCTTGCCTCAAAGCGAGCATAAAAGGCATTTTGCTCATCTGGTAGGCTTGCGTCACTGGGCAGCTCACGTCTGGGTTTCCCTTTTGTAGTCCATAGATAGCCTGCAGAGTTCTGTCTTACTATCCAGGTCTGTACCCAAACAATTCGAACCTCTACTTTTAAAAATACATCTTTCCACAAACAAGTCTCTCACTGTTGCCGCTTGCTATAGACCACCCTCTGCCCCCAGCTGTGCCCTGGAGACCATATGTGAATTGATTGCCCCCCATCTATCTTCAGAGCTCGTGCTGCTAGGTGACCTAAACTGGGACATGTTTAACACCCCGGCCATCCTACAATCTAAGCTTGATGCCCTCAATCTCACAAAAATGATCAATGAACCCACAAGGTACAACTCCAAATCCATAAACAGGGGCACCCTCATAGATATCATCCTGACCAACTTGCCCTCCAAATACACCTCTGCTGTTTTCAACCAAGATCTCAGCGATCACTGCCTCATTGCCTGCATTCATAATGGGTCTGCGGTCAAACGACCACCAATCCTCATTGTCAAACGCCCCCTAAAAATCTTCAGCAAGCAGGCCTTTCTAATCGACCTGGCACGGGTATCCTGGAAGGATATTGACCTCATCCTGTCAGTAGAGGATGCCTGGTTATTCTTTAAAAGTGCCTTCCTCACCATCTTAAATAAGCATGCCCCATTCAAAAAAAATTGCACCAGGAACAGATATAGCCCTTGTTTCTCTCGAGACCTGACTGCCCTTGACCAGCACAAAAACATACTATGGCGTTCTGCATTACAATTGAACAGCCCCTGTGATATGCAACTTTTCAGGGAAGTTAGGAACAAATATACACAGGCAGTTAGGAAAGCTAAGGCTAGCTTTTTCAAGCAGAAATTTGCATCCTGTAGCACAAACTCAAAAAAGTTCTGGGACACTAAAGTCCATGGAGAACAAGAGCACCTCCTCCCAGCTGCCCACTGCACTGAGGCTAGGAAACACTGTCACCACCGATAAATTCACAATAACTGAGAATTTCAATAAGCATTTCTCTACAGCTGGCCATGCTTTCCACCTGGCTACCTCTACCCCGGTTAACAGCCCTGCGCTCCCCACAGCAACTCGCCCAAACCTCCCCCACTTCTCCTTCACCCAAATCCAGATAGCTGATGTTCTGAAAGAGCTGCAAAATCTGGACCACTACAAATCAGCCGGGCAAGACAATCTGGACCCTCTCTTTCTAAAATGATCTGCTGAAATTGTTGCAACTCCTATTACTAGCCTGTTCAACCTCTCTTTCGTATCGTCTGAGATTCCCATAGATTGGAAAACTGCCGCGGTCATCCCCCTCTTCAAAAGGGTAGGCACTCTAGAACCAAACTGCTACAGACGTATATCTATATATATCTGCCTTTCTAAGGTCTTCGAAAGCCAAGTTAACAAACAGATTACCGACCATTTCGAATCCCACCGTACCATCTCCGCTATGCAATCTGGTTTCAGAGCTGGTCATGGGTGCACCTCAGCCACGCTCAAGGTCCTAAACGATATCATAACCGCCATCGATAAAAGACATTACTGTGCAGCCGTATTCATCGACCTGGCTAAGGCTTTCGACTCTGTCAATCACAACATTCTTATTGGCAGACTCAACAGCCTTGGTTTCTCAAATGATTGCTTCGCCTGGTTCACCAACTACTTCTCTGATAGAGTTCAGTGTGTCAAATTGGAGGGCCTGTTGTCCGGACCTCTGGCAGTCTCTATGGGGGTGCCACAGGGTTCAATTCTCGGGCTGACTCTCTTCTCTGTATACATCAATGATGTCACTTTTGCTACTGGTGATTCTTTGATCCCCCTCTACGCAGACAACACCATTCTGTATACCTCTGGCCCTTCTTTGGACACTGTGTTAACTAACCTCTAGATGAGCTTCAATGCCATACAACTCTCCTTCCGTGGCCTCCAACTGCTCTTAAATACAAGTAAATCTAAATGCATGCTCTTCAACCGACCGCTGCCTGCACCTGCCCACCCGTCGAGCATTACTACTCTGGACGGTTCTGACTTAGAATATGTGGACAACTACAAATACCTCGGTGTCTGGCTAGACTGTAAACTCTCCTTCCAGACTCACATTAAGCATCTCCAATCCAAAATTAAATCTATAATCGGCTTCCTATTTCACAACAAAGCATCCTTCACTCATGCTGCCAAACATACCCTCGTAAAACTGACCATCCTACCGATCCTCTACTTCGGCGATGTCATTTACAAAATAGCCTCCAACACTCTTCTCAACAAATTGGATACAGTCTATCACAGGGCCATCCGTTTTTTCACCAAAGCCCCATATACTACCCACCACTGCGACCTGTACGCTCTCGTTGGCTGGCCTTCGCTTCATACTCATCGCCAAACCCACTGGCTCCAGGTCATCTACAACAAATCTCTGCTAGGTAAAGCACCGCCTTATCTCAGATCACTGGTCACCATAGCAGCACCCACCCGTAGCACGCGCTCCAGCAGGTATATCTCACTGGTCACCCCCAAAGCCAATTCTTCCTTTGGCCACCTCTCCTTCCAGTTCTCTGCTGCCAATGACTGGAACGAACTGCAAAAATCACTAAAGCTGGAGACTCTTACCTCCGTCAGTAGCTTTAAGCACCAGCTGTCAGAGCAGCTCACAGATCACTGCACCTGTACATACAGTGGGGCAAAAAAGTATTTAGTCAGCCACCAATTGTGCAAGTTCTCCCACTTAAAAAGATGAGAGAGGCCTGTAATTTTCATCATAGCCTGTAATATTCAACTATGACAGACAAAATGAGAAAAAAAATTCCAGAAAATCACATTGTAGGATTTTTAATGAATTTATTTGCAAATTATGGTGGAAAATAAGTATTTGGTCAATAACAAAAGTTTATCTCAATACTTTGTTATATACCCTTTGTTGGCAATTACAGAGGTCAAACGTTTTCTGTAAGTCTTCACAAGGTTTTCACACACTGTTGCTGGTACTTTGGCCCATTCCTCCATGCAGATCTCCTCTAGAGCAGTGATGTTTTGGGGCTGTTGCTGGGAAACACGGACTTTCAACTCCCTCCAAAGATTTTCTATGGGGTTGAGATCTGGAGACTGGCTAGGCCACTCCAGGACCTTGAAATGCTTCTTACGAAGCCACTCCTTCGTTGCCCAGGCGGTGTGTTTGGGATCATTGTCATGCTGAAAGACCCAGCCACGTTTCATATTCAATGCCCTTGCTGATGGAAGGAGGTTTTCACTCAAAATCTCACGATACATGGCCCCATTCATTCTTTCCTTTACACGGATCAGTCGTCCTGGTCCCTTTGCAGAAAAACAGCCCCAAAACATGATGTTTCCACCCCCATGCTTCACAGTAGGTATGGTGTTCTTTGGATGCAACTCAGCATTCTTTGTCCTCCGAACACGACGAGTTGAGTTTTTACCATAAAGTTATATTTGTTTCATCTGACCATATGACATTCTCCCAATCTTTTTCTGGATCATCCAAATGCTCTCTAGCAAACTTCAGACGGGCCTGGACATGTACTGGCTTAAGCATGGGGACACGTCTGGCACTGCAGGATTTGAGTCCCTGGCGGCGTAGTGTGTTACTGATGGTAGGCTTTGTTACTTTGGTCCCAGCTCTCTGCAGGTCAATCACTAGGTCCCCCCGTGTGGTTCTGGGATTTTTGCTCACCGTTCTTGTGATCATTTTGACCCCACGGGGTGAGATCTTGCGTGGAGCCCCAGATCGAGGGAGATTATCAGTGGTCTTGTATGTCTTCCATTTCCTAATAATTGCTCCCACAGTTGATTTCTTCAAACCAAGCTGCTTACCTATTGCAGATTCAGTCTTCCCAGCCTGGTGCAGGTCTACAATTTTGTTTCTGGTGTCCTTTGACAGCTCTTTGGTCTTGGCCATAGTGGAGTTCGGAGTGTGACTGTTTGAGGTTGTGGACAGGTGTCTTTTATACTGATAACAAGTTCAAACAGGTGCCATTAATACAGGTAACGAGTGGAGGACAGAGGAGCCTCTTAAAGAAGAAGTTACAGGTCTGTGAGAGCCAGAAATCTTGCTTGTTTGTAGGTGACCAAATACTTATTTTCCACCATAATTTGCAAATAAATTCATTAAAAATCCTACAATGTGATTTTCTGGATTTTTTTTCCTCATTGTGTCTGTCATAGTTGAAGTGTACCTATGATGAAAATTACAGGCCTCTCTTATCTTTTTAAGTGGGAGAACTTGCACAATTGGTGGCTGACTAAATACTTTTTTGCCCCACTGTAACATCTAAACCAGGCCAGAACTTGTCCGTGTAGACCAATTTGGGTTTCCAATCTCTCCAAAAGAATGTGGTGATCGATGGTATCAAAGGCAGCACTAAGGTCTAGTAGCACGAGGACAGATGCAGAGCCTCGGTCTGACGCCATTAAAAGCTTTGAAAGCTCATTTACCACCTTCACAAGTGCAGTCTCAGTGCTATGATGGGCACTAAAACCAGACCGAATTTATAGCACGACTTTTGATGCTCCTTGGTTGGGGTCTGAGCAGATTATTTGTTGTGATTGCAAACGTAATAAAATGGTGGTCCGATAGTCCAGGATTATGAGGAAAAACATTAAGATCTACAACATTTATTCCATGGGACAAAACTAGGTCCAGAGTATGACTTAGGCAGTGAGTAGGTCCAGAGACATGTTGGACAAAACCCACTGAGTCAATGATGGCTCCGAAAGCCTTTTGGAGTGGGTCTGTGGACTTTTCCATGTGAATATTAAAATATTATCTGCTATGACTACAAGGTCCGATAGGAATTCAGGGAACTCAGTGAGGAACGCTGTATATGGCCCAGGAGGCCTGTAAACAGTAGTTATAAAAAGTGATTGAGTAGGCTGCATAGATTTCATGACTAGAAGCTCAAAAGACGAAAACTTCTTTTTTTTGTTGTAAATTGACATTTGCTATCGTAAATGTTAGCAACACCTCCGCCTTTGCGGGATGCACGGGGGATATGGTCACTAGTGTAACCAGGAGGTGAGGCCTCATTTAACACAGTAAATTCATCAGGCTTAAGCCATGTTTCAGTCAGGCCAATCACATCAAGATTATGATCAGTGATTAGTTCATTGACTATAACTGCCTTTGAAGTGAGGGATCTAACATTAAGTAGCCCTATTTTGAGATGTGATGTATCACAATCTCTTTCAATAATGGCAGGAATGGAGGAGGTCTTTATCCTAGTGAGATTGCTAAGGCGAACACCGCCATGTTTAGTTTTGCCCAACCTAGGTCGAGGCACAGACACGGTCTCAATGGGGATAGCTGAGCTGACTACACTGGGATAGCTGAGCTGACTACGCTAACACCAAACACTCCCCAAACATATGTAAGAAGGTACTCTGGTCAGATGAGACTAAAATTTAGCTTTTTGGCCATCAAGGAAAATGCTTTGTCTGGCGCAAGAAAAGAGTCACATCACCACTTCTAACTTGAAAGAGTCAAAGTGTCATGAGATCAAATCTGATAAAGGAATAATCTATGGTGGCAGCATCATGCTGTGGGGATGTTTTTCATCGGCAGGGACTGGGAAACTGGTCAGAATTGAAGGAATGATGGATGGCGCTAAATACAGGGAAATTCTTGAGGGAAACCTGTTTCAGTCTTCCAGAGATTTGAGACTGGTACGGAGGTTCACCTTCCAGCAGGACAATGACCCTAAGCATATTGCTAAAGCAACACTTGAGTGGTTTAAGGGGAAACATTTAAATGTCTTGGAATGGCCTAGTCAAAGCCCAGACCTCAATCCAATTGAGAATCTGTGGTATGACTTAAAGATTGCTGTACACCAACGGAACCCATCCAACTTGAAGGAGCTGGAGCAGTTTTGCCTTGAAGAATGGGCAAAAACTCCCAGTGGCTAGATGTGCCAAGCTTATAGAGACATACCCCAAGAGATTTGCAGCTGTAAAATAGGAAAATTGCCAAGGGGGGTGAATACCTTTGCAAGCCACTGTACCCCCCATATTCCCTTACATTATGTTCATGTCTTTTTGGTTGTGCAACAATGTGCAGCAACAATACATGTGTGGGTGCTCATGTGGCTACTTCAGCTCTCCATGCAGAACACTGGGTCTGCACACAGGCATGCAGGGTTTCTTCCTTCCTATCTATAATACATTGTGTTCTTGTATACTCCCTGTAGACCCAGACAGGATAGGGAGCCTGATGTTTATGCAGTTGCCATGGCAAGGGCTGTCCTTTGGAGAAGAGCAAGGGAGGTGTCGCACGATCCACATCATCCTTTCAGGGATATCAGACAAGCTTGGGTGTCAACCACAGAAATACCATCTCTCCTCTCTGTAGTTTACTGGGCGAGTGCGGTGGTGAGAGAGGAGCGAAGAGAAGTCACGCGTCACATCAATCCAGAGAGAATTCATTTTTTGCATTCATTATAGTGATAGCTGCTGAACTTACTGAAATACAAATATTCCCATTATTGTGGGACGGGTCCCACTGTAACAAATGTGATATGAAATCTGTATTTTTAGCTCCTTATTTGTTTGCATTTTGAAGGTCAAAGTCTTCCCTGCTTTCATTACAGATTGTATTCCCTGCAAGACAACATGAATATAATGTATGCCAAAGAATAAGCTTTCTCATACTGTACAGAGAGATCCTTGATGAAAACCTGCTCCAGAGCGCTCAGGACCTTACACTAGGGCGAAGGTTCACCTTCGAACAGGACAACGACCCTAAGTACACAGCCAAGACAATGCAGGAGTGGCTTCAGGACAAGTCTCTGAATGTCCTTGAGTGGCCCAGCCAGAGCCCAGACTTGAACCCGATCGAACATCTCTGGAGAGAGCTGAAAATAGCTGTGCAGCGACGCTCCCCATCCAACCTGACAGAGCTTGAGAGGATCTGCAGAGAAGAATGGGAGAAGCTCCCCAAATACAGGTGTGCCAAGTTTGTAGCGTCATATCCAAGAAGACTCAAGGCTGTATTCGCTGCCAAAGTTGCTTCAATTAAGTACTGAGTAAAGGGTCTGAATAGTTATGGAAATGTGATAGTTTTTTTATTTTTAATAAATTAGGGGGAAAAAATGTTTAAATCAATTTTAGAATAAGGCTATAACGTAACAAAATGTGGAAAAGTCAAGGGGTCTGAATACTTTCCGAAGGCACTGTCTATCCTTAGACATTCAACAGTACTTTACAAGGTCGCTTTTATTAAAGGCCATGCAATTGGACTAATTATCAATTAACAGATTTAATGCTCTCTGGCCTAAATTAATCAGTAATACATATGGCAAGTGTTTATGTACACATGGGATTTTGACTGTTGCCAATAAAGAAAGAATTGAGTCTCCCACACGCAAGTAATTTCCCTTAAAGGTCCAATGCATTAATCTTTACTGTCCTTTCAATGGTACAACAACATTTATTTTTGGATACGCACATGAAACCGATTAAAAACATTTTAAAAAGCTCTCAATAACATTCCCATTCCGCCAAAGGGGCTTGGCAAGAGTAGAATCAAATGTACACCTTGACATGTCGTGTTTGGTGTAGGCCCATAAAGTCAAGGAGTTGAAACTCTCCAAAATATGCTCCTTAATTCATGGTGCACATTTGGCACTGCCTCTCGGCTCTGTTTCTCTGCACATTTGTCTTCATCTCTGGCTGGCTGCTGAGTTGGGCCTGGCCGCCAGCTCCTCTCTTCTTGTTTGATGATTAAATACATTTTGATTTGACGAACTAGCTGTGTTGTAAACTTCCTGTGCGGTTGCAACTAGTCAGGTCTGTGTTCATTCTCCACCTCCGCTCCCCAAAGGCCTTCTGGGAACGGCTATATTATCCCTGCAAATTAGCCAGGTTAACCCCGCCTCTGCTCTGGCTCCACTCTTTTTTAACCCCTCATTTTTCACTGTGTCTAGACTCTGAAACTGGGGATCTGGTTGTCTCGAACACCCTGCTCCCCACCCCCCTGCCCAGGGAGATTCTTCTAGCTAGCCCCAGTGAATATTAAACAGCAGTGACTGCAGGAATGCTAGCCTGCTGAATTGGCAGCAGATGTTGTTGGAGTAGGTTAAAGGGCAATTCCGCCACTTTTCAACCTCATATTCATTATGTCCAGCACAATATCAGTGTCTACACGTATGAAAACTGTGCGTTTCTATTATCTGTGGTTAAAAAGATAAGAATAAATGTCCTAAAAATGCTTCTCTGTGATATCACAAGGTAGGATTACAAAACAAACAAAAAGTGATTTTCAAAACCTCCTGCTCCTCCCATCACTGTGAATGAATGTCATAGTGTTTGAAAACCACTGTTTTTAAAATGTTTTAACTTTTGATGATGTCATTGGGTAGAACTTTATAACGTTGGCCTCCCGAGTGGCGCAGTGGTCTAAGGCAATGCATCACATGCAGTGCTAGAGGTGTTACTACAGACACGGGTTCATTTCCTGGGCTGTGCCACAACCGGCTGTGGCCGAGAGTCTCATAGGACGGTGCACAATTGGCCCAGCGTCATTCAGGTTAGGGGAGGGTTTGGCCGATGGGGCTTTACTCAGCTCATCGTGCTCTAACAACTCCTTGTGGCGGGCCAGGTGCCTGTGGGCTGACCCCGGCTGCCAGTGACACATTGGTGCGGCTGGCTTCCAGGTTAATGTTAAGGAGCGCAGTTAGGTGGGTCATGTTTCAGAGGATGCATGACTCCACCTTTGCCTCTCCTGAGCCCATTAGAGAGTTGCAGTGATGAGACAAGATTGAAAAAGGGGGTAAAATAAAAAGTATTTTTACACCGTTTTCACATACGTAGACCCTGGTATTGCACTGGAGATAATGAAAATGAGGTTGAAGTGTTTTGTCTTCAAATTGAGCAAAACATGGCATAGCAGACTACTCTTCGGGTGGAATCTCCACGAAGTTGAGGGTGCGGCGATATGGCCCCGGTGACTTTTCTTCACTGGTGGCTAAACACTCCACCAGGCTTTAATGGTCACTGATGAGGGGTCTTCAGGAAACAAGTTCCGAAGGGAGAGACTCCTTAAAAGTCTGAATACAATGGGGATTGAGTCTACGTAGAGCACTTGCGCCTTGCCCTGCCCCCGTTGTAGGTGATGGAGGAAAAACAATTCAGAGTTGAATTGGTGGATAACCTTCTTACAGGCATGGAGTAGTATCAATGTGCTCCATATGTTAACCCCCTTTATGTAAGACCAAAGCTTTCATCCAGATAATCAAAGACAGGTCGGTTTTGTCTGCACGGTTTGCATATTTTCGGCTCAGATGTCTTACGTCAGGTAACTGGCAGTTCCATTTGGGACTAGATCGGCACCAACATGTATAATGTGATCACAAAACTACATGGGATTCAAGTCGAAACAAATGGAAAATACAAGTTACCTGCTTGGTCTGTCAATGCTGAGAGGAACCAGACCTAGGTGTCTGGGGCAAGATGAATGACTGGCGCTCCATGAAAATGATTTCGTAGTTTGTTCCAAATACTAAAAACCAGCCATACCTCCAGGCTACGGCTACCTAGCTACATAAACTGTGACATGTGTTATTTTTTTAGTTCAAGCCTAAATGATGATAGTCTGGACTTCTGGTGTTCTGGCTCCATGTCTTATGAGGCGGATGATGAAGAATTGACAAATAACTGAAATAAAAGTAAATGAGTGTAAATCAGAAAGATATGTTGAAACGCATTCTTAAAAACAATGAACCTCCTTCATTCCATCGGCATACAGGTAAACCACAGCAGCCTAAGCTTGGATATCCACTGCAAAGGCATCATACAATGACATTTAGGTCGAAAGTAAGACTTAACATGGGGTACTCATTGTTCAACTCCAATGAAGCCATGATAAGAGCTGGGCGATATGAACAAAAATCCATATCGCAATTAATTACCTGAATTGGTGCACTAACAATAAATAGATCGACAAGTTTATAACAATGTGCACCAGTTTTTTTTATTATCCTTTAAACTAATAATACTACTTTGATTGTTGTAGCCATCTAATGTCCCATTAACAATCACCCATATTAGCAAACTTATTTCATTTCAAACTTCACATTTCTCTAGTATAGGCTACTTATCGTAATGAACGATATCAGCAAAATGCCTGCGATAGGTGATCGGTATGGTCGGTGTCGATCATTTTCGGATTATCATCCCAGCTCTAGCCATGATCCTTTCAGGCCATCTGCCAAGAGTCCAATAAGGATAATGGATAGATCTGTGTAAGCCCTGGACTGACAATAAAGTCCCTATGCTGAAAACGATGCAAACACGCTGTAATGCAAATGAAAGCCACAGCAAATCCTGCCCAATTCCAAGTGTTACCTTCTGAAGTTGATTAATTGAACACTTGAGGAAAAAAAGGGCAACCTTTTACCAGCTTTGATTAAGACTCTCTTCGCAGAGATGTTGGAAAATCAAGTGAAAAATATAACTTTTTATCAATAGATCAGAGGCAACATTATCATCACTAGGATAATTTCCATAGAAAATAAAAGATGTGATCTATAAAAGGGCCTAATATTAATGGGAAAGTAACCAGGGTCTCAAAACAGCAAAATACATAAGATTCAAACACGGAACACTAATGAGTGGTAGTGTAACATTCTCTCAGTTATACACACCAAATGGGGACTGAAGATACGAGGGGCCAAAAAACACAAGGGGTTGGGGAAGGGGGGCACATTCCCTTATCGAGACAATGCTGGAGTTATGGTATTTTCTTAGGGACTTTGGGACTATGTGCTGTTAAGATGACCCCTATAAAGAGAGAGGGATGCCCACTTTGTTCACCCCTGAGGCCTGCCAGTCGTGCCCCCCAGCGGAAAGGGGCCCCATCATTTATTATTGGTTCCCCTCTTGTTAAGGAAATACTTTTTCAATAGCCCTCTGGGCTTTGTATATTTGTACGGCCTTTATTTTCTTCCTTGATTCAACCCACCTTTTCTTCTATGTATTTGCTGTATAAACACCAGCTCAGTCCTCAGCTTCCACCCAGGGTTGAAAACATTTTAAAAATGACTTTTCTTCCCATTGAAGACAGTGTTTATTTGCCCTGGCGATCTGGTTGGGATAAGAGTATTTTGGGGGTACCTATGAGTAGGCGAGAGCTGAATTGAAGCATATAAACTGACCTGGTTACCATTACATAACAGGCAGTACAACATAACAGCCAATACAACATCACAGGCAGTACAACAGAAAAGGCAGTACAACATGTTGTACTGCCTGTTACATTGTACTGTCCGTTATGTTTTGTTGTACTGCCTGTTCTGTTATACAGCCTGTTATGTTGTACTGCCTCGTATGTTGTGTTTTACTGCCTGTTACGTTGTACTGAATATTACGTTTTACCGCCTGTAATGTTGTACTGCCTGTTATATTATGTTGTCCTGCCTGTTATGTTATACTGCCTGTTATGTTATGTTGTACTGCCTGTTATGTTATGTTATGTTGTACTGCATTTTATGTTATGTTGTACTGCCTGTTATGTTATACTGCCTGTTATGTTATACTGCCTGTTATGTTATGTTGTACTGCCTGTTATGTTATGTTGTACTGCATTTTATGTTATGTTGTACTGCCTGTTATGTTGTGCTGCCTGTTATGTTGTGCTGCCTGTTATGTTGTACTGCCTGTTATGTTATGTTATGTTGTACTGCCTGTTATGTTGTACTCCCTATTCTGTTTTACTGCATGTTCTGTTGTACTGGCTGTTATGTTGTACTGCCTGTTCTGTTATTTTGTTCTGCCTTTTATGCTCTGTTGTACTGCCTGTTATGTTGTACTGCCTGTTATGTTATGTTGTACTGCCTGTTACATTGTACAGCCTGTTATATTCTGTTGTACTGCCTGTTATGTTGTGTTGTACTGCCTATAACTGAGAATATGAGCTGTGTCGTGTCTTTGGCTATGCCGGATTAAGTGATATGATATGCTATTCTATAAAATAATTTCTCTGTAATTAATATTACCTGATTATGCTAATCAGGTAAATGTAATTAACTAGAAAGTCGGGGCACCACGAAATAATGTTTATAGAGCTGTTATCTTCCGAATAAACTCTTAAAGACCTAGTAATCTTTTACATCAATAGCAGTCAATATTTAATCGTCATCTTATTTAGTCTCATCTGAAAGTTGTAAATTCTTGGTTATCTTCACAAACCCTGGCTAACAAGTTGAATCAGCAAAACAAAATTTGGTTGAATTATTTATTTACTAAATACCTAAATAATCACACAGAATTACATCTACACAGAATGGATCATACATTGATTACAAATGATGTCATAAAGGAAAACATCCCTAGCGGACGGAACAGATATGACAGCTAGTTACACAAAGAAAGGGGGTTGGGTTTGAGTGAAAGAGCGGGAAGACTGATGAGCAAAAAGGTTTTGTGTCTCTATCGGGCCGTAGGCAGCTATGCTATCGTAAATACAGTATCTTATGCATTCTAAATAACCGCCCATTTGAAAAAGGAAAATGCAATAAATATTTACTCTGACCTGCGCTTCGGTAGATTGATCGTAGATAGGAGCATGGATCTCTGGTCCTCTGAAGAATGTCTAGTGGTCAACTTGAGCATGGTAGAATGGATACTCTGTCCGTCCTCTCCTAGCCCACGTTTAGCGGGCGGAGAGGGTATCACTTCTTTACTGAATAAGAGTTCAAAGTTCATACCAAGTTGCCATACTTTTAAGCTCATGCTATATTCTGGCTGGTAGAGTTGAAATTCATCCTTTCGGCGTGTTGACCGTCATCTTCACGTTGAAATTCGATGCTAATTTTGTTAGGTTATTATCTGAGCCCTTTTAACGTAGGACCGTCGTCCTAAGGTCCTCGGAACAGGAAGTTACATTTTTGTCAACGGGTTTATATAGTGGTGAAAGAAGAGCTTGTTTCATAGTTTACAACCCATTTCTGTTCACTTGGGCGGGGCATCTGAGTGAGCAGTGGTGTTCTTCTGACAAACCGTTCTCTCATTAAGAAGCTAAAAATTACATTTCATCTTTTCACAAATAGTTTCATATTTCAACATTTAAATTGCACAACAATTCCATGTGAATCTGATAACTAGAATGTGTAGATTTTCCAAGATACAGTTTATGTCGTCCTATCATCAGTAATTATGTCTCAGACGCCAACTGAACTGACATCATATTCATTAAGTCCCAATGCATAATTTCAACTGGTTGGATTACCGAAATATTGTCCCGTTTCCCATCTTTTGATGTCACCAGACTCTCCATGTTAACGAAGGGATTTTCAATAGTCACATCGGTAGAGTAGAGAGAGGAAAAAGGGGAAAGGTATTTATGGGGGTCATAAACCTCCCCCATCAGGACAACTTCATGACAGCTGGGAACCCTGTGAGGTGAGATGGAAGGTGTGTATGGTGAGACTTTGGAATAGACTGTTGGATATGCCAACTGCCAGAATGGCAATGGGATCGATCCATAGGGGGAGCCTGGGCAACTGAAATGTCTGACCTTTTTCAACAGTCTGACTGTGAACATCTGTACAAAAACCAAAGTAACGGAGACATAGATATTATAAACAACTGTAAGTGCAATATGAAAAAAATGGGTGGAGGAGATTAATCATAAACCCAAATTGAGAACCTTTTGTTTGATTAAGGGTGAATTTGTGGGTGAGAGATATATTATGTATAACTTACCTAAAAGTAAGAGATCGCTATGTGCACAGGTAAGATCAGGGATATTGCCTCTGCATATTGAAACAGGTAAGATCAGGGATATTGCCTCTGCATATTGAAACATAAGATCAGGGATATGTCTCTGCATATTGAAACAGGTCGGTATTGTGGTGAAATGGAAGAGGAAAGACTATGTAACTATTATGACCTCGAAGAATGAAACTAATTTTATCCTCTATTGCCCTTTCTACCACAATATACGTTTGCTCTTATTCCAGAAAGCACACCAGTTGTACCCTGGCATTTTGTGGCTGAGCGATGAGGAGAAACTAAAATGTTTTTTTGTCCATTGTGTATTTCTGTTTGTGGAATATTTAGATAAAGCCTGGAATAAAAGAAAAAGGGCTACCTATAATTAAATTCTAAAAATATTTAGCTTCTATGTGATAAATGGTACGTGTGTACAGTGGCTTGCGAAAGTATTCACCTCCCTTGGCATTTTTTCCTATGTTGTTGCCTTACAACCTGGAATTAAAATAGATTTTTGGTGGGTTTGTATCATTTGATTTACACATGCCAACCACTTTGAAGATGCAAAATATTTTTAATTGTGAAACAAACAAGAAATAAGACTAAGAAACTGAAAACTTGAGCATGCATAACTATTCACCCCCTCAAAGTCAATACTCAAAGTCAATACTTTGTAGAGCCACCTTTTACAACAATTACAGCTGCAAGTCTCTTGGGGGTATGTCTCTATAAGCTTGGCACATCTAGCCACTGGGATTTTTGACCATTCTTCAAGGCAAAACTGCTCCAGCTCCTTGAAGTTGGATGGGTTCCTTGGTGTACAGCAATCTTTAAGTCATACCACAGATTCTCAATTGGATTGAGGTCTGGGCGGCTTTGACTAGGCCATTCCAAAATATTTAAATGTTTCCCCTTTAACCACTCACGTGTTGCTTTAGCAATATGCTAAAGCAGGTGAACCTCCGTCCCAATCTCAAATCTCTGGAAGACAAACAGGTTTCCCTCAAGAATTTCTCTCTATTTAGCGCCATCCATCATTCCTTCAATTCTGACCAGTTTCCCAGTCCCTGCCAATGAAAAACATCCCCACAGCATGATGCTGCCACCACCATGCTTCACTGTGGGGATGGTAATCTCGGGGTGATGAGAGGTGTTGGGTTTGCACCAGACATAGCGTTTTCCTTGATGGCCAAAAAGCTCAATTTTAGTCTCATCTGACCAGAGTCTTCCATATATTTGGGGAGTCTCCCACATGCCTTTTGGCGAACACCAAACGTGTTTGGTGTTATTTTTTTCTTTAAGCAATGGCATTTTCTGGTCACTCTTCCATAAAGCCCAGCTCTGAGGAGTGTATGGCTTAAAGTGGTCCTATGGACAGATACTCCAATCTCCGCTGTGGAGGTTTGCGGCTCCTTCAGGGTTATCTTTGGTCTCTTTCTTCCCTCTCTGATTAATGCCCTCCTTGCCTGTTCCGTGAGTTTTGGTGGGCGGCCCTCTCCTGGCAGGTTTGTTGTGGTGCCATATTCTTTCATTTTTTAATAATGGATTTAAGGGTGCTCCGTGGGATGTTCAAAGTTTCGGATATTTTTTTATAACCCAACCCTGATCTGTACTTCTCCACAACTTTGTCCCTGACCTGTTTGGAGAGCTCCTTGGTCTTCATGGTGCCACTTGCTTGTTGGTTCCCATTGCTTAGTGGTGTTGCAGACTCTGGGGCCTTTCAGAACAGGTGTATATATACTGAGATCATGTGAAAGATCATGTGACACTTAGATTGCACACAGGTGGACTTTATTTAACTAATTATGTGACTTCTGAAGGTAATTGGTTGCACCAGATCTTATTTAGGGGCTTCATAGCAAAGGGGGTGAATACATATGCACACACCACTTTTCAGATTTTAAAATTTTATTATTTTTTTAAACAAGTTATTTTTTTCATTTCACTTCACCAATTTGGACTATTTTGTGTATGTCCATTACATGAAATCAAAATTAAAATCCATTTAAATTACAGGTTGTAATGCAACAAAATAGGAAAAATGCCAAGGGGGATGAATACTTTTGCAAGGCACTGTACTGAATATAGGCTTGTCTCCCACATGAATCTTCTCATAGTGCCAGACTGGGTTCAAGTGCCTTCTGTTTCATTTATTTGTATATGTTATGTATGTACGTACTATTATGTATACATTTTTACCTTAAATTGTTTTCACTCTTTATACAATGGAACAGTGGAAGAAGAATTGTCACTGAATTACCACAGTGAATTATTGTAATGTTTGTTTATGTCAATTAATCCCATAAGGGATGGGTTGCCAATTGGCGATTTGACACAAATAAAATCATATTAATTACCATTGCAAAAAACATTTAATGTTTAGCACACAAAGTAACCAGTGACCTAAAGTTTAAAGTGGAACTGACAGCATTTTAATTACTTTTTAACTACTTTTTAATGATATAATATCAGTCAAAAATATCAAATTCCTTTATAAAATGTTTTAAAAATACATTCCATGACATACACTAAGGCATTGTTGGCAGACAGGATTGGGTAGGTTCATTTCTAATTGTAATCCGTTACAGTTACTACATAGTTACCGCTCCAAAATTGTAATCAGTAACGTAACTTTTGGATTACCCAAACTCAGTAACGTAATTTGATTACATTCCGTTACTTTTAAATTACTTTCCCCTTAAGAGGCATTAGAAGAAAACAAAAATGTATGTTACCAATTGAACGACATCTATTGCAGGTTAAATCAGTGTTAAAGTTTACATAACTGGCCATATATGAATGTTACATTTTACTTTATGGGTTGGTTATATAGGCTTCTTCTAACCCATCGCTTTCTACTACATATAATAATATGATTAAATTATATCTTTACATTAAAAACCAAAGTTTATCAGAATTCCAGTAATTCCAATAAATGTTATGCCCCTTGATCTTCAAGAATAGGACTTGGAAATATGGAAGTATAGATTAGCCAAATTGTTTAACCTGAGCATGACCCCAAAATTAAGGACTTATTAGTCAGCCCTACTCTGTTGTTTATGATTTTGTTGTCATGGAGGACTGATTGGGCTCATTGATTTGAGTTGAAAAATAAATACTGTGCTCATGGAATGGCATGCTTTGAGCACTACTGAAATATGCTATTCAAATCAAATCAAATTACATTAGTCACATGCGCCGAATGCAACAGGTATTGAACCTTACAGTGAAATGCTTACTTACGAGCCCCAAACAAACAATACAGTTAGATTAACGGATAAGAATAAGTGTCACGATCGTCGTATGATTAAGACCAAGGCGCAGCGTGGTATGCGTACATTCTCTTTTAATGAATGAAACACTGAACAAAAACAACAAAATCAATGGACGAAACGTGAAGCTATACAAATAGTGCAGACAGGTAACTAAACATAGACGAGATCCCACAAACACAAAAGGGAAATGGCTACCTAAATATGATCCCCAATCAGAGACAACGATAAACAGCTGTCTCTGATTGGGAACCATATCAGGCCAACATAGACATACAAAAAACCCTAGATGACCCACCCCAGACACTATCACGCCCCAACCAACACAGAGAAAAAACAGCTTACTATGGTCAGGGCGTGACAGTAAGAGATAAAAGTAGCAAGTAATTAAAGAGTAGCAGTAAAATAACAATAGTGAGACCATACAGGGGGGTACCGATACAGAGTCAATGTGTGGGGGCACCGGTTAGTTGAGGTAGTATGTACATGTAGGTAAAGTTATTAAATTGACTATGCATAGCGGCCAGAGACCGAGCAGTTGCCATACCAGACAGTGATGCAACCAGTCAGGATGCTCTCGATGGTGCAGCTGTAGAACCTTTTGAGGATCTGAGGACCAATGCCAAATCTTTTCAGTCTCCTGAGGGGGAATAGGTTTTGTCGTGCCCTCTTCATGACTGTCTAGGTGTGCTTGGACCATGTTAGTTTGTTGGTGATGTGGACACCAAGCAACTTGAAGCTCTCAACCTGCTCCACTGCAGCCCCGTCGATGATAATTGGAGCGTGCTCTGTCCTATTTTTCCTGTAGTCCACAATCCTCTCCTTCATCTTGATCACGTTGAGGGAGAGGTTGTTGTCCTGGCACCACACGGCCTGGTCTCAGAACGCCTCCCTATAGGCTGTCTCGTCATTGTCGGTGATCAGGCCTACCACTGTTGTGTCATCTGCAAATTGAATTATGGTGTTGGAGTCATGCCTGGCCGTGCAGTCATGAGTGAACAGGGAGTACAGGAGGGGACTGAGCATGCACCCCTGAGGGGCCCCTGTGTTGAGGATCAGCATGGCGGATGTGTTGTTACCTACCCTTACCACCTGGTGGCAGCCCGTCAGGAAGTCCAGGATCCAGTTGCAGAAGGTGGTGTTTAGTCCCAGGGTCCTTAGCTTATTGATGAGCTTTGAGGGCACTATGGTGTTGAACGCTGAGCTGTAGACCATGAATAGCATTCTCACATAGGTGTTCCTTTTGTCCAGGTGGGAAAGGCCAGTGTGGAGTGCAATAGAGATTGCATCATCTGTGGATCTGTTGGGGAAGTATACAAATTGGAGTGGGTCTAGGGTTTCAGGCATGATGGAGTTGATATGAGCCATGACCAGCCTTTCAAAGCACTTCATGGCTACAGATGTGAGTGCTATGGGTCGGTAGTCATTTAGGCAGGTTACCTTAGTGACTTGGGAACAGGCACTATGGTGGTCTGATTAAAACATGTTGGTATTACAGACTCGGACAGGCAGGGGTTGAAAATGTCAGTGAAGACACTTGCCAGTTGGTCAGTGCATGCTCGCAGTACACGTCCTGGTAATCCATCTGGCCCTGCGGCCTTGTGAATGTTGACCTGTTTAAAGGTCTTACTCACATCAGCTGCGGAGAGCGTGATCACACAGTCTTCCCAAACAGCTGGTGCTCTCATGCATGTTTCAGTGTTATTTGCCTCGAAGCGAGCATAGAAGTAGTTTAGCTCGTCTGGTAGGCTCGTGTCACTGGGTAGCTCTCAGCTGTGCTTCCCTTTGTAGTCTGTAATGGTTTGCAAGCCCTGCCACATCTGACGAGCGTCAGAGCCGGTGTAGTATGATTCGATCTTAGTCCTGTATTGACGCTTTGCCTGTTTGATGGTTCATCGGAGAGTATAGCGGGATTCCTTATAAGCTTCCGGGTTAGAGTCCCGCTCCTTGAAAGCGGCAGCTCTAGCCTTTAGCTCAGTGTGGATGCTGCCTGTAATCCATGGCTTCTGGTTGGGGTATGTACGTACGGTCACTGTGGGGCCGACGTCATCGATGCACTTATTGATGAAGCCAATGACTGATGTGGTGTACTCCTCAATGCCATCGGAGGAATCCCGGAACATATTCCAGTCTGTGCTAGCAAAGCAGTCCTGTAGCTTAGCATCTGCTTCATCTGACCATTTTGTTATTGATATAGTCATTGGTGCTTCCTGCTTTCATTTTTGCTTGTAAGCAGGAATCAGGAAGATAGAATTATGGTCAGATTTGCCAAATGGAGGGTGAGGGAGAGCTTTGTATGCGTCATGTGAAAAATGACTGCCATATTCTGCATTTGCTATAGGCCTATTGTTTACCTTTTTGTTGGTGACACTTTGATATCTTGATAATATGCAGCTGTTTAAAGGGCAAATCCGCAGGTGAAAAAAATAACAAAATGGTGCCCTGCCTCTGTTTTGGTAAAAAGCTGAGGGATGGGCCTGGAGAAATGTAACCACTCTCAGATAAATAGACAGAGCTATGGATGCAAGGATTGACCATCCATGATATTAAAAGTATTGTTTTAACCATGTTATGAGGATATACAGTGGTTGTTTACATTTACAATGTTTACAAACATTGGAGAAAAACAAGCTTATATTTTTGCTTCTTATGGAGTGCGACAGTTGAACTAAGCTCATGAGGCTGAAGACATCAAAACTATTAAATAACACATGAAATTATGTAGAAATCCAAAAAGTGTTAAACAAATCAAAACATATTTTATATTTTATATTCTTCAAATAGCCACCCTTTGCCTTGATGACAGCTTTGCACACTCTTGGCATTATCTCAACAAGATTCATGATTTAGTCACCGGGGATACATTTCAATTAACACATGTGCCTTCTTAAAAGTTCATTTGTGGAATTTCTTTCCTTCTTAATGCATTTGAGCCAATCAGTGTTGTGACAAGGTAGGGATGGTATACAGAAGATAGCCCTATTTGGTAAAAGGCCAAGTCCATATTATGGCAAGAACAGCTGAAATAAGCAAAGAGAAATGACAGTCCAACATTACTTTAAGGTCAGTCAATCTGGAAAATTTCAAGAAATTTGAACGTTTCTTCAAGTGCAGTCGCAAAAACCATCAAGCGCTATGATGAAACTGGCTCTCATGAGGACCGCCACAGGTAAGGAAGACCCAGTGTTACCTCTGCTGCAGAGGACAAGTTCATTAGAGTTACCAGCCTCAGAAATTGCAGCCCAAATAAATGCTTCACAGAGTTCAAGTAACAGACACATCTCAACATCAACTGTTCAGAGGAGACTGCGTGAATCAGGCCTTCATGGTCGAATTGCTGCAAAGAAACCACTACTAAAGGACACCAATAAAAATAAACTTGCTTGGGCCAAGAAACACGAGCAATAGACATTAGACCGGTGGAAATCTGTCCTTTGGTTTGATGAATCCAAATTAGAGATGTTTGGTTCCATCTGCCGTGTCTTTCTGAGATGCAGAGTAGGTGAACGGATGATCTCCACATGTGTGGTTCCCACCGTGAAGCATGGAGGAGGAATTGTGTGGTGCTTTGCTGGTGACACTGTTGGTAATTTATTTAGAATTCAAAGCACACTTAACCGGCATGGCTACCACAGCATTCTGCAGCAATACGCCACCCCATCTAGTGGGACGATCATTTGTTTTTCAACAGGACCATGCCCAACACACCTCCAGGCTGTGTAAGGGCTATTTGACCAAGAAGGAGAGTGATGGAATGCTGCATCAGATGACCTGGCTTCCACAATCACCTGACGTCAACCAAATTGAAATGGTTTGGGATGAGTTGGACCGCAGAGTGAAGGAAAAGCCACCAACATGTGCTCAGTGTGTGGGAACTCCTTCAAGACTGTTGGAAAAGCATTCCAGGTGAAGCTGGTTGAGAGAATGCCAAGAGTGTGCAAAGCTGTTAAGGCAAAGGGTGGCTACTTTGAAGAATTTAAAATATTTTTTGATTTGTTAACACCTTTTTGGTTACTACATGATTCCATGTGTTATTTCATAGTTTTGAAATAATGTAGAAAATAGTGAAACTAAAGAGAAACTATTGAATGAGTAGGTGTGTCCAAACTTTTGACTGGTACTGTAGCTAGCTAGCAAGCTAGCCAACTTTAGCCAGTTAGGTTGGGTGCTTGGTTGAGACAAGCAGGCATTGGCAGGCAAGCTGCAGAATGACGAGGAGGCTACAATTCCACATCGTTTATCATTGCAATTTTGACGGTCAACTAGCTGAAAAAGTTTGAGGGTTTATCTAATGTTCCTTCGTTAGATTTGAGCTCATCTTGCTCTGTCTGGCATTAGTTGTTGATCTTGTTGTTGATGTGCATAACTGAGTTAGAGAGAGCCTACGCTTTCATGGTTGTTTGATCAATAGGACTGTAAAGTTCTCAAAATGTAAGAGGACTCCAGTGGTGTTTACATATCTGCAGAAATCCATTCAGGTGTATTTTTGTGTTTTTTGGCAAATGCATTCTAATAATCTAAAGTCGCGCTGTTGCAACTGCCTGTAAACACACAGTAAAGTTCAAAGTGAATGATGGCAGGCCCGTGTGGCAAATGGCTTGTTTTGTATAAAGGCCTACTGTAGCTCTGATTGACTATAGCGCAGCGGTCTGTGTAGACTCCAGTCCTTGACAAGACAGGTGTTTTTATTTGGTTTTATTTCCTGCAGTGTCTATTAATTGTCCAAATGCAGAGCTGCTATATTGCTATAGAATTTTCACAAAAGCCTTAGTATACATAATTCCCAAACTTTCTAAGAATTTATGAAAATGTGAAAATGAACATATTTATGTGGTCGCTTGTCAGAAAATGCCACTTTTAAAAGTATTCTTCCTGGGGATGTATATGAACAGATTTTAATAAGACTTCAAGATGCCAAAATGCTGTCAGTTCCTCATTAAATGCAACAATGGTTCACACACAAGTTATTTTCTAAGAGATGGCTAACAACAACAAGCATGCTGCAATAAAAAACACAGTTCCACTAACCAGATTATCTTAATTTGAAATTTCTTGTTGAAAGTTATTATTGAAAAAGGCAGAAGCTAACAGGTTAGCAACAACATCCTCTTCGATAACACCTGCTGCAAACTAGCCAACAACAAAAGCTAGGTAGCTAGAATGTGGGAATACTACTGCTTGCTATTGAGCAGTGACCTGTTGGTTTTCAAGAAGGCAGAAGTTTCCATAAACAGCAGGCAGTACAACATACATAACAGACAGTACAATATAACAGGCAGTACATGACCAGTGAGATACAATGAACTCTGTTTACCAAAGAAAATAGCATTGCTAAAACGCTAACATGCTAAGCTGCATAGCTAATGAATGCTAAAAACAACAACATAGGGTTTGCAGCTCAACATGAATGAACATTAAATTGAGTTTGTGTACAAAAATAACATTCTAAACCAACAGAATTCCAACTCAATTCAAGAATAAAAATGACAAGGATTTTTTTCTAAACATTTGTGTGAACAGAAAAAGCAGAAAAATCCATGTCCATGCTATCTGGGATCATTGGGACATCCCTACCCCATTGAAATTAACATTTTAAGTGGTTAAGAAAAGGGTTCATGTAGGGATAGGTAAGGTTAGGGTAGGGGAAAGGTTAGCGTTTAGGGTAGGGACATCGCAAGGATTCGTAATAGCACTGAAATGTTAACAAGGCGACACTCCATATTAACTCCTCCTACACATTTACTGGATTGGTTGAACAATGCAGAAGAGATTCTCCCCCGACAGTTTTTCTTCTTCTTGTCAAGACCAGTATGTGGGGAATCTAGTTTCAGACCAGTATGTAGGGGATCTAGTTTCAGACCAGTATGTAGAGGATCTAGTTTCAGACCAGTATGTAGGGGATTTAGTTTCAGACCAGTATGTAGGGGATCTAGTTTCAGACCAGTATGTTGGGGATCTAGTTTCAGACCAGTGTGTAGGGGATCTAGTTTCAGACCAGTATGTAGAGGATCTAGTTTCAGACCAGTATGTAGGGGATTTAGTTTCAGACCAGTATGTAGGGGATCTAGTTTCAGACCAGTATGTAGAGGATCTAGTTTCAGACCAGTATGTAGGGGATTTAGTTTCAGACCAGAATGTAGGGGATCTAGTTTCAGACCAGTATGTAGGGGATCTAGTTTCAGACCAGTATGTAGAGGATCTAGTTTCAGACCAGTATGTAGGGGATCTAGTTTCAGACCAGTATGTAGGGGATCTAGTTTCAGACCAGTATGTAGGGGATCTAGTTTCAGGAGTTTCTTTTACTCCTGCTACGTTGTGTTATATTATTTATACAAGCTCTGCTAAATTCAAAAGACAGATACCGATTTGCATTGAAGTTAGAAATAATACACCAGCATAGTGATAATTTATCATACAATTGGTACTACAGTAATTAAATCATTGAGACAGAAAATTACCCCTAAAGTGACCGGATTTACCCAGTCCACTAAAGAGAATTTCTGCTGAATCAAAATAATATTGTCCCCTGTGAAAGTCATCAGTGACTCGGTGTCATACCTCTGGTCTGGTAGAGCAAATAAAAGCTTGTTCTTAGTGTACCTTGCTGAAGCCAATTTGATTGGAATAAGAATGGAATGAATAAAAATCTTGCCAAGCTGTCTTGTATTTGGAAAATATTAAACATTTGTGTGTGTGTGTATTATATTCCTATTGTGTAAGAATACTTCCCAACATTTTCCCTCAAAAGACAGAATTTGTGCGAAGAATAAAGGGAGAGAGGCCCTACAGTCCATCTCTTGTAGCACATATTCTGACATCTGAGTTTCTCTTCTCTCACTCCTTTTCAACACATATACAGAAAGAAGGTTCAGACATCGACCATCAGGCCCTAGCATTCCCAAGTGGTAGAGGAGATGGGTGGTTGGCTGTCACACGGGGATGGTAGGGGGCTTGGGGGGAGGGTATAAGTCTTATAAGTCCAGTCCTTGCAGGCAGAGGACATGATTGAGCGCTGCAGTCTTGAGAAAATAAAGGCCCCTCAGACCCTGGGGCCGGCTTCCTCCCTGCTCGCCATGTTTCACGTCCACACAATTAAACAAGTCATCCTGGCCGCTGCAGCCTTCTCCTAACACCTTCTCCTACACCTTCTCCTTGTGTGTGTGTGTGTCATGCAGAGAACCATCCCATTTGTTTATCCATACCAGAAGTAGAGCAGCGTTGGTGGGTCAGTAATCCGACTCTGTTGTCATATCATGTGCAATAGGTGGGCAATGAGGAGAGTGGATGTCAATTTCTGTTAGCTTCCTCCCCAACTCAATGCCTGCTTTTCCTCTCAAGTAGCAGTTCCTAAAATAACCCAGCCAGTCCCAACACTACAAGTGTGTGTATTTGTGTTTTTGGTCATGAGATTAACATGAATTGCATGATAGGGCAGGAGATCAGGACTTAGTGTAATGGATAACATGGACAATGTCAACATCAACCATTGGGATTTGGAAAGGGCTCCCTATCTTATGTGTGACCATGTGTGTGTTGAAATTCAACAGAAGATCACTGGCTGTGGCTAATCTTATCCATTATTAGCTGCGTTTTTCATCTTTATGGCCGAGCTAACAAGCCTCTGATAACATTAATAGCAAAGAACGTTCACATTTGAGGTTAAGCATGAAGACAAATGGGACAAGGATCACAGGGCATAACTCTTGCTCTGTTAAATGTAGTTATGATGGTGAGGAGAGGCACTTAAGAGGGGGAAATGACACACACCGAACACACTCACATTCCACAGACACTGTTGACACTGTGTTCATGGAGAGGGAAAAAGAAAGGAAGGTGATGTCAAGCAACGTTTATTTTTATTGTTATGGTTTAAACTTGACCAAGTTCCTCCAGGTTATGGGCAGAGAATGAGCAAACAAGTCAGGGACTGCACACAAGCTCCCTGCTGTAGTCGACCAGGTACTTAGGAGCTGCAGAATGTCAACTTCACCAACCATTTGCAAAGCTAATATGACTTGACTGCCAGTTCTGTGTAAAACCCACAACCGTAAAGCAAATGAAAGGTGACCTGCCATGACCAGTTAAGGCTATCTTATTGGATATTGAGAGCTGTCCAACGGCTTGTGAACAGTGGATAGGTCAGGGGTTAACAGCGTGTAATGAGCTCGTGTTGGAGTGAGGGGTGATGGCTATTGGGAGGTAAATGATTCTACAGAGCAGCCACACACTGAGGTGGTCTAGAGAGAGAGAGTGTGTGTGTGTGTCTCATATCAGTGAGTTACCTCCAGACACTGTAGCCACAACAGATAGAGACCACTTAGGGACATTTCAGAGTCTCTTCACAGACACTGAAGAGACTCCCCCAATGTTAGACAATTCCATCTTTCTAATAGGACAGGGGTCACCTGCCAGTGACCTGTTATCATTGGCCTGGCTCGCCCTCCAGAAGTTGTTAATCTGTCACGATACGTTTACATCTGCTCAAATGGTTGTGTGGCGGTTAGCTTCATGGGCTCTCTAATGGATGATTTGGGTCTGTTGTGTTTTGGCGTCATGTCAAATCCGTATGGGGGATATCCATCGCCGAAAGCCGGTTGTTTGGCATAGTCTGGATCGGTTCCTCTCACAGGTAGCACATCCTCCTCTTCCACCAAACCCCTGGGAATAGAAGAGAGGAAAGGGAAGAGGAAAAGGAAGATTGTCTGCTGAATACATACACAGTACAGTGTTCTACACTTCAGACCTGACATGGCTAGCCTCCATAGAAACATGGCGAGCCTCCATAGAAACCAGTGGCGGTCAGTGCTGTTTATGATGAGAGAAGATTTATTATTTTTTTCTTCATGAGCATGGCCTTATTTCTATTACAGCATATTGGATGACTGTCATTCCTATTCCATTCACCCAGTTCAAAGTAACATCGATAGGTTTAGGCTACTACATGATACTCAAATTTCCCTATATCAATCATGGGGTTGCTACAACCTAGCCTATGAATGAAAGTTTACAACATAGGTGCATATCAATCAATCAATCAATCAAATTTATTTATAAAGCCCTTCTTACATCAGCTGATGTAAAAACCCCAAACAGCAAGCAATGCAGGTGTAGAAGCATGGTGGCTAGGAAAAACGGGTAGCACATCCGGTGAACAGGTCAGGGTTCCATAGCCGCTGGCAGAACAGTTGAAACTGGAGCAGCAGCACGGCCAAGTGGACTGGGGACAGCAAGGAGTCATCAGGCCCGGTAGTCCTAAAGCATGGTCCTAGGGCTCAGGTCCTCCGAGAGAGAGAAAGAAAGAAAGACAGAAAGAAAGAAAGAAAGACAGAAAGAGAGAGAAAAAGAGAGAGCATACTTAAACTCACACAGGACACCAGATAAGACAGGAGAAGTACTCCAGATATAACAGAATGACCCTAGCCCCCCGACACATAAACTACTGCAGCATAAATACTGGAGGGTGAGACAGGAGGGGTCGGGAGACACTGTGGCCCCGTCCGACGATACCCCCGGACAGGGCCAAACAGGCAGGATATAACCCCACCCACTTTGCCAAGCACAGCCCCCACACCACTAGAGGGATACCTTCAACCACCAACTTACCATCCTGAGACAAGGCCGAGTATAGCCCACAAAGATCTCCGCCACGGCACAACCCAAGGGGGGGCGCCAACCAAGACAGGAAGATCCCGTCAGTGACTCAACCCACTCAAGTGACGCACCCCTCCCAGGGACAGCATGGAAGAGCACCAGTAAGCCAGTGACTCAGCCCCTGTAATAGGGTTAGAGGCAGAGAATCCCAGTGGAGAAAGGGGAACCGGCCAGGCAGAGACAACAAGGGTGGTTCATTGCTCCAGTGCCTTTTCGTTCACCTTCACACTCCTGGGCCAGACTACACTCAATCATAGGACCTACTGAAGAGATGAGTCTTCAATGAAAACTTAAAAATTGAGACCGACTCTTTGTCACTCACATGGATAGACAGACCATTCCATAAAAATGGAGCTCTATAGGACAAAGCCCTTCCTCCAGCTGTTTGCTTAGAAATTCTAAGGACAGTAAGGAGGCCTGCTTCTTGTGATCGTAGCGTACATGTGGGTATGTACGGCAGGACCAAATCGGAAAGATAGAAGAAAGGTAGGAGCAAGCCCATGTAATGCTTTGTAGGTTAGCAGTAAAACCTTGAAATCAGCCCTAGCCTTAACAGGAAGCCAGTGTAGAGAGGCTAGCACTGGAGTAATATGATCACATTTTTTGGTTCTAGTCAAGATTCTAGCAGCCGTGTTTAGCACTAACTGAAGTTTATTTAGTGCTTTATCCAGGTAGCCGGAAAGTAGAGCATTGCAGTAGTCTAACCTAGAAGTGACAAAAGCATGGATTAATCTTTCTGCATCATGGTTGGACAGAAAGTTTCTGATTTTTGCAATGTTACGTAGATGGAAAAAAGCTGTCCTTGAAACAGTATTGATATTTTCATCAAAAGAGAGATCAGGGTCCAGAGTAACGCAGAGGTCCTTCACGGTTTTATTTGAGATGACTGTATAACCATCAAGATTAATTGTCAGATCCAACAGAAGATCTCTCTGTTTCTTGGGACCTAGAACAAGCATCTCTGTTTTGTCCGAGTTTAAAAGTAGAACATTTGCCGCCATCCACTTCCTTATGTCTGAAACACAGACTTCCAAGTTAGGGCAATTTTGGGGCTTCACCATGTTTCATCGAAATGTACAGCTGTGTGTCATCCACATAGCAGTGAAAGTTAACATTATGTTTCCGAATGACATCACCAAGAGGTAAAATATATAGTGAAAACAATAGTGGTCCTGAAATGGAGCCTTGTGGAACACCGAAGTTTACAGTTGATTTGTTAGAGGACAAACCATCCACAGAGACAAACTGATATCTTTCCGACAGATAAGATCTAAACCAGGCCAGAACTTGTCCGTGTAGACCAATTTGGGTTTCCAATCTCTCCAAAAGAATGTGGTGATCGATGGTATCAAAAGCAGCACTAAGGTCTAGGAGCACGAGGACAGATGCAGAGCCTCGGTCTGACGCCATTAAAAGGTCATTTACCACCTTCACAAGTGCAGTCTCAGTGCTATGAGGGGTCTAAAACCAGACTGAAGCGTTGAGATAAAAATTTGAGGTGACACAGTGACACATGGACAGACAGTGACACATTCAATACTGCCTTGCACACTCTTGCCTGCATCTAGCTTATCATTAGTCCGATAGTTTCTATTGGACAAATGCAGGTATTTTTATCCCTGTTTCGGTTGCTTCCATTTAAGAAAAGTTTTTCAACAGAATCTGTGGAATTAATACACTCCTGATCACACATAAACACCATGTTGTATTCCTTCTCGCCTTTATGCACCACCTCCTCTCAACTTTCCCCTTCGTTTGTGGACTTCAATCCACAGCACATCAGTTGTATGTGACCGGGCAAAAAAAACTTTCCGAGCAAAACCATGTCATAAACACTACACACAGCCTACATCGTTGTCACCATATTAGCTAAAGTAACGTCCTAGTCAACATAGCTAATATGTTAGTAAACCTGCTACAATCATGCAGTAACATTACAGTGTTAAGTCAGTAAGAAGTTACACCGGTGGCAATAAATTAATAAAACCAGAAGCTTACCTTGACTTGGAAGAGTTCCAGTGTTGTGTTGGTCAAAAGTCATAGCCAGCTAGCTAACATAGCATCCATCTGTTTGAGCAGGGTGTTTCAGTAGGCTAAACTAGCCAGCTGCATTTGCAAGCTAAGTAAGTGAAATGGAGAAAAAAAATACGAAATCTCTCTCTCATTTTTGAAGAAATTAATTTGTTGAAAACTTTTCAACTGTCTTTCTCTTTGAGTCAATTACTCACCACATTTTATGTACTGCAGTGCTAGCTAGCTGTAGCTTATGCTTTCAGTACTAGATTAATTCTCTAATCCTTTGATTGGGTGGACAACATGTTAGTTCATGCTGCAAGAGCTCTGATAGGTTGGAGAACGTCCAATGGAAGTTGTCATAATTACTGTGTAAGTCTATGGAAGGAGGTGAGAACCAAGAGCCTCCTAGGTTTTGTGTTGAAGTCAATGTACCAAGAGGAGGACGGAAGCTAGCTGTCCTCCAGCTACACCATGGTGCTACCTGACAGAGTGCTGTTGAGGCTACTGTAGACCTTCATTGCAAAACAGTGTGTTTTAATCAATAAGGCTGAAAGTGACGGTGAGCATCTGGTCCAAATGGCTCGGTGTACATTTAACAGGTGACACTAGTGTCATTAGACTCTATACATTTTACAGGTGGCACTAGTGTCATTAGACTCTGTTCTGCAGGACGGAGAGAAGAAAACATCTCAGATGTTCATTTCTTATTCATGGTTTTAATCACGGATGACAAAACAGCCCTGTAAAAAAGTTAGGCAACTTGGCCCCCAGACTGTCTGCCTGCGCCTTGACTACATTTTTGTGTGTGTGTGTGCGTGTGTGTGTTAATACAAATGTGTGTGTGTGCGTCTTGAGTCTGTGTGTGTGTATGTCTTTGGAACAGTCTGTTGGGGGACCAGTATTTAAAGAAGGCTACATTGGTAAGGCTGACTGTGTTGCGGGGCTGCTGACATTAACAGGCTGGATGATAAAGTGGCTTAACAATTGTCCCAACAGTGTGAGGTCCCCCTGTCCATTCTAATGAGGCATTGTGTGAGGCTGCCTCTTCCTGAGCCACGATGATGTGTTCAGAGCAGCAGAGGGGTGAGCGAAGGGTTGTCCAAAGGTAGGGGGTCAGGAAGGGCAAAGTGCATCCTTCTACATACCAGGATGCCAGATGGTTGAGCACACACACACACACACACACACACACACACACACACACACACACAACAGGAGGGCGGTAAGACAGAAACACAAAAACTTCTTCATGGACACCGGACAGGAAATTGCATCATGTTTGATGTGACTGTCGTAGGGCCTGTTTCCTGTGACCCCGGATGACCTCGGATGTCAGGCCTTTGTCCTCAGGAATGTCTTAATATGGATATTATGGATATGGGGATGCCCAGGTGACATTCTGTCACCCATACTACTCACACGTTCACAATGTAGGGCTACACAAATATTGTGAAGAAAATTTAAAATATTAGGTCAACATCACGTCATCTGAAGATGCTATTGTCATTGTAAAACTACAGAGAATATTATATTAAGGTTAGTCATGGTCTTTCCAAGTGTGCTTTTTCATGTGTTTTGGGTACTTAATTTTTCATCCTGAACAAGCCCATAAGTAAACAATGCAGGACCTCTCCATCTTTTTCACTACTACAGAGGCCTTGATGATCACACTGTATGTTATCTGTTGTTGTGCATGGGGCCCTGTCGGTGAAACACATCAGTGAAAGGTCTCACCTGTAGGCAGCGATCTCGATGTCCCGGGCTATCTTCTGACCCAGCAGCCCCTCGTAGTCCCCACACTGCTCCCTCATCTGGACCTGCAGGCAATGCTGCTGCTTCTGCCTCTCCTCAATACGACACTGAGAAGAAACAGACAGATAAAGGGCCATGTTCTAATAACCACACTACCACTTATTATAAAGCCATGTACACCATCTATGTATTGGACGCATTCTAAGTGGTATGATAGTGTGGTTATTGGAATACAGCCATTGGGTATATGGGATGGGTGGATGGAGGTAGAAGTTTTTGGAATAGAGCCATTGGGTTTAAGGGATGGATGGATGGAGGTAGAAGCTGACCCTAACCACTAGGTCTGATATTTTGAGGATAGGGAAGGGTAAACTGTTCCTAGATCTGTGGTTAGGCTTGAGGGTAGTGTAAACTGTTCCTAGATCTGAGGTTAGGATTGAGGGTAGTGTAAACTGTTCCTAGATCTGTGGTTAAAATTGAGGGTAGTGTAAACTGTTCCTAGATCTGTGGTTAGGATTGAGGGTAGTGTAAACTGTTCCTAGATCTGTGGTTAGGGTTGAGGGTAGGGTAAACTGTTCCTAGATCTCTCTTACCTCCAGGTCAGCGATCTCCTCCACATTTGCTTCTCTCTTCATCTCAATCTCACCTCTCCAGCTCTGTAACCTCCTTCTCAAGCTCTACAATCTACACACACAGGTACAAACACACAGACACACAGGTACAAACACAAAGACACACAGGTACAAACACACAGACACACAGGTACAAACACACAGACACACAGGTACAAACACACAGACACACAGGTACAAACACACAGACACACAGGTACAAACACACAGACACACAGGTACAAACACACAGACACACAAAACCAGAGATTCAGGTTCATGGTTGGAGGTAACATCGTAACAGCGTGCATCGGTATAAATGTAATTGATCCACATTCCACACTCATCGAGATGTGTGACTTGGCACAATCATTGTAGTTCATCTCATGAGAAAATGGATCTGCCAATTTCATTCTAAACTGCACATTAAAAGCTCAAACGGAATACTCTCTTCTCTTCCAAACAAGCCACGCACGGACACACGCACACACACGCACAATCCCAGCACACACCCGCCGCACGGCTGTGAGTAATTACAGCAATCAGAGAAGTTCAACAATTAGCTGTCAGAGACGGATGATGAGGGTCCAGGCCGTCTGCTTCTCTTTCAGGTAGATCACAGGAGCTCCCGGTTGCGTCCAGAATGGCACCCTATTTCCTATTATAGTGCACTACATCTGGGCTCTGGTCAATAGTAGTGCACTATATAGGGAATAGGGTGCCATTTGCGAGGAAGACCCAGTCAGTCCCAGAACTAACATAGGGCTGATGAGATCCCAACCTGGCCATCTTTCTTTTCTCTCCTCTCCCTCTGCTCTCTCTCTCTTTCTGGCATGATAAGTGAGCCCTGGCCGAATGCCCTGCATGTGCGGGCAGGGGTGTGTCTGTCATCCCTATCAATGCCTGTTCTACACTATTATACACATCTCTAGGCCGAGCCTGACGGACTGAGCCTGACGGACTTCACCGCAAGCTGGTTTGTTTGGCCAAGTTGTGTCTGGGTGAGAAACCAGACCTGGGACATTCATCACAGCCGGTGAGAGAGAGATGAAGGGAGGGAGGGAGTAAAAGAGGGATGGAGGGACCTGTCCATCAGACTAGGCCCAGGCTGGGCAGAGCGTGGGCTCGCGTGCTGCACATTAGGGAAGAGGAGACGGTGTTATGAGAGTGCGACTGCGGTTACTGAGGGGGACTGTTTATTTAAAGAGCTGGGACTAGGGCCACAACCACAGTAATGGGAACCAAACCGCCATGTTTGTCATCCCTGGCTTCCAATTGGCTCATTCATCCCCCCTACTCTCCCCTGTCACTATTCCCCAGGTTGTTGCTGTAAATGAGAATGTGTTCTCAGTCAACTTAACTGGTAAAATAAGGGTTAAATAAATCAAATCAAATAAATGGGCCGGTGTCGGTTACTGAAGACTTAAGTCATTGACTGATTATATTAAGTAGTTTGGGGAGGGTTTAATTCTTGATAGATGGACTATAATGGAAAATTCCACCATTTCCTTGAATACTGTAAACTTAGTCGTTGAGTAATTCAATGACTTGTCAATTACTGAGTACGTCGTTGAGTTTTAGGGTGGTTCGAGACTAATTGTTGAATGACTGTACTGAGATTTTCTCAATGAAGCCTCTCTGTTGTGTGTTTCTGTATCTCTATGAGAAGGGGGTGGATGTGCTAGATGTGACAGATGAGGGTCTATTTCTATTCTTCAGTTTGGGGTTGAAGTCTCCGGAGACACAGAGGAGAAATGTGAGAAGGTTCAGAAGTTGATGAAGAAGAAAGAGACAGGGAGAAAGAGAGAGTATTGTGAAACGTATGTTAAATAATGAAAGGGGGAGAGAGAGAGAGAGAGGAGAGGGGAGAGAGAGGGGAGAGAGAGAGAGGAGAGGGGAGAGAGAGGGGAGGGAGAGAGAGAGAGAGGGAGAGAGGGAGAGAGACAGAGAGAAATCCGCCTTGAGACAGTGCATAATTCCTCTCATCTCCCAGTTGAAGTCTCGAAGAGTAAACACTTTTGTCGGCAGGGAACTCGCTCGCTTCATTCATTCGCTGTCACTCACGGAGAACTCATAAGGAGTGAACTGCCTTTTCCTCCCTAAACTTTACTGTCTGTGGGAAGAAGCCATTCACTTTCTACCATTCCTCTTGATTTAGTGGCTGATGTTTGGTTCTGAACTCATTGTGGGGTTTTCTGATTAGATGTCTCAGAAGAAAAAGAAGCTTGAGAGAGAGAGAGAGACAGACAGAGAGAGAGAGACACAGAGAGAGAGAGCGAGACAAAGACAGAGAGACAAAGACAGAGAGAGAAAGAGACAAAGAGACAGAGAGACAAAGAGACAAAGAGACAAAGAGACAAAGAGACAAAGAGACAGAGAGACAGAGAGACAGAGAGACAGAGAGACAGAGAGAGAGAGAGAGACAGAGAGAGAGAGAGAGACAGAGACAGAGACAGAGAGACAGAGAGACAGAGAGACAGAGAGAGAGAGAGAGAGAGAGAGAGAGAGAGAGAGAGAGAGAGAGAGAGAGAGAGAGAGAGAGAGAGAGAGTAAAATCAACAGGTAGTGATTGCAGGGTGAACAATCAGGGAGAAAGAAAGGAGTAAAATCTGCAGGTTATGATTGTCTAAAAAGTAGGTGAATGCCAGAGAGAGAGAGGGAGGTTACTCACCAGTTTCTTCAGTTCGTTGACGTCTGTTATTTGGGCAACGGCTTTGACCCCCGCAGCTCTGGCCACCACCAGCTCCTGTCCAGCTCCAACCACACCAGTTTCCCTGAACTCACACTGGAAACATATCAACATAGTCACTACCATTAATTTACTGCATGACACTCCATGAGTGTGTCTGATGAATGACTTTCCTAGGCGGGTCACATTATTTTAGGCTGTACATATTCATAAGCAGTACAACAACTACAAGCTGAAATGTCCATTGTCTTCCAGTTGTTGTGTAGAAAAGCAGTATGCGTGGGTTATTCAAGTGCAAGAAGTCCTTATGTAAATACCCTTCCAATAATCAGTGCCCTGTACTTTGTACCACCCAGACAGGGAGAATAATCATTGTCCTGTACTTTGTACCACCCAGACAGGGAGAACAATCAGTGTCCTGTACTTTGTACCACCCAGACAGGGAGAACAATCAGTGTCCTGTACTTTGTACCACCCAGACAGGGAGAACAATCAGTGTCCTGTACTTTGTACCACCCAGACAGGGAGAATAATCAGTGTCCTGTACTTTGTACCACCCAGACAAGGAGAATAATCAGTGTCCTGTAATTTGTACCACCCAAGACAGGGAGAATAATCAGTGTCCTGTACTTTGTACCACCCAGACAGGGAGAATAATCAGTGTCCTGTAATTTGTACCACCCAGACAAGGAGAATAATCAGTGTCCTGTACTTTGTACCACCCAGACAGGGAGAATAATCAGTGTCCTGTAATTTGTACCACCCAGACAGGGAGAATAATCAGTGTCCTGTACTTTGTACCACCCAGACAAGGAGAATAATCAGTGTCCTGTAATTTGTACCACCCAAGACAGGGAGAATAATCAGTGTCCTGTAATTTGTACCACCCAGACAGGGAGAATAATCAGTGTCCTGTACTTTGTACCACCCAGACAAGGAGAATAATCAGTGTCCTGTAATTTGTACCACCCAAGACAGGGAGAATAATCAGTGTCCTGTACTTTGTACCACCCAGACAGGGAGAATAATCAGTGTCCTGTAATTTGTACCACCCAGACAGGGAGAATAATCAGTGTCCTGTAATTTGTACCACCCAGACAGGGAGAATAATCAGTGTCCTGTACTTTGTACCACCCAGACAAGGAGAATAATCAGTGTCCTGTAATTTGTACCACCCAGACAGGGAGAATAATCAGTGTCCTGTAATTTGTACCACCCAGACAGGGAGAATAATCAGTGTCCTGTACTTTGTACCACCCAGACAAGGAGAATAATCAGTGTCCTGTAATTTGTACCACCCAGACAGGGAGAATAATCAGTGTCCTGTAATTTGTACCACCCAGACAGGGAGAATAATCAGTGTCCTGTAATTTGTACCACCCAGACAGGGAGAATAATCAGTGTCCTGTACTTTGTACCACCCAGACAAGGAGAATAATCAGTGTCCTGTAATTTGTACCACCCAGACAGGGAGAATAATCAGTGTCCTGTAATTTGTACCACCCAGGACAGGGAGAACAATCAGTCCCTGCCTTTGATTCATACCTGCTGAGACCAATCTTAAACCCTCCCCTCATCCTAATCACATTCCTGGGGTGCATCCCAAATGGGGCCCTGTGGGCCTTGGTCAAAAGTAATGCACCATAAAGGGAATGGGGTGCCATTTGGGACGCAGTCCTGATGAAGGGGAACAAATGAGACCGCAAATGAGTGGCAACGTGTAGCAGAGTCAGCCAGAAAATCACACTTCAATCCCAATGGCAATAATTTGGGGATGGAGACAATGCACCTTGTGAGACAATAATGGAGGCCAGCAAGCTGTCCAGGTGGCAACGAACGAGGAAAGGAGGGGACAGGAGAGTGTAATTGTTACCGTAAAAGCTGCTGTCAATTTGGGCCAAAGCCTACACACACACACCACCTAGGAAGCACCCCAGCGGTTTGATTACGGACGTGACCTCACCGGGAGGACCAACATCCCCGATCAGGGACCCTGAGGTGGGCCAGACACACCGGAGAGCCAGGTTGACCCCAGCAGAGCGCCTCTAGCTTGTAACACACACACTCTTTTTGACAGACACACACACACACACACACACACACACAGACACACCGACACACCGACACACACACACAGTGGGACAAAGTGGGTCTGTTCTGGTGCAGCAGCTCTGATTCTCAGGTTCGTCTCCAGTGTTACGTCAGGAGGAACATCTGAAGGTTCAGAGTTATGCCTGGACTGGCCAGGCGGTTACGTTGAAGGGTGTTGTGTGGGTGTTCTGTGTGCGTGCAGGTATGTTCACATAATGTACACCGCATGTGCACGCATGCTAAGCGCGTGTGTTCTCCAGAATCCTTACCTGGAGGGTCTCAGCCAGCTGGCTGTAGTACTCCTTGATATCCTGGATGTCAGGGTTGTAAAACTCCAGGACTTCTCTCCCTGCTGCAGCTGGACCTTCTACAGGGACCACCATGTTCTGAACCGTCTGCAGACACACACACAGACACACACACACAACATTAAGACACAGACATTAGGCTGTGAGGTGTGTGTGTGTTGTATGCTCAGCAGGATAGACTCTCAACCCTTTGCAGACAGACACACCATTAAGACTCCGTCATGTACATCTTCAGGTAGCAATAAAACTCCATGATCAACCTCCAGGCATCCATCACAGCAGAATGAAACACCCCAGCAGCCTGAACCTTGAGTAATGATGAGGCAGTCCATTCATCAGGGGAATATGTCTGATAATAATAGCAGTTAATAAAACAAAGGGGCACTGTGAGTCATCCGGTGCAGGGAGTTAGCAAGCGTGTACCTGAGGGAGTGTGTTCGCCAGCAGCCGAGTGGCCGGTCTTCACAGAGGAAAAAACAGTGATGGAAAGATGGAACTGCCTCTTGCCTCTCCTTTTCCCTTTCTTAATGCCCTCTCTCAGCTCTCTCTTTGCTCCTTTTCAGTCTCCCTCTACCTCTTTTTTTCTCTCTCCTCGCCTCTCATGCTCGCCGTCCCGCCTCTCATGCTCGCCGTCCCGCCTCTCATGCTCGCCGTCCCGCCTCTCTCGCCTGCTCTTCCGCCCTCTCTCTCCCACTCTCCCACCGCATCGCCTTTCTTGCTCTCCCTCCCTCCCCTCTCTCGCTCGCTCGCTCACTCTCCCTCCCTCTCTCGTTCGATCTCCCGCCCCCTCGCTCTCCTTCCGCCTCCCACCCCCTCGCTTGCTCTCCCTCCCTCCCCCTCGCTCTCCCTCCCTCCCCCTCTCTCGCTCACTCGCTCTCGCCGCGGCTCGATCTCCTCCCCCGCTCTCGCTCGCTCTCCCTCCCCCTCGCTCGCTCTCCCTCCCTCCCCCCTCGCTCGCTCTCCCTCCCTCGCTTTCCCGCTCGCTCTCCCTCCCTCCCCGTCCTCTCTCCCTCTGTCCTCTATCCCTTCCTCTCTCGCTCTCCCTCCCTCACCCTCCCTCCACCTCGCTCGCTCTCTCTCTGCTGTGCCTCGCTCTCTCTGCTCCCCCTCGCTCTCACTCCCTCGCTCTCACCCCCCCTCGCTCGCTGTCCCTCCACCCCCTCGCTCTCCCTCCCTCCCCCTCGTTCGCTCTCCCTCCCCCTCCTCAGCACTCCGTCACTCCCCTCGCTCTCCCTCCCTCCCTGCCTTCGCTCACTCTCCCTCCCTCCCCCACGCTCGCTCTCCCTCCCTCCCCCTCCCCAGCTCTCCCTCCCTCCCCCTCCCCAGCTCTCCCACCCTCCCTCCGCCTCGCTCACTCTCCCTCCCTCCCCCACGCTCGCTCTCCCTCCCTCCCCCTCCCCAGCTCTCCCTCCCTCCCCCTCCCCAGCTCTCCCTCCCTCCGCCCACCCTCCCTCTGCCTCGCTCTCCCTCCCTCCCTCGCTCTCCCTCCCTCCCTCCGCCTCTCTCGCTCGCTCTCCCTCCCCTTCGATCGCCCTCCCTCCCCCTCCCCCTGCCTCGCCCTTCCTCTGCCTCGCTCGCCCTCCTTCCCTCCCCCTCGCTCTCCCTCCCCCTCCCCAGCTCTCCCTCCCTCCGCCTCGCTCGCTCTCCCTCCGCCTCCCCAGCGCTCCCTCCCTCCGCCTCTCGCTCACTCTCCCTCCTCTTCCCTGCTCCACCCCCTCACTTGCTCTCCCTCCACCATCTAGCTCTCCCTCGACCCCCTCCCTCCGCCTCGCTCTCCCTCCCTCGCACTCCCTCCCCCTCTCTCCCTCCGCCTCTCTCACCCGCCCTCCCTCCCTCCGCCACTCTTGCTCGCTCTCCCTCCCTCCGCCTCCCTCCCGCTCTCCCTCCCTCCTCTTGCTCTCCCTCCCTCCATCCGCCTCGCTCGCTCACCCGCCCTCCCTCCCTCCCTCCCTCCCTCCGGCACTCTCGCTCGCTCTTTCTCCCTCCGCCTCTCTCTCTCGCTCTCCCTTCCTCACCCTCTCTCGCTCGCTCTCCCTCCCTCGTCCTCTCTCTCTCTCACTCCCTCGCTCTCCCTCCCGCTCTCCCTCCCTGCTCACCCCCCTCGCTCGCTCTCCCTCCACCCCCTCGCTCTCCCTCCCACTCTCCCTCCCTCTTCCTCCCTGCTCCACCCCCTCGCTCGCTCTCCCTCCACCCCCTCGCTCTCCCTCCCTCCGCCTCGCTCGCCCTCCCTCGCTCACCCTCCCGCTCGCTCTCCCATGCCCTCCCTCCGCCTCGCTCACCCTCCCTCGCACTCCCTCCCCCTCTCTCCCTCCGCCTCTCTCACCCGCCCTCCCTCTGCCACCCTCGCTCTCCCTCTCTCCCTCCGCCTCCCTCGCTCTCCCTCCCTCCCGCTCTCCCTCCCTCCTCTTGCTCTCCCTCCCTCCATCCGCCTCGCTCGCTCACCCGCCCTCCCTCCCTCCCTCCGCCACTCTCGCTCGCTCTCCCTCCCTCCGCCTCTCGCTCGCTCTCCCTCCCACTCTCCCTCCCTGCTCACCCCCCTCGCTCGCTCTCCCTCCACCCCCTCGCTCTCCCTCCGCCTCGCTCGCCCTCCCTCCGCCACTCTCGCTCGCTCTCGCTCCCTCCGCCTCTCGCTCGCTCTCCCTCCCGCTCCCCCTCCCTCCTCCTCCCTGCTCCACCCCCTCCCTCCTCCTCCCTGCTCCACCCGCTCGCTCTCCCTCCACCCCCTCGCTCTCCCTCCACCCCCTCCCTCGCCCTCCCTCGCTCGCTCACCCTCCCTCGCTCGCTCACCCTCCCGCTTGCTCTCCCTTGCCCTCCCTCCGCCTCGCTCTCCCTCCCTCGCACTCCCTCCCCCTCTCTCACCCGCCCTCCCTCCCTCCGCAACTCTTGCTCGCTCTCCCTCCCTCCGCCACTCTCGCTCGCTCTCCCTCCCTCCGCCTCTCTCGCTCTCCCTCCCTACCTCCGTCCTCCCTCGCGCTCCCTCCCTCCCTCCCGCTCTCCCTCCCCCCGTCCTCCCTCGCGCTCCCTCCCTCCCGCTCTCCCTCCCTCCTCTTGCTCTCCCTCCATCCGCCTCGCTCGCTTGCCCGCCCTCCCTCCCTCCCTCCGCCACTCTCGCTCGCTCTCCCTCCCTCCACCACTCTCGCTCGCTCTCCCTCCCTCCGCCTCTCTCGCTCGCTCTCCCTCCCTCGTCCTCTCTCTCACTCCCTCGCTCTCCCTCCCTCCCCCTCTCGCTCGCTCTCCCTCCCGCTCTCCCTCCCTCCTCCTCCCTGCTCACCCCCCTCGCTCGCTCTTCCTCCACCCCCTCGCTCTCCCTCCCGCTCTCCCTCCCTCCTCCTCCCTGCTCCACCCCCTCGCTCGCTCTCCCTCCACCCCCTCGCTCTCCCTCCCCATCTCTCCTTCACTCCGCCTCGCTCGCCCTCCCTCTGCCTCGCTCTCCCTCCCTCGCTCGCTCACCCTCCCGCTCACTCTCCCTTGCCCTCCCTCCGCCTCGCTCTCCCTCCCTCACTCGCACTCCCTCCCCCTCTCTCCCACCGCCTCTCTCACCCGCCCTCCCTCTCTCGCTCCATCCGCCTCGCTCGCCCGCCCGCACTCCCTCCCTCTGCCACTCTCGCTCGCTCTCCCTCCCTCCCCCTCTCTCGCTCGCTCTCCCTCCCTCCGCCTCCCTCGCTCTCCCTCCCTCCGTCCTCTCTCTCCCTCGCTCGCTCTCCCTCGCTCTCCCTCCCTCCCTCCGCCTCTCGCTCGCTCTCCCTCCCCTCTCCCTCCCTCCTCCTCCCCGCCCTCCCTCCCACTATCCACCTCGCTCGCTCTCCCTCCCTCCGCCACTCTCGCTCACTCTCCCTCCCTCCGCCTCTCTCGCTCTCCCTCCCTCCGCCTCTCTCGCTCTCCCTCCCTCCGCCTCTCTCGCTCTCCCTCCCTCCGTCCTCTCTCTCTCTCACTCCCTCGCTCCCTCCGCCTCCTGCTCGCTCTCCCTCGCTCCCTCCGCCTCTCGCTCGCTCTCCCTCGCGCTCTCCCTCGCGCTCTCCCTCCCTCCTCCTCCCTGCTCCCCCCCTCGCTCGCTCTCCCTCCACACCCTCGCTCTCCCTCCCTCCCCAGCTCTCCCTCCTCCCTGCTCTCTCTCCCACCATCCACCTCGCTCGCTCGCCCTCCCTCCCTCCGCCACTCTCGCTCACTCTCCCTCCCTCCGCCTCTCTCGCTCTCTCTCCCTCCGTCCTCTCTCTCTCTCACTCCCTCGCTCCCTCCGCCTCTCGCTCGCTCTCCCTCCCGCTCTCCCTCCCTTCTCCTCCCTGCTCCCCCCCTCGCTCGCTCTCCCTCCACACCCTCGCTCTCCCTCCCTCCCCAGCTCTCCCTCCCTCCCCAGCTCTCCCTCCCTCCCCCTCGCCCTCCCTCTGCCTCGCTCGCCCTCCTTCCCTCCCCCTCGCTCGCACTCCCTCCCCCTCTCTCCCGCCGCCTCTCTCACCTGCCCTCCCTCCCTCCCTCCATCCGCCTCGCTCGCTCGCCCTCCCTCCCTCCGCCTCGCTCGCCCGCCCTCCCTCCCTCCCTCCCTCCCTCCGCCACTCTCGCTGCCTCGCTCTCTCTCCCTCCAGCTCTCTTTCTCTCTCTCTCACTCCCTCCATCGCTCTTTCTCTCTCACTCCCTCCATCCTCTCTCTCTCCCTCGCTCTCCCTCCGCCTCTCGCTCGCTCTCCCTCCCGCTCTCCCTCCCTCCTCCTCCCTGCTCCACCCCCTCGCTCGCTCTCCCTCCACCCCTTCGCTCTCCCTCCCCCGCTCTCCCTCCCTCCCCCTCGCTCGCTCTCCCTCCCTCCCTCTGCCTCGCTCGCCCTCCCCCTCACTCGCCCTTCTTCCCCCTCTTTCCCTCCGCCTCTCTCACCCGCTCTCCCTCCCTCCCTCCCTCCGCCACTCTCGCTCGCTCTCCCTCCCTCCGCCACTCTCGCTCTCCCTCTCTCACCCGCTCTCCCTCCCTCCGCCACTCTCGCTCGCTCTCCCTCCCTCCGTCCTCTCTCGCTCTCCCTCCCTCCGTCCTCTCTCGCTCTCCCTCCCTCCGTCCTCTCTCGCTCTCCCTCCCTCCGTCCTCTCTCGCTCTCCCTCCCTCCGTCCTCTCTCGCTCTCCCTCCCTCCGTCCTCTCTCGCTCTCCCTCCCTCCGTCCTCTCTCGCTCTCCCTCCCTCCGTCCTCTCTCGCTCTCCCTCCCTCCGTACTCTCTCGCTCTCCCTCCCTCCGTACTCTCTCGCTCTCCCTCCCACTCTCCCTCCCTCGCTCTCCCTCCACCCCTCGCTCTCCCTCCACCGCTCTCCCTCCCTCCCCCTCGCTCGCTCTCCCTCCCTCGCTCCCCTCCTCAGCTCTCCCTCCCTCCCCCTCGCTCGCTCTCCCTCCCCTCCTCAGCTCTCCCTCCCTCCCCTTCGCTTGCACTCCCTCTGCCTCGCCCTTCCTCTCCCTCCCTCCCTCCCTCCCTCCGCCACTCTCGCTCGCTCTTCCTCCCTCCGCCTCTCTCGCTATCCCTCCCTCCGTCCTCTCTCGCTCTCCCTCTCTCACCCGCTCTCCCTCCCTCCGTCCTCTCTCGCTCGCTCTCCCTCCCTCCGTCCTCTCTCGCTCGCTCTCCCTCCCTCCGTCCTCTCTCGCTCTCCCTCCCTCCGTCCTCTCTCGCTCTCCCTCCCTCCGTCCTCTCTCGCTCTCCCTCCCTCCGTCCTCTCTCGCTCTCCCTCCCTCCGTCCTCTCTCGCTCTCCCTCCCTCCGTCCTCTCTCGCTCTCCCTCCCTCCGTCCTCTCTCGCTCTCCCTCCCTCCGTCCTCTCTCGCTCTCCCTCCCTCCGTCCTCTCTCGCTCTCCCTCCCTCCGTCCTCTCTCGCTCTCCCTCCCTCCGTCCTCTCTCGCTCTCCCTCCCTCCGTCCTCTCTCGCTCTCCCTCCCTCCGTACTCTCTCGCTCTCCCTCCCTCTGTACTCTCTCGCTCTCCCTCCCTCTGTACTCTCTCGCTCTCCCTCCCTCCGTACTCTCTCGCTCTCCCTCCCACTCTCCCTCCCTCGCTCTCCCTCCACCCCTCGCTCTCCCTCCACCGCTCTCCCTCCCTCCCCCTCGCTCGCTCTCCCTCCCTCGCTCCCCTCCTCAGCTCTCCCTCCCTCCCCCTCGCTCTCCCTCCCCTCCTCAGCTCTCCCTCCCTCCCCTTCGCTTGCACTCCCTCTGCCTCGCCCTTCCTCTCCCTCCCTCCCTCCCTCCCTCCGCCACTCTCGCTCGCTCTTCCTCCCTCCGCCTCTCTCGCTATCCCTCCCTCCGTCCTCTCTCGCTCTCCCTCCCTCCCTCTCTCCGTCCCTCTCTCGCTCTCCCTCCCTCCGTCCCTCTCTCGCTCTCCCTCCCTCCCTCTCTCCCTCCCGCTCTCCCTCCCTCCCTCCCCCTCGCTCGCTCTCCCTCCCCTCAGCTCTCCCTCCCCTCCCCCTCGCTTGCACTCCCTCCCCCTCGCTCGCACTCCCTCCGCCCTCCCTCCCTCGCTCTCCCTCCCTCCCTCGCTCGCTCTCCCTCCTTCCCTCCGCCTCTCTCGCTCGCTCTCCCTCCCTCTGCTCCGCCTCTCTCTTCCTCTGCTCGCTCTCCCTCTGCTCCGCCTCTCTCTTCCTCTGCTCCGCCTCTCTCGCTCGCTCTCCCTCCCTCTGCTCCGCCTCTCTCGCTCGCTCTCCCTCCCTCTGCTCCGCCTCTCTCGCTCGCTCTCCCTCCCTCTGCTCCGCCTCTCTCGCTCGCTCTCCCTCCCTCTGCTCCGCCTCTCTCGCTCGCTCTCCCTCCCTCTGCTCCGCCTCTCTCGCTCGCTCTCCCTCCCTCTGCTCCGCCTCTCTCGCTCGCTCTCCCTCCCTCTGCTCCGCCTCTCTCGCTCGCTCTCCCTCCCTCTGCTCCGCCTCTCTCGCTCGCTCTCCCTCCCTCTGCTCCGCCTCTCTCGCTCGCTCTCCCTCCCTCTGCTCCGCCTCTCTCGCTCGCTCTCCCTCCCTCTGCTCCGCCTCTCTCGCTCGCTCTCCCTCCCTCTGCTCCGCCTCTCTCGCTCGCTCTCCCTCCCTCTGCTCCGCCTCTCTCGCTCGCTCTCCCTCCCTCTGCTCCGCCTCTCTCGCTCGCTCTCCCTCCCTCTGCTCCGCCTCTCTCGCTCGCTCTCCCTCCCTCTGCTCCGCCTCTCTCGCTCGCTCTCCCTCCCTCTGCTCCGCCTCTCTCGCTCGCTCTCCCTCCCTCTGCTCCGCCTCTCTCGCTCGCTCTCCCTCCCTCTGCTCCGCCTCTCTCGCTCGCTCTCCCTCCCTCTGCTCCGCCTCTCTCGCTCGCTCTCCCTCCCTCTGCTGCGCCTCTCTCGCTCGCTCTCCCTCCCTCTGCTGCGCCTCTCTCGCTCGCTCTCCCTCCCTCTGCTGCGCCTCTCTCGCTCGCTCTCCCTCCCTCTGCTGCGCCTCTCTCGCTCGCTCTACCTCCCTCTGCTGCGTTTCGCTCGCTCTCCCTCCCTCTGCTGCGCTTCGCTCTCGCTCGCCCTCACCCTCCCTCCGCCTCGCTCTTCCTCCCTCACTCGCTCCCTCCCTCTGCTCCGCCTCTCTCGCTCGCTCTCCCTCCCTCTGCTCCGCCTCTCTCGCTCGCTCTCCCTCTGCTGCGCTTCGCTCTCGCTCGCCCTCCCTCCGCCTCGCTCTTCCTCCCTCGCTCACTCCCTCCCCCTCACTCACCCTCCCTCGCTCTCCCTCCCTCCGCCTCTCTCGCTTGCTCTCCCTCCCTCCGCCTCTCTCGCTCGCTCTCCCTCCCTCCCTCCCTCCGTCCTCTCTCTCTCGCTCACTCCCTCGCTCTCCCTCCCTCCGCCTCTCGCTCGTTCGCACTCCCTGCCCCTCCCTCCCTCAGCCTCCCTCGCTCTCCCTCCCTCCCTCCCTCTGCTCCGCCTCTCTCGCTCGTTCTCCCTCTGCTCCGCCTCTCTCTCCCTCTGCTCTTCCAGGATCTGATAGCAGGATGTGTCTGTCAGCCGCTGATGAGATGGAGAACAGAGGGAGGGTTGGGTGTGTGTGTGTGTGTCTGTGTGTTGTTTAGCAAATGTGTGTGAATTATTTAGCAAATGTGTGTGATTTGATTTGTGGATTTGTTTTTGTGTGAGGGAATGACCGGGTTAAAGGCTTAGGTAAGGCAGTGTTGAGAAACAGGGCTCTGTTCTATGACATAGTAACTGGTTATATCATCTGTGAGATCTCTCTTTGGAAAGCCTCATCTTATTCTTACCCTGCCTTGTTGTGCTCTAATCCTGTCTCACTACCACCTTTGTTCCTGGTAAAATAACTACTGTTCATGGTAAAACCTGGTCAACAAGATGGCCGAGGTCATTTAAACCCTGTTGCCCCCGGCAACACCTACTGGGCATCTCTCCAACACTTGTCCTCTGAAGTTTGAGTAGCTTGGCTTAACAGAAAGGCTTGTTGCTTATGTAAAGGAGGTGGTTCGGCAAACCAAATGCCTAGGCTTTAGCTCAGTGGGATAACAGTCTTTTGGTATGGATGAAACCCAGGTTCAAATCCAGTCCCAATTGTAAGTAATGACCCAGAGAGCCATTGAGTAGTAAACTGTTCCTACTTTGTGTAATTGATGTTGGCCATCCGGCCAGTCCTTTCTCTGAGATGTCCCTTCTCTCTTCATGCTGTGCCTCCATGTGAGCCAGTTGTTCCTGGTAGATTTCCACCTGCTCCCTCAGGGCCAGACAGTCTGCCGTCTTTACATCCACTTCCTACAGGAGGCAGCAGAGAGCTAGATCAATAGAAAACCAACAGCGCTCATCAGAAAACCACAAACACTATTAGTTGTTCCAAATAAACCCGTAGTCCCTACCCGCTATGCACTTGTTTAGATCTCATGAGATCGGATAGGTGTTAACAATATGTTGAAAGCTCCAGCTTGTCTTCTGATAGGCTAGATAGCATTTTCACAATATTGCTTACACTAGTATTTACCAATCCTGGTTCTGGGGACCCAAAGGGGAGCTCATGTTTGTTTTTGCCCCAGCAATAAGACACTTAATTCAACTAATCAACTCGTCATAAAGTCTTTAGTTTAATCAGGTGTATTGGTGCTAGGCAAAAACAAAAATATGTACCTCTTTGGGTCCCCTTGACCAGGAGTGGAAAACACTGGCTTACACCAATCCAATCCTTTAATATCTACATGAGTGCCTAGGGGGTAAGAGATATGAAGAAGGGGCTAGGGTCTTTCAGCACATAAGTACCATGACACACTCTATTCCTTCAGCCAGCAGGTAGCTAGCTAGACACCGCAATGCAGAGAAAAGGGGGGATGGAAAGAGCTAATTAGCTTTTAGCTCATCCAGGTCTTTTTAAGTGCCTGATTAATTGGTGATGAATTCAATTACTCCTGGTGCTAGCATTTACATCTGAATGAAAAACGGGTAAGGTCCAGGGGTGGGAACCTTTCTGCTGTGGCTGCTGGAACACATGGGGCCCTGATGGATGTCACACAAGAGCCAGGCGGTCGGTTGCTGTTATCTCTAGGCAAACATGAGCCTGTAAATTGGAGAGAGTTTTGCGCTCACAGACTGTGGACTGTAAAGACTAAAGAAATCCCCCCTACATCACCCTTCTCCTCTCCTCTCCTCTCATCGCTTAAGGCTAGCTGTGCTTTATAGCACTGTCTACTGCTTTGAATTTGGATTAGAATCAGCTAGCTCCTCCAGCCTTCTTCCACTGTGGGAAGCCTTCAACACATTGTTGCTGCTGAACCAAACATTGTATCCATACACTAAAACATCCTTAGCCCCAGATACAAGCTCAAAAGAACACTCAGAGAATTGACAGACAGACAGACAGACAGACAGACAGACAGACAGACAGACAGACAGACAGACAGACAGACAGACAGACAGACAGACAGACAGGCAGACAGGCAGACAGACAGACCCACCGACCATGGAAGCTGTCCAAAATGTAGCTTAATCAATAGCCAATGGCAAGGCTGGACTTCAAATAGCCAGCCATGCCTTGTTGACCTCTTCCAATGCCTGCCTGTTGGCCTGAGCCAGCCAGCCAGCAGCATTACTGCACCGACTATATTACCGTCTGTATTACATCTGTATGGGATAAATGAAAGCCTGAATGACTCCATAAGGAGACATGAAAACAGCTTCTCCCACATCTGGGCTGACATTGGAGAGGGGTGTGATGTGGCAGGTAGGGAGGGAATGAGAGGAAATGGGATAGTAGGGTTTGTTAAGACTGGGGTTCTCGGGTTGCGTTGTGGCTGCCGGCCCAGACTGTAGGAGTGATGATCAGTTCAACAAAGTGGGTAGAGATCTATAGAGCTATAGAGGAGCTGCTGGGCTATGATGAGACACACAGCTGATATGTGTTTAATAGGAGGATAAAACAGTGTTGGCAAGTCGTGGAAATAGTGCCATCTAGTGGTTACTATAGTTTAGTACAGTTGCATTAATGCTCCCAAAGAGATATTGGCTCTCTTTGAATATTCAGATGAATTATCTTTCTTTCCACCCTTCTTTGCCTATTTGCATTTCTAAATATTTTCTTTTTGAAGATGATTGTCCTTCATTGCAGGTGAAAATTGGGTACCAAAGTTGAGCTACCACAAGTTAGATCTATGTCTTTATGCATGTTCTATATCAACAGTAGCACACATTAAAAGTCTAATCATTGTTAGAGAATATATGAAGACACCAAATCAACACAATTACTAAACAATAACACCAAAATGGCCGCCAGAGGTGCAGGAGTGAGGTCATTACCAGGCCAACGTCCTCCCACTCCAGTCGGATGAGTGTCCTCTGCTGGACGGTCTGCTCATACTGCTCCTACAGACAGTCCAGCTCTCTCCTCAGCTCCTCCACGTCACACGGGCTCTGATCCTGGACACACAGTGGCTTATCAGTCTGGCACTGGTAGGTAGTGTTAACGGTCTGAGACAGCGGCTATCCATCCATTTACACCAGTGGCTATACATACAGCACACATGCACACACTGATACAACATACAGGTTTCCTAGCTCCTAGTGTGATATGAATGCCTCCATTCCACTGTATTGTTAATATGTACCCTCTCCTTAAGCAGTCTCTCCACCACGGCATCCAGGCTGCATTCAGGGACAGCTAGGACAGTGGAGGTGGTCTGTTGGCCAGCCAGCCTCTCCGGCAGCTCACAGATCTGGGCCTCCAGAGAGTCATTGTCCTCCTCAAAGCAGCGCACGTAAAGGGCACAAACAGCACGTACAATGATATAGCATGTTTTTTACACAGGAAATTACATGCATGGTTAGGGTTGCAAAATTCTGATAATTGTCCAGAAAATTGCCTGGTTTTCCAAACATCCCGGTTGGAGGATTCAGATTATATGCTTATTTCCATCTGATTTCAGGTATATTCTAACCACGATATCTGCGAAAGATGGGAATTTGGGGAAAGTTACTGGAATTTTAGAACCCTGTGTATGTTACATTTAATGGGTTGCTTCCTTGGAGCATCTGACTACAACAGACTGACTACAACATACAGTATAAGAAACACAAAAGAAACACGTTTGATTTTGCACTGGTTATATGGTGATATGGTGTTGGTCCATCTCAAAACAATGTTTGCACAACCTTAGGACAATGTTTCTACAACCTTAGGACAATGTTTCTAGAGTTGAACCCATCCCGGGCTCACCATGTTGATGAGGGCCACAAAACGATCAGGGCGAGAATAACGCTGTAGTCTTCAGTGAATTGGACCAGACTCTCCTTGTTGAGCGCCTTGGCAGCCACGAAGTCCAGCTTCTCACACGTACACTCCTCAGCAGCCACACCCCTGTGGGAGGGGTGCACACCACACACACACAAACTCTGATACACTCATACAAATACCCACACACAAACATCTATAGGCTAAATATCGCAAAAGTATTGGTTAGTTTTGTGCATGTACATTGAAAATCAAGGGCCACAAGATCGCAATCTCTGAAAAGTCTTGAATGAATAGCATTGCTGCCCCTCCCAAATCAGCTCTGTGTAAATTAACACCGCCCGGGGTAACATGATTTCATTGTTTGATGCAAGCACAAAAGGCATTTGTCATCACCCTTCAAACTTTTCCCTTGGGGCGAACAAGGCGTAACTAACACTGAACACTATGTCCAACTGAGTGACATTTTATACTGTATATAGAAATCGTGCAAAGCTACCGCACATTTGCTTCTGATTAAATAAGCTTACTCAGACATACTTGAGTGAAAGAAAACAAACATCTGGTCATAACTCAAACTTTGTTGAATTCTGAAACGGACAAATTATCATAAAGCATTGACCTTACAAGTACTGTATATCTCAACCCATCTCCAGTTTGCACAATACAAACATCATATTCTTTCCCTTCGCCTCCTTCTAGTAAACCAGTGTCACTCAAACTCTGGTGACTGGACCAGCAACGGTCCCTAGGATGTTGCTGCCCGGTCCTTCAGAGGGTTGTCTGATACATTCTAGTTTAATGGAAGAAGTCCCCCAAGAGGCTTCCCAGCCTCTGTTACAAAAAAGGTTGAGACACCCTGTAGTAAGCCATCCTCGGTGCAGTGTTCTCCATACTGCCCATCTCCTGTAGTAAACCATCCTCGGTGCACAGTGTTCTCCATACAGCCCATCTCCTGTAGTAAACCATCCTCGGTGCACAGTGTTCTCCATACTGCCCATCTCCTGTAGTAAACCATCCTCGGTGCAGTGTTCTCCATACTGCCCATCTCCTGTAGTAAACCATCCTCGGTGCACAGTGTTCTCCATACTGCCCATCTCCTGTAGTAAACCATCCTCGGTGCACAGTGTTCTCCATACTGCCCATCTCCTGTAGTAAACCATCCTCGGTGCACAGTGTTCTCCATACTGCCCATCTCCTGTAGTAAACCATCCTCGGTGCACAGTGTTCTCCATACTGCCCATCTCCTGTAGTAAACCATCCTCGGTGCACAGTGTTCTCCATACTGCCCATCTCCTGTAGTAAACCATCCTCGGTGCACAGTGTTCTCCATACAGCCCATCTCCTGTAGTAAACCATCCTCGGTGCACAGTGTTCTCCATACAGCCCATCTCCTGTAGTAAACCATCCTCGGTGCACAGTGTTCTCCATACTGCCCATCTCCTGTAGTAAACCATCCTCGGTGCACAGTGTTCTCCATACTGCCCATCTCCTGTAGTAAACCATCCTCGATGCACAGTGTTCTCCATACTGCCCATCTCCTGTAGTAAACCATCCTCGGTGCACAGTGTTCTCCATACTGCCCATCTCCTGTAGTAAACCATCCTCGGTGCACAGTGTTCTCCATACTGCCCATCTCCTGTAGTAAACCATCCTCGGTGCACAGTGTTCTCCATACTGCCCATCTCCTGTAGTAAACCACCCTCGGTGCACAGTGTTCTCCATACTGGCCATCTCCTGTAGTAAACCACCCTCGATGCACAGTGTTCTCCATACTGCCCATCTCCTGTAGTAAACCATCCTCGGTGCACAGTGTTCTCCATACTGCCCATCTCCTGTAGTAAACCATCCTCGGTGCACAGTGTTCTCCATACTGCCCATCTCCTGTAGTAAACCATCCTCGGTGCACAGTGTTCTCCATACTGCCCATCTCCTGTAGTAAACCATCCTCGGTGCACAGTGTTCTCCATACTGCCCATCTCCTGTAGTAAACCATCCTCGGTGCACAGTGTTCTCCATACTGCCCATCTCCTGTAGTAAACCATCCTCGGTGCACAGTGTTCTCCATACTGCCCATCTCCTGTAGTAAACCATCCTCGGTGCACAGTGTTCTCCATACTGCCCATCTCCTGTAGTAAACCATCCTCGGTGCACAGTGTTCTCCATACTGCCCATCTCCTGTAGTAAACCATCCTCGGTGCACAGTGTTCTCCATACAGCCCATCTCCTGTAGTAAACCATCCTCGGTGCACAGTGTTCTCCATACTGCCCATCTCCTGTAGTAAACCATCCTCGGTGCACAGTGTTCTCCATACTGCCCATCTCCTGTAGTAAACCATCCTCGGTGCACAGTGTTCTCCATACTGCCCCACAATCTCTGTTGGACCCTCCATTCTGACTCCACTGCTCCTCCTCAAACTGCCGGCGGTAGGAAGACACTCTCACCATGGCCTCACCATGGCCATGGTTGGTTTACTGGGACTGGTACTGCAGGCGGGGGCTACAGTAACTAACACAGGCAAACGGACGATAGTGAGTCCAGGTTGAGGACTTTATACATGGAGATGAGGAGGAATGTTTCATCCAGGCGATGGATCTCTCCCAGCCCGCTGACTGGTCTAACTACAGGGGTTAGCGTCAGCAGCTGGACATTTGATATGGAGCAGACAAGTCAGCCATAGTATGTCACTTCTTTTTTTTTTTTCATGTTTTACAGGATAGAAAGGATTCCCAAAGGGCTGTTGAGTGTTTCACCTGTGAACAACTGGGTACACCAATAAAGAGGTAAGATAAAGTGTTTTTTTCATACATTATTTTATTTCAGTTAAAAAAACAGCTGTGCACATGTAGCATTATTACTAAACAGACCATTACAAAAGCCACAGTATGAAGGGGAGCAGAGCAGGAAAAGACAACACATGAAAACACAGACAGACCACAGATGAAGGGACAGCTAGGACAACATGAGTGTGGGCTGATCTCCCAATTTGAATATTAAATTCTGACAATATCTCTGCAGCTGGGGTTGACCTTGTCTCTGATGTAAAAGCTTTGTGTTGTGAATGAGATGACAATCTCAGATTCACTGTTCCTTCTCGGTTAGAGTCCGAGACAACAGGTAGTACCAATCCATCCAGGGCCAATCATGGTTTGGCAAAGCTAAGCGCTTAAGTCTATGACAACTCTGAAGAACGCTACAAGCGCATCTGGCCCATTTTAGAATGTACTGTACGGATGATTGCAATCAGGAAGTTACACAAGACTTGGGCCTACTCCACTCAAAATCCTCTCTGGGTGAGAGCTGACAGAGACAACCAAACTGTTAAGTGCTTTGATTAACAGCCTGTCATTGTGTTAGCTACGAGATTATGCAATATTAAAACACTTTAAAACGTTGAATGCCTTTTCTGTAGTAGCCTGGACCTGTAGTAGCCTGGACCTGTAGTAGCCTGGACCTATAGTAGCCTGGACCTATAGTAGCCTGGACCTATAGTAGCCTGGACCTATAGTAGCCTGGACCTATAGTAGCCTGGACCTATAGTAGCCTGGACCTATAGTGTGTTTGGTGTTGGCAAATCTTCAATGCTGTCACACCTTACATGTGGCATGACAACCATAGAGGGGTTTGCTACAGCACATAAAGTATATGGAACCAGGCTCATCCTTACAGTACATGTCTGTTGACTAAGTAACAGGCTTTTCTGGCTAGATTACAGTACATGTCTGTTGACTAAGTAACAGGCTTTTCTGGCTAGATTACAGTACATGTCTGTTGACTAAGTAACAGGCTTTTCTGGCTAGATTAGTTGACTGGAGACATAAGAAAGGGAAACGTTTCCAGTGGAAACAAGTGTCATAGACCAACCGTGCCACACATCAGGCCAGCCAGGAGCTGTTTTGACACCTTATTACTAACGTTACTAGACGACAGTGTGGAAAACAAAGGGAAGAAACACTGTAGAAATGTCACAGCATTAGAGTTCCTCGTTTCACACCCATAACACGTTCCACGACAGCATTAGGGGAAAAAACTGTTTTGTCTCAGCGGGGAGTAATGAACATCTAAATCCTGTTCAACCTGCACTGTAAAAAATGCTTTGCCACTGAAAAAAGTATTAGGGTGCGTCCGAAATGGCACCCTTTTCCCTACATAGCGCACTACTTTTGACCAGCGCTCTCTGGTCAAAAGTAGTGCATTATATAGGGTATAGGGTGCTACTTTAGATGAAACTCAGACAGTAAAACAGGGCATTATATTGTCTGAATCGACTGTGACAAGAAAGGCCCTTGCCTGAGCACACAGGCCCAATACAATGAGGCTCTAACCAGTATGAAGGCAGACAGCGAGGCAGACAACGAGGCTGAAGCGAGGAAAGAAAATATAAACAAGCATGAGGAAAAGTTAAACGATGGTACCTGCATGACCAACAAACAATACATATATGTTGAACACACAGTTTGCACCACCATATTAAGAGGTGACAGCAGAGTCAAAAAAAACACAAGAGGTCAATGCGGACAGGAGAGGGACTGTTTGCAACAGTTAAGATATCGATGCCGTAGTGGGTTTGTCTTTGTTATGTAGCACACTGTAGGGAGGGTTTTTCCCGGACTCAGATTAAAAGCCTACTCATTTTAGTCATGTAACAGACACTCTTATCCAGAGCGACTTACAATTAGTGCATTCATCTTAAGATAGCTGGGTGAGACAACCACATTGAACCACTCTTGAACTAAGAAAAAGCATGCTCAATCGAGAATGTTACTCTCCAATAAGATGAATCTGGGTCTGAGAAACTGGCCCGTAGAATAGCATATACTGTACAAGCAGGAGGGATGACTGATCACTCTACTGTGAAGTTAGTGTGACTTGGGTTCAGAGTTGTAATGTACTTGAATGGAGAAATCAGCCTAACTCACGATAACACTCAAGATTAAGTTACACACAATCCCCAACACACCTTCACTGATTTTGAACAGCACGTGTTTCAGTATGCCAGAAGCAAAAGGTAGGCTTGAACAACCATGGGCGGTCAAACAATATCCAAAATCTGGTCTCTTAAAACAAGTATGAAGTTGAAATAAACTCTAAAAGATGGTACAAAGTTATGTAAGGAAAAAATATAAATCATAAATAACATTTGTTTAAACCACAGCCCACTGACAGTTCTAACACATCTCCCAATATGTCTCCCAGATCCCAGAAAGGACTGCTCCGGATTGTCATCATTATCTTGTAGAAGAACGTCAAACTTCCTTGGTCGGTATTTCGGACAAGCAAGGATTCATTTAGTCTCTCTGTGTTCACCAGAAGTCTCTTGCGTCCAATATCACTACGTACCCATGGGTTGAATCGTTCACTCTGAGAGGAGTATCCACCAGGTAGAATGCGATCCAAATCTTCTGCACGACCCTCTATGTGTATCTTTAGTGTAACGTACTAACGGATCATCATTATCTTAGTATCTGTGGGTTCATACATACATATTGTACTTCCATTCAGAGTTCACATTCAAATCAGGTAAAGGGAGTCGTTTTGGCACGGAACAGTCCTAGGTGGGGGTTGAATGGGGCACGGAACAGTCCTAGGTGGGGGTTGAATGGGGCACGGAACAGTCCTAGGTGGGGGTTGAATGGGGCACGGTACAGTCCTCAGTGGGGGTTGAATGGGGCACGGAACAGTCCTCAGTGGGGGTTGAATGGGGCATGGGGGAGGGATTGCCTGGGGAGTGGGGCATCAGTTAGTTGACTGTTCACTGTCACTCCAAGCTGCCAACACCTAAACTCCTGGTCCTGCAGCCACACAATGAGCAGAGGTGAAAACTATGGGATTTGGTTAATGGTGATGGTTGTGAGTGACTGAAGTACAACACTACAAAGGCTGGGGGCTGGGGCATTGATAAGAGTATGATAAGAGAGGGTCCCATATAATTGCACTGTTTGTTCTCCCACAACACAATCCACCATGGTCCCTTACACACATACATACACCTTGTGTCCACCAAAACCCCATTCCTCAGTCTGTCATCAAAAGGTCCAGGCTGTCTGATTCCCTGACCCCTCACTCCTCGTCCCCTCCCATGAGGAAGCCCAGAATGAAGTCGATGGCTCTCTGTCGGTCCTGCGCTGTCTGTCGGCCCACCATGTTGGGCGGGGGCCGGATGAGCAAGCTGGCAAAGAGGGTAGCTGGCATGGGGCACAGTGGAGGAGGTAGAGGAAGATGTGAGAAAGAGGCATTTCTAAAGCAACATGGGTTGAGCCGTTTCATTTCAATTCAGTCAGGATTCACTGAATTGAAACTCCAGTTAAATGTTTTATCAACATTACTGAAAATAAATTAAATTTTTCAATTCTAGACTTGGGAATTTCATTTCCTGAATTTATTGAATTGAAGTAGTATTGACTCTAAATCTGGGTCGTGTTCAGTATGGAAGATACGTTTTGAATTGGAGAGAAGCAGGGACATACTACTATATCTGAACATGTCCAATAAGAACACAGATATTTGCATTCCGTGGCATAACGCTTTGCTACAGTGTACCCTACTGAAAAAGCACATGTAGGTTATAGAAAATGTGGCAATGGGGAACTGACCTATGAGGTTGGCAGTGAGGTTGTTGTTGTGGGCATATTTCAGCAGCTCCTTGAGGAAGGCCATCAGGTAGCGGAAGACGTTGCGGTGAGCCCGGGGCAGCTGGGAGATCAACTGACAAAACAGCCCAGAGAAAAGACAGATGAGAACTACAACCAGCCCCTGTAGAGCCGAGAGGACAAACTATGTCTTATGTTTTACAATGATTATACATATTAACTTTATTGATTCAACAGAAGTCAATGACTCCTACTCATATCCATTTCCAGATTCATATAAATTGACTTTTATGTGGAAATATTTCATGTTAGGCCACCCTAAAATCATAATTCAGTTCACTGCACCTGTTTGCAGAGGCGGCTGTCATGGGAGCAGTCCAAGCTGCGCTGGTAGAGCTCGTAACAGACCACTGGCTCAGGCAAAGCTTCCAGAAATATCAACAGGGCCTCGGCCACCGAGTGGTTACAACCAGCTGACACACACAGTCAGGGAACAGTCAGAAACAGTCGGGCAGACAAAGTTGGGGGGACACAGACTTGTGGCCGAGGGTGGGTGTACAGTGTTTGAACTTGACTACATTGCTGTCATACTGTGCAGAATCCCTGATCTACAAATCCCCTTGAATCCTAAACAGCTACTCATTACGTGATGAAGATTAGCAATCAGTTCAAAGTGATCCCCTCAAACAAGCTGGTTGTGTGTGTGTTGGTGCATGAGCATACGTATGGACAAGAAGATTGCACACCGTACACCACAACTAACACAGATATCATACTTCCTCCACACTGCTAATCTATGTGCCTTGGCACCAGTCTGTGTATAGCAGCCGCTTTATCGCAGTGACCCAACTAACTGTGTGGCATCTCAGTCACAGTGTCCTGTTACAGGGCTGGGCTTACTAGCGGATCAGGGCCAGGGGGGTTGGAATGACTGGGGTCATATGAGTAAGGATTACAGATGGAGTCAGGAATGACTGGGGACATATGAGTAAGGATTACGGATGGAGTTAGGAATGACTGGGGACATATGAGTAAGGATTACAGATGGAGTCAGGAATGACTGGGGACATACGAGTAAGGATACGGATGGAGTCAGGAATGACTGGGGACATACGAGTAAGAATTACAGATGGAGTCAGGAATGACTGGGGACATATGAGTAAGGATTACGGATGGAGTTAGGAATGACTGGGGACATATGAGTAAGGATTACAGATGGAGTCAGGAATGACTGGGGACATATGAGTAAGGATTACGGATGGAGTTAGGAATGACTGGGGACATATGAGTAAGGATTACAGATGGAGTCAGGAATGACTGGGGACATACGAGTAAGGATACGGATGGAGTCAGGAATGACTGGGGACATACGAGTAAGAATTACAGATGGAGTCAGGAATGACTGGGGACATACGAGTAAGGATACGGATGGAGTCAGGAATGACTGGGGACATACGAGTAAGAATTACAGATGGAGTCAGGAATGACTGGGGACATATGAGTAAGAATTACGGATGGAGTCAGGAATGACTGGGGACATATGAGTAAGGATTACGGATGGAGTTAGGAATGACTGGGGACATATGAGTAAGGATTACAGATGGAGTCAGGAATGACTGGGGACATATGAGTAAGGATTACGGATGGAGTTAGGAATGACTGGGGACATATGAGTAAGGATTACAGATGGAGTCAGGAATGACTGGGGACATACGAGTAAGGATACGGATGGAGTCAGGAATGACTGGGGACATACGAGTAAGAATTACAGATGGAGTCAGGAATGACTGGGGACATATGAGTGAGGATACGGATGGAGTCAGGAATGACTGGGGACATACGAGTAAGGATACGGATGGAGTCAGGAATGACTGGGAACATACGAGTAAGAATTACAGATGGAGTCAGGAATGACTGGGGACATATGAGTGAGGATACGGATGGAGTCAGGAATGACTGGGGACATATGAGTGAGGATACGGATGGAGTCAGGAATGACTGGGGACATATGAGTGAGGATACGGATGGAGTCAGGAATGACTGGGGACATACGAGTGAGGATACGGATGGAGTCAGGAATGACTGGGGACATACGAGTGAGGATACGGATGGAGTCAGGAATGACTGGGGACATACGAGTGAGGATACGGATGGAGTCAGGAATGACTGGGGACATACGAGTAAGAATTACAGATGGAGTCAGGAATGACTGGGGACATACGAGTAAGAATTACAGATGGAGTCAGGAATGACTGGGGACATATGAGTAAGAATTACGGATGGAGTCAGGAATGACTGGGGACATATGAGTAAGAATTACGGATGGAGTCAGGAATGACTGGGGACATATGAGTGAGGATACGGATGGAGTCAGGAATGACTGGGGACATATGAGTAAGAATTACGGATGGAGTCAGGAATGACTGGGGACATATGAGTGAGGATACGGATGGAGTCAGGAATGACTGGGGACATATGAGTGAGGATACGGATGGAGTCAGGAATGACTGGGGACATATGAGTGAGGATACGGATGGAGTCAGGAATGACTGGGGACATACGAGTGAGGATACGGATGGAGTCAGGAATGACTGGGGACATACGAGTGAGGATACGGATGGAGTCAGGAATGACTGGGGACATACGAGTGAGGATACGGATGGAGTCAGGAATGACTGGGGACATATGAGTGAGGATACGGATGGAGTCAGGAATGACTGGGGACATATGAGTGAGGATACGGATGGAGTCAGGAATGACTGGGGACATATGAGTGAGGATACGGATGGAGTCAGGAATGACTGGGGACATACGAGTAAGGATACGGATGGAGTCAGGAATGCTGGTGTCCAGGCAGTCGATGACACTCTGCAGCTCCTCCTGCAGGCCCGGTGTCTGGAACAGGTCCTCCTGGAAGAACGGCAAGGAGTTTACAGGAGAATGTCGTTTTGAAATTACGTTGAAATAAGGGTAGGGTAGAATACTATTTACAGGTCTAGAATAGTGCCTAGAAGAGTTAGCCTGGAATACACTTCTTCAAACAGAAGTGACAATAGTGAAATGGAGTGGTATTCTGTTTGGATTCCTTGTTAACCAAGGTTACCCCTCTAAGGAATATCTCATTCTGAAATTCATCCAAATTCATTGCAACAGCATTTCAGAATCTTCATAATTGGGATTAAAAACATACTCTGATGCCGTACGACCTAGAAATAAAAGTGCTTTGAACATTTCCTTTAACTATCCTCTCACCTGCTGGCAGGACATAGTAAAGAGGTGGTTCACCAGCAGCCACACCTCCTTGGGAATCTTTAAGGGCTTGTCCTCCGTGCCAGCACTGTCCACCATCAGGAAGCTCACCCTGGACTTCTCCTGAAGTAACACACAACCACAACATGTTAGAAACATAAGATACTATACTGAGAGAACCATCACAACATGTTAGAAACATAAGATACTATACTGAGAGAACCATCACAACATGTTAGAAACATAAGATACTATACTGAGAGAACCATCACAACATGATAGAAACATAAGATACTATACTGAGAGAACCATCACAACATGATAGAAACATAAGATACTATACTGAGAGAACCATCACAACATGTTAGAAACATAAGATACTATACTGAGAGAACCATCACAACATGTTAGAAACATAAGATACTATACTGAGAGAACCATCACAACATGTTAGAAACATAAGATACTATACTGAGAGAACCATCACAACATGTTAGAAACATAAGATACTATACTGAGAGAACCATCACAACATGTTAGAAACATAAGATACTATACTGAGAGAACCATCACAACATGTTAGAAACATAAGATACTATACTGAGAGAACCATCACAACATGTTAGAAACATAAGATACTATACTGAGAGAACCATCACAACATGTTAGAAACATAAGATACTATACTGAGAGAACCATCACAACATGTTAGAAACATAAGATACTATACTGAGAGAACCATCACAACATGTTAGAAACATAAGATACTATACTGAGAGAACCATCACAACATGTTAGAAACACAAGATACTATACTGAGAGAACCATCACAACATGTTAGAAACATAAGATACTATACTGAGAGAACCATCACAACATGTTAGAAACATAAGATACTATACTGAGAGAACCATCACAACATGTTAGAAACATAAGATACTATACTGAGAGAACCATCACAACATGTTAGAAACATAAGATACTATACTGAGAGAACCATCACAACATGTTAGAAACATAAGATACTATACTGAGAGAACCATCACAACATGTTAGAAACACAAGATACTATACTGAGAGAACCATCACAACATGTTAGAAACATAAGATACTATACTGAGAGAACCATCACAACATGTTAGAAACATAAGATACTATACTGAGAGAACCATCACAACATGTTAGAAACATAAGATACTATACTGAGAGAACCATCACAACATGTTAGAAACATAAGATACTATACTGAGAGAACCATCACAACATGTTAGAAACATAAGATACTATACTGAGAGAACCATCACAACATGTTAGAAACATAAGATACTATACTGAGAGAACCATCACAACATGTTAGAAACATAAGATACTATACTGAGAGAACCATCACAACATGTTAGAAACATAAGATACTATACTGAGAGAACCATCACAACATGTTAGAAACATAAGATACTATACTGAGAGAACCATCACAACATGTTAGAAACACAAGATACTATACTGAGAGAACCATCACAACATGTTAGAAACATAAGATACTATACTGAGAGAACCATCACAACATGTTAGAAACATAAGATACTATACTGAGAGAACCATCACAACATGTTAGAAACATAAGATACTATACTGAGAGAACCATCACAACATGTTAGAAACATAAGATACTATACTGAGAGAACCATCACAACATGTTAGAAACATAAGATACTATACTGAGAGAACCATCACAACATGTTAGAAACACAAGATACTATACTGAGAGAACCATCACAACATGTTAGAAACACAAGATACTATACTGAGAGAACCATCACAACATGTTAGAAACATAAGATACTATACTGAGAGAACCATCACAACATGTTAGAAACATAAGATACTATACTGAGAGAACCATCACAACATGTTAGAAACATAAGATACTATACTGAGAGAACCATCACAACATGTTAGAAACATAAGATACTATACTGAGAGAACCATCACAACATGTTAGAAACATAAGATACTATACTGAGAGAACCATCACAACATGTTAGAAACATAAGATACTATACTGAGAGAACCATCACAACATGTTAGAAACATAAGATACTATACTGAGAGAACCATCACAACATGTTAGAAACATAAGATACTATACTGAGAGAACCATCACAACATGTTAGAAACATAAGATACTATACTGAGAGAACCATCACAACATGTTAGAAACACAAGATACTATACTGAGAGAACCATCACAACATGTTAGAAACATAAGATACTATACTGAGAGAACCATCACAACATGTTAGAAACATAAGATACTATACTGAGAGAACCATCACAACATGTTAGAAACATAAGATACTATACTGAGAGAACCATCACAACATGTTAGAAACATAAGATACTATACTGAGAGAACCATCACAACATGTTAGAAACATAAGATACTATACTGAGAGAACCATCACAACATGTTAGAAACATAAGATACTATACTGAGAGAACCATCACAACATGTTAGAAACATAAGATACTATACCACAGTATACTGAAGAAATGATGTGTCAGAGCACAGGCCTGATTCTGACACATAATCTCTATGGTTAGTAACATGACTGGAACCAGCTTCACCCAACTTTACCCGGTCGATTCATAAACTTACGAGCTGCTTAATTAGGAGGATTTGATTCATCCTGTGCCATCACCTTCAATACGATTTAAAGGTATCGCATTGATCAGAACGTTGATTCCATTCCTAAAATGATTACATAATATGGCACATTGCGTGTCATTTCAGGTATAGGGAACATATTAGAGCGGATTATCTCGAGGGTTGGATGTCGGGTCGTCTTGGAGGACAGTCATTTAACTGGGAGTGGATCACATTGTTTTGTATCTAGCTGAGAACAAGCGAGAGTGGTTCCAAAAATAACCTCTGGCAGTGGGGGTCACACATACGGATACACAAACTCACAGGACTGGAGTGGGACACCATGATAGCCTGCAGAGCCAATTACAATATCAAGAGCTAGGCCGAAGTTATTGTAAGTTAGAGAGCCTCTCAAAGTGCTACTGTTGTTCCTTAAGGGTATTTGAGTGCAGCTTCTAAGAAAGATGTAGCCTAGACTATGGTTAGGTAACCAGAAATAAAGGCTTTTACAGAACTCTATTACATCAGGCCCTGGATGTTGATTTGGGAAGTCTTAGTTTGTGGCCCTGCCATGAAAACTACATACAGTAAGGTGAACACTGCATGTAGCAGAGTAAAAACTCTGGAGAGCTACCCTCCTGTAGGTTAACTCCAACCCTGTTCCTGGAGAGCTACCCTCCTGTAGGTTTTAACTCTAACCCTGTTCCTGGAGAGCTACCCTCCTGTAGGTTTTAACTCCAACCCTGTTCCTGGAGAGCCACCCTCCTGTATGTTTTAACTCCAACCCTGTTCCTGGAGAGCTACCCTCCTGTAGGTTTTAGCTCCAACCTTGTTCCTGGAGAGCTACCCTCCTGTAGGTTTTAACTCTAACCCTGTTCCTGGAGAGCTACCGTCCTGTAGGTTTTAACTCTAACCCTGTTCCTGGAGAGCTACCGTCCTGTAGGTTTTAACTCTAACCCTGTTCCTGGAGAGCTACCCTCCTGTAGGTTTTAACTCTAACCCTGTTCCTGGAGAGCAACCCTCCTGTAGGTTTTAACTCTAACCCTGTTCCTGGAGAGCCACCCTCCTGTATGTTTTAACTCCAACCCTGTTCCTGGAGAGCTACACTCCTGTAGGTTTTAGCTCCAACCTTGTTCCTGGAGAGCCACCCTCCTGTAGGTTTTAACTCCAACCCTGTTCCTGGAGAGCTACCCTCCTGTAGGTTTTAGCTCCAACCTTGTTCCTGGAGAGCTACCCTCCTGTACATTTTAATTCTAACCCTGTTCCTGGAGAGCTACCCTCCTGTAGGTTTGAACACCAACCCTGTCCTGGAGAGCCACCCTCCTGTAGGTTTTAACTCTAACCCTGATCCTGGAGAGCCACCCTCCTGTAGGTTTTAACTACAACCCTGTTCCTGGAAAGCTACCCTCCTGTAGGTTAACTACAACCCTGTTCCTGGAAAGCTACCCTCCTGTAGTTTTTAACTCCAACCCTGTTCCTGAAGAGCCAGGGGTCTCTTTCCAACCAAGATGCATGACATGAGGAGAGAGGAGATTCAGCAATACTTGGAGGACAATGGAATTAAATAAAAAAGCATATTTATTGCTAAAAGTATAACCAACGAGTTGGGGCTTCTGGCCTTCATAAGGGTTTTGAAATACAGAGCATATAATATGCACTCAAGCACATTTAATGACAGTCTTATAGGGATATCAGATTGAGGACTAGTACAGCTACTACTACTGTAACAGGGACAGACAGGACACCACTGGGTCTAGAGACCTGTACTATAACTACTACTACTGTAACAGGGACAGACAGGACACCACTGGGTCTAGAGACCTGTACTATAACTACTACTACTGTAACAGGGACAGACAGGACACCACTGCGTCTAGAGACCTGTACTATAACTACTACTACTGTAACAGGGACAGACAGCACACCACTGGGTCTAGAGACCTATACTATAACTACTACTACTGTAACGGGTACAGACAGGACACCACTGGGTCTAGAGACCTGTACTATAACTACTACTACTGTAACAGGGACAGACAGGACACCACTGGGTCTAGAGACCTGTACTATAACTACTACTACTGTAACGGGTACAGACAGGACAGAACTGGGTCTAGAAACCTGTACTATAACTACTACTACTGTAACAGGGACAGACAGGACACCACTGCGTCTAGAGACCTGTACTATAACTACTACTACTGTAACAGAGACAGACAGGACACCACTGGGTCTAGAGACCTGTACTATAACTACTACTACTGTAACAGAGACAGACAGGACAGAACTGGGTCTAGAAACCTGTACTATAACTACTACTACTGTAACAGGGACAGACAGGACACCACTGCGTCTAGAGACCTGTACTATAACTACTACTACTGTAACAGAGACAGACAGGACACCACTGGGTCTAGAGACCTGTACTATAACTACTACTACTGTAACGGGTACAGACAGGACAGAACTGGGTCTAGAAACCTGTACTATAACTACTACTACTGTAACAGGGACAGACAGGACAGAACTGGGTCTAGAAACCTGTACTATAACTACTACTACTGTAACAGGGACAGACAGGACACCACTGCGTCTAGAGACCTGTACTATAACTACTACTACTGTAACAGAGACAGACAGGACACCACTGGGTCTAGAGACCTGTACTATAACTACTACTACTGTAACAGGGACAGACAGGACACCACTGGGTCTAGAGACCTATACTATAACTACTACTACTGTAACGGGTACAGACAGGACACCACTGGGTCTAGAGACCTGTACTATAACTACTACTACTGTAACAGGGACAGACAGGACACCACTGGGTCTAGAGACCTGTACTATAACTACTACTACTGTAACGGGTACAGACAGGACAGAACTGGGTCTAGAGACCTGTACTATAACTACTACTACTGTAACAGGGACAGACAGGACACCACTGCGTCTAGAGACCTGTACTATAACTACTACTACTGTAACAGAGACAGACAGGACACCACTGGGTCTAGAAACCTGTACTATAACTACTACTACTGTAACAGGGACAGACAGGACACCACTGCGTCTAGAGACCTGTACTATAACTACTACTACTGTAACAGAGACAGACAGGACACCACTGGGTCTAGAGACCTATACTATAACTACTACTACTGTAACGGGTACAGACAGGACACCACTGGGTCTAGAGACCTGTACTATAACTACTACTACTGTAACAGAGACAGACAGGACACCACTGCGTCTAGAGACCTGTACTATAACTACTACTACTGTAACAGAGACAGACAGGACACCACTGGGTCTAGAGACCTATACTATAACTACTACTACTGTAACAGAGACAGACAGGACACCACTGGGTCTAGAGACCTGTACTATAACTACTACTACTGTAACAGAGACAGACAGGACACCACTGCGTCTAGAGACCTGTACTATAACTACTACTACTGTAACAGAGACAGACAGGACACCACTGGGTCTAGAGACCTGCAGTGACTGAAGCCCTTAGTTTATTTTTGGATCCCAAAACAGCATGTAAAAATGGACCATTGTTTTGTCTGAACCAATGTGCTTCCCTAATCCAGAACACGAGGTCCTGTATATATTTGGTCAATTTCAGCTGTTTTTATGTCAAATCAGAAAAGCAACATTACTTGACTAGAACCTGGGTTGCCTATATCGCTGAGCAACAGCAGGGCATCAGACTAGCCTCACAGTGGAGAGTGGGACACCATAGAAATAGAACGACTAACTATTCTATTTCTATGGTGGACACACCATGTAGAATGTACCTTTTCCATGTAGCTGTCCTCTCCCTTTGCCCCCAGCAGCCCCCAGCACAGCAGTGAAGTTGGAAAGGAATGATCAAGGCAATGAGAGGCAATGAGGGAAGAGACAGAAAGAAGAGAGAACAGAGGAGATACTGTAGACAGGAGATAATGCATAACCACCAAGGAGTCAGGAAGATAATGATAGGCTGTGTTAAAGGTGCAATCTGTAGGTCATTTCTGATTTCAAAAAAGTATTGTCCCGGGCTGCCAAGACTGGGAGAGGGTCTTTATGCGAGTGTATTACACACTGATTGTAGTGTGTTTTTGTTTCAGCATTGATTTCTTGAGCATTTCAGGGGGTTAAAAAGTTACAGATTGAACCATTAAAATTGAATTTTCCACCCAAATGTACCCGTGCAGAGTCAAACAGAATGACATTAGAATAGTGACAGTGGAAGCAAGAGATCATTTGAAATGGATCATATAAACATAGAATACTAATCTAACTAAGGGCAAGGTGGATATAGATAGCCCATGTAAAATAACAATATGGAGAAATGCATGGACAGACTTTTTGTATTATAAAGTAGACCCGAGTATATGACTAGCCTAGACTTAGTCAATACTCCCAATGTTTCAGGGAAACCCTTCTGACATTTGTACACACTAATTGCCACTTCCTTATCCCCTTGGGGATTCTGAACACAGCCACAGGTTGAGACATTCTCTCTGCATCAATGGACAAATATCTAGACCAAATCTATGTACTCTTCAACACCAGTCTGAGGCCTGCTGCAGTGTCAGCTGCTTTTCATTTCTTACCTATTTAGAGGGTTTAGGGTTAGGGAAGCCAAGTTTAGCAGACTCTCATGCCAAAAGTGTCATGGAGAAACACAACTATCTGCCATTGCGGCCTTCAATGACTAAAGAAGTATGTAAAAAAAATTGACCTTGTATTGACTGTTCAACTAATCCTGCATGAACACTAAATGTATTGACTGTTCAACTAATCCTGCATGAACACTAAATGTATTGACTGTTCAACTAATCCTGCATGAACACTAAATGTATTGACTGTTCAACTAATCCTGCATGAACACTACATGTATTGACTGTTCAACTAATCCTGCATGAACACTAAATGTATTGACTGTTCAACTAATCCTGCATGAACACTACATGTATTGACTGTTCAACTAATCCTGCATGAACACTACATGTATTGACTGTTCAACTAATCCTGCATGAACACTAAATGTATTGACTGTTCAACTAATCCTGCATGAACACTAAATGTATTGACTGTTCAACTAATCCTGCATGAACACTAAATGTATTGACTGTTCAACTAATCCTGCATGAACACTAAATGTATTGACTGTTCAACTAATCCTGCATGAACACTAAATGTATTGACTGTTCAACTAATCCTGCATGAACACTAAATGTATTGACTGTTCAACTAATCCTGCATGAACACTAAATGTATTGACTGTTCAACTAATCCTGCATGAACACTAAATGTATTGACTGTTCAACTAATCCTGCATGAACACTAAATGTATTGACTGTTCAACTAATCCTGCAATGAACACTATTTAAATGGCCCTTCAATATATATATCACTCCTATCCTACCTTGAACGTATCCCTTCCTGGTTGCTACAGCAACTTCACATTAGCTAGTTCCACTCACCAGGTCGATGAGCTTGGTGATGGGGACCTCCCGGATGGGCTTCTTTATGTGGCACAGGGTCTCCAGCGAGGTACCGAAGCAGCTGGGCAGGTAGTTGCCTGAGATGGTGATGAAATAGTCCTTGCCTCGGTCCAGGTGCAGCACCAGGATGTCTTCGATGGCGTCCTCTCCCAAGTTGAGCAGCGTCACCGAGTCCTTGCTCACGTACACATCCAGGAAGATCTCTAAAGTTTCGTCTGGTGGGGAGAGACCGAGAAGGGAAGTGTTCATTAGGGTATGCCATTGACAACAATTTGTAATAAAAGTAGACATGAGCGTTTCTTATTGAACAAATCCAGGTAGGATTTGTTTCAGTCTGTTTTCTTGGGTTTTGGTGCCTCAACAACACAGCCCTGGTGGTATGATAAAAGATGAAGGACACCATTGAGAACAGTACATACATAGCTACAATGGGTTACAACAGAGTAGAGATGCTATACATATGCATTTTTCAGTCCAGTTGTGAAACAATCCCTAGTCCCTAGGAACCTTATATAAATCTTAAAAGGAATGTATTTGATAGGTAGGCCTGTAAACAATATGGTAGCAGCTCCATGCCCTCTGACAGGCTTGGTAGGACTTCAAGCATATTACTGTATACCTAAAAAGAAAAACATTCAGATTCTCTACAAGTGTTTAAAGAGTAGGGGCTAGCGGTTGTCTCTGGACCGGGCCTTCCTTTTCCCTCTTCCAGGAGATTATTCAACTGAATGATCAGTGAATCTTTAGATCCTCAGATCAGTGAAATCCCACCAAGGAAGGAGCAAAGGATACACTGTGAAAGTATCCCAGCACGCAGGGCGTGTGACTGCCTGGCTGAAAGTGAAGGGGACTTACTGGGCTCTAGGAAGCCTTCGCTGGGCTCAGCGCGGAGCCAGTTCTTGCAGTACTGCAAGTCGTTGAGCTTGGGGATGAAGACAAAGTGGCAGGCGACCTGCCCGTCGTTAGAGATCACAAAACTCTCCCGCTGCAGCTGGCGGAACTTGACGTCCTTAAAGGTGAACTATGGGAGGCGAGGGAGAGATGGAGAGGAGGGGAGAGAAAGAGAGAGGTTGAGAGGAGGACAGACTCACAGACATTGTTATAGTAAGCCAGAGTGCAAGAATGTTTGTTTGATCTATGCAGTAGATTGTTTGAAATGCAAATAGATCCCCATACCATTCTACACCTGCAAAGTAACTCAAGCATCTTGGCAGACTTGTCCATTTTCTTAGGCTATCATTTTCCATCAGGATTTTAAATCACAAGTCCCTGACTCAATACTTGCTGTCTTGGTATCAACATGACTATGTACCTTACTTAATGACAATCACTGACAAAACAGACTTATTGATCTGACACAAAATATCAGGGGGGAGGAAATGCTGGACAGGAAATCAATAAGATGAGAATCATGTCTCTGTGTTCTGTCGACTCACCTCTCTGTGGGTCAGTGCCAGAGACGGGAGGAATTCGTTCTCCATCCTGTCCATCATGCGCACGATCTCCTCAAAGACTTTCTTGTGGCGCGCCTCGTTCACCACCTTCACCTGTGACACACACAAATAGAATTTCTCGATCCAACAACAATTCATTCAATATAGCATAAAGCACGCTACTCAAGAATAAACTTGTATTTTATGATCCTCAATGAGCTGTATAGTATGTTAAAGGTATGTGTATTTTACTAAATGGACTCCTTGTGAATTGTGAATGTCAGGTCTCCCTTGACTGTCTCGACCTCAATCAGTCAGATGTGATTTCCAGATGCTGACAGGCAGTGTAGTGTGTTTACATGATCCTCACCCCGACACTGAAGAGGGAGCTGACAGGCTTGTGGTCGCTGGTCTTCAGTTCCATGTGACTCCTGTAGTGGAGCTGCTTCACATTACTGCCCCTCCACAGGATCCGATCGCACCACGCTGGGACACGACACTTCCCACTGCAGGAGAACCCCGGAGAAAAAGACAGGGGGTAGAGACACGGGGTCAGCTGTTCATTCGGCACCAAATGAAAGATAGCAGATTGAAACAGTGATTGACAACGTGGACTAGTCCAATAAGGCAGTGGTTCCCAAACTGTGGGGCACGCCGCCACTAGGGGTCGGCAGGGGGGCAAGGAGGCCAGTAATAGTAGAATGCACGAGGTGCAATTTCGAAATTGGGTAGTGCATCATCAGTGTTCTTTGCACCATGACAAAATGTGTAGAATTGCAGGAAGTAAGCTTTAAAGCTGCTAAATCCTCTCCACCAATAAGAGGGGTTGAACAGTTTGTATAATGAACAGTGCTTGTGCTGAAGGAGTGAAAACATTTGGGAACCCTTGCAATAAGGAACAGTCATTTTATTTTCCGTTACAAATGTTCAGTTAAATGCCACACAACCCAGTGTTTCCCTAAATACCCTAGATTTCCAGGTAAGTCACATACTCCCCCAAAGAAACTTCCTGGGTCTTTTCAAGTTATTTAGGCAGTGGGGAACAAAGCTGCTTAGGGGGCCCGGCCCACCTCGTCAATATTGGAGAGAATGGTTGGAAATGTGACTTTTCAGGTTTGATCTTACCAGGTATGTTAAGATGAATAATCAAGGTGCTATGGCATATGAGGATTAGCCTACACAGGGTATATCCTTTGCACTCAGTTGGGTGGAGGGTGGGGGGGTAATAGCAGACACATCAAACTACAAAACTCTATGGGTGTTCTCGAAGTATGTGATTGGTGGGAAAGGAATCAGGATCAGTGGTATTTTACCTAGAGTCCCAGCGGTCCGTCTTGGCGTCATACTTGTACGTGGGCATGAAATTGATCTCTCCCTCCATGAAGTCTGTGAAAGCTCGCTTGTTCTGTCTCTGGATATTTAGCTTCGCACAGAGGCAGGAGGGGAAATATACCAACAACACATTATTCAGAGACAGACAGAGGAACTCCAGTATTTATAACCCTTTAAACAACCAGAGAAAAGAGGAAATGAGGAGGACACAGAAGTCCTAACTCCACTGTACAAATCCAGCTTTGTTATATTCAATGTCTTTCTTTTTGTTGTTGTGCAGAACTTTAAAATGCCAACATGACTTCAAGCAGTATTAGTTCATTCGTATTTTAATATAAAAAAATTGTAAAAAACATTGACAACGGACTCGATAACAGATGTGTGTGTGTGTATTCTCACCTGGTCATACTCCTGCAGTTTCCTCAGTTGGTTGTGGGAGATGAGCTGTTTGACCTCAGCTGCATCGTACACAAACAACCGGTAGTTCAGATCTCCTACCCAGATCACTACACTGGACCACAGAATGGATGAAGAGTTATGTATTGTAACACAACAGCATGTAAACAGTCTTACAGTAATACCATACGTTTACACATTACACTGTATGAAAAAAAACTGTGACATGGTTACACTATTTTACAGTTAAATGATATGTTGAAATGGCGAACTATTACCTGAGAATGTCTCTCTCTGGGATTTAATTACATTAGCACCAAAGAATTCCATCTATAATAGTAATGACTACTGTAAGCCCCTTGATCCTGAAATACATAGTATTACTGAGAATACATGGCTAATGCACTAAGTGGTATGCTAGTGTAGACATTGGAACAAGGCCTATGACTCTACAGTATGGGTCTTGGAGGGGACTGACTCGTGTTTGACGATATTGAGGGGAGGGTGGTCTAGCATGTGGAAGCTCATGCGGGCACAGATGTCTTTGTAGTCCTGGTTCCTCCTCTCAAAGTCCTCGACGTGGGCCGCCAGGTGGGAGTTGACAAAGCAGAAACTGGTGTTGTGGAACACAAAGCGCACCGCCACACCTCCCTTGTTGCCCTGGAAGGAGAAAAGAAAACATTGTATGTTGACTGACTGATTGATTTGTTTGTTTAGTAAAGCATCTTGCAACAGATGCTCAGCCCGTATGGGTTTAAAGGACACGTGTTATATGAAAAACTATACCTTTTAGAGTATATGAGCATAATAATACAATACTTTGCAGTAGCAGTATATTATTGTGGTATTCAAATATCTCATTCACATTTTGTCTATGTTCTGTGTACCAAATGTATCTATAAATGTCAAAGTTATAAAGTTATGATGTTATTAAGTCGTAAAGTTAATGGGAGCAAAAGGCAAACACAAGCACTTCCTCTTAGTTGACTTGACTTGTTCGTACCATTTTTCCCATGATACCAGTTCCCACGTGCTCCGCCGCAACCTCTTTAATGTGATTCTTGTGCACCTTGTTGACAAACACCACCAGCATCATGCCCACTAGTCGGATGGTACGCACCTGGGGAGACAGAAGCATCCATATCCAAATTCTATCAGTCTATTATGAACTAAAGATGTCCTTTTATCAACATCTACTGCTCTCAGTGTGTAATTACAATAACGTAATATTGTAGATGATTAAACCATTTGTGTTTTCCACTGAAGATGAGAAGAGTGCGCTCATTGACTCACCATCTTGTACTTGGCTTTGGGGTGGAGACTTCTCTCCACAGCCTCCACCCACAGCTGCTCCTTAGAGGAGTCAAGATAGAAGAAGGCCTCCGTGCTCAGGTCCAGCTCCTGGAAACTACGGCACCCAGAATGCACAGGGAAATCAGCGCGGTAGTTCCAATGTTTGGGAAATTGCTCAAAAGCACTCTTTATAGTATGTAATGAACTGTCTAGTTTACAACTAGCAACGTCCATCCATCATTAATGATGTGGAATTAAGAGGATCCAATTCAGAAAAGTATGTTAGATCCACAACTCTGGGTCGTATTCACTAGGCAACAAACAGAAGAAAACGGACTGAAGCAGAAGGGACTACCTGAAGTTGTCCAATAAGAAACGCTTGTCTTCATTTTCCGTTGCAAAACATTTTTGTAACGGTTTGCACTGATGAATACGACCCAGGTTCATTCCTTCATACATGCTGTGTAGAAGACATTGGGTACTCAGATAAACGTGTCACTGACCCCAGAGCGTAGACGTCAGGGGGTTCTAGCGAACAACACAGCCAGGGCTCTAGACTGCTGTCTGGAGACTGGCCATTCACATTCCATGTTCCAGAAAATAATCTGAAACACACAAAACACTCGTATATAGACATTCACATACTTCTGTGGACAGAAACATGTGTGAGTTTAGTGCTAGAGTGTAGCCTGATAAGGGTTACTACTAAGAATAAGAACTTACAGCTCAGTGAGTAAAAGTTGGCTTAGACACTTTTAGTTCAACCCAGGACCCTGCACATTTTGAAAATGAACCACGGAAAAACTAGACTACAGAAAAATGTAGAATAACTGCTGCTATAACCCACTTTCAATGGATCTCCTCAAGTTTCTACAAGTTGGCTACTGCAGGGGAGCATATGTAATGGAGCTGGTTCAATGAACAACTCTTGTGATGTTATCTTGGCTGAGACCTGAAGACTTGCATCATCTCCACAAGCTAATGTGGTCACACAGGAGGCCCAGGTTCGAACCCAGTCGGTGACTCACTGCCCCACCCACCATCCACACAAACCCATGGACAGTCACCTGAAGTCCTTGATGTCTACGTACTCCTCCTCCTTCTTGGCCAGGCGGTGTTTGATGAGGTACTCTCTCTGGCTGGCCTGAGTGGAGAACATGGCGTTCCGCATGCTGTTGGTGGTGGGGCTGTCACTCCACGAGGTGGGCCGGTCAACACTAAGACTACAACATCAGGTGAGGATGAGTCATTCCCACAGTTATTCCATTACATCATTTTTCAGGTAGGGTGTGATGTAAAGGCTACAAATCAAGATCTAGGCCACCGAAATTATAAATAGAGGCCCTTTGACACCAAATGAGCATAATCATAATACCCATAATACCCATAAAACCTAGCGGTCAAACAAGGAAATGGTTCCATTAGTTTTTCTATTCATTTTTCCCCATAGGGGATTTGATAAACACTTAAAATAAGGGCTGTATTTCGTTTAGGCTTACCCTGGTGTGACGTTTTGATAACCATGTAAATCTCTCTAGGACAAGGTGACTTTTATCAAAATGCTAATTAGCATCAAAGTAAATTACATGCAAAACTACAAGCTCCTGCACGTCATCTCTAGCTAACACCTTTGCTAACAGGTATTGTGTCAATTTAAAACTTGCACAAGACAGTTCATAGAATTGTCCATTTAAAGAAATGTTACCAATTTATTCATTACTACATTTAGCTAACATCAGATAGTTAATCCAGAGATCCTTACCGTTGACTCAGTTCAGCAGTCTCGTCCAGATCATCATGGAATTTGTAGTTCTTTATGATAGCCACATTAGCAGCTAATTAGAATTTCACTTTTGAGGGTTAAATACAGGCGAATATAATGATAGAAGTCACCTTGTCCTAGAGAAATTTACATAGCTATCAAAACATCATGCCAGGGTAAGCCTACATGAAACACAGCCCCTATTTTAAGTGTTTCTAAAATCCCCTATGGGAAAAAAGAACGGTGGAAAAGTGATAGGAACCATTTCCCTGTTTGACCACTAGGTTTTATGAGTATTATGACTCTTACTGTGGTACTCTACAGAAGCCAAATACAGATAGTTCTTTAAGGGAAGAAAAAACATCTCCAATAGGATGAGCATACTATGGGACGGTCCTACTGGTAACACTCACTCTGTTTTGGCAGGCGTGATGAAGGCGGCATCTTTAGCCTGTATGGACGAAACTCTGTCTTTGGAAGGGGGGATGGGCGTGGGTGGGAGAGGATTGGAGGGAGTGTAGGAGCCTTTACGGGGAGGCAGAGGGGGAACTGGAGGAGCTTCCCGGGGGGGCCCGATGCCATTCTGCTGGTTCTTCTTCTCCTCCACTTTGAGGGAATGATTGAAGTTGTCCTCGAAGCCAAAGTCTATGGCCAGAGAAAGAGCTGGGTCCTGTCTGTCAGCTGAGATAGAGGAGAGATTCATATGTGAGAAACCTTGTGACATTCACTGTATCATTCAACCGTCATATGCAACAAGTGTCTAGGATTCACACCTGACCTCTTGACTGTAATGTGTGCTGATGTCTGGTAACTATCTGGTGCAAAATGGCTGCAGTAGCATCACCCAGCTGGGTGCTGGACATTGGTTCTGGATAAGGTTAAGTTTCTCCATACAATGTCAAGCGCTTTGAGAATCTGGAAAAGCTCTATAAAATGCAATCAATTTTAATTTCTTCATTCAATTTGACCAATATTATCCATGTATCCATACCTGTGCCGGTCTGGTTGGCTGAAGAGCTGTTGTTGAGGTTGGGAGGCGGTGGCGGTATGCCGGTGGGCTTGGTGTGAGAGGTGACAGCTTTGTGGATCCCTCTCTGAGGAGGGATGGGTGGGACTGGGGCAGAGACTTTGCAGGGAGCCGGCATGATAGGATCCATCGCTTTGATTTGCGTGCTTTTGGACTCGACTGTGGAAAAGTTGGCAGCGCTGGATCACTCAATCAAGAGACAGAGCTACTCTGTGAGTTACATGAGACAGCATTTCTCTACACGTTGCAAACTGCAAATGTGTATAGCATCCTAATACGAGTGCCAAGAATGATCTCATAGATTACAGTAAATATAGGTTGTTTTTTGCAGAGCTAAAGAGAAATGCAATACAATGACAATAGCACTACAACACTCCCTTCGAAGGATCACACCCATTGTTCTATACACCTCCATCTTGTTTCTATTGACCTTTCGCAATACAAATACTACTAGAGATAAAATGTTAGGGAAATGAGGCAACACCCAGCACAACAAGGCTGTTAGAGAGAAAGAGGTTGTGTCCCAAATGGCACCCTATTCCCTATAAAGTGCACTACTTTTGACCAGGGACATAGGAAATAGGGTGCCATTTGGGAAGCAACCTCAGCCTGTGGTAATGGGGTTACACTGTCTCAATCATTAACCAGCGATGCCAAGGCAACGGTTCGACATTTCAAAAACTGTTACTGTCCCCAATCAAGCCAAACTGCTTGGGGACCTATATTTAAAATAGGTAGCCTATTCCTTTCAATATTCCATTAGTGGGTGTTGTAAATGAGGTCATAATCATTAAGAAATGTAATGGATTTTCTATATTTTTAGCACTTTTGGGGGGGGTGAAACATTAGTCTATATACAATGCATCTATAACAGAGTAGTGATGGGACACAGTCAGGGCTCTACAGTGAGACCATTTTACTCGCTTATGCGCCTAAATATTTTGTTGTTTAAACTGGAATGTTAATTTAGGAGCACCAGTGCGCTTAGAAGAATGAAGGATTCTATCTATAATACCGTTCATATTTTTAATTGTGCTCCTAAATGTCTTTGTGTGTGCCTACATTTTTCAACATACACGCACACATGCACCTTGTAAAAAAGGTCAGCGTAGAGCCCTGCCAGTCTTTTAACTGTGGCATATTATATGAAGACAGTGGACACCAATATTAATTTGATACGAGTAATCTCATTTAGATAAGCCACAATCCACATCAACCACAGTCAAAACTAAATCAAAAGACACGGCTACAGGAGATTATCACCTGTGGCTCTGGTAACTCAACGTCAGAGATAGGACGTACCAGTAGGTACTGTGGCACTGCCACCTTGAAAGGGGCATCTGACCGTAAACATAGCTGAGGAATGTAACAGGTAGACATAGGTGAAACGTGAGAGAAGAGGACGTAGGGGGAAACTACTAAGGAGTGGAAGTCAGTCACCCTGGGGAAATAAATACATGTTGGATGAGTTCATGAATAATACATGCACTAGTGAGTAAGGACGTCTGTAGGGTACAGTAGTGTTGAGCAGAGAGACAGTCAGAGAAAGAGAGAAGCAAGAGAGAGAGCGCGAGCCTACGAGAGACAGAGAGCGCGAGACAGCGAGAGACAGAGAGCGCGAGACAGCGAGAGACAGAGAGCGCGAGACAGCGAGAGACAGAGAGCGCGAGACAGCGAGAGACAGAGAGCGCGAGACAGCGAGAGACAGAGAGCGCGAGAGACAGAGAGCGCGAGAGACAGAGAGCGCGAGAGACAGAGAGCGCGAGAGACAGAGAGCGCGAGAGACAGAGAGCGCGAGAGACAGAGAGCGCGAGAGACAGCGAGAGACAGAGAGCGCGAGAGACAGCGAGAGACAGAGAGCGCGAGACAGCGAGAGACAGAGAGCGCGAGACAGCGAGAGACAGAGAGCGCGAGACAGAGCGCGAGACAGAGCGCGAGACAGAGCGCGAGACAGAGCGCGAGACAGAGCGCGAGACAGAGCGCGAGACAGAGCGCGAGACAGAGCGCGAGACAGAGCGCGAGACAGAGCGCGAGACAGCGAGAGACAGAGCGCGAGACAGCGAGAGACAGAGAGCGCGAGACAGCGAGAGACAGAGAGCGCGAGACAGCGAGAGACAGCGAGAGACAGAGAGCGCGAGACAGCGAGAGACAGAGCGCGCGAGACAGCGAGAGACAGAGAGCGCGAGACAGCGAGAGACAGAGAGCGCGAGACAGCGAGAGACAGAGAGCGCGAGACAGCGAGAGACAGAGAGCGCGAGACAGCGAGAGACAGAGCGTGAGACAGCGAGAGACAGAGCGTGAGACAGCGAGAGACAGAGCGCGAGACAGCGAGAGAGAGCGCGAGACAGCGAGAGACAGAGCGCGAGACAGCGAGAGACAGAGCGCGAGACAGCGAGAGACAGAGCGCGAGACAGCGAGAGACAGAGCGCGAGACAGCGAGAGACAGAGCGCGAGACAGCGAGAGACAGAGCGCGAGACAGCGAGAGACAGAGCGCGAGACAGCGAGAGACGGAGAGCGCGAGACAGCGAGAGACGGAGAGCGCGAGACAGCGAGAGACGGAGAGCGCGAGACAGCGAGAGACGGAGAGCGCGAGACGGAGAGCGCGAGACGGAGAGCGCGAGACAGCGAGAGACAGAGAGCGCGAGACAGCGAGAGACAGAGAGCGCGAGACAGCGAGAGACAGAGCGCGAGACAGCGAGCGCGAGACAGCGAGAGACTGAAAGCGCGAGACAGCGAGAGACTGAGAGCACGAGACAGCGAGAGACTGAGAGCGCGAAAGACAGAATGAAAAGAGAAAGAGAAAAAGAGAGAAAGAGCGAGGGCGAGAGAACGACTGGCTCACCTTGCTGCTTGGCTCTCTTCAACTGGGAGAAGAAGGACTGGCTGCGCTCATCATCCTGGAGCTCCAGAATCAGCTCCAGGGCTTTCTCCCCTCTGACCCGTATCCTAATGCAAGCTGGAGGGGCAGGGAGAAACACACATCCACCATTGACTCCCCTTATGGCTACCACACACTCATTCAATTCAATACACAATTTATTCCTAAGGGGCAATTATTGCTGGGTATAGAATGACAGGGCAGGAGGGGCAGGCAGACAACACATGACAGGATACGTTGTTACATTTACCACAACTTAGCCTATACAAATATACCATTTACTCGCTCACCACAACCATGGAGACACTACCCATGTCCACTTGCATTTCTACCAACTCCGCACAAAATGAGGTAGACAGTGATTTGCCAACAGTGAGCTATTTCAACAGAGTGCAGGTTGTCCCATCGCCACAGGCAACTCATGACCAACTTTTGCAACTAAATAAATCTGCAGAGACAACCAGGCATAGAGCTCAGGACATGAATGGCATGCACTAAAAATGTAACCAAATTGGATGAAGAGCTCTGTTACAACCGATTGTCATGTTTTTATTGTAGTACTGTTGCCACAACACTGATGTTGCACATAAGCTCCTATAATAAGGTAGAAACAACAACACAATGATGCTGAATTGCTTATAGTAAACCTCCACTAGAAATAATACCTATCAAGGTGGATGACCATTTAAAAAACGGAAGGTTGAGGAGAAAAGTCTTACTTACTTTTTGATGGCAAGTCAATGAGCAGCGCTTCTTCGACCTCTGAAATAAAGCAGTTAAAAAGAGAAAGTTAAAGAGTTGTAAACGTGAGGCTCAAAGGTCTGTGGGGAAGAGGGAATATGTTATGACAACAGGTGTCAATAGGCTCTTGCTACTAGCTGTTGACTTTCAAATGTCTGGCCATCGTAAAGAACGCACCTTGGACTTGTTCCACTACGACAAGCAATAACCTTGAGTTAATACTGCTACCATGGTAGGGCGTTAAGGAATGTCAAGTTTAAATGCCTGCAGGCTTTAGAAGAGAGGGGCACTGCATCACAATCAGCTGTCTGTTGGTACAGGAACCGTTCTATATCAAATCTCTGAAAACTAGTCTGAACTGTAGCAGTTCAATAACATTTCCAAAACATTTCCTTAGCATGCACTGCAAACAATGGTACCATTCAATAACACTTCCCAAACATTTAGCCTAGTTACATTAAAAACTAAATGGTAGGCATACATGGAATTTAAAAGGTGAATTTAGACCTAGTGGTCACTTACCTCGCACAATCTGAAAATGACTGTTGATGGGTATGGACAACTGATGTACTGGACAGGACACAACAGTATCAGGGTTAGCCAAAACACCTAACCTGGAGGGAGAGGAGGAAATTATCTTTGAATAAAGCACCCTACATGGTTGGTCTTCAGATAGGAAGTTTAATTTCATCTAATTTGCATAAAACCTCATGCAGTATAGTGAGCAAGAGAGGTGTTGTCATAGTGATTTTACAGACTTCCCTAAAACATTTAAGTGCAACAAAAATAAACGTAAACAGAACTTATGTAACTTAGCCCAAACAGTTGCCGTTTCATGATGCAAGATATTCAAAAGCAAGCGCAATGAAAAGTAAATGAGGTATTTATGTTAGAGCTTCAGAGCTGTGATGTGTGGGTTAATGTAGGGTCATATTTATCTCCCTGATGATGACAATGCAACAGCCAAAGCATCAGTGAACTGAAGTCGATTCCAACCGAAATCCATGCAAGACATTCAAATAAATGAGAGCCTCATATGAAATGATCACAAGGCCTAAGCTTTTATCCAAATCAAATGGAGCGTCTGTCTGAGCTGTGATGAGGGTTAATGTAGGTCAAGTCTCACTCCCTACCAATGACTGTACAGCAGCAGGCAGGGCGTCAGAACATGTCCTTTCAACTCTTAACAAGATATGTGATTACTGTGGAGAAGTGGAACATGATGCAACCCTGGCTGCTTGTCTGAATGTGTCAGGTCAGGACACTCTGTTCCAAATAGGCTAGCGTAAACTCACCCCATTCCGTACAAATGTGCGCAAAAGCAACAGTCAAATGAGGCTACAAAGAAAACTAATGGGACTGTAGCGACTGTGTTGACTTCAAAATCAGGGGTGTGAACTAGGTTTCTATTCAAGCGTTGATTGACATGGTAATGGCTCTATAGTATTGGAGAAAAGTTGAAAAAACGGACCCTCCGTTACATCGTGACGTGTCATGTCGTAACGTACAGCACGCATAAAGCAACTATTTCTGTCTTCCAATCTCTCTCCACCAGGTGTAGCACTTCTCTCATAGTTTAAAAACAAGAAATGGACAGTGACGGGGCTAAGGGGGATACCTAGTCATTTTTTGCGTCATTATTGCATGCGATCATCATTCTCAAAGCCACTGTTTACTTCTAAGATCACTTTAGCACCGCCCTAAAAACCCAATTCAAATTCGACACAAACCTTCAAATAGGTATGTTCTCACACATTATATAAACTCTTTATAGTGTTTTATTTACATTTTAGAGGCGATAAGGTGATAAGTTGGACAGATCGAGTGAAAAAAAGCAATTTTCCCACACAACATCTCTCCTTCTCACTATCACGCATTAGTTTCGCTTCCCCACCCGCCATTTTTAAAAAGACCCGACGGGGCTCATTGCCTGCTTGAATTATGCAGAAACGGGCAGTGTTTAGGTCATGTAATTGATTCTGTTGGAAAGGGGAGAAATTGTGCTTTACAATGGTATTGACATTACAGTTGATCTGGAAGTATTACGTTTTTGGGGCGCTAAAATAAGGGCAATTGTACGGACCAAGGCGATGTACGAGTTTACGTTAGCTGGAGATGGCACCGTAAGTAGTATACCCAACTTCTCTTCCAAAACACCCCTAAAATGTCCCTTGTCATTATATATAGGCCTAATAGGCTCCATCTATCATCAACAAGTAGGCCTAGGCCTACTAATACCATGGCAAGCTCTGTCCCTCCATTTTCCCGGCAAAAAACGATCAATTCAATGTGTGACAGAACTGGGCGATATGAACAAAAATCCATATTGCGATAAATTCCATGAATTGATGCGATAACGATAAATAGAACGATACGATCATAACATGGATGTCTACCACAGTTTTTTATTATCCTTTAAGCTACTACTAGTTTGATGGTTGTAGCCATCAATTGTCCCATTAACGATCACCCATAACTTATTTCATTTCAAAACTTATAGGCTAGTATAGACTACTTAACGTTATCATAATGAACGATAAACAAAATGCCTGCAATAAGTGATCGTGTCGATAGTTTTCAGTTTATCGTCCCAGCTCCAGAGTGACATAACATAATTGAAAACCCATTTGCCATTGGAAGTACACATGCCTGACATCTTCCCCTCCTGGTAATCCTGGTAATCACTAATTTATGAGCGGTCTAAGGCACTGCATCTCAGTCCAAGAGGCAACCCTACAGTCCCTGGTTCGAATCAAGGCTGTATCACATCCGGCCGTGATTGCGAGTCCCATAGGGCGGCGCACAATTAGCACAGCGTTGACCGGGGTAGGCTGTCATTGTAAATAAGAATTTGTTCTTAACTGACCTGCCTAGATAAATAAATTATAAATCTCAGCCTATGAAAGCATAGCATAAGCCTACTACTCAGACTAGAGCAGGGCTTAGATTAAGTTCACTTTATTCACCAATTGTACACAATGTCCAACCGAAATGTGACTTCCTCTTCATCCCAACCTCCGAAAGACACACATACAGTGCATTCGGAAAGTATTCAGACCCCTTGACTTATTCCACATTTTGTTACATTACAGCCTTATTTTAAAATTGATTCAATATTTTTTCTCAATCTAAACACTATACCCCATAATGACACATCGGAAACCGTTTTTTCCTCATCTAAAAAAAACAGAAATACATGATTTATTTACATAAGTATTCAGACCCTTTGCTATGAGATTCAAAATTGAGCTCAAGTGCATCCTGTTCCATTGATCATCCTAGAGATGTTTTTACAGCTTCATTAGAATCCCCCTGTGGTACATTCAATTGATTGGACATGATTTGGAAAGGCACACACCTGTCTATATAAGGTCCCACAGTTGCCAGTGCATATCAGAGCAAATACCATGCAATGAGGTCAAAGGATTGTCCGTGGAACTCTGAGACAGGATTGTGTCGAAGCACAGATCTGGGGAAGCGTACCAAAAAAATGTCTTCCGCATTGAATGTCCCCAAGAACACAGTGGACTACCTCATTCTTAAATGGAAGAAGTTTGGAACCACCAAAACTCTTCCAAGAGCTGGCTCTGACAGAGCTCCGGAGTTCCTCTGTGGAGATGGGAGAACCATCCAGAAGGACAACCATCTCTGCAGCACCAATCAGGCCTTTATGGTAGAGTGGCCAGATGGAAGCCACATGACAGCACGCTTGGAGTTTGCCAAAAGGCACCTAAAGGACTCTCAGACCATGAGAAACAACATTCTCTGGTCTGATGAAACCAAGATTAAACTCTTTGGCCTCAATGCCAAGCGTCACGTCTGGAGGAAACCTGGCCCCATCCCTATGGTGAAGCATGGTAGTGGCAGCATCATGATGTGAGGATGTTTTTCTGCAGCAGGGGCTAATAGACTAGTCAGGATCGAGGGAAAGATGAACGGAGCAAAGTACAGAGAGATCCTTAATGAAAACCTGCTCCAGAGCGCTCAGGACGTCAGACTGGGGCGAAGGTTCACCTTCCAACAGGACAACGACCCTAAGCACACAGCCAAGACAACGCAGGAGTGGCATCGGGACAAGTCTCTGAATGTCCTCGAGTGGCCCAGCCAGAGCCCGGACTTGAACCCAATCGAACATCTCTAGAGAGACCTGAAAATAGCTGTGCAGTGATGCTCCCCATCCAACCTGACAGAGCTTGAGAGGATCTGTAGAGAAGAATGGGAGAAACTTACCCAAATACAGGTGTTCCAAGCTTGTAGCATCATACCCAAGAAGACAAGGCTGTAATCACTGCCAAAGGTACTTCAACAAAGTACGGAGTAAAGGGTCTGAATACTTATATAAATGTGATAGTTATTCTTTTTTTATCAATTTGCAACAAAAAATAAATGTTTTTGCTTTGTCATTATGGGATAGTGTGTGTAGATTGAGGGGAAAAGACATTTAATAGATTTTTGAATAAGGCTGTAACATAACAAAATGCTGAAAAAGTCAAGGGGTCTGAATATTTTCAGAATGCAATGTACATATACAGGTTGGAGCAGGGGGCTGTTAGATACAGAGGTTGGAGCAGGGGGCTATTAGATACATAGAGGTTGGAGCAGGGGGCTGCCACACTGTTTTTGTGAGGGGGTTAAGTGCCTTGGCTCAGTGTGTACATAGTTTTAATGCATTTAGGTAGTCGACCACGGAGTTTGTGTGCGCTCTCATGTGAGTCTCATTAGAGTGGTGGTGGGATACAGACATAATAGGCAGCGTGATGGCTGGCACTGGGGCTAACCTCTGTCTCTATACTGCGCACACACACCAGCTGAAATGGTCCTGAGTATTATCACGCACTAAACAAAAACATCAAACAAGCAACCATGTTCAGAGCTGATGACTGAGAATCTCCTCATCTGCTGGCTGTCAGATAAAGCCTAGAGTGGTGCTGTTAACCCGTGCTTCTCAAAGTGGGGAGGTACTGCAGGGGGTCCGTGCCCAGATATCAAAACAATATATAAAAACATCTGATTGCAGAAAAAGCCACTTTGGCAGCTGACTGCGTCAACATGAGATTCTGACATGAAAACCACTAGGCGATCTGAGGTTTGTAATAATTGGCCTGCATGCATTTGGCAGTGAAATCCCATCAGGACACAGCCAGGGCACTGCGGATCAATTCAGGCATGCTGCACCGGTCTAATGTTTTATGCTGTAGTGCTGCACTGTGTCTTTCTAGAGGCATACCTGTCAATCATCACTCACCCTCAAACATTATGCTGCGAAAACAATAATGAGGAACCTTGTAATTCAAGGTAGACTACAGAACACCATGGCAAACATTGGTATGGTCTTTCTGCATAGTCTTGTACAGATGGTCCACACAAGCAAAAATGTCTTGCAAGTAGCAGTCGGACAGGAAAAGGTTTTGCAATGCAATGTTTCAACTCAAATTGTACACCACTGCTTGACAGAAATAAACCTGACCACTTGAGTACAACTCATCATTATGACCCAGTATGGGTGAGCAGGCAGATATGAATGAACATACATTTTCAGACACTGAGTTCTCTAATGTTAGTACTTACATAAACTCCCCAGAGAACTCAATCAGTGACAGTAGCCTGGGCTCCTTCTGACCGGAAATCCTTACCTCCTGTCCTCTTACAGTTTGAGCATCACTATTAAGGAACCAGCGGCAATGATGAGAGGGCTGGGACACACACTAGGGCAGGCTAGAACTTGAAGATGAAACTACAAATAGGCCGAGTGACCAGAATATTTGCTATGATTTGGTCAACAAATATTTAACCACACTAGCTATTCCAGACTGTTGTCTATTCAAGGTTGTTGTGAAATACTTAAAATGGAGCTATACGTTAATAACAATGGAAGATGTGTATAAGGCTTATGTGGTATTATTGAGAGAAAAAATTGTTAAGCTCGTTAGTGCAGTTGCACAACCTACAAACAGTAAGTCATCATGACCATATACTGTATGGACCAAGTAACTGGTTATTTGGTTACATTGTTTTGGAAACTCAACCAAAAAGCAAGAGTTTGTAGGCTGTTGCGATTCCAAGGCATGCACAGCTGGACAGAGCCATAGAGATCCTATTCAATTCTATGTTGTATTATAATTCTACGGACAGAATATTCCTAGCTAGCTAACTAGGCTTAGTGGGTTAACAAATCAAACTTTAATTATATAGCACATTTCAGACATGGATGCAACGCAATGCACTTCACAGGAAAATGAATAAAAACAAAAAGGCCACGAGACAAGCAATCTATCTATAACAACCATGGAAGTTCAAACAGTAAAAGCAGAGAACAAGGACTGTAGAGACTAATCCATGGTAAAAATAAAAATAAATAAAAGCTGAAATGTAATAAAATAATATATACAAAATATTAATTATCTAAAAGAACTGAATGACTAAAAGACTAAGAGCACCCTGTTGAAAAACAAAGATAAAAATGTGTTAAAGATCAATTTTAAAAAATGGCCACAATTTCACAGTTTAAAAGCTCAGGTTCTCTGGCAGGCTGTTCCAGAGGCTGAGGGCATAGTAACTAAAGTCTGCCTCTTGGTCCTAGGCTTTGGGATAGTTAAAAGGCCAGTGCCAGAGGAACTGGGGGACCTACTGGGTACATTCCTTAAAAGCATGTCTGTCATGTATTGGGGTGCACGATCGTGAAGTGATTTAAAGACTAATAAAATAATAGTTTCTAAATAAATTCTAAAACTTTCAAAATCTATTCTAAAACACACAGAAAACAAACAGAGAATTAAAAACCGGTGTAATGTGTGCTCTCCGTATGGTCTTGGTCAGTTGACCAAAGGCTTTCTTGGAAAGACATTAGTATTAAATCAACCCTGCTAGTAAAGCATGGATCATTATTTCAGTGTCAGACTGAGAAAAACACAAATCAGCTGAAATATTCAGAGTAAACAACAAAATGTTTGACCTGCAAGACAATATTATTAAAAATATCAAATGCAACAAAACCTAAACAGTTAATTTAGCTGGATAACTTAGCGAACTAAAAACCTATAGCTATGTTAGCATGCTAACAGCTACCTAGTTTTAAAAAAGCAAAACAAAAAAATGGCAGACTTTCAAAAGGATATTGCCAAGCACTGCTCGTCACTCCCGAAGCTCGAATAGGAATCCATTCTCACCAATATATATTTAGCTACGGGTGGTAACTATTGGTATTTACACGGACCGTCCAGACGTTTTACCCAAGGAAAGTTCCGGGTGACAGCTGTCTACCGGGACGTTTAACCGGCGAGGGAGTGCTAGGGCCTAGGCTAGTAGTAGTCATGCTATGTTGATATTGCTGTCATGAGAAAATGTTAGTTTGGTCCTGGAAGTTTGTTTTCAGACGCAACTCACGTTCGCGGTCACACAAAATATGCGTGGTAGTTAACTAACGGTAGCTGTGTTCATCAAAATGCCGGTAGCATAGCTAGCTTTGATAATAATGTAATTAGATCGCTAGTAAATCCTCCATGTGGCACCTTGTCTTCAATGCTGTCTTCCCTCCTCTTTAATGTCTCAGCTTCCAGATGCCAGGCTAGACAGCTAGCCATCCAGCTGCTACGAAAACCCCGGACTTGCGACGTGTGGTTACAGCCAGTGTCAGATTTCGCTAATGAGAACTTCTACGCTGCGCATCATTTGCGCATACATATTAAAAGAGAAGGACGGGGTCATAATATGGGAAGGAAAAAAATATTAATTCCCATACACAGGCTACATCAGAACAGTCTGGACTTATATTATCAGAATTATAAGGCCTGCTCCAGCATCAAACTGTGTGTATGTGTTAGCCCAAAGGCCGGCAGATGGAGATAATAATTGAGTCTTTTCCATCATACCGTCCAACGCATTGTATGCAGCCGAAAATACAATCATATCCCCGTGGACCGGTTTGTACCAAAAACATTCTCCATTCAGGCTGCAAATGCATCGATTTCCTCCATAACTAGATTTAATGGCAAGAAGGGGGAAAATATGCGTACTTTCTTTATGAAACACCATTTTAAATGTTGCATATTGCATCCAGGTGGTGGAAAATTGAGTTTCAGGAAGAACGTATTCATATTTTCAGACATTAAATCTAGTTAAGGAGGAAATCGACGCTTTTACAGCCCGCATGGAGAATGTTTTAGGTTGAATCGGTCCACGGGGATACGAGTGTTTGCCAGCTGCATTCAATGCGTTTGGACGGTAAAATGAAAGCATTAATACCAGCTCAATATAGCCATCTGCCGGCCTTTGGGCTATATGTGCGTGTGTGGGTACGATGAAAGGTATAGAATATAATTGGTTTCAAATTGATCATACCATAAGGAATGAGTCCATAAGAACCCTTTAGCTCCTGTTCACTTTATTAGGCTAATACAGTACCTAATTAGGGACTAGGTTGACAAAGCTCTCTGATCCATTTATAAAAAAATCTGTCTTCTAATCTCTTACCTGGACTAACATTATCAATAATGTGTTTGAGACACAGTTGAACCTATGCGGCAGGAATCCTAGCGGTTAGAGTGTTGGGCCAGTTATCAAAAGGTTGCTAATTTGAATCCCAGAGCCGACAAGGTGAAAAAATCTGTTGATGTGCCCTTGAGCAAGGCACTGAATGCTAATTGCTTCAGGGTCGCTGGCCGTGACCCCATTATCCAAGGGTGTTACAGGGGGAGTTGGGATATGCAAAAAAACACATTTCTAATTGTGAAATAGGACAAATACACTGCTCAAAAAAATAAAGGGAACACTTAAACACAATGTAACTCCAAGTCAATCACACTTCTGTGAAATCAAACTGTCCACTTAGGAAGCAACACTGATTGACAATAAATTTCACATGCTGTTGTGCAAATGGAATAGACAAAAGGTGGAAATTATAGGCAATTAGCAAGACACCCCCAATAAAGGAGTGATTCTGCAGGTGGTGACCACAGACCACTTCTCAGTTCCTATGCTTCCTGGCTGATGTTTTGGTCACTTTTGAATGCTGGCGGTGCTTTCACTCTAGTGGTAGCATGAGACGGAGTCTACAACCCACACAGGTGGCTCAGGTAGTGCAGCTCATCCAGGATGGCACATCAATGCGAGCTGTGGCAAGAAGGTTTGCTGTGTCTGTCAGCGTAGTGTCCAGAGCATGGAGGCGCTACCAGGAGACAGGCCAGTACATCAGGAGATGTGGAGGAGGCCATAGGAGGGCAACAACCCAGAAGCAGGACCGCTACCTCCGCCTTTGTGCAAGGGGGAGCACTGCCAGAGCCCTACAAAATGACCTCCAGCAGGCCACAAATGTGCATGTGTCTGCTCAAACGGTCAGAAACAGACTCCATGAGGGTGGTATGAGGGCCCGACGTCCACAGGTGGGGGTTGTGCTTACAGCCCAACACCGTGCAGGACGTTTGGCATTTGCCAGAGAACACCAAGGTTGGCAAATTCGCCACTGGCGCCCTGTGCTCTTCACAGATGAAAGCAGGTTCACACTGAGCACATGAGCACATGTGACAGACGTGACAGAGTCTGGAGACGCCGTGGAGAACGTTCTGCTGCCTGCAACATCCTCCAGCATGACCGGTTTGGCGGTGGGTCAGTCATGGTGTGGGGTGGCATTTCTTTGTGGAGCCGCACAGCCCTCCATGTGCTCGCCAGAGGTAGCCTGACTGCCATTAGGTACCGAGATGAGATCCTCAGAGCCCTTGTGAGACCATATGCTGACACATGCACATTTGTGGCCTGCTGGAGGTCATTTTGCAGGGCTCTGGCAGTGCTCCCCCTTGCACAAAGGCGGAGGTAGCGGTCCTGCTGCTGGGTTGTTGCCCTCCTACGGCCTCCTCCACGTCTCCTGATGTACTGGCCTGTCTCCTGGTAGCGCCTCCATGCTCTGGACACTACGCTGACAGACACAGCAAACCTTCTTGCCACAGCTCGCATTGATGTGCCATCCTGGATGAGCTGCACTACCTGAGCCACCTGTGTGGGTTGTAGACTCCGTCTCATGCTACCACTAGAGTGAAAGCACCGCCAGCATTCAAAAGTGACCAAAACATCAGCCAGGAAGCATAGGAACTGAGAAGTGGTCTGTGGTCACCACCTGCAGAATCACTCCTTTATTGGGGGTGTCTTGCTAATTGCCTATAATTTCCACCTTTTGTCTATTCCATTTGCACAACAGCATGTGAAATTTATTGTCAATCAGTGTTGCTTCCTAAGTGGACAGTTTGATTTCACAGAAGTGTAATTGACTTGGAGTTACATTGTGTTGTTTAAGTGTTCCCTTTATTTTTTTGAGCAGTGTATAAGCACCCACCAAATTATTATTAAATGCTTGATGGACAGTTTAGTGTAGGCTACATTAAGATCAAATCAAATGTATTTATAAAGCCCTTTTTACGTTAGCAGTTGTCACAAAGTGGTTATACAGAATCCCATCCTAAAACCCCAAACAACAAGCAATGCAGATGTAGAAGCACAGTGGTTAGGAAAAACTCCTTAGAAAGGCAGAAACCTAGGAAGACACCTAGAGAGGAACCAGGCTCTGAGGGGTGGCCAGTCCTCTTCTGGCTGTGCCGGGTGGAGATAGAACATGGCCATTAAGGCCAGATTGTTCTTCAAAACATTCATAGATTACCAGCAGGGTCATTTAAAGTTCGAGACAGCAGACGTGGTAGAGGGAGAGAGAGTCCTCTTTACAGTTGAAGTAATTTAATAGTCAAAATCAAACAAACATTTGATTTGACTCAGTGCAACTGAAATTGTTCTGTAATTTCCCAAAACTACAAAGCAATAAGTTGAAAGAACTCACCAACTAAAACCATGATGTCATGTTATTGTGTGTATGGTTCACTCCACTCATCTCAATATAATGAGGTTAGGTCACCATATCATATACTACCAGGGTTGGGTAGGTTACTTTCTGAATGTTATCTGTTACAGTTACTAGTTACCTATCAAATTGTAATCAATAACGTAACTTTTGGATTCCACAAACTCAGTAATGTAATGTGATTACTTTCAGTTACTTTTGAATTACTTTCCCCTTCAGAAGCATTAGAAGAAGACAAAAATTATTCATCAACAAACTTAAACGTGCTCCTTTTTTCCATGCTGAATTGAATGTCATTGAGAAAACAGAAAGGTTTCATCATGAAAAAATAAATATCGGAAAAATCCTTTCTGAATTTAAAAGTAATCCTCTAGTTTTTCAAAAGTATCTGTAATCTGATTACAATATTGTCACTGGTAATGTAACTGATTCGTTTTTTGTAAACAGATTATATGTAACTGATTACATGTAATCAGTTACTCCCCAACCCTGTATACTACGTATATTAAGGAAAGGTAGATCACATGAAATGACAAGAAAATAATTGGTACTAAATGTTCATTTTCAGTCCATGATTAATGTGTTGTTGCTGTCTATTCCCACCAGCTTCCCCGTGGATTCTCAGGTATTGCAGGCCTTTTAGAATATAATACCATACAATAAATCCCTGTAGATATTCAGACACTGCAGGCCTTTATCTCCCAGCTCTGTCACCAAGTCCTTGACGTCCCTCACCACGGTGGAGCGCAGGCCGAACAGACAGAGCAGGAAGACTAGACCGGGGCAGATCCCTGAGACAAAGTAGAGGAACACTCTCTCTGGAAGACCTGTGGATGGAGGGATGATACTAGTCTTGGGTGAAACTAGCATGATATTGTTCAATGAGGAATAAATAGAAGAACTAGCATGATATTGTTCAATGAGGAATAAATAGAACTATCATGATATTGTTCAATGAGGAATAAATAGAAGAACTATCATGATATTGTTCAATGAGGAATAGATAGAAGAACTAGAAGGATATTGTTCAATGAGAAATAGATAGAAGTAGTAACATGATATTATTCCATGAGGAATAAATGGAAGAACTATCAGGATATTGTTCAATGAGGAATACATAGAAGACAAAGCATATGTTGACAGCTATACAATCAAGAGAGTTACATTTGGTTAGCCTGGTCCCAGATCTGTTTATGCTGTCTTTCCATCTCCTACAGCTATACAGCACAAACAGATCTGGGACCAGGCTAACGATTGGTGCCTGCTGATCATTAAAGTAAAACAAGGCATACTATATACAGTACAAAAAGCCCTGCTTATGAGAAACCAGCCTACATGCACACAGCAAAAAATAGACATACCCAGTAAAGATTTCAAGAGAGTTGGTATGAAACGTTTTGAGGCCTGATGATGCTGGGGCAGGTGTACCAGTAACAAAACACTGATACACTGATAGACAAGGACAGTCACACACATTTAAAATACAATGATATACAAACAATACAACTAAAATAATACAATTAAAAAATAATGTGTTTTTGTCTTAAAGTGTGTGTGTTTGTGTTTTAAAGTGTGTATGTGTTTGTGTGTTAAAGTGTGTGTGTTTGTGTGTTAAAGTGTGTCTGTGTGTCCCCTCACAGTCCCAGCTGTTCCATGATATGTTGTTGAATCTTTTTTTAAAGGTAATTTTGCTGTTTGCTTGAGTAATTGGAAATGGGAGTGGTGGCAACACGTCATTCAGGGCAGGTGGTGCTGAGCCCCACCTGTTTTTGAGCCCCACCTGTTTTTTGGGGGTTGTTGCCGGTTTTGCATGTTATTTTGGCATTAATATGTGTCAGATATCAGTTTGCAAACAATGTAAAAAAAAATATATATTAAAAATAGCCTCTTATCCGCTAGTCGTCCCCTTATGCCATAGTTTGTACATCTCAATTGTCAGTAAAAAACACATTTGTTTAAGCAAGTCACCATTTCAGCTTTGTTTTTTTTAAAGGCAGTAAACGAGGCTGAATGAACTGTTTCGCTGCCAGACGAAGCTCCGCTGATAGCCAGGTGTAGCAGTGGTAAGGATTCACTCCATGGTGCTCAAAAGAAAGCTTTGCTTTTGGGACAGCTTTATGTAGGCCCTATCAGTTTGTGGGCATCGTTTGTCACCATTATAGTGCAATTAATGTATTGTTTAGTGTTGTGGTGTTGTGGTGGCATATTTCTGCTTTACCAAATGAGGAGAGTTACAAACTACACACCAGTCAGAGTTATACTTAAACTACATCTTTTTTAATAAGAGCTTTGCAATAGCATTTGACTTTCAACAATTCACTATTTCTAATGAACCTTTGAGAAGTGACTACAGAAAAGTACAAAGATATTTTATAGCCAAGATACACCCCTCTCAACTTACACTGACGAACCACAGATCTTAGGAACAGTTCATAAAGGTTAAGATTTGTATGAAATATATCTATAAAAACATAGCAGACAGTTACTGCTGTGTCAACAGTTTCCATTGTAAAGACCAGTGTCTGGCCCCCTTACTCCAAAAAGGAACCGTCTCTTCCTGGTACGACATAGAACAGAACCATTAGCTTATGTTCTCTGGAATGCTCTTTAGGTTTTATCACCCAAAGACATCGTAAATCTCCTCTGTCAGTGCTATCTCATAGAGGCCCATCCTCAGTGGAAACACACACACAATACTCTATTCTGTCTAATAAAACAACCATTACAATGCAATACAAGCATTATAACATAATCTTGCAATTTTCCACGACAGTGTAAACTACTTAAATAAAAATATTTTAAAGTACTACTTAAGTAGTTTTTTGGGGTATCTGTACTTTACTATTTCTATTTTTGACAACTTTTACATTTACTTCACTACATTCCTGAAGAAAATACTGTACTTTTTGCTCCATACATTTTCCCTGACACCCAAAAGTACTTGTTAAATGTTTTATGCTTCGCAGCAGAGGAAACTGGTTCAATTCACGCACTTATCAACAGAACATCCCTAGTCATCCCTACTGTCTCTGATCTGGCGGACTCATTAAACACACATGCTTCATTTGTAAATTATGTCTAAGTGTCGGAGTGTTCCCCTGGCTATCCGTAACTGTAAAAAACAAGACAATGGTGCGGTCTGGTTTGCTAAATATAAGAAATTTGAAATCATTTATACTTTTACTTTTGATAATTAAGTACATTTTAGCGATAAAATTTACTTTGATACTAAAGTATACTTAAAACCAAATACTTTTAGATTTTAACTTAAGTAGTATTTTACTGGGTGTCTTTCACTTTTTCTATTGAGGTATCTTTACTTTTACTCAAGTATGACAATTGGGTACTTTTTCCACCGCTGGTGTTGTGTTATGTAGTGGCTTTGCTGGCATGCATCCAATATTTGCCCCACCAAGATTTACATGCTGAAATTGCCACTGTAAGGCAGTTCTATGCAATCATGGCTCTGTATACTGTGCTTTGCCGTGAATTCGTTTTGGACTTGAGAACTGTGAAGAGACTCCTGGTGGCATGTCTTGTGGGGTATGTATTGGTGTCTGAGAGGATTGTTATTTGATTATGCAGACAATCTGGAATTTTCATTACAGTACTACTTCTCATAAAAACTAGGAGAAGCAATTAATCTCTGGTCAACCCTCAACCCAGAAAGACTGGCATGCATGTTGTTGATGTTAGTTCTGTATGTGCAATTAAGGGCAAAGCGTACTGCTCCGTTTTAAGCCAACTGCAGCTTTGCTAGCATATTACCGGACAGTAATCAAGATGGGATGATACCAGAGACTGAATATCTAGATCTTTGTGTTAAAACGCAGATCATCTTTTTATAACAGCCATACCCCTCCCCATCTTCACAACTTTGTCAATATGACTTGACCATGATAATTGACCATCCAGTGTTGTACCTAGTAATTTAGCTTCCTCAGCTTGCTCAATGGTTACACCCTTTATATGCAACATTATCAATAACATCAAAGGCTGCACTGAAATCTAACAATACAGCTCCAACTATCCTCTTTTAATCCATATCTTTTAACCAATCATCAGTCATCTGAGTCAGTGCAGTACAAGTTGAGTGCCTTTCTCTATATGCATGCTGAAAGTCAGTAATTAACTTGTTCTCTGAAAAATAGCATTGTATTTGGTCAAACACAATTCCCGTCATCAGTTTACTAAGAGCAGGCAGCAAACTGATTGGGGGGCTGTTAAGGCCAACAAAGGGTGCTTTACAGTTTCACAATTGTTAACACACGTTTGCTGAAACTACATCTCAGGTACTCAAAACAGTTGGCCAATTTCCCCAAACCCCACAGACAACTTGCAAAATGAAAAACAACAATCAAAACCATGTACTCCCTGCTCAAAATAAAACATACATCAAATTAATCTAACTTTGTGATAACGAAGATCACACTAATGGGACATTCAAAACACTACTATCAGAACCTATTTCAGTGTAAAGACTAAGACTTTGTTGTTATACTGTATGTTGTTTGTGTGTACTCAAACAAGAAAGTAACACAATTACAAAAATGTACGTTTTATATTTCAACATTTATCAATACATGTCAAACAGCATGCTGTAAGCACACATACAGTAAAAATGCAAACATACAGCAAATATATTTTGCATGTGCAAAGGAATAAAAATAGGCCTATTTGTACTACTGTATGTTAGATCAATTGTACAGAATAGATAAAGAAACTGTCAAAATACAGTAAAATCATAAGTCGGGAAACAAATACTCCATTGCAAAAACAAAATCAGTCATATCTGTTGTTTTGGCCCAGCAACAGATTTTCATCAACATCACAGGCGATATTCTCCTTGGCCAGACAGCGGGGGAAATATCTTCTGACATGATGCATCCACCCCTGAAAGGACCAGAATGTCACCACAGGCCTCCCCATTGCCTGGAGAACGGCCATACGTTCATGGGGTGTGCGATCATACACCTTCCACCCCCATGCGGAAAACAGTCAATGGGAATGAGAAATGGTGAATATGGTGTGAGATAGAGAATTGTAAACCTGGGATGGTCATGGAAGCAGTAGCGAAACTCACGTTGTCCAAAATTAGAACATACATTTGCTGCTCAGGATCGCCTGGCCCTCTCTGCACTGGCTGAAAAAGATTGTCATGTAAAGTGTTCAGGAAATTAAGGAGATGGGCAGTGTGTATGGTCCAAGGGTGGCATGGCAGTGGAGGACCCCATTGTGGCTCATAGCTGCGCATATGGTGACTTTTCCCCCGCGCTGGCCAGATACCAGTCACGAGCATCGTCTTGAAAATGACCGGACCAAGGTGCAGCGTGGTGAGTACCCCCCCCCCCCCCCCCAAAGGTGCGGACTCCGGCCGCAAACCTGACACTATAGGGGAGGGTCCGGGCTGGGCATCTATCTTGGTGGCGGCTCCGGTGCGGGGACCCTCGTCGCAGACCCCGGACTGGGGACCCTCTTTGTAGGCCCGGACTGGGGACCCTCGCTGGAGGCTCCGGACTGGGGACCGTCGCTGGAGGCTCCGGACTGTAGACCGTCATTGGAGGTTCCGGACTGTAGACCGTCATTAGAGGTTCCGGAGTGTGGCCCGTCGTTGGAGGTTCCGGACTGTGGCCCGTCGTTGGAGGTTCCGGACTGTGGCCCGTCGTTGGAGGTTCCGGACTGTGGCCCGCCGTTGGAGGTTCCGGACTGTGAAACGTCGCCGGAAGCTCTGGACTGGACTGGGAACTGTCGCCGGAAGCTCTGGACTGGACTGGGAACTGTCGCCGGAAGCTCTGGACTGGACTGGGAACTGTCGCCGGAAGCTCTGGACTGGACTGGGAACTGTCGCCGGAAGCTCTGGACTGGACTGGGAACTGTCGCCGGAAGCTCTGGACTGGACTGGGAACTGTCGCCGGAAGCTCTGGACTGGACTGGGAACTGTCGCCGGAAGCTCTGGACTGGGAACTGTCGCCGGAAGCTCTGGACTGGGAACTGTCGCCGGAAGCTCTGGACTGGGAACTGTCGCCGGAAGCTCTGGACTGGGAACTGTCGCCGGAAGCTCTGGACTGGGAACTGTCGCCGGAAGCTTTGGACTGGGAACTGTCGCCGGAAGCTCTGGACTGGGAACTGTCGCTGCAGGCCCCGGACTGGCCGGTGGAGCAGGCCAAGGACTCACCAGGCTGGGGAGACCTACTGGAGGCCTGGTTCTTGGAGCAGGCCCAGGACTCACCAGGCTGGGGAGACATACTGGAGGCCTGGTCCGTGAAGCAAGCACAGGTCAAACCGGGCTGTGGGGGAGCACTGGAGATATGGTGCTTAAAGCTGGCACCACTCGTCCTGGCTGAATGCCCACTTTGGCCCGGCACGTGCGGAGCGCAGGCACAGGACGCACTGGGCTGTGACGGCGCACCGGAGACACAGTGCGCAGAGCCGGCGCAGGATACCCTGGGCCGAAGAGGCGCACCGGAGACCAGGAGCGCTGTGCTGGCACAATCCATCCTGACTGGATGCCCCCTCTAGCACGACACATGCGGAGAGCTGGCTCAGAGTGCACCGGGCTGTGAACGCGCACTGGAGAAACGGTGCGCTTCACCGCATAACACGGTGCCTGACCAGTACCACGCTCCCTACCGTGAGCACGGGGAGTTAGCTCCGCCAACCTACCCGTGTGCCTCCCCCCCAAAAAATGTGGGAGTGGCTTCCAGGTCTTCCTTGCCAGCCGTGACCCTGTGTAACGCTGGTCCCCTTTTCTCTCTGCTTCCGCCTTCCTCGCTGCCTCTGCCTGCTTCCACGGCAGGCTCTCGTGTCCTGACATCACCTCCTCACAGGTCCATGATGTCCTCCACTCTGTCTGCCCCTCCTGGCCACGCTGCTTGGTCCGATTGTGGTGGGATGTTCTGTCACGAGCGTCGTCTTGAAAATGACCGGACCAAGGTGCAGCGTGGTGAGCGTACATTTTTCTTTATTTTTTAAATGTCGCCAACAAAACAATAAACAACAAAAACGAACATGAAGCTCCGTAAGGCTATACATGCATTAAACGAAGACAACATCCCACAACTAAGGTGGCAAAACAGGCTGCCTAAGTATGATTCCCAATCAGAGACAACGATAGACAGCTGCCTCTGATTGGGAACCACACTCGGCCAAAAACAAAGAAATATAGAACATAGAATGCCCACCCAAATCACACCCTGACCTAACAAAATCGAGAAATTAAAAGGCTCTCTGCGGTCAGGGCGTGACAACACCTCAATGATGGCGCGTTGACCAATGATGCTAAATTAAATCCAACCTCACTTATGAATATGAGTTCCTGGGGGTCAGGACTTGCATCCAACTCCATGATTCTCTGAAATGACAGTAAATACTGTAATTGCTGTATAGTAAAGTTCACTGGCAACATCAATGAGTCTCTAATGTTTCAGGAGTGTAATACCACTACATTGCTTACTTGCACATATTCGTACAGTTTATCCTTCATTCTTTGGGAATTCCTTTCAAATGGGATTTGCTTAATCCGAAGATGGTGTTTCTTAAGGATGCAAGCTATTGTTGATAAGCTCACTCTGATGTTTTCAGTGTTTTCTATAATCTGGTGTTGGATTTCCGCAGTGTTATGGCATTATTTTCAACTACCATTTGCACAATGGCAGCCTCCTGTTCGTCTGTAAATATACATTTCTACCACCACGTGATGGTCGTCTTTCAGTTCTACAAAAACAAAATAGCATACAATACAGTAAACACTACAGTAATACAGTATACAAAATAAACAAAGTAGTATATCTCCCAATTTCATACATACAGTAATACATGATACATTGACTTTGTTTCCCCTTACAGTATGTATTGGAATCTACAGTCTTTACTGAGCTTGATGTTGTACTACTGTCAGGTAGTAAAAGTAGTAGAGAGGTCCAATGTCTGTGTTACGGATACAGGTATTCTGTGTGTATCCTGTGTGTATTTCTTTGCTCTCCTTCTCCCCTACTCACAGGTGACAATCATCATTCCCCAATCAGTCATCAATTAGTCGCTAATCAGAAGACACCTGCTCCTTTTCCCTTACCCAATCACAGTCCCTTTCCCTTGGTTTAAAAACCCTGTCAGTTGTGTTCTCTACAGCGCAAGCTCTCTGTAAATGCCATATGTTTGTAGAGCGCTTGTGTGGTTTAGGATACATGTCACTTTGTCCCCACATGTGAGTATTGTTTTTGGTTATGGCGTTTGAGTGCTTGTTTGATGGTGGGAAAAGGGGGTAACCAGACAGGTCGCCCATGGGCATACACTACCCGTAGGTCAACTTTGTTAAATACACTAGTTAGAACTGGGCGGACCACCCACTGTATTTTTGGTTAGCTGGCTGTTGGTGAAGTAGGCTAGTCTAACTTAGGGGTGTTTTGTGGATACTAATTATTTCTTTCCTTGGGTCCAGCTCAGCCCCTTTTCCTGCTCCCCATTACTGTGTGTTTGTAAATAAACCCTGAGTGTTTGATGGTAGATATTAGTTGTTGTGGTTATTTTGTTCTCACTCTTACTTTGTCACTACTATAATTTGCATGAGTTATGTTACGGGTCCCATGACCCTCCCCCCCCTAGATTGTCAGGCCAAAGGGATTCGTAACAGTCTGCAGTACATACCAATTCTCATTCTGGAACGTCCGGATGATGGACGCTACGGTGAAGCGGCTCAGATTGGGCTGCACTCTTTGCCCAGCCTCTTGCATGGTCAAACCATGGTTGACAACATGGTCCACCATAGTCACCCAAATTTCATCAGATTACTCTCCTTGTTCATTGTCCACCTCCACCTCTCTCTGCCAAGTTTGCTTCCATTGTTCTCCAAACACAGGAGTACTCCCCGGTGGCCTTTTTATCCATACCAGAGGTCTGATTGCAAAGTGAACATTTAAGCAATTAGTGTTTGCACATGTGAAGAGAGAAAGTGATCAATTGGTATTTGAGCTTAGCTTGTTGAACAGTGTTGCTTTTCATTTACACACAATATATTTTAGTTAAGGTTATGCCAAAGGTAGCGAGTTGTGTGTTGTGTTTGTTATAGAATTGCAATCTGAGTGTAAAGCAAAACATGTGCCAGTAGTACTGCAGACCTGGTGTCTGGTTCTACTAAATGAGTTACAGGTTTGTGTCAGTGTGCCTCATGGGCCAGTTTTAGTGTGTAAACATTTGGGGAAAACTGTAATAATAATACTAATTTATTCAACTTATATAGTGCTATTCATTACATTAAAAAGTTGATCAACAGTCAAGAGACTGAAGATTGAGAAAGTTCACAAGTTGAGAGGTCAGCGGAGGGAGGAGGTGGTCAAGGGGAGCAGCAGGCAGCACATTGTCATCACGGTGTCTCGCCATCCACGCCGTCTGTGGTTTCATAGTAGGACTCAGTCAGAGGAGGTTAGAGTTCCATACTAGCTATCTAGCTACTCTTTACTACTATCAAAAAGCAGCACCAACATGGATGATGATACGGCATCATCTTTACTATTTTTAGGCAGTGGAATTACTTTAGCTTCCTTCCACGCCTGTGGACACACACTCCTTTAGGCTTTGGTTAAAGATATAGCAAATAGGGATGGCATTCTCAATAGTTTCCCATCAAGGTTGTCTGTACCTGGTGGCTTATCATTATTGATGGATAACAATAGTTTTTCCACCTCTACCACACTAACTTGACCAAATTCAAAACAGCAATCTTTCTCCTTAATTATTAGATATTTTATACAAAAATATGATGGTTCACTATTCAATGTTGTCATTTCTCTTAGTGTTTCCACTTTACTAGTGAAATAGTCATTGATTGCCAATATCAAAAGGTTTTGTTATAAATGACCCATCAACTTCAATGAACGATGGAGATGAATTGGGTTTTCTGCCTATGATATCATTTAAGGTATTCCAAGTATTTTTCCATTGTGCTATATGTAATTTGGTTTGGTAATATAGTTTCTTCTTTTTGTAAAGTTTAGTAACAATCTCAATTTACAGTATGTCAACCAATCAGCTGAGTAGCCTGACTTGTTTGCCACCTCTTTTGCATAATTTCATTGAACCATAGACTTGAATAATCATCAACCCAGAGGGCTCTAATAGTTCTCACAGTTCATTTCTTAACAGGTGCATGCTTGTCAACAATTGGCATGAATCCTTTTACACACACATTTGTGGCCTGCTGGAGGTCATTTTGCAGGGCTCTGGCAGTGTTCCTCCTTGCACAAAGGCGGAGGTAGCGGTCCTGCTGCTGGGTTGTTGCCCTCCTACGGCCTCCTCCACGTCTCCTGATGTACTGGCCTGTCTCCTGGTAGCGCCTCCATGCTCTGGACACTACGCTGACAGACACAGCAAACCTTCTTGCCACAGCTCGCATTGATGTGCCATCCTGGATGAGCTGCACTACCTGAGCCACTTGTGTGGGTTGTAGACTCCGTCTCATGCTACCACTAGAGTGAAAGCACCGCCAGCATTCAAAAGTGACCAAAACATCAGCCAGGAAGCATAGGAACTGAGAAGTGGTCTGTGGTCACCACCTGCAGAACCACTCCTTTATTGGGGGTGTCTTGCTAATTGCCTATAATTTCCACCTTTTGTCTATTCCATTTGTACAACAGCATGTGAAATTTATTGTCAATCAGTGTTGCTTCCTAAGTGGACAGTGTGATTGACTTGGAGTTACATTGTGTTGTTTAAGTGTTCCCTTTATTTTTTTGAGCAGTGTACATCTCTGGTAACATCACACACTAACAAGCATTGCACACATATTATCCAAATACTGACTGTTAGCACTTGGTTGCCTATAGCAGCACCCCAAAAGACCTCCGGTCACTTACTACATGTGAAGGACACTCTTAGGTGCTTCCTGGTGCCAGGGAAACATGGGTCCCCAAAGCTCTGAGTGTCCCCCTGAACTGAGCAGTTGGCTCGGCCATGACACCTGCATGACACCGTCTTCAGGGCAGATGGTGACAGACACTCTGAAGGATAGATATACAGTATACTCTGATCAGACGTGGGTCAAATGTCAAATACGTTCAAATGCTTGAGCTGTGCATGATTTAGTCAGATACAAAAGAGCCAATGGTGTAGTCCCACAAGCAGTGATGTAGAGTACTGAAGTAAATAGTTTTTTGGGGGTATCTGTACTTTTACTTTTACTTCACAATAATGGCCATTTTCCCTGACATCCAAAAGTACTCGTTACATTTTTTAGGAAAATGGTCCAATTCACAAATGTAAATCAAGAGAACATCCCTGGTCATCCTCTGCCTCTGATCTGGCAGACTCATGAAACACAAATGCTTTGTTTGTAAGTTATTTCTAAGTGTTTGAGTGTGACCCTGGTTATCCGTAAAAAAAAAAAAATTTTAAAGGATTTATACTTTTACTGTTGATACTTAAGTATACTTTTGAAATTGCATTTACTTTTGATACTTAAGTATATTTAAAACCAAATACTTTTAGACTTTTACTCAAGTAGTATTTTACTGAGTGACTTTCACTTTTACTTGACTCATTTTTTTATCAAGGTACCTTTACTCAAGTATGACAGTTGGGTACTCTTTCCACCACTGACCAAAAGTACAAACTCCAAGCTTAATCAAGCAAAAATATATGAGATAGGTATTTGACCCTGATTTGACTCTGATATACAGTAGGCTATAAAGGTTGAAAACATGCATAGGTTGAGGGTATATCCATATACTTCATGCCTACTTGTGTGTTAGCCATGTGTAGTAAGTGACAGTATTAACACACTAACACACTATTGATATGCACATTATTTTCATCCTAGTATTTGACCACTAGATGACACTTTAGTTCCCTTTATCAGACCAATGACTGTCTGGTTTCAGACTCATGTCAGGCTGTGGTGCAGATTCCTGAGGACAGTTGAGACTCCCATGCAGCAGGTGGCCAAACGTAGCCGAATTGATAGCCAGGACAGTGTCGTTCTTACACACCAGCTTCAGTGTCTTGCTTTCACACACCAACTTAGTACGGTGGTGCTATGAAAGATTAAAACAGCAGTATCATCACTGACAAAGTGACTGTATAATATATTTCAATAGAATTTGATAATATTGTATTTTATTCAGTTAAATAGAAACAGACAAATGTCATTCTAAGTCCGATGATACATTTCCTGATATAGCTGATGTGTCCAGGAATACTTTCTTAGATATTTTGTCTCCTAAATTCACAACCACAGTTTATGACCGTTTATATTACCCTGTGGACTAGTCTCACCGAGGCTTGTAGGGCACAATGAGGTACTTGCTGGTGAGGTTCCCGACCAAACACTGGACTGATGACAGGTATATGACAAGAACGCTGGTCCTGACACTCTGACACCAGAGTGGAGGGACAAGGCAGGGACAAGATAACATAACATTCAAGTCATTACGTCTCAGGAGTAACCTTGCCTGAGACCTAAGGACTTTCATTAGCTCCCAGAGCAGACTAACACAGTCTTGAGGCATACCAGAGACCCAAGTTCAAACCCACAACTTATTAAATCACTGTTGGAGTTATTCTTGACAGTATGTGATTAATATTATTTAGGTGAAGAGCAACATTTTCATAGACTTGTCAACTTTTGGAGCCAACTGCTGATAACTGCTTCTGTTTTGCTTTCATTAATAGAGGACAACTCTGAGTGGTACATGTACGGTACTGTACTTTACCTGGATAGAGGACAACTCTGAGTGGTACAGTATTGTACTTTACCTGGATAGAGGACAACTCTGAGTGGTACATTACTGTACATTACCTTACCTGGATAGAAAAAGAGGAAGTGCATTCAGTGTTGTCCTTTGTTATGTTTGTGTTTGCGGGGGGACACAAGTTCTTGCTTGGGACACAGCGTCTGTAGAATGCTGACAGGACGGATACAGAGGACCTGGAGGGACACTTGATAGACAGGGTGTCCCTATCACAGACATGAGCAGTGTGGTTTCTCCGGACTGAAAATGAACAGATGGTTTGCATAGAGAAGAGACTTAGACCTCACGCATCAACCTGGTGTCCTGCTGTTGATCAAAATGTCCTATCACCACCTCTAAAGAAATTTTGCATCAATTTCACAGAAAAATTGTTCTAACAAATAGGCCCTATAAAGCGTGGATGGGGATTATTATGCAGAAATACTGTACTGTAATTTATTCTACATTTAACAGGCAGGCAATCTCAGCCAAATGCCAACAGTACAATATGACGCTGGTCAAACACCATGTCAAATGTAATCTCCCAGGAGTGGTTTTAATCATCTTTTTATTACTTGACAAGCTGTTCAGAGTTTATGAAACATATGTCAGAAATAAAGGATGACGTCACAGCCAAGAAGCTGTATAGGGCTTGATACACTTGAACCCAGACTAAATAGAGTTAGTAGAAAATAATTTGCCATACAAATCGAAGAACCGACCTAACACAGAATGAGTTTTCTGTTCCTAAGTCATCATCTTTTAACAATGAAATTACATGACCTCTCCTAAACCCTCTTGGCTGGTTTTCCAGAAACAGATTAAGCCTATCCTGGACTAAAAAGCACTTTAAATTGAGAATCTCCTTTTAATTGAACATGCTTCTTAACCATAGCTTAATCTGCAAGAGCAAACAAACAGTTTGACACATTACACAATGTGTGTCCTGTGTCATTGTCCTCATGGTCACCCAGCCATGGTTACAAGAGGGTTATGTCCCAAACACTGGGAGTATCTCTCCTGAGCAGTGTTGTAGTATGCTACATAGACCTAGAAAAACACATAGGAGAACAGAGTTCATAATAGAGTTGGATCCATAGAAATAGAATCCCCTAGAAAGGACAAAACGTTGACTTAAATGGGTATTATTCGTTCTAGTCATTCTTATTCTATGGTTCGATCTGCCCTCATCCCATTGTCACGATATCCTGGGCCATAGAAATAGAATGACTAGACGGAATATAATTTCTAGTCATTCTATTTCTTCTTCCTGACCCCTCTATGACTCTTCATGGCTGGATCTGTTTTGTGTTCCCCAGTGGCAGGCAGCTCCACAGAGCCCCAGTAGGGCAGTACCAGGCTCTCCCTCACAATAAGCTATTCTTAGGGCAGCTCATAGCTCACACCCGTACACAGATGTTGATCCCTGTAAGGATCAAATATAATGTAGCGGTAGAGTGACAACGGCAAGCCCCAGACAGAGGCAACACTGGTCAGTGGCGGTCCCCCCTCGTGTGGACTGGCTGTCTATCTTGTCCAAACAAATCATCATATAACATCTGTTTGTTGTCATGATGATGTGTCTTTCATTCGTCGATAAAGATGTAACCAGGACAACACAAATAAATCACTGCTATTATCTCAAATGGATGTCAATGTCATTCTTATTTAACAACAAAAAATTACTATTACTATCATTCTAGATTCCCTTTGACATGTGTGTTGAAACAGATCGTCGTGATGGCCATTCTCAGTGATATGTGTGTTGAAACAGATCATCGTGATGGCCATTCTCAGTGATATGTGTGTTGAAACAGATCGTCGTGATGGCCATTCTCAGTGATATGTGTGTTGAAACAGATCGTCGTGATGGCCATTCTCAGTGATATGTGTGTTGAAACAGATCGTCGTGATGGCCATTCTCAGTGATATGTGTGCTGAAACAGATCGTCGTGATGGCCATTCTCAGTGGTATGTGTGTTGAAACAGATCGTCGTGATATGTGTGTTGAAACAGATCGTCGTGATGGCCATTCTCAGTGATATGTGTGTTGAAACAGATCGTCGTGATGGCCATTCTCAGTGATATGTGTGTTGAAACAGATCGTCGTGATGGCCATTCTCAGTGATATGTGTGCTGAAACAGATCGTCGTGATGGCCATTCTCAGTGATATGTGTGTTGAAACAGATCGTCGTGATGGCCATTCTCAGTGATATGTGTGCTGAAACAGATCGTCGTGATGGCCATTCTCAGTGATATGTGTGCTAAAACAGATCGTCGTGATGGCCATTCTCAGTGATATGTGTGCTGAAACAGATCGTCGTGATTGCCATTCTCAGGGATATGTGTGCTGAAACAAATCATCGTGATGGCCATTCTCAGCGATATGTGGAGAATTTAACAAGAATTGTAATATTTTTTGAATTCTAATGACTATTCTAATTTATTTATGTTGTTTTTATTTAACCTTTATTTAACCAGGAAGGGCTCATTGAGATTTGAATTCTCTTTTTCAGGAGTGTCCTGGCCTAAATACATTTTTGTCAATTAGGAGGACAGGGTGCTCTAACCCTGACTCTTGTCTAACAGCTATTTTTTGGCCAGGGATGTCCAGGAAATAAATCAAGGAATGCTGCGTCAGGTTGCGTCCCAAATGGCACCCGATTCCCTATAAAGTGCATCACTTTGGCTAAAGCCCTATTGGCCCTAGTCAAAAGTAAAGCATTACATTGCGAACAGGGTGCCATTTGGGATGCGGCCAGTGTCTTGTGGACGCTTCCTCTCTACAGAGCATGTAGTGCTGAGGGAGCCATACCAGCGCCCCCCCCCCCCCCCCCCCCCACCCTCACACTCTTTCTCTACAACAGCAATAACAAAGGTCAAGAACACTGCACTCACCGGAGCAATGTGGAGCGGACCATGCTCTGTGTGTGTTCAGAGCCAGGATAAGGAAGAGGGACAGAGACCAGCAGGACCTCCAGAAGCTCCATGGGCTGGTCATGGTGCCCATCCTACATTACAGACCACCAGGGGGGTTAACCACTATGAGATGCTGCTTGGCTGTTACTGACCGTGTGTGAGTGGTTAGGACGTTTACTGACCATGAGCGAGTGGTTAGGATGTTGTGGTGATGATACGTTGTCTTAACCCTGTTCACCGTCAAAAATAACATCTGACAGCTTCTGTGTGTGTTCAGATTCAGTGTGTTTAATAGTCACATCTACAGGATTGATTCAGACTGTTTAATAGTCACATCTACAGGATTGATTCAGACTGTTTAATAGTCACATCTACAGGGATGATTCAGACTGTTTAATAGTCACATCTACAGGGTTGATTCAGACTGTTTAATAGTCACATCTACAGGGTTGATTCAGACTGTTTAATAGTCACATCTACAGGATTGATTCAGCGTGTTTAATAGTCACATCTACAGGGATGATTCAGACTGTTTAATAGTCACATCTACAGGGTTGATTCAGACTGTTTAATAGTCACATCTACAGGGTTGATTCAGACTGTTTAATAGTCACATCTACAGGGTTGATTCAGACTGTTTAATAGTCACATCTACAGGGTTGATTCAGACTGTTTAATAGTCACATCTACAGGATTGCAGGTGTGATTGCAGGATACAATGAAAATCTTAGGCTCCTAGCTCCAACATGCAGGACTAAGTGACCATTGGGGGGTATAAAAAACGTATAATATACATATTAACAACTACAACAGTGATTCATGTTGTTGGGGTGGGGGGGGAGCAGCAGGTAAGGTATGTTATTGTTGAGGGGGAGTGTCCATAGGGGGTGCAGTAGGTGAGTTATGTTGGGGGGTGTGGTGGGGATGTCCATAGGGGGAGCAGCAGGTAAGGTACGTTATCGTTGAGGGGGAGTGTCCATAGGGGGTGCAGTAGGTGAGTTATGTTGGGGGGTGTGGTGGGGATGTCCATAGGGGGAGCAGCAGGTTAGGTAAGTGATCGATGAGGGGGGGTGTCCATAGGTGTGTGTTCGCGCGTGCGTTTTATACGACTGTTTGTGTGTGTGTGTGTGCATGCTTGTGTGTGTTTGTGTGTGTGCATGAATTTTTGTCCATGCTCTCCTTTGTGTGTTTACCACCTACCATCCAAGGTGTTAGAACCATACTGTTTATAAGAACCCCCCACAGAGACAAAGTTATCGAGGTGAAGATAATTGAACTCAAGACACAGATATTGGGTTCACAGGAATACCTTGTTTGTTTAGTGTGAACGTGTCTTGACCCTGTGTGGGTAGTGACCGAATCAAGACCCCTAGCAGAGGGGGGGACCCCCCACTGGTCAACATGGAGGGTCTTGTTCAAAGAGATAAAGAGGTTAACTACATCCCAAATGGCACCCTAATCCCTTCATAGTGCACTACTTTTAATGGGTCCTGGTCAAAAGTAGTGCATTATATAGGTAATAGGGTGCTATTTGGAATGAACACAAAGCGGTCGTTTTTATTTCCAGCTGCTGTGTGTTCACAGTTTTTCCCAATTGTTAATCCCAATTGTTAACACGTTTGCTGAAACTACATCTCAGGTACTCAAAACTCTAAGCACAAAACACAAAACAGTTAGCCAATTTCCCCAACTCCAAAGACATCTTGTAAAAAGAAACACAGCAATCAAAATCATGTTCTCCTTGCTCTAAACGTAACTCTGCGTACAAATGAGACACACATACACACGTCAAATGAATCTAACTTAGTGGCAACCGAGATCACACTAATGAGACATATTCAAAACACTACTATCAGAACCTATTTCAGTGTAAAGACTAAGATTTTGTTGTAATACTGTATATTGTTTGTCTGTACTCAAACAAGAAAGGAACACAAATGCAATAAATGTGGTTTTATATTTCAACATTTATCAATACATGTCAAACAGCATACTGTAAGCACACATACAGTAAAAATGCAAACATACAGTAAATATATTTTGCATATGCTACTGTATTTGTAGTACTGTACTTTATGTTAGATCAATTTTACGGAATGGGGTTTCTTAAGGAATCGGGCTATGGTTGATAAGATCACTGATGTTATGGAAGATTGCAGTGTTTTCAATAATCTGTTGTTGGATTTCACAATGGCAGCCTCCTGTTCATCTGTAAATAGACGTGTTCTACCACCACGTGATGGTCGTCTTTCAGTTCTACAAAAACAAAATAGCATACAGTACAATAAACACTACAGTAATACAGTACACAAGGTAAACATGTTACAAAATAGTATAGCTCCCAATTTCATACATGAAACATTGACTTTGATTCCCCTTACAGTATGTAGTGGAATCTACAGTCTTTACTGTGCTTTGTTCTCCAAACACCGGAGTACTCCCCGGTGGACTTTTTATCCATACCAAACGTCTGATTGCAAAGTGAACATTTAAGCAATTAGTGTTTGCACATGTGAAGAGAGAAAGTGATCAATTGGTATTTGAGCTTAGCTTGTTGAACAGTGTTGCTTTTCATTTACACACAATATATTTTAGTTAAGGTTATGCCAAAGGTAGCGAGTTGTGTGTTGTGTTTGTTATAGAATTGCAATCTGAGTGTAAAGCAAAACATGTGCCAGTAGTACTGCAGACCTGGTGTCTGGTTCTACTAAATGAGTTACAGGTTTGTGTCAGTGTGCCTCATGGGCCAGTTTTAGTGTGTAAACATTTGGGGAAAACTGTAATAATAATACTAATTTATTCAACTTATATAGTGCTATTCATTACATTAAAAAGTTGATCAACAGTCAAGAGACTGAAGATTGAGAAAGTTCACAAGTTGAGAGGTCAGCGGAGGGAGGAGGTGGTCAAGGGGAGCAGCAGGCAGCACATTGTCATCACGGTGTCTCGCCATCCACGCCGTCTGTGGTTTCATAGTAGGACTCAGTCAGAGGAGGTTAGAGTTCCATACTAGCTATCTAGCTACTCTTTACTACTATCAAAAAGCAGCACCAACATGGATGATGATACGGCATCATCTTTACTATTTTTAGGCAGTGGAATTACTTTAGCTTCCTTCCACGCCTGTGGACACACACTCCTTTAGGCTTTGGTTAAAGATATAGCAAATAGGGATGGCATTCTCAATAGTTTCCCATCAAGGTTGTCTGTACCTGGTGGCTTATCATTATTGATGGATAACAATAGTTTTTCCACCTCTACCACACTAACTTGACCAAATTCAAAACAGCAATCTTTCTCCTTAATTATTAGATATTTTATACAAAAATATGATGGTTCACTATTCAATGTTGTCATTTCTCTTAGTGTTTCCACTTTACTAGTGAAATAGTCATTGATTGCCAATATCAAAAGGTTTTGTTATAAATGACCCATCAACTTCAATGAACGATGGAGATGAATTGGGTTTTCTGCCTATGATATCATTTAAGGTATTCCAAGTATTTTTCCATTGTGCTATATGTAATTTGGTTTGGTAATATAGTTTCTTCTTTTTGTAAAGTTTAGTAACAATCTCAATTTACAGTATGTCAACCAATCAGCTGAGTAGCCTGACTTGTTTGCCACCTCTTTTGCATAATTTCATTGAACCATAGACTTGAATAATCATCAACCCAGAGGGCTCTAATAGTTCTCACAGTTCATTTCTTAACAGGTGCATGCTTGTCAACAATTGGCATGAATCCTTTTACACACACATTTGTGGCCTGCTGGAGGTCATTTTGCAGGGCTCTGGCAGTGTTCCTCCTTGCACAAAGGCGGAGGTAGCGGTCCTGCTGCTGGGTTGTTGCCCTCCTACGGCCTCCTCCACGTCTCCTGATGTACTGGCCTGTCTCCTGGTAGCGCCTCCATGCTCTGGACACTACGCTGACAGACACAGCAAACCTTCTTGCCACAGCTCGCATTGATGTGCCATCCTGGATGAGCTGCACTACCTGAGCCACTTGTGTGGGTTGTAGACTCCGTCTCATGCTACCACTAGAGTGAAAGCACCGCCAGCATTCAAAAGTGACCAAAACATCAGCCAGGAAGCATAGGAACTGAGAAGTGGTCTGTGGTCACCACCTGCAGAACCACTCCTTTATTGGGGGTGTCTTGCTAATTGCCTATAATTTCCACCTTTTGTCTATTCCATTTGTACAACAGCATGTGAAATTTATTGTCAATCAGTGTTGCTTCCTAAGTGGACAGTGTGATTGACTTGGAGTTACATTGTGTTGTTTAAGTGTTCCCTTTATTTTTTTGAGCAGTGTACATCTCTGGTAACATCACACACTAACAAGCATTGCACACATATTATCCAAATACTGACTGTTAGCACTTGGTTGCCTATAGCAGCACCCCAAAAGACCTCCGGTCACTTACTACATGTGAAGGACACTCTTAGGTGCTTCCTGGTGCCAGGGAAACATGGGTCCCCAAAGCTCTGAGTGTCCCCCTGAACTGAGCAGTTGGCTCGGCCATGACACCTGCATGACACCGTCTTCAGGGCAGATGGTGACAGACACTCTGAAGGATAGATATACAGTATACTCTGATCAGACGTGGGTCAAATGTCAAATACGTTCAAATGCTTGAGCTGTGCATGATTTAGTCAGATACAAAAGAGCCAATGGTGTAGTCCCACAAGCAGTGATGTAGAGTACTGAAGTAAATAGTTTTTTGGGGGTATCTGTACTTTTACTTTTACTTCACAATAATGGCCATTTTCCCTGACATCCAAAAGTACTCGTTACATTTTTTAGGAAAATGGTCCAATTCACAAATGTAAATCAAGAGAACATCCCTGGTCATCCTCTGCCTCTGATCTGGCAGACTCATGAAACACAAATGCTTTGTTTGTAAGTTATTTCTAAGTGTTTGAGTGTGACCCTGGTTATCCGTAAAAAAAAAAATTTTTTAAAGGATTTATACTTTTACTGTTGATACTTAAGTATACTTTTGAAATTGCATTTACTTTTGATACTTAAGTATATTTAAAACCAAATACTTTTAGACTTTTACTCAAGTAGTATTTTACTGAGTGACTTTCACTTTTACTTGACTCATTTTTTTATCAAGGTACCTTTACTCAAGTATGACAGTTGGGTACTCTTTCCACCACTGACCAAAAGTACAAACTTCAAGCTTAATCAAGCAAAAATATATGAGATAGGTATTTGACCCTGATTTGACTCTGATATACAGTAGGCTATAAAGGTTGAAAACATGCATAGGTTGAGGGTATATCCATATACTTCATGCCTACTTGTGTGTTAGCCATGTGTAGTAAGTGACAGTATTAACACACTAACACACTATTGATATGCACATTATTTTCATCCTAGTATTTGACCACTAGATGACACTTTAGTTCCCTTTATCAGACCAATGACTGTCTGGTTTCAGACTCATGTCAGGCTGTGGTGCAGATTCCTGAGGACAGTTGAGACTCCCATGCAGCAGGTGGCCAAACGTAGCCGAATTGATAGCCAGGACAGTGTCGTTCTTACACACCAGCTTCAGTGTCTTGCTTTCACACACCAACTTAGTACGGTGGTGCTATGAAAGATTAAAACAGCAGTATCATCACTGACAAAGTGACTGTATAATATATTTCAATAGAATTTGATAATATTGTATTTTATTCAGTTAAATAGAAACAGACAAATGTCATTCTAAGTCCGATGATACATTTCCTGATATAGCTGATGTGTCCAGGAATACTTTCTTAGATATTTTGTCTCCTAAATTCACAACCACAGTTTATGACCGTTTATATTACCCTGTGGACTAGTCTCACCGAGGCTTGTAGGGCACAATGAGGTACTTGCTGGTGAGGTTCCCGACCAAACACTGGACTGATGACAGGTATATGACAAGAACGCTGGTCCTGACACTCTGACACCAGAGTGGAGGGACAAGGCAGGGACAAGATAACATAACATTCAAGTCATTACGTCTCAGGAGTAACCTTGCCTGAGACCTAAGGACTTTCATTAGCTCCCAGAGCAGACTAACACAGTCTTGAGGCATACCAGAGACCCAAGTTCAAACCCACAACTTATTAAATCACTGTTGGAGTTATTCTTGACAGTATGTGATTAATATTATTTAGGTGAAGAGCAACATTTTCATAGACTTGTCAACTTTTGGAGCCAACTGCTGATAACTGCTTCTGTTTTGCTTTCATTAATAGAGGACAACTCTGAGTGGTACATGTACGGTACTGTACTTTACCTGGATAGAGGACAACTCTGAGTGGTACAGTATTGTACTTTACCTGGATAGAGGACAACTCTGAGTGGTACATTACTGTACATTACCTTACCTGGATAGAAAAAGAGGAAGTGCATTCAGTGTTGTCCTTTGTTATGTTTGTGTTTGCGGGGGGACACAAGTTCTTGCTTGGGACACAGCGTCTGTAGAATGCTGACAGGACGGATACAGAGGACCTGGAGGGACACTTGATAGACAGGGTGTCCCTATCACAGACATGAGCAGTGTGGTTTCTCCGGACTGAAAATGAACAGATGGTTTGCATAGAGAAGAGACTTAGACCTCACGCATCAACCTGGTGTCCTGCTGTTGATCAAAATGTCCTATCACCACCTCTAAAGAAATTTTGCATCAATTTCACAGAAAAATTGTTCTAACAAATAGGCCCTATAAAGCGTGGATGGGGATTATTATGCAGAAATACTGTACTGTAATTTATTCTACATTTAACAGGCAGGCAATCTCAGCCAAATGCCAACAGTACAATATGACGCTGGTCAAACACCATGTCAAATGTAATCTCCCAGGAGTGGTTTTAATCATCTTTTTATTACTTGACAAGCTGTTCAGAGTTTATGAAACATATGTCAGAAATAAAGGATGACGTCACAGCCAAGAAGCTGTATAGGGCTTGATACACTTGAACCCAGACTAAATAGAGTTAGTAGAAAATAATTTGCCATACAAATCGAAGAACCGACCTAACACAGAATGAGTTTTCTGTTCCTAAGTCATCATCTTTTAACAATGAAATTACATGACCTCTCCTAAACCCTCTTGGCTGGTTTTCCAGAAACAGATTAAGCCTATCCTGGACTAAAAAGCACTTTAAATTGAGAATCTCCTTTTAATTGAACATGCTTCTTAACCATAGCTTAATCTGCAAGAGCAAACAAACAGTTTGACACATTACACAATGTGTGTCCTGTGTCATTGTCCTCATGGTCACCCAGCCATGGTTACAAGAGGGTTATGTCCCAAACACTGGGAGTATCTCTCCTGAGCAGTGTTGTAGTATGCTACATAGACCTAGAAAAACACATAGGAGAACAGAGTTCATAATAGAGTTGGATCCATAGAAATAGAATCCCCTAGAAAGGACAAAACGTTGACTTAAATGGGTATTATTCGTTCTAGTCATTCTTATTCTATGGTTCGATCTGCCCTCATCCCATTGTCACGATATCCTGGGCCATAGAAATAGAATGACTAGACGGAATATAATTTCTAGTCATTCTATTTCTTCTTCCTGACCCCTCTATGACTCTTCATGGCTGGATCTGTTTTGTGTTCCCCAGTGGCAGGCAGCTCCACAGAGCCCCAGTAGGGCAGTACCAGGCTCTCCCTCACAATAAGCTATTCTTAGGGCAGCTCATAGCTCACACCCGTACACAGATGTTGATCCCTGTAAGGATCAAATATAATGTAGCGGTAGAGTGACAACGGCAAGCCCCAGACAGAGGCAACACTGGTCAGTGGCGGTCCCCCCTCGTGTGGACTGGCTGTCTATCTTGTCCAAACAAATCATCATATAACATCTGTTTGTTGTCATGATGATGTGTCTTTCATTCGTCGATAAAGATGTAACCAGGACAACACAAATAAATCACTGCTATTATCTCAAATGGATGTCAATGTCATTCTTATTTAACAACAAAAAATTACTATTACTATCATTCTAGATTCCCTTTGACATGTGTGTTGAAACAGATCGTCGTGATGGCCATTCTCAGTGATATGTGTGTTGAAACAGATCATCGTGATGGCCATTCTCAGTGATATGTGTGTTGAAACAGATCGTCGTGATGGCCATTCTCAGTGATATGTGTGTTGAAACAGATCGTCGTGATGGCCATTCTCAGTGATATGTGTGTTGAAACAGATCGTCGTGATGGCCATTCTCAGTGATATGTGTGCTGAAACAGATCGTCGTGATGGCCATTCTCAGTGGTATGTGTGTTGAAACAGATCGTCGTGATATGTGTGTTGAAACAGATCGTCGTGATGGCCATTCTCAGTGATATGTGTGTTGAAACAGATCGTCGTGATGGCCATTCTCAGTGATATGTGTGTTGAAACAGATCGTCGTGATGGCCATTCTCAGTGATATGTGTGCTGAAACAGATCGTCGTGATGGCCATTCTCAGTGATATGTGTGTTGAAACAGATCGTCGTGATGGCCATTCTCAGTGATATGTGTGCTGAAACAGATCGTCGTGATGGCCATTCTCAGTGATATGTGTGCTAAAACAGATCGTCGTGATGGCCATTCTCAGTGATATGTGTGCTGAAACAGATCGTCGTGATTGCCATTCTCAGGGATATGTGTGCTGAAACAAATCATCGTGATGGCCATTCTCAGCGATATGTGGAGAATTTAACAAGAATTGTAATATTTTTTGAATTCTAATGACTATTCTAATTTATTTATGTTGTTTTTATTTAACCTTTATTTAACCAGGAAGGGCTCATTGAGATTTGAATTCTCTTTTTCAGGAGTGTCCTGGCCTAAATACATTTTTGTCAATTAGGAGGACAGGGTGCTCTAACCCTGACTCTTGTCTAACAGCTATTTTTTGGCCAGGGATGTCCAGGAAATAAATCAAGGAATGCTGCGTCAGGTTGCGTCCCAAATGGCACCCGATTCCCTATAAAGTGCATCACTTTGGCTAAAGCCCTATTGGCCCTAGTCAAAAGTAAAGCATTACATTGCGAACAGGGTGCCATTTGGGATGCGGCCAGTGTCTTGTGGACGCTTCCTCTCTACAGAGCATGTAGTGCTGAGGGAGCCATACCAGCGCCCCCCCCCCCCCCCCCCCCACCCTCACACTCTTTCTCTACAACAGCAATAACAAAGGTCAAGAACACTGCACTCACCGGAGCAATGTGGAGCGGACCATGCTCTGTGTGTGTTCAGAGCCAGGATAAGGAAGAGGGACAGAGACCAGCAGGACCTCCAGAAGCTCCATGGGCTGGTCATGGTGCCCATCCTACATTACAGACCACCAGGGGGGTTAACCACTATGAGATGCTGCTTGGCTGTTACTGACCGTGTGTGAGTGGTTAGGACGTTTACTGACCATGAGCGAGTGGTTAGGATGTTGTGGTGATGATACGTTGTCTTAACCCTGTTCACCGTCAAAAATAACATCTGACAGCTTCTGTGTGTGTTCAGATTCAGTGTGTTTAATAGTCACATCTACAGGATTGATTCAGACTGTTTAATAGTCACATCTACAGGATTGATTCAGACTGTTTAATAGTCACATCTACAGGGATGATTCAGACTGTTTAATAGTCACATCTACAGGGTTGATTCAGACTGTTTAATAGTCACATCTACAGGGTTGATTCAGACTGTTTAATAGTCACATCTACAGGATTGATTCAGCGTGTTTAATAGTCACATCTACAGGGATGATTCAGACTGTTTAATAGTCACATCTACAGGGTTGATTCAGACTGTTTAATAGTCACATCTACAGGGTTGATTCAGACTGTTTAATAGTCACATCTACAGGGTTGATTCAGACTGTTTAATAGTCACATCTACAGGGTTGATTCAGACTGTTTAATAGTCACATCTACAGGATTGCAGGTGTGATTGCAGGATACAATGAAAATCTTAGGCTCCTAGCTCCAACATGCAGGACTAAGTGACCATTGGGGGGTATAAAAAACGTATAATATACATATTAACAACTACAACAGTGATTCATGTTGTTGGGGTGGGGGGGGAGCAGCAGGTAAGGTATGTTATTGTTGAGGGGGAGTGTCCATAGGGGGTGCAGTAGGTGAGTTATGTTGGGGGGTGTGGTGGGGATGTCCATAGGGGGAGCAGCAGGTAAGGTACGTTATCGTTGAGGGGGAGTGTCCATAGGGGGTGCAGTAGGTGAGTTATGTTGGGGGGTGTGGTGGGGATGTCCATAGGGGGAGCAGCAGGTTAGGTAAGTGATCGATGAGGGGGGGGTGTCCATAGGTGTGTGTTCGTGCGTGCGTTTTATACGACTGTTTGTGTGTGTGTGTGTGCATGCTTGTGTGTGTTTGTGTGTGTGCATGAATTTTTGTCCATGCTCTCCTTTGTGTGTTTACCACCTACCATCCAAGGTGTTAGAACCATACTGTTTATAAGAACCCCCCACAGAGACAAAGTTATCGAGGTGAAGATAATTGAACTCAAGACACAGATATTGGGTTCACAGGAATACCTTGTTTGTTTAGTGTGAACGTGTCTTGACCCTGTGTGGGTAGTGACCGAATCAAGACCCCTAGCAGAGGGGGGGACCCCCCACTGGTCAACATGGAGGGTCTTGTTCAAAGAGATAAAGAGGTTAACTACATCCCAAATGGCACCCTAATCCCTTCATAGTGCACTACTTTTAATGGGTCCTGGTCAAAAGTAGTGCATTATATAGGTAATAGGGTGCTATTTGGAATGAACACAAAGCGGTCGTTTTTATTTCCAGCTGCTGTGTGTTCACAGTTTTTCCCAATTGTTAATCCCAATTGTTAACACGTTTGCTGAAACTACATCTCAGGTACTCAAAACTCTAAGCACAAAACACAAAACAGTTAGCCAATTTCCCCAACTCCAAAGACATCTTGTAAAAAGAAACACAGCAATCAAAATCATGTTCTCCTTGCTCTAAACGTAACTCTGCGTACAAATGAGACACACATACACACGTCAAATGAATCTAACTTAGTGGCAACCGAGATCACACTAATGAGACATATTCAAAACACTACTATCAGAACCTATTTCAGTGTAAAGACTAAGATTTTGTTGTAATACTGTATATTGTTTGTCTGTACTCAAACAAGAAAGGAACACAAATGCAATAAATGTGGTTTTATATTTCAACATTTATCAATACATGTCAAACAGCATACTGTAAGCACACATACAGTAAAAATGCAAACATACAGTAAATATATTTTGCATATGCTACTGTATTTGTAGTACTGTACTTTATGTTAGATCAATTTTACGGAATGGGGTTTCTTAAGGAATCGGGCTATGGTTGATAAGATCACTGATGTTATGGAAGATTGCAGTGTTTTCAATAATCTGTTGTTGGATTTCACAATGGCAGCCTCCTGTTCATCTGTAAATAGACGTGTTCTACCACCACGTGATGGTCGTCTTTCAGTTCTACAAAAACAAAATAGCATACAGTACAATAAACACTACAGTAATACAGTACACAAGGTAAACATGTTACAAAATAGTATAGCTCCCAATTTCATACATGAAACATTGACTTTGATTCCCCTTACAGTATGTAGTGGAATCTACAGTCTTTACTGTGCTTTGTTCTCCAAACACCGGAGTACTCCCCGGTGGACTTTTTATCCATACCAAACGTCTGATTGCAAAGTGAACATTTAAGCAATTAGTGTTTGCACATGTGAAGAGAGAAAGTGATCAATTGGTATTTGAGCTTAGCTTGTTGAACAGTGTTGCTTTTCATTTGCACACATGAGATTTGAGTTTGTGTTGTGTTTTGCCAAGTGTTTGTTATAGAATTGCAATCTGAGAGTAAGGCAAAACGTGCCAGTAGTACTGCAGATTTGGTGTCTGGTTCTGCTAAATGAGTTACAGGTTTGTGTCAGTGTGCCTCATGGGCCAGTTTTAGTGTGTAAACATTTGGGGAAAACTGTAATAGAGATATGACTCATCTATCTTCCTGAGATAGGCCTTTCCTTTTCCTTTGCTCTGAGGAAAGGGAAGAGGGAGGTCAATGGCAAGTAACACATTTCCAGCTAGCTCTGCATTTTCAGTAACACTTCAGATCTCACAGGTCATTCTCACAATGTTTTTGTTAATACTGATTTCATTGCTCCATATGTTTGTGACTTACCTGCTGTTTCCCCTTTTCTTTTGCTGGTGAAATAAAAAGATGAACTCGGAAAAGTACATTACCTGAAGAAAAGTTGCGTGTCAGCTGTCTAAAAGTAAAAAGGGATGAAAGTAAATAATAAGTAATATATTGAATAACAGTTGTGTTCCTGCAAAACTCATTAATAAATATTGTCTTTTAGTAGACAGGTCTATTCAAAGCGACTTAAATGCATACCTGTATGTTCAATAGATGTGACCCGCATGGTAACCAAACCTACCCTGTTTCAACTGAGCTATCAGCACCACTCAGCGCAGTTGTCATAGCAACCAAACATTGATAAATATAACTAGGAAACTCAGTATGTAGGTTTACCATTTCACCAAGTGGAGTGAGGAATGGCACAGTGTTATCAGTGAGAGTTGACTGTCTTGGATAAGAGCAGATAGCTAGTTGTTTATGGTGTAGGTCATCACATTTCTGAATGGCACTCAAGTGTTTAATTATCAACCCTCCCAAACACAAACTCCCTCCATGTCTCTAGAGGTCAAACAAGACCAAGAGGAGTCACACTCTTGGACATTCCTACTGTAATGGACTGATCCAGTAATTCAAATGGAATTCATAAGGGCTTGGGTAGATACACATCACTGCTGATCCTATTGAGAAACCCTACTCATCCCACATTTCCACCCTTTCCCTTACCACTTTATGATTGAGTTCTTTTAACATGACAAGTGATCCTGCATACATACCACTGAAATCCAGAACACCTCCCAAGGAGTGTCAATTCGATGATTAAGTCCTCTAGGGAACTCCCACTATGTCTACTACACACTTAGAAAAAAAGATGCTATCTAGAACCTAAAAGGGTTCTTCGGAAACCCTTTTTTCTTTGATTGTATTGTGGAGCTGGGTAGACTGTAGAATACCGGACATCACTACTTAATGGGAGTACTGGGAGGGGTGAGAAGAGCGTGTGTAAGAGATGAGGGCCGTGATAACCAACTCCAACTACTTCAAACGTGAAAATGTGGGTAATTTCTGATTGAGACGTTGATGAGATTTCAATCTTTATTCACCCATTTAAAAAGACAGTCAAAAGTCAGTTGACATCCCAATGTGATATCACTATGCTTTCCACCATCCAAAAGAACACCCAAATTCCAATGGAAAAACCATGTAAGATTTTTGGTTTAGTTGTCACCTACTGTAAATGTATTATCACAACACTTTCAACCATTTAAAAGCACAACAAAGTTCAAATGGGAATACAATGTCAGATATTTTGTATTTATACAACAAGTTAATGTGTTATTACTGTGCTGAATCTAATAACACAACCAAATGACCTGGATTGCATTTGATATTACATTAACAGTACATTGCGCGATTGATCATTGCTGTTCAAGAGTCTGCACAGATATTTATATTGTGAAGATCCCCACAGACCTGCGACCTTTACATGCCATCTTGAACATACACGCTTTCTATGATTACATAAGAAAGCATTTCTAGTTACATTAACCTCAAAATGTGGTCATGGATGAGTTACTCATTTTCAGGTTGAATAAAGACTGTTACATTAGTTTGTAAGATAGTCTTAACTTTAGGCTATTTACTGTATTAAAAAAAGTCATATTGAATTGTGTTAGGTTTACAACACAAGCAAATATTATTCATTTAAAGTAGATCTACTGCTTGGATAGATCCATCTGAGCCACTAGCTTAATCCTATGCATGAATGTTTATTTTTGGTTTAGTTGGAGATCCTTTGTTACTTTGTCGACAAGTTAATAGGCTATTTACTGTATTGCAAAAGTGATGTTGAATTGTGTTTGGTTGTCAACGCAACCAAATATCAACGTTGGAAGGAGATGTATATTTTGTGCCACTGACTTAGTCTGACTTTAATTTCAGTTTGTCTACAAATTAATAATTGATATGTTTGATTCACGTCTCCATCTCAACCAAAAATCGAAGTAAAAAAATAGGACTAAATCAAATCAAACTTTAAATGCACTTTAAAGAAACGATGAATGAGAACGTTACAGAGGCATAAATATCATACCCTTCAAAAGGCTAACCTCCCCTGTTATTGTAATGGCGAGAGGTTAGAACGTCTTGTGGGGTATGCTATTTGTGCGTCTGTAACTTTCTCACTCATAAATATTCACAATTCATTCCAATGCATCCAACAAATTTGTAGATTGTATGCTATGAATATGGGACCAAATACTTTGGACTATGTTAATAGCAGCCTGGTGTCATAGACTAGATGTAACATAGTAAATATAAACTCGGGACACTCAAATTAAATCAAATCAAAACCAATTTTATTGGTCACATACACATGGTTAGCAGTTCCTACATTGCAGTAATATCTCACAAGTAATCTTACAACTCCCCAACAACTACCTAATACACACAAATCTAAAGGGATGGAATAAGAATATGTAGATATAAATATATGGATGAGCGATGGCCGAGCAGCATAGGCAAGGTGCAACAGATGGTATAAGGTACACTACCGTTCAAAAGTTTGGGGTCACTTCAAAATGTCCTTGTTTTTGAAAGAAAAGGACGTTTTTTGTCCATTAAAATAACATCAAATTGATCAGAAATACAGTGTAGACATTGTTAATGTTGTAAATGACTATTGTAGCTGGAAACGGCAGATTTTTCATGGAATATCTACATAGGCGTACAGGGGCCCATTATCAGCAACCATCACTCCTGTGTTCCAATTGCACATTGTGTTAGCTAATCCAAGTTTATCATTTTGAAAGGCTAATTGATCAATAGAAAACCCTTTTGCAATTATGTTAGCACAGCTGGAAACTGTTGTTCTGATTAAAGAAGCAATAAAACTGGCCTTCTTTAGACTAGTTGAGTATCTGGAGAATCAGCATTTGTGGGTTCAATTACAGGCTCAAAATGGCCAGAAACAAAGACCTTTCTTCTGAAACTCGTCAGTCTATTCTTGTTCAGAGAAATGAAGGCTATTCCATGCGAGAAATTGCCAAGAAACTGAAGCTCGCCTTCCGGGTGGCGCAGTGATCTAAGGCACTGCATCGCAGTGCTAGCTGTGCCACCAGAGATTCTGGGTTCGAGCCCAGGCTCTGTCGCAGCCAGCCGCGACTGGGAGGTCCATGGGGCGACGCACAATTGGCTCAGCGTCGTCCGGGTTAGGGAGGGTTTGCCCGGCAGGGATATCCTTGTCTCGTCGCGCACTAGCGACTCCAGTGGCGGGCCGAGCGCAGTGCACGCTGACCAGGTCACCAGGTGTACGGTGTTTCCTCGGACACATTGGTGCGGCTGGCTTCCGGATTGGATGTGCGTTGTGTCAAGAAGCAGTGCGGCAAGGTTGGGTTGTGTTTCGGAGGACGCATGGCTCCCGACCTTCGCCTCTCCCGAGTCCGTATGTAAGTTGCAGCGATGAGACAAGACTGTAACTACTACCAATTGGATACCATGAAAAAGGGGGTAAAAAAAAACATTCTCGTACAAGGCTGTGTACTACTCCTGTCACAGAACAGAGCAAACTGGCTCTAACCAGAATAGAAAGAGGAGTGTGAGGCCCCGGTGTACAACTGAGCAAGAGGACAAGTACATTAGAGTGTTTAGTTTGAGAAACAGACGCCTCACAAGTCCTCAACTGGCAGCTTCATTAAGTAGTACCCGCAAAACACCAGTCTCAACGTCAACAGTGAAGAGGCTGCTTCGGGATGCTGGCCTTCTAGGCAGAGTTGCAAAGAAAAAGCCATATCTCAGACTGACCAATAAAAATAAAAGATTAAGATGGGCAAAAGAACACAGACACTGGACAGAGGAACTGCCTAGAAGGTAGCATCCCGGAGTCTCCTCTTCACTGTTGATGTTGAACTGTTTCTCAGTCTCTCGGTTCAAGCTTTGATGCACCTGTACTGAATTCACCTCTACAATATAATGTCGATATAAAGTCTGCAGTTTTAATGCTTTATTTGTTATAAACTTGTATGGGCCATTTTAAAGTATTTTCAATTGACTCGAAATGGCTGTCATTTCGTCATTATGATTGACTGTCACGCTCGTCGTCCTCCTCATCTGAGGAGGAGAAGTTTGAAGGATCGGAGGACCAATATGCAGCGTGGTAAGTGTTCCTCTTGATATTTATTAACACAGAGAACACTTAACGAAACTATACAAAAATAACAAACAACTAACGTGAAGCTAATGAATAATAGTGCTGACACAAAAACACTACACAGACAATCACCCACAACCCACAATGACAAAACAGGCTACCTAAATATGGTTCCCAATCAGAGACAATGACTAACACCTGCCTCTGATTGAGAACCATATCAGGCCAAACACAGAAACAGACAAACTAGACATACAACATAGAATGCCCACTCAGATCACACCCTGACCAAACAAAACATATAAACATACAAAGCAAACTATGGTCAGGGCGTGACACTGACAATCAGACATAAAGAAGTTTGTACATGTTTATGATAACTGCATTATAATGGATGATCGTTGATAAAGTGCTGACTGGCTCATTCAAATGTACCTATGTCCTCACAGATAATCACTAGATCATTGCTTTATTCGATGGGCTAAGGCACAGGTGTCAAACTCATTCCACGGGGGGCCGAGTGTCTGCGGGTTTTCGCTCCTCCCTTGTACTTGATTGATGAATTAACATCACTAATTAGTTAGGAACTCCCCACACCTGGTTGTCTAGGGCTTTATTGAAAGGAAAAACCAAAAACCTGCAGACACTCGGCCCTCCGTGGAATGAGTTTGACACCCCTGGGCTAAGGACTCGACCAAATCATCTTCCTTAGATCATAAGCTTGTGGCTATTTACGGATTTTTGTTAAACCCTTTCCGTTTCCTTACAGTTCCTGCCACTCATCTGCTCCATGCCCTCACCCAGGGGATGTAGGCTGGGGGTTCTCCCATCATGACCCTGACCTGTGACTCACCAAGCACCAACATTTCCCACAAACACCCATGTGGTTTCACTAAAATCATGCTGGCCAGTATCTACTGCCTGGCCAGGTATCATGCATTCCTGACATATTCTAAATGTAATTGAATAAACGCTTTATCCCACATTTTTCCAGGGAGGGAATACAGCTGTGTTGATGTTGGTAGATGTTAGTTTTATATTTAGGCAACTAACCGTGTAAAGGTTATGGGACATTTTGGGCAAATTTTTTTTTTTTTTCAGAAATCCTATCCCTAACACAGCATAAAAAATATGTCATGTTAATTTGTGTCTCATGCGTCTCGTCACAAAATATCCTCCTCAGAAAATCTATGTGAAAACAAAGAATCTAGTGAGAGTTAACTCATGAGCACAACACGTTGTCTTTGTTGACATACAGTACCAGTTATCAAAACATTTCCAAATAAGGTGTTACTGGTTCCCAGTGTATTCCAACACAGTACATGCTTTGTATAGGGAGAGACAAAAACTTCAAAGTGTACACTGTTATTAGTGTGACAGATCATGAAAACACTGTATTCAATATGGTGCTACGGTTGGCATTATAGGGGGATATGATGGTTTTATGTCACATGGTGAAACTATATTTCTACATTGTTTGATTAACCATTATTAACTGACAAGTACTAGGACCTATTTTAGGCTCTCCTCATAGAGAGAGCTTGGCACTGTGTTTATATGAGAGAGGACCACGCCCATCCTCAGGGCCCTCCCCCTCCTCCTACGTTTAAAGTGTGTTCAGAGTGATAGCCTCAAGGAGCCCACAAACAAAACGTCCCAGCTACAAGGGTCTTACACTGCCTCCTAAGATCCATATATAAACCAGCACACTAGAGCACGGAGATATATAGAAGACTCAAGGGAAGAGTGACGTTTTACTTCCGTGGACTTGGAGTCTTCAGAGTTAACAGGTTTGTTTTGCTGAGACCTGAGGACACTTGTTGGAGAAGCATTTCTGAACTTTGCACAACACAGAACAGCTTTTGAAAAGAATGGCTCAGCGACAGAACTCCGACCAAGACCCGACTATTGAACTCTTCATAAAGGTCAGTATTGTGTTCGTCCTTTAGTTTAGAATAAGAAAATAATAATTTGTATTAATTCTAACATACAGTCTATGAATTTAATTTCAACAATATGTGAAAAGATGTAAATGGTGTGATGATTGTAATACAGAAAAACATACCGCAAAATTGTTTCATGTGAAAGCTAATGAAATGTACAAGATGTAATGTAAAGCTTCAGCCACTTCAGCCATAGCCTCTATTTCACAGAATGGCTCAACGCTTGTAGTGTTGTGTTCGGGATGGGTAAACACAAAGATTTCATGTTCACTTAACAGCACTCTGAGAGGGTTGTGTGTGTGTGTGTGTGTGTGTGGGTCAGTGAGAGTGAGGGTGGCCTTTATCACTGTGTAATGACACCAGACACTGGAGGCCACCTTATCACCACATGCCCTGGAGGAGCAGGCAGCACACTAGGAACGCCTGGCCCGCCGCTGAGGCAGGCACACACACACACACTGACACACACACATCCTCTAACACACATATGCACATTCTCAAAACTTAAATAAGACTGCAAATAAGTAGATATGGACTGTATCTACGTACAGTACATAATGGTACATATTTGAAACACACACACACACACACACACAGACACACACACTACCCTATCAGACTCTGTGCAATAGGTGGGCACTGAGGAGAGCCCATGTCAATTTCTGTAAGCTTCATCTCCAACTCAATGCCTGCTTTTCCTCTCAAGTAGCAGTTCCTAAAATAACCCAGCCAGTCCCAACACTACAAGTGTGTGTATTTGTGTCTTTGGTCATGAGATTAATATGAATTGCATGATAAGGCAGGAGATCAGGACTTACTGTAATGGATAACATGGACAATGTCAACATCAACCATTGGAATTTGAATAGGGCTCCCTATCTTATGTGTGACCATGAGTCTTCTGTGTTTGAGGAGTTATCGTATATTACTGTCTGTGAAATAAACTACCACTAAACTAGTCTCGTCCCAGATGTGTTAATATTGTTTTGCCAACTACTATGGTCATTGTTTGGTGTGACAATGACCCTAGGAGTTGGCAAGACAGCACAAACAGATTTGGCAACAGGCTATAACTAAACCTAAACTCAAAAAATAATGCTGCTTGTCTTTCAGGCTGGACACGATGGAGAGAACATGGGCAACTGCCCCTTCTGCCAGAGGCTCTTCATGGTCCTGTGGCTAAAAGGAGTCAAGTTCACCGTGACAACCGTCGACATGAGAAAGTAAGCCCCCGCCTCCCTGGCCTCCCGCCCTTCCAATTCCTGTTCATCTGTTTAAAGGTCCCCTCACACAGGGCTCTATAAAGAGTTCAGCAAGAACAAGGATGTTTTTCAGAAACCAAACTGTTTAATGGGGTGTGATACAGAGAGGTGATAGAGGGCGGGGCTTGAAAGGCTAAAACATTTGCAGAAAGGAGAAAGAGCTCTGTGTAGAATTGAACAAACACCTTTTCTTAATCTATCCCCTTTCTTGTGTGAATTTCTCAGGCCCATTACCAGTGAGCAAATAGGATCAGGAAACGTTGAAAGGATGCTGATAATTGAGTGATTGAGTAGCCACTCCCATGCCAGTGTGTTTTACTTACTGAATCATAGATTGCTAGAATCATGGCTTGATAACCTTTGTGTTCGTTGTGACTGTGTCAATGAATGATTAAGCATGGTATCTATTGATATAAAGCTGGAATGATCCCATATATGACCATGTCTACTCCCTTTCTTTTTTCCTGCCCTTTGCCCACCTCTCCACCCAACCCTGCCCTGGTACACTCTAGAAAACCAGCAGAGCTGAAGGATTTGGCACCTGGGACCAACCCTCCGTTCCTCCTGTACAACGGCACCCTCAAGACGGACTTTATCAAGATCGAGGAGTTTCTGGAACAGACATTGGCCCCTCCCAGGTAAAGTATTATTATATTAAAGAAAAAGTGAATGGCACTAACCTTCTTCAAACAAACTCATACTCCTCTCGTCCCACTCCATTCAGGTATCCACACCTTAGCCCACTCAGCAAAGAGTCCTTTGACGTGGGCGCTGACATTTTCGCCAAGTTTTCAGCTTTCATCAAGAACAGCCCAGCCAACAGTACTTGTAAGTAAAGTTTCAGTCAGTCCACATTCATGTTTTAGATTAGACCATGTCTTATGAGGCAATGGAAAATATGACAATTAAATATACTAATGGAATTCCAACAATGCCCATGATTCAGTTATTAAAGCACACTGGCAATGGCGTATGCCTTAATGAAATGCTGGTTTGATGTGAATTTTAGGGCCATAAGGAATTTTATCCATAAGGAATATCTCCAAAGCTCCAGACCTGTCTGACATACATGCCTGTGTCTCTCGAAATTCATAGTCCATGAGAAGGCGCTGCTGCGGGAGTTCAAGCGTCTGGATCTCTACCTGACCTCCCCCGTCCCTGAAGAGATTAACCAAAACTCCAGAGAAAACATCCTTGTCTCCAAGAGGAAGTTCCTGGATGGCAACCATCTCACCCTGGCAGACTGCAACCTGCTGCCCAAGCTGCATGTCATCAAGGTGAGACAAATAGGCATATGACATAAACGGTTTGAAATATTAATTTGATTATTTTCTGGTATTAGGCATGTCTTATGACTATAGTACACAACATATGCAATGACAGGGCCCATCCTTACTTTCTAATCCTTACTTTCTAATAATTTTGGGGTGGCAGGTAGCCTAGTGGTTAGAGCGTTGGGCCAGTAACTGAAAGGTTGCTAGATCGAATCTCCGAGCTGACAGTGTAAAAATCTGAACAAGGTAGTTAACTCACTGTTCCCTGGTAGGCAGTCATTGTAAATAAGAATTTGTTCTTAACTGATTTGCTTAGTTAAATAAAGTTTCAATTTAAATAAACTTTTAAAAATCCTAGGAGAAGTATAACTCCATTTTGAACCATTGGGAACATTCTCCGCACATATTCTCCATTACTTTAATAGTGTAATATGACTATTATTGTTTATAGTGTCTCACAATTCAACTGTTTTGGTTTGGTTTTATTTGGTTTGGTTTTATTTGATAGATTGCTGCCAAGAAGTACTGTGACTTTGACATCCCGGTCCAGTTCACTGGTGTATGGAGGTACCTGAACAATGCCTACGAGAGGGAGGAGTTCAGTCAGACCTGCCCTGCCAACATTGAGATCGAGAAGGCTTACCTGGACGTAGCCAATAAGAGGCTGTAAACCTATAACCAATCTTTAGCCAACAATTACACAACCATTACACAACTATTACACAACATTTCCTCTTTTACTGTTACCATGGAAATGGTAACCCATTCACAAAACATGAAGGAATTTTGGGAGGGGCCAGCAATCATTATTGAAATATCTCATGTCAACTGTTTAAAAATCAACATTTATAAATTCCTGCATGAGGATGCAGATAGGCATTCTAGAAATCAAAGTTCACAAAGAGACCCCTCCTGCTTAATGTGCATTATGTTAATTTAGCACTATAGGGCATGCACAAGATGAACGACAATGCCATATGTTTTACAGAGTGTGTAATAGTAGGCTGCTACAGTAACTAAGGTCTATGTATGAAGACAAGTACAGACTATTTATTTCATGTAATTACACTGGCAAATTTCATTATATGCCACACTAAATAGGCCAAGTGTACAATTTGACTGTTTATCTAATTTAGTGAGTTTCTTTGTCCATAGTGTAAATATATATTTCTTACATGTTGTTTATGACCTGTACACCCATACTATAAGAATATATGAGTGTATTCTAATTATGTTTATGTGTGATTGAAACTAGTGATACAAAACCTATTGTTGATGGTTACCATTACCACTCAGAATATTAAGCTCTCACCAACAAGACTACAGTCAATTAGCATGTAAATAAGTGTGTGTGTGTGTGTGTGTATGTGTGTGTGTGTGTGTGTGTGTGTTTGCTGATCATTTCAAAGCATCCCATATACAGTATATGCAGTCAGTGATTTATGTGGTATGATTACACAAACTGTGTATTTACTGTGCATTTCTAAATTAGTCAACTGAAATATAGTTGACGTCTAATTTTAGTGTTTAATGTTGTTGACTTCATTCTGCTTCCAAGCATTAGTTCGAGGCATGTACGTTGTGTATTTGTATAGAAATTGATATGCAATCTTACACAGTGTTGGTCTCTCAAAAACAAAGTTGTTCCGTTCAATCCACACGATATATTTCATTTCATTGTCAGCCAGTCTCAACGCAAGGCCCTTTTCAACCAGATTTAAAAATATAAATAATTTAGTCTAGGGTTATAAGTATAAACATTGTGTTGGGGATGTACGTTTAATATGTAATAAGGGACACAGCTTGGGGCGAGGGTGGCAAGATAAGGTGTTATTGTCCAGGCATCGTCGAAACGTCTCTTATCCTCCTTCACCGCACAGCTTCTAGTTTGTCACACAGTATTTCCAGAAGCATGCTATCCAGGGAAGAAAGCGACAAAGATAGACACATGTCAAGATTCTGTGCATCAATTCTGCCTTCATGAGTCCTATCATGTTACATCATCTACTGTTTGTATCCTGCCAGGCTATACCCACCGGGCACAGACGTTATTTCAACGTCTATTCCACGTTAGTTCAATAAACAACATTGCTTCAACCAGTGTGTGCCCAATGGGTAGTTACTCCATCTCACCTTCGACGAGACAGTCCTTAGTTAAACATCCTTACCAAACACTTTATTGCATTGTAAATATGCCAGCATATATATGGTATTTTCTTAAGTTGTTGACGTGATACTGTGCTTTCAATTGTCCTCAGCAAACACCTGCTCTTACTATGAGCATAAGGAACACATAAGGAAAGGTGTTGCGACAGAGTTGGTCCAGGATAACGTTGTTTTTACTCACCTCTCTTGTTAGTTTTCGACAAGGTCTGCTCAGATCGAAGGAAGCCCTGAGAGCGAAGCTTGTCGGCTGCAGCGAGCTTCAACACCACCACCTTCAGATCATCAACCTAAAAAAACAGACAGAATATATTTTATTACACATTGATCCATTTAGAATCTAATAGAATAGAACAGGTTCACCAGAGGGTTCTTTTGTATCACACAGTCAATAGAAATGTCTAGCACACTTACCATGTTGACAAATTTATCCTGCTGCACAGAATCTTTAGCTCCTGAAGGACAATTGAGAAAATAAACCCAGTAAAGATAGACCTCATCACGTTATATGGGTGACTAGCTGCTTAGAATAAAACCAACTGTCCTTTTGACTAACTCCTCTGCATATGACAAAGAGTCATGGGATTTCAGAACATTCACATGTTCTCCTCACCTGCTTTATTCCATGTATCCCTGACTCCATCGAGCTGCAGCAGAAGAGGGTAGAGATTCTTCACCTCTCTTTGGTCAGTCAGTTCAGTGTTCTCTCCATCCTCCACCTCTGCAACCAACTGCTGGATCAACACTGCTCAGAACAAACAGCTCTCAATAATCAAACAGTATTATCTCAGTACTGAGATTCACACCATTGCTGAAAGTTCCAGTAAACCCAATGTCATGTAACTCAAAACTGGTGTTAAAAATCCAGGCTCCGACTGAAGTTAACTGTCAAAATAGCTATTGCCTTCAATGTTCTCAGAGGAAAATCTATCCCCATTTGTCATCTATGGTAGACCCACAGTATCAGACAAAAGTTTGGACACATATTCATTCAAGGGTTTTTCTTTATTTTTACTATTTTCTACGTTGTAGAATAATAGTGAAGACATCAAAAATATGAAATAACATACATGGAATCATGTAGTAACCAAAAAATGTGTCTATGTACGCTGACGACTCAACAGTATGCATGTCGGCTGCAACCGTAAAATAAATAAATGAGACACTTAACATAGAGCTCCAGTCAGTTTTAGAATGGGTAACTTGCAATAGGCTGGTGCTAAATATCTCAAAAACTTAAAGCATAATTTTGGGACAAATCACTCGCTCAATGCTAAACCTCGTTTAGATCTATTATTGAATAATGTGGCTATTGAGCAAGTTGAGGAGACTAAACTGCTGGGTGTAACCCTAGATGGCAAGCTTTCATTGTCAAAACATACTCAATGGTTGCTAAAATGGGAAAAGGTTTGTCCATGATTGGGCATTGCTCTGCCTTCTTGACATCCGTGTCGACCAGACTGGACTACTGCCCAGCTGTGTGGTCATGTGCTGCAAAGAAAGACATAGGACAATTGCAGTTGGTCCAGAACGTATCGCACTTAGATATACACAGAGGGACAGTGTCAGTAACATGCATGTCAGTCCCTCCTGGCTCAAAGTTGAGGAGAGATTGTCTGCATCACTATTGGTCTTTGTGAGAGGTATTGATGTGATGAAGGTACCGAACTGTCTGTTCAAGCAGTTGGCACACAGTTCGGACAGGCATCGGTACAACACAAGACATGTAACCAGAGGTCTCTTCACAGTCCCAAGATCCAGAACAGAGGCTGGGAAATGCACAGTTTTAAATAGAGCCATGATTACATGGAACTCTGACACCCCAGGTAACTCAAGCTAGCAAAATAACCAGTTAAAAAAAACAGATAAAAGGACACCTTACTACACAAAGAGACTGTGAAGAGACACGGCGATTTTATATATCTTGTATTGCAATTCCGACTGATGTGTTAGACCTACGCTACTGGTCAAAAGTTTTAGAACACCTACTCATTCAAGGGTTTTTCTTTATTGTAGAATAATAGTGAAGACATCAAAACTATGAAATAACACACATGAAATTATGTAGTAAACAAAAAAGTGTTAAACAAATCAAAATATATTTTATATTTGAGAGTCTTCTTATAGCCACCCTTTGCCTTTATAACGAAAGTCGTCGGGAGAAGGAGAGGAGGACCAAAGTGCAGCGTGGTACGTATCCATAATACTTTTAATCAAAAATGAATACACAAACAAAAAAACGACCAACGAACAGTTCTGACAGGTGCAACAAACACTAACCAGAAAATAACCACCCACAAACACAAGTGGGAAAACAGGATATCTAAGTATGGCTCTCAATCAGAGACAACGATAGACAGCTGCCTCTGATTGAGAACCATACCAGGCCAAATACATAGAAACAGAAAACCTAGACCTACAACATAGAATACCCACCCACATCACACCCTGACCAAACTAAAAATAGAAACATACAAAGCAATCTACGGTCAGGGCGTGACAGCCTTGATGACAGCTTTGCACACTCTTGGCATTCTCTCAACCAGCTTCATGAGGTAGTCACCTGGAATGCATTTCAATTAACAGGTGTGCCTTGTTAAAAGTTAATTTGTGGAATGTCTTTCCTTCTTAATGTGTTTGAGCCAATCAGTTGTGTTGTTACAAGGTAGGGGAGGTATACAGAAGATAGCCCTATTTGGTAAAAGACCAAGTCCATATTATGGCAAGAACAGCTCAAATAAGCAAAGAGAAACAACAGTCCATCATTACTTTAAGACATGAAGGTCAGTCAATCCAGAAGATTTCAAGAACTTTGAAAGTTTCTTCAAGTGCAGTCGCAAAAACCATCAAGTGCTATGATGAAACTTGCTCTCATGAGGACCACCACAGGAAAGGAAGACCCGGAGTTACCTCTGCTGCAGAGGATAAGTTCATTAGAGTTACCAGCCTCAGAAACTGCAGCCCAAATAAATGCTTCACAGAGTTCAAGTAACAGACACATCTCAACATCAACTGTTCAGAGGAGACTGCATGAATCAGGCCTTCATGGTCGAATTGCTGCAAAGAAACCACTACTAAAGGACACCAATAAAAAGAAGAGACTTGCTTGGGCCAAGACACACAAGCAATGGACATTAGACCGGTGGAAATCTGTCCTTTGGACTGATAAGTCCAAATTTGAGATTTTTGGTTCCAACCGCCGTGTCTTTGTGAGACGCAGAGTAGATGAACAGATGATCTCCGCATGTGTGGTTCCCACCGTGAAGCATGGAGGAGGAATTGTGATGGTGCTTTGCTGGTGACACTGTCTGTGATTTATTTAGAATTCAAGGCACACTTAACCAGCATGGCTACCACAGCATTCTGCAGCGATACGCCATCCCATCTGGTTTGCACTTAGTGGGTCTATCATTTGTTTTTCAACAGGACCATGCCCAACACACCTCCAGGCTGTGTAAGGGCTATTTGACCAAGAAGGAGAGTGATGGAGTGCTGCATCAGATGACCTGGCCTCCACAATCACCTGACCTCAACCAAATTGAGGTCAGGTGATTGTGGTATGCCACTTTAAACAATGCCACTTAATATAATGTTTACATACCCTACATTACTCATCTCATATGTATATGTATATACTGTACTCTATATCATCTACTGCATCTTGCCATCTTTATGTAATACATGTATCACTAGCCACTTTAAACTATGCCACTTTATGTTTATATACCCTACATTACTCATCTCATATGTATATACTGTACTCTATACCATCTACTGCATCTTGCCTATGCCGTATTCATATATCTTTATGTACATATTCTTTATCCCTTTACACTTGTGTGTATAAGGTAGTAGTTGTGGAATTGTTAGGTTAGATTACTTGTTGGTTATTACTGCATTGTCGGAACTAGAAGCACAAGCATTTCGCTACACTTGCATTAACATCTGCTAACCATGTGTATGTGACAAATAAAATTTGATTTGATGATTTGATTTGAATTGAGAAAAGCAGCTAACAAGTGTTCAGCATATGTGGGAACTCCTTCAAGACTGTTGGAAAAGCATTCTTGAAGAAGCTGGTTGAGAGAATGCCAAGAGTGTGCAAAGCTGTCATCAAGGCAAAATGTGGCTACTTTGAAGAATCTCAAATATAAAATATATTTTGATTTGTTTAACACTTTTTTGGTTACTACATGATTCTATATGTGTTATTTCATAGTTTTGATCTAAAAATAAAGAAAAACCCTTGAATGAGTAACTGTCCAAACTTTTGACATGGTTGTCAATAATGAACTGAGACTTTCAGAGTTCAACATTGCCCTCACAACATTATGCATAGGGATCTAAGAATGAATACCAGAAATATAAACACTATAAATGACACCAAGAAAAGATGAGACATCTTACAGTATGTCTCATGAGGAAGGTTCAGCTAGACATGCCCTAAAATAGAACATCATAGACATGGTCAGATCAAAAGAATTCAAAGACACCACAGATTCTCTTGCCTACCTTCTTGGGGTTCCAAGCTTGTGTCTGGATACAGTGGTAGAGCAGTGCAAATAACAGCTCAAATGTAGAACAGTGCTAAGGACAGCATGATGACAATAGCTTAGGTGGCTCTGGACTGCACTACTTTACCTTGACTGGGAACTTCACTTTTATATCTTACTCGACCATCCATCACTATGGGATCGATACATCGTCATGTCACCCAGTCTCAGTCTTAATGGTTTTGACGTGATGGGCCCATCGTCATAGACACAATTCAGGGGACTCTGTCAAAGCAACTGGGGCCTATCTCTGCTTGTTCAGAGGGCACTACAAATGTTTTTTCTCCAATAGCAATCAGTGGCCAGTCAGCATCCTCAAATGCTTTATATGTGACTGAAACCATTTTCTTGTTCTAATGGGTTGTTCATCCTATCCCAGACAACATGGTGGAACAACATGTATCACTGTTCTGATCAAGGCCCCTTTTAAGCACAGAGACTCTTTAGAAATATGTTGTTTATTGTATTTGTCTTACCCTTTGTCTTACACTCTCAGAAAAAAGGGTATGGTTAGGGTACAGTATTGTTACCTGGGGTGCAAAACCACACCCTTCATTAGCATATTTCCCAGCATGCTGTATTGCTAGTTGTTTTTTTTGATTTTCAACATGTTTGTTTTTAGATGCACATTGTGTGTTTTTGCATGTACATTGATTGATTGATAGATTGATCTTATGTTACACAAAGACAAAAAACATTATTTTTTAAATTACTAACCTAATCTATTAGTAATTATTGCACCCGTTAGTGAGATAGTTGTTCCTGTTTAAATGGTTTACATAGTCTCATTTAAAATTATTCCTACTGTGGCAGTCATGCTAAATGCAGGTTGTGGGTGATTAAAAGTTCACATTTTGGGATTTCCTCACTTCAAACAGAAATGAATATCACTTTGCAAGCCAGCATAATGTAATTTACTGATTTCAGACCACTGTGTTGGGATAAAATTAGACTGTCAAAGTATGGATTTATGATATATGTAATGTATTGTCATAAAAAGTTTAATTTCTATGATAAAATATTAACTTAGGCACTTGGTGAAGGCTACAGGACTGAAAGCCATTGAATGCAACAACCATGTTTCATCCCCTGAGGCAGTGGTTCCCAAACTTTTTTGGTTACTGTACCACCAAATGAATTTTACTCTGGCTGGAGTACTCCTGAAGTACCCTCTCATCTGCATTTTAGTACCCCAAGTTGAGAACCACTGCCCTAAAGTATACTATTGGCTCTTAATGGTATGAACTGCGAGGGTACAATTATGTACCTATAACTAAAGGTACAATGGGCATACCTTACAGGGTTCCACTAAAGAGACAAGCATTTGTACCCCTTTAAGTAACAGTTGTCTACATCCTTTTGTGTTTAGAGACCATCATTAGGCAAGCATCAGGGAAATCGCTCACTCGGTAGTCTTCAGCCATTTCTCATTATCCTAACATGAAGCAACACCCAATTACTGGCAAAGATAATTGTGTGCCCTGCTTTTCTAATGTCAGTTTATATGGGAAGTCATTTGAATGTTGTACATAAATAAATAAATAAATATTGTTATATATGTATTTGCAAAACTATCCAATCATTTACATTTCACACATAACCTTGATCATACATAACCTTGTGATCCGTAGAAAATAGAACATTAAAGTTCAAAAGGGCACAAAGAATGACATAGGGTGGTGTGTCATTGCTCTGGGTTTTAGCGGTCTCTTTGTCAAAATGAAAGGTTTCTAATAAACAGGAAATAGGAGTATGATCAAAAGGCCCAGACTGTTGTAAGTGATTGATAAGGTTATCATAAGCGTGTCTGCACAGGTTTCTGAAATTGCTGTCAAAAACAATCTGGTGTCTCGCAAAACATCACAGGTGTCAATCTCCACGGGGGCCGAGTGGCTGTGGGTTTTAGCTCCCCCCTTGTACTTCATTGATGAATTAAGGTCACCGATTAGTAAGGAACTCCCCACACCTGGTTGTCTAGGGCTTAATTGAAAGGAAAAAACAAAAACCTGCAGACACTAGGCCCTCCATGGAATGAGTTTGACACACCTGGTGTACATCATCTCATCTGCTCATTCTTAGGTGAAACATTTTGCTGAAAAAATTGTGATGAAAGCAAGAAGAACTTCCTACATACAATATTGTGGTGCTCAATTTCAAAATAAAAACCATGTATGATGTGTCAAAGTCTAATTTCAATGTAAGGCTATATAAAATAAAATGTTATATGACGAGTTATGTCATCCATGTAAGTTTGTACCATGGCTTTGAATCTGGTTTGCATCAACATAACTGGAATTTTATATATTCAACACAGTTTAAGTTGACATAAGACATAATCTTTAGCTTTTTTTGGTGTGCTTTTTATCACACCGCCACAGAGATGAACTGTCAATTATAAGTGAGTCACATGACTTCCGAACCCGGAAGTGGGTGAAGAACCCTGAGATGATCCCAGTCAGTGTTTCCTTGTTCGCGGTTAACCTGCGTTTGGGCTACTTTGAAAACGATGTAGCGGGTGAAAATGTTTTTGTCGCGGGTTTTTGGGCTACTTCTAAATTGCACCCCGGCCGCCATGCCATTTATCTTAAATATCTATCTATATATATATATAGCGACCCGCACAGACAGCTGTGTGTTATGTGTTAGGCTAGTAGATGGTTGTGTTGTACCTACCAGTACCCAGTGTTCGCGGGGTCCGACATGTCAATCAACCTGCTATCTGCCAATCACGGGAATGCCTGGAATGTTCTGATGCCGGGCATCCTGGCGGTTGGCGGAGTGGCGTGGAGGGGGGTTGTCCAGGGGGATGGAGCATTGGAAGTTAAGACCAGGTTTAGCCTTTGTTCTCTCTCTTTTACGTCTGGGCTTCACAAGAGAAGGTCACGATTGGCTTGTGGGTTATCTTTCATTTATTTGGCGTGGGCTACGGCCAAACAGTAGCCGGTGTAAAGTTGGTTTAATAAACCGTCCATTCGTAAACTCAATCCTCTGTCTGGACAGTTGTTCTTTTATGATCTAGTCAGGTCATTACATTATGTATATATATATAACTTTTTACCAGTTGTAGGTAGGGTATATTGTCATTATGGAGACACCTATTTCCAACCCATCTTCTATAAAACATTAATACACTAGAACTGATGCACATCAAGAAATAATGGAGACAAAGCACTGGAAAAAGACGTTGGGCGCACTAGAGCTCATTACATAAATTCGCTCGGAGGTGGTTTAAACTGCATTCTAATGTCGACTGCTTAATTTGAAAGAAAACGGTATCAAGCGAAGTGCTTTATGCATGTTCAGTTATTCGGTCTCGGGGGCTGCCCGAATGGAAATTTGAAGTTATGGTACTCCCTCGCGTGGTTCTTTTTATGGGGAAAAGGCCTCAATGAGACTGACATTAGGCTAAATGTGAAGAATTATACATTTGCCTCTGTTGGCCATCAAGTAGCCTTAATGTGTATGCCCTTGTAGGCTACCATTTGATACAATAGATATGTTGAAATTACGATATCACTGTAGTCATTGCAAATCAATTTGTGGCACTTGTGTAGCCTACCTGGAGCTGGCAAACTAATTTAATAAATATAGCCTATAACTTCAGTTTATTGTTGTTGTAGCATTGTGTTACTATGCAATTACTAATGGACATGTTTAGTTAATTAAATTTGACATTTTCAAAGCTATCGCAATTGCCGATCAGTTAATAGAGCGCATCAGATTGACGGTAACAGTTGTCAGATTAGGCTACAGGTAAAACAAATTCTAAAAAGTAACACTGGCTGTTGTTGACAAGTATATTCAGTTCATATACATATTATTAATATTTAATTCAGTGATTGAAATTATTACCCCATTCTCAGTACCCTATCCAAGCAGGCTATTGATAAACACAAGCACTTCTTACCTCTTCATCAACTCGCTATTCATGTTGAATAAATTAGTATTTTAATTTGAACTAAGCAAGCTGCTAAATCGTTCAGTTTACATCTTGCCTACATCATGTCTAGGCTACTGTAGACTATCTGAAATGAGATGTAGGCCTATCAGGGGCTATAGTATACCTACTTTTATCAAAGCAAACCATGGCAAAACTTAATTACAATCATAAACCAAGATTTTAGTCTGTAGCCTATACCTATTGGAATGATACATCAATCTCGCAAATGGGCCATTTGTAGTCTTAACATTTGGCACATAATAACAGCAAAATTGCCAGAAAATAGCCTAACATAAAAAAAATTCAGTTCATCCATGTTTTTCTTGCTCATAGATTGAGATCTGTCGGGTGTATCTACAGTTATGCACATGTGCAAAGAGGATTTATTTACAATTATAAACCTGGTTCGAGCCCTGAATGCTGATTGCCGTGGTATATTTAAGCAATAATGCCCGAGGGGGTGAGGTATATGGCCAATATACCACGGCTAAGGGCTGTTATTAGTCACGATGCAACGCAAAGTGCCTATGTACAGCCCTTAGCCTTAGTATATTGGCCATATCTCACAAACCCCTGAGGGACATTATTACTATGATAAACTGGTTACCAACGTAATTAGAGCAGTAAAAATAAATGTTTTGTCATATCTGTGGTATACGGTCTGATATACTACGGCTGTCAGCCAATCAGCATTCAGGGTTCGAACCACCCAGTTTATAACAGACCATATACCAGGGGTATGACAAAATATTACTTTTTACTGTTGTAATTACGTTGCTAACCAGTTTATATTAGCAATAAGGCACCCCCGGGGTTTGCGGTATATGGCCAACATACCACGGCTAACAGCTGTATCCAGGCACTCCGAGTTGCGTCATGCTTAAGAACAGCCCTTGGTATATTGGCCATATACCATACCCCCTTGTGCAAATGATCTGGTGAGTTTAATGAGAGCAATTATCTTTTCTCTTGCCACATATTCAAATTCCTTTATTACGTCACGTCATATCTTGCAATAATTATTATTTTGAGGAAACCTACATTTTGCTTCTAACGTCGTTACAAGTTACTATGATATTTCTTCTTAGTTGGCTCGATAATGTTATAGGAAAAAGTTTTATTGTACAAATATGGCCTCCTCTCTTGCTGTGAAAAAATTAATTGGGCTAGTTTTCAAGCCTTTTGGGCAGGTCTTGAGTGGTCATTGGGCTAGAAATATTTGCTTGACCTGGCAACTGTGATCCCAGTGAGTAGTAGATTTGTGTCAGTACAGCGGGAGAGGCCATTGAGTGTTTTGAGCTTCAGTAAGGTTGGCTTCTTAGCTTTCATACCAATGGTTATCAACTGTATTGCAGAAATGGAACATAAATCACAGAAAATAGATGTTGGCGGTGGCAGCTGCAGAGAAGTATTTGGGTGATTTGACTTCTGAAGAGTTACAGGGTGTGTTGAGTGGGGGTGCCCTATCCTTCCAGGCCATAGGCATGGTGCAGGAGAAAATAGAGTCAAAGTAGTGGAATGGGGTAGTGTTTTTTTTTATGAGTGTAGGTGGCAGCTGCAGTGGCAGCTGCAGTGAAGTACCTGGGTGCAGTGAAGTACCTGGGTGTATGAGATTTTAATGCAAGAAGAGTTATAAGATGTTTTGAGATTTTTTATGAAATAGCGGTATATAGGTGTATGGTTGGTTGGTGTGCAATTTCCCCCCCCCCTTTACATATCACAAATGTAAAGTGATTGAACACAGTAGGTGGCGGCATTCACAAACAAATGCGAACGCCATGATAGCAAAGAAGAAGAACCCGGAAGTTCGTTGTGTTTGTAAATCCAACAGCTAGCTTGCAACCCTGAGGTATATCAGCATACGGAAATCTCCTTCGACAGGAGTGGAAACTAAAAAGGAAAGGAGGGAATTCTCTGTCAGCTGCAGTCGTTTTTAGGTAAGTGTTTTCTTTCTTTCTTAATTTTTTTGGGGGGGGTTGAAACGTTTCTCTTAATGAGATGTGCATTTTTGTGACTAGCTAATCTATCTAGCTATCTGTAACGTTCGCTAGAAATCAAGCTAACTAGCTATTCGCCTTGCTTCATTACTTGTAACCTGCTTGTCAAGTTATAACTAGGGTAGCCAGCCATTAAATAGTTTTATAATTTTGCACTGACAGTTGAGTCATGTCCTTGCTAATGCTAACAGCACAAAGTTAGCTTATTAACAGTAACAGTTAGCTAGCAACACACTCGAATAACATGAAATGACAGTCACTTGTTAGGTATGTAGCTAGCGTGTTTTTTAACGGTCATGAGTATCCAGTTTGATTAGTAATATGGTGAATTAATGGTTTGTTCCTACTTTCAGCGTGTGCTGTTGACAAACATGTTGTCGGAAGGCAGCTCCTTTATGAAGGGGATAGCCCTGGGAGGCACATTCTGCCTGTTGTTGTCCCTGTTGGGGAGCTTTACACCAGGCATGCAGTCCAGCCCAGAGGACCACCACCACCACCACCACCACATCAAGGCTCCCACCAAGGACGAGCTACAGAGCCTGTCTGATTCCCAGATGGTGGAGCTGAGCCAGAGAGTGCGAGTCTATTGCGTCATCATGGTTCAGCCTTCTGTCCTGGTGTATTGGTCCACAGCCAAGGACACCTGGGGTAAACACTGCGACAACGCCGTATTCTACAGCTCTGAGTCGGCCAAAGCTCTCGAAGCGGTGGACCTTAACGAACAGGACGAGTGGGCCAAGCTGCGCAAGGCCCTGAAGCACGCATATGACAATGCCGGCGACCTGCGCTGGTTCTTCGTGGCGCGGTCCACCACCTTCGCCATCATCGAGAACCTCAAGTACCTCGTTCTGGCAAAGGACCCCAACGAGCCCTTCTACATTGGCCATGCCATGAAATCGGGTGAACTGGAGTACGTGGAGTACCAGAGCGGCATCGTGCTGAGCTATGAGGCACTCAAGAGGCTGGTGAATGTGTTCAAGGACGAGGACAAGTGTCCGGAGCGAGGCAGAGCCCTGTGGAAGCTGAGCGAGGAGAAACAATTAGCTATATGTCTGAAGTACACCGGGGTCTTTGCAGAGAATGGCGAGGACATCCAGGGCAAGAGGCTGTTCAACAGTAAGAGTGTGGGTTCACTCATCCAAGACAGCATGGACAAAAAAAACTTGGACGTGGTGGAGGGCTGCTGCTCTGACTTAGCCATCACCTTCAGCGGAATGTCACCAAACCAGATGCAGGTCATGATGTTTGGAGTTTACAGACTACGCCCGTATGGGCACAACTTTCATGATTCCTTGATATTCCTGCCCCCTGAGGGCTCCGACAATGACTAAAGTGCAAGGCGTCCCACTTTGGGGCAGACATGGCATTAACCTGCTGTCAAGTCCTGACTGGTGAATAAAGACAGTTTTCTTATTCAGTTTGTGAGCATGAGGGAGGGTGGCAAGTACTTGAAGGAGGCAAATCATTATTCTTAGTCTTTTATACCTTTTTGAATTTGCACTCTGCACATAATACCATTGTGGAAAAGGAATGAACAGATTAAGAAATTACATTTGTAGAGCAAATGTGTCACACATTCCACAGGGGGCCAAGTGTCTGCGGGTTTTTGCTGCAACCTTGTACTTGATTGATGAATCAAGGTCACTAATTAGTAAGGAACTCCCCTTGCATGGTTTAACACTAGGCCCTCCATGGAATGAGTTTGACATTCCTGTAATCTATAGTATAGATCATTTTTGTTTAAGACAATTGACATTTTTATTGGTATTTGTGGCTGATTTTATTTTAGGTTAATAAACTCAGCAAAAAAATAAACGTCCTCACTGTCAACTACGTTTATTTTCAGCAAACTTAACGTGTAAATATTTGTATGAACATAAGATTCAACAACTGAGACAAACTGAACAAGTTCCACAGACATGTGACTAACAGAAATGGAATAATGTGTCCCTGAACAAAGGGGGGTCAACAGTCAGTATCAGGTGTGGCCACCAGCTGCATTAAGTACTGCAGTGCATCTCCTCCTCATGGACTGGACCAGATTTGCCAGTTCTTACTGTGAGATGTCACCCCACTCTTCCACCAAGGCACCTGCAAGTTCCTGGACATTTCTGAGGGGAATGGCCCAAGCCCTCACCCTCCGATCCAACAGGTCCCAGGTGTGCTCAATGGGATTGAGTTCCGGGCTCTTCGCTAGCCATGGCAGAACACTGACATTCCTGTCTTGCAGGAAATCATGCACAGAACGAGCAGTATGGCTGGTGGCATTGTCATTCTGGAGGGTCATGCAGGATGAGCCTGCAGGAAGGGTACCACATGAGGGAGGAGGATGTCTTCCCTGTAACGCACAGCGTTGAGATTGCCTGCAATGATAACAAGCTCAGTCCGATGATGCTGTGCCACACCGCCCCAGACCACGACGGACCCTCCACCTCCAAATCGATCCCGTTCCAGAGTACAGGCCTCGGTGTAACGCTCATTCTTTCGACGATAAATGCGAATCCGACCATCGCCCCTGGTGAGACAAAACCGCGACTCGTCAGTGAAGAGCACTTTTTGCCAGTTCTGTCTGGTCCAGCGATGGTGGGTTTGTGCACATAGGCGATGTTGTTGCCGGTGATGTCTGGTGAGGACCTGCCTTACAACAGGCCTACAAGCCGTCAGTCCAGCCTCTCTCAGCATATTGCAGACAGTCTGAGCACTGATCGAGGGATTGTGCGTTCCTGGTGTAACTCGGGCAGTTGTTGTTGCCATCCTATACCTGTCCCGCAGGTGTGATGTTTGGATCTACCGATCCTGTGCAGGTGTTACACGTGGTCTGCCACTGCGAGGACCATCAGCTGTTTGTCCTGTCTCCCTGTAGCGCTGTCTTAGGCGTCTCACAGTACGGACATTGCAATTTATTGCCCTGGCCACATCTGCAGTCCTCATGCCTCCTTGCAGCATGCCTAAGGCACATTCACACGGATGAGCAGGGACCCTGGACATCTTTCTTTTGGTGTTTTTCAGAGTCAGTAGAAAGGCCTCTTTAGTGTCCTAAGTTTTCATAACTGTGACCTTATTTGCCTACCGTCTGTAAGGTGTTAGTGTCTTAACGACCGTTCCACAGGTGCATGTTCATTAATTGTAGAAAAAAAAGCATGAGAAAGTGTTTAAGCCCTTTACAACGAAGATCTGAAGTTATTTGGAATTTTATGAATTATCTTTGAAAGACAGCGTCTTGAAAAAGGGACATTAATTTTTTTGCTGGGTTTAAGGCCACATGGAGTGAACATTTTGAAATAATCTTGAAGTATTGAGATGTCTCTAAACAGTTTGCTACACATGATTGGTTGCCACTAATGTAATAGAAATTGTTGGTGGATTTGTTAGTTTTATTTTGAGGTAACTATTTTACCCACTTGAAACACCCGATGAAAGAAAACATTGGCAGCCATGTTTATCCTCCTAATACCAAAAACGAAATGAAATTAATTTTTCTGCTGAGACTGTTGCTGCATTTAGTCATAATGGGAAATCATAGTTCTTACTGACAAGTGCTTAACCAGATACTGAGCACTGTAAAGCCAAATAGGCCTATCTCATAGTGAAGCAGTTTCATCTTACCCCTTGTTATTGATAAGCTAATAGATATACACGCACAGTGCTTTCAGTTAAGTATTCAGACCCCTTGACTTTTTCCACATTGTTACGTTACAGCCTTTTTCTAATGTTTTTTCCCCTAAATACCCTATAATGTCGATACAAAAACAGGGTTTTACACATGTTTGCAAATTATACAAAATAAAAATATCACATTTACAACTATTCAGACCCTTACTCAGTACTTTCTTAAAGCGCCTTTGGCAGCGATTACAGCCTTGAGTTTTCTTGGGTATGACGCTACAAGCTTGGCACACCTGTATTTGGAGTTTCTCCCATTCTTCTCTGCAGATCCTCAAGCTCTGACAGGTTGAATGGGAGTGTCACTGCACAGCTAGTTTCAGGTGTCTCCAGAGTTGTTCATCCAGGTTCTGGCTGGGCCACTCAAGGATATTCTGAACCAGGTTTTCCTCTAGGATTTTGCTGTTTTAAAGTCATCATTGGCCTCATTGTGAAATCCCGGAGCAGTTTCCTTCCTCTCCGGCAACTGAGTTAGGAAGAACGCCTGTATCTTTGTAGTGCCGGTGTATTGATACACCATCCAAAATGTAATTAATAACTTCACCATGCTCAAAGGGATATTCAACATCTGCTTTAAAAAAAAATCCATCTAACAATAGGTGCCCTTTGCGATGCATTGGAAAATCTCCCTGGTCTTTGTGGTTGAATCTGTGTTTGTGATTCACTGCTTGATGAGGGACCTTACAATTATCTGTATGTGTGGGGAACAGAGATGAGGTAGTCATTCATGTTCAACACTTATTACACAGTGAGTCCATGCAACTTATGTGACTTGATAAGCACATTTTTACTCCTGAACTCATTTAGGATTGCCATAGAAAAGGGGTTGAATACTTAAGACATTTCAGCTTTTCAATTTTAAATTGGTAAAAAATGTGAAACATAATTGCACTTTGACATTATGGGGTATTCTGTGTAGGCCATTGACAAATCTCAATCCATTTTAAATTCAGGCTGTAACAAAATGTGGGAAAAGTTGAGGGGTGTGAATACTTTGAAGACACTGTATATAAAACATTAGGAAGACCTGCTCTTTCCATGAGACTGACCAGGTGAAAGTTATGATCCCTTATTGATGTTACTTGTTAAATCCACTTCTATCAGTGTAGATGAAGGGGAGGAGACAGGTTAAAGGATTTTTAAGTCTTGAGACATAGATTGTGTGTGCCATTCAGAGGGTGAATGGGCAAGACAAAAGATTTTAAATGACTTTGAACAGGGGTAGTAGGTGCCAGGCGCACCGGTTTGAGTGTGTCAAGAAATGCAACTATACTGGTTCACGCTCAACAGTTTCCCGTATGTATCAAGAATGGTTACCACCACCCAAATGACATCCAGCCAATTTGACACAACTGTGGGAAGCATCGGAGTCAACATGTTCCTTGTAGAGTCTATGCCCCGACGAATTGAAGCTGTTCTGAGAGCAAAAGTGGGTGCAAGTCAATATTAGGAAGGTGTTCCTAATGTTTTGTACACTTCTTTTTGGGACTAATGACAATGTAATATGGCTAAGTCTGGTCATTTTTGAAGGACATGCAAATGCTTGTCAGGCCCATTCCTTAACACCCCACTATCTGATAATTGGCTGAAACTGTAACCCTCATTTTGTAATCAGTTAATTTGCGCCAGTATATCTGTGTCCATTATTTTATGTGGAAGGTAAGTATTCTATGGATTTTGTTTTCACTGATGTCAAAGCCCTAATTTCATACCCATAACCTTTAAATGTCTACTGAGAGATTGGAAAGCAGGTGGGATAGGTTTTTCCAAGGCCAAGTCTGCTTTTCAGTCTAGAGACCATGCAAGGAGACAAATCTTATTTCCTGATCACATCTTCTCTACTGATTTCCCAATGCTGTCAGAACAGGACCACGGCTGTATCCAACAACCAATGCTAGGTGGTTCTCAATTGGGAAAAGGTCTGCTTTGTGACCCGAAAATGGGCCGCCATATGTAGGAGTGTGAATTTGTTAATAAGCAGGTGTCTGCTTCTCCTCGATAGCACAACTGTATCCTCTCGGCTCCCTTCTCTGAAGCCTTTTGAATCATTTCACGGAGAAATGCACACGTTTAAAAACACACCTGTATTCATGCCCCATCAAGCGTTATTGTACACCCTGGAGTAGATTTAATATGGGCAAGTGTCAGCTAGATTACTTGTTTTCTCATACATACACCTGAAATGTTGAATGTGACCATTTTTATTTATTTTGGGAGTTTATCTTCAGTTAGCCTCCAATTCGCTAAAGAGTTATTTGATTTAATGTCAAATCCATGTAACTATGATCTACAATCCATTTCAAATGTTTTGCTCCTGGTAGCAAGTGAATCCCAACGACACCATGAAATGTAAAGGCTGTGAAAAAGAAGGGAAAATATCTTGAATGCAGGTTTTTATTTGTGCATTAATTGGGGATTGGTTCAAAGCCTCCAGCTAGTTACACAGCTAAGTCCATTGGTGTAAACAATCGACTGGCAGCCTCACTGTCAAGAGCTTCACGTTGTCCAGGGGGGTTGGTGAAGACATCTCACTTATACGTCTTCATGTGCCACAGTCCATCATTAAGATAGTGAACAGTTTCAACTCCTACTCCCTTGTTGACTTTCTCTCTGCTCACAAAAAAAGTGAAGTGAAATGAGCATTAGGCAAGTTTACAAAAGTACAGTAGTATACACACACACAGGTTGGTGGCACCTTAATTGGGGAGGATGGGCTCGTTAATGGCTGGAGCGGAATAGTTTGATGCCATTCCATTTGCTCTGTTCCAGCCATTATTATGAGCTGTCCTCCCCTCAGCCTGCACTGGGTACACATACAAGTACATTTCTGCGGTGTAAATGGGTCTTTCTATAAATAAGGGGGCCAATGTGTGACTGATCAACATTTCAAAATGGTTTGAAAGAAAATGTTTTATGCAGTTCCACATGTGTACTTTAGAGGAATAAAAGTAAATATGCAAAGTGGCCCATAACTCCACCTATACAACAACATAGACCTTGGACTACACATCCTTTAAGCAGAGTAAACATACATTGGCAAGTCAAATTCAGGGACTTTTTCGAGCACCTAATTGTCATTTGTTTATAGGGCCTAAAATAGAACCCACCCTTCCCCCAAAAAGTGTAAAGTGTCAAAAGTAGGCCATTACCACTTAAGGAAAACTCCACCCAAAAACTATTAGTCCATTGTTGATGTACTGCCAAAATATTTTGATGTCAGCAATCAGGTTTAAGATATGGAACTTTCAAAATATAGAATTCTGTTCCATATGATGCAACATTTTGGGACTATTGTATATCAACCATAGACTAATGAAACATACCAAAATAGTTTTTGGGTGAAGTTTTCCATGAAGAAGAATGTATTTTTAGGCCTCTGCAATGCATTGATGTGAGAATATTGTGGACATTGCCTGACTAAATAGACTGGCTGCATGGCAATCTTTCAGTGGCCAACGCAGGCACACATAATGGAAGGATTTGTATCGAAAGCCAACAGATGTTGTCGTCCTCAATAACCTCACGTGGTTTTACCGGAACAGAGTAGGGCAACGCCCTTCAATTGAAGCAGCGGGAAACAAAACTGGCCACATCGCTCACAAAAACAGATCAAAAATGAAACTGATAATTATATGGGAGCAGAACTTACAAATTGGCTACAATAGATACAAGGACTTTTCAAACACGAAATTGAGGTGAATGTCTGATTTTCAAGGTAGGCCTATACCAGCAGTCTACTTGAATTTCTGAGCTCCAAATTCAAGTTGGCTACTTTCAAGCCCCTTCTATTGTTTAAAATTGCAGGTGTAACAAGGAAAACAAAATGTATTTGTCATCAGTGGTGTAAAGTATTTTTACCTAAGTTTTTTGGGGGGGGTATCTGTACTTTACTATTTATATTTGACTACTTTTACTTTTCTACATTCCTTAAAATATTGTACATTTTACTCCATACATTTGCCAAAAGTACTTGTTACATTTTGAATGCTTAGCAGGACAGGAAAATAGTCAAATTCACGCACTTATCAACCGAACATCCCTGGTCATCCCTACTGCCTCTGATCTGGCGGACTCACTAAACACACATGCTTAGTTTGTAAATTACGTCCTAATATTGGAGTGTGTCTGTGGCCTTCCGTAAATAAATTTTAAAAAACTAAATGGTGCCATCTGGTTTTTAAATGATTTACACTTAAGTATATTTTAAACCAAATACTTTAACTCAAGTAGAATTTTACTGGGTAACTTTTACTTGAGCCATTTATTACGGTCAAGTTTTCCACCACTGTTTCATGTTATTTCATTACCAGATCATATTGTGAATAAGCCCACTAGGCTATGAAATGTTATTTACAGTGCATTCGGAAAGTATTCAGACCTTGACTTATTCCACATTGTTACGTTACAGCCTTATTCTAAAATGTATTAAATAACCCCCCCTCAATCTACACACACTAGCCCATAATGACAGGTTTAGACATATTTGCAAATGTATTATAAATAAAAAATACCTTATTTACATAAGTATTCAGACCCTTTTATAAGATTTGATTGAGCTCAGGTGGATCCTGTTTGCATTGATCATCCTTGATGTTTCTAAAACTTGATTGGAGGGAACAACTGTCTATATAAAAAGGTCCCACAGTTGACAGTGCATGTCAGAGCAAAAAACAAGCCATGACGTCGAAAGAATTGTCTGTAGAGCTCAGACAGGATTGTGTCGAGGCAAGAACACAGTGGCCTCCATCATTCTTAAATGGAATAAGTTTGGAACCACAAACTCTTCCTAGAGCTGGCCGCCCAGCCAAATTGAGCAATCGGGAGAGAAGGGCCTTGGTCTGGGAGGTGACCAAGAACCCGATGGTCACTCTGACAGAGCTCCAGAGTTCCTTTGTGGAGATGGTTGTCCTTCTGGAAGGTTCAGCGGCGGGACTGAGACTAGTCAGGATCGAGGGGAAAGATGAATGGAGCAAAGTACAGAGAGATCCTTGATGAAAGCCTGCTCCAGAGCGCTCAGGACCTCAGACTGGGGCGAAGGTTCACCTTCCAACAGGACAACGACCCTAAGCACACAGCCAAGACAACGCAGGAGTGGCATCGGGACAAGTATCAATGTCCTCGAGTGGCCCAGCCAGAACCTGGACTTGAACCCAATCTAACAACTCCGGAGAGACCTGAAAATAGCTGTGCAGTGACGCTCCCCATCCAACCTGATAGAGCTTGAGTAAATCTGCAGAGACGAATGTGAGAAACTCCCCAAATATAGGTGTGCCAAGCTTGTAGCATAATACCCAAGAAGACTCAAGGCTGTAATCGCTGCCAAAGGTGCTTCACCAAAGCATTGAGTAAAGGGTCTGAATACTTATGTATAAAATATTTTTATAATTTGGCTAAAATTTCTAAACTGTTTTTGCTTTGTCATTATGGGGTATTGTGTGTAGATTGAGGGAAGAAAATCTATTTAATAAATTTTAGAACAAGGCTGTAACGTAACAAAATGTGAAAAGTCAAGGGGTCTGAATACTTTGCAAATGCACTATATATCCAGAATAATTCATAGGAAAAGCGCTGGGCGTTGTGCAATAGTCTATCCTGTAGACTCAGTGTCCAATCCGAGGCGCAAAAACATATGTAAAGGAACTCATTACCTTGAGGCTTTCTCAGTTCAATCTTGGGATATTAGAGCCAATGTGGATCCAGGCACAACTGTCTTCACTGGTGTAATGAATGAGTCACAAATATTCTGGACATTCCTCAAACATCACATGCGCTATCACAACAGCTGAAAATTTCTTCCTGGATCAGATGTGAGAAAATATCACACTTAAATAAATCAGCTGGACACCAAATGCACATCCAAGTATCAATGCATAATTATTTTAGAACCATGTTAATGACAGTATCAGTTTAGGTTTTAAGGTGACTCTTTTGGTTAGAAGCATTGGGTTTTGCAATCTCATAGATAATTTTGGATATGCATACCCATAAACTGTTTTCGCCCCATAACATGAGACACGAACTGCTACCTGGAAATGGATCCTATTGCAGAAACTTATTTACTGCACTCCTGAAAAACACCACTCACTCCTGTCCAGTTCCATCTGATTTCTGCTTGGATGCTATCATTCCTGTTAATGGATGACCAGTATGCCCTTCTCCCTAGGACTCTGATAGGTGCAGAGCTAGTCAACCCAGTGGTGCCTGAACTTTTTAATAATACTAGCTTGTTGATGCTTAGAAAAAAATAACCGCTATAGTTTCCACTGCTTTATACTAGCATGGGGAAAATCTTAAGGCCTTGTCCATGAGTCTGTCAGTAATCAGGTTCTAGCGGCTGACAGACTGATGGTAGAACAATCTAAGGCAGGAGAATCGGTTATACCAGCCATTGTGACTGAACAATTCTGAGAGCCTTTTCTCCTGGGAAGATGGTGAGCTTATCAATGCTGTAAACATCTGTTCCTTTTATGTTCTCTACGTTTTCATTGGCTGGTAACTTGTATGTGCCTTTGTGTCAAACGGATTCTCACGCAAAGTGTGAGCAATAATGTTAACCTGTTTGTCCCCTCTGCTCCCTATCTGGAAGAAGAGGGACAGAACATTCTTATGACTGAAATGCAATTTCCCCCCAGACAGGGAAGTCTGAAACCCCTGGTTTACAGAGCTCCAGTACAAGGACTAGTTATGCTGAGATACCATAAAAAGGGGAGATTGTGGAAGAGTACATTTTGATTTGTTATTTTATATGACCTGTAGAAGGGACAGGTTATTCTGTTCCTCATCTTGTCTGTAAGGTTGCTCTGTTCCCTGATATGCTCAAATCGCACTGTTTCAAGTTGCCCTTTTGTAATATAACTAGGGATGCACAATATATTGGAAAGCAGATCGGAATCGGACGATGTTAGCTACAAATGTCGGCATCGGATCGGTCTAGTTTAACGCTGTTGTGCAAAACCGATGTCAAAGCTGACATGAATGCCTATATAACATAGGTAGATGACGTAATCACGGCATGAAAAATACAGCGCTACATGTGCAACACAGCATTCCTAACCTAGCCCACAATGTCTGCTGTGTGGATCTATTTTGAAGTTTCAAAGGAAGATAATAAAAAGGCCATATGTAACGTTTGTGCTGCTATTCTTTCCAGAGGGGAGAAAGTGAAATATTTCAATACCACAAACCTAATCACTCATTTGAAAGTGCATCACCCCCAGACGTTCAGCGACTACTTAGAACAAAAGCAGAAAAAAAACTAAGCACACTTCCAACAACTAAACAAGTTCAAGTCCAGCAGTCATTTGAAAGAGTAAGAACATTTCAGAGAGACAACTCAAAGGCGAAATCCATTAACGCCAAGATAATGGCATTCATTGCCCTTGACAATCATCCGTGCTCTGTCGTGGATGTTGGCTTTTGCCGACTGGTCGAGCACCTCGAGCCCCGGTACACACTACCAAGTAGGTGCTATTTTTCAGATGCTGCCCTACCAGAGTAACATAGCATCCATGAGCGTCACTGCTATTAGCTTCACGACTGACATTTGGACCAGCAATGTCAGCCGCATGAGCATGTGAGTCTGACAGCACAGTGGGTCGACGAGGATTTCGTACTGAGGAAAGCCGTATTGCATGCTCAAGAATGTGCTGGTTCTCATACCGCTGCTGCCATTGCAATGGCATTTGAGAACATGTTTGAAACATGAACACTCCTTGCTCCATTTGAACAACTGACTGGAGAAACTGTCTGCAGCAGACGTGATACCCTCTCATGGCAGTGAAACACCTGCTCAACAAAACTGCCGACACAGACCGGGGGGTTAACTTGCAAAAGTACTCTACTAGAGGCTGTGAACAAGCGATTCGGTGGCATTCTCTGACCCGCTTTACTGTGTCGCCACCTTTTTCGATGCTAGGGACAAGGGCCGCTACTTCGATGCAGACAAACAGGGTTCATGTGAAATGTTAGACACAGCTGCACAAGATGGAAACGGACACAGTGCGCACCGAGGAAGAAGACCCATGACAGAAGAGGCCACGGACAGACAGAGCTGAAACTTCACTGCTTGACATGTATGATGAAATCCTGGTTGAGAATGAAAAGACTGAACAAATGAACAACGAAACCCAACAAATAAGTAAAATAAATAGGTTTTGATTGTTTGACAGGTAATGGGGACAAATGTAAATGCCAACAAAATAACTTTTTGGTCAGTGTGTGTGTTAACTATTTAACTGTACTAGAATGTTTTAAAAGGCCGCTAAAATTTTAAATATTGATTATCGGTATCGGGTTTTTTGTCAAGGAAAATAATCGGGTATCAGCCAAAAATGTCATATCGGTGCATCCCTAAATATAACCCGACTGTTTCTAAACCGTGTTCTAACTTCCTGTGAAACAATCCATCTATTGATAAGCAGAAGTACCGGACTCATTCAAAGGGCATGTGCAACACCCCCTCCCATCCTGGGTCTGTATAAATGTCTGTGAAATCTAAGAGCGAGTCGAATTGGTTTTACCTTGCACGCATGCTCGTAATAAAGCTTTTTATATTGAGATCGGACTGCCTTCTGAGTGGTTTTTCCACCACAATAGCTGCACTGCATTTCTGAGAGCTTTATACAAAAAAAACTGACAGCTAGATCCAGGATTCTTAAAGGGTCCAAGTTCAATGTCTAATTTAACTGATTTAATGCTTAATACATGATAACGCCATCTTACGCCATCTTAAATGCAAGGTCAGAAAAGTAATGTTTCATGTTGCTCGATTTTGGGAAAAATCCATCAAGACACCAACCATGATAAAGGGTTAAACATCAACTCGTGAATTTTATTGAATATAGCTATGCCCCCTTATATTAATGTAATGACATGAAGAATATTTTTTACAGATTATTATCAATGACTTATCAACAGCTGTAACAAGTTGTTCAGTGTAGGAAATCCTCCCTGGTACCCTAGATTATAGAAAGACCCAAATAGGAAAAAGCACACGATGTGATACTTACATGTCTTCTGCAGACATCTTCATGACTCCGACACAAAGCGCATGTTGCTTGCCCTCCGCCATTATGGCCTGAAACCAATTGTCAAGGAAACACCATCTCACATGCACTTGATACTAACAGGAAGTGTCTAAAACACCAATGTTGGTGTATGACATCATTACAAGCTGACATAACGGTGCGTTCAGAAGGTTAAAATGTGTAAAACCAGATGTATGGGTCAAACTGCAACATTATACACATTATTAAGGTTGTAAATGGCTTTGTTTTACCATCTTTTAGTCAGAGAATTGAAAGGTCAGTGACTCATACACTCTGGTATCAAAATGCTGGTCTGAGTTTCCCACTTGGAACTCCGACTTGAGGGCCGATCTAGTGGTAAGCCATTTCCAACGGGAACTTGGACCTCTTAGTTTCTGAAAGCATCATCATGATCACAATGAATATGATTACATGGATGGGGGCCAGGGGGCCTGATCCTAAATAAACACTTTCACTATTAGACACTGAGAATACAGCCCAATAAGATGTTGTACTGAACATAAATGATCAGCATAATCGGTCATAGGAAGGATACAACTACTGTTTCTGAGGCAGAGGGGTAGAGTTTGGCGCCTGGGGACGTCAATCCAGGACACATGATATTGGCTCCACTTAAGACAAACTTGATGGCCCCTTTGTCTACTTGTTGGTGTGGAAGAATAAAGGGGTCTGTAAAATATGAACAGAGAAACTTACTGAACAGTACACTGCAACACAGCAATTCATCAGACACCTGCACATCAAAAAGAGCAGAGGTCTTACACTTATGCAGCAGTCGGAGGGTTGGGTAGAACGGTCCTTCTCTTTGTCTGAAGAAGAGCAATTCTCCATTCACCGTCAAGATTTCAATGTGTTCATGGCTGCAGGTTGGATGACGGAACACAAAACAACATGTCAAACTCTTCTCTTGTTCACCCAAGGGGGGCTATAACCAGCCCTCTTGGGTTCTCAGCCGAAGCATGCAACGCGGCCAATGTGTACAACAATCCCGACACCGTTTCGAAATAGATATCCAGCATCTCCGAACACCTGTGTGTTACGGAAGGAGGAAGCTAGAAAAGTGTTGAAAGTTAAAAAAATACTGTTGGCTGCAACAGTTAAAATGTAGAATAAGTCTTTTTTGCATTTGTTAAATTATTTTGATGTGATATGAAAGTAGAGGGCCTTGTATTTCTTGAACCAAATTGCAATTGAGAATCCATTCACATTTATATGGAGTATCAGACTGTTTTGGATGCCAGAGTCAATTTGCCTCTAGACATAACTTAAGGGCCTTGGATGGTAAGGAGTAGGCTAGCCTACACTCCTTCACAGTCCATCTTGGGCTAGTAAAACTGATGTCAACAAATATTCAAAATACAATGGACTTGTTCGACATTGCAGCAGACAGTGCTGTTGACTTGCGACTGACTGATCAACAAAAAAAAAAATCACCTTGCATGATCATAAATAACTACTAATTATTATTTGTTGATCAGTCAACATTTACCCACACTGGGAAAGGGGCATACCTAGTCAGTTGTCCAATGGAATGTATTCAACTGAAATGTGTCTTCCATGCTTCTACACCTGCATTGCTTGCTGTTTGGAGTTTTAGGCTGGGTTTCTGTACAGCACTTTGAGATATCAGCTGATGTACGAAGGGCTATATAAATAAATTTGATTTGATTCCGCATTTAACCCAACCCCTCAATCAGAGAGGTGCATCATGGACTTGCTGATCTGAAACCATTGACTGTACATACGGTCTCGAACACGGCCACTGATAAGGGGGAAAATATTATCCTCTTGACTTACCATCGCACTATTTTGACAGGGTCCTTTTTTGGCATGATATGGTTGAGCCATGACTCAATGTCTGGAAACTGGTCCAACAGCTGGTTTTTGATGCCTTTGATTACAGAGGTCTTCAGCTGAATACAGTTGGAAACATTTTCCTTCTCATCAAATCTGAAACGAGACAATAGAAACACATTCATGTTAGTTTGACCCTTCATTCAAATGAAAGCTAATCAAGAGTTATCAGTTGATAAGTCTATTTGGAAGACTAAGAACATGTTATAGTTAGCTAGCTAAGTGGCTATAATTAGCTAACTAGCTGCCTGGTCATGTAGATAGCAAGTTAGCTAGGGAAATCATGCGTAATACCTACTTTTTAAACATCCTCGTTGGTCGCGTTTACTGTGGTCTTCTCTACCTAGACAAGTCTATTATTTTTGCTTGATGTTTGACTTTGATGAACAAAAATCCAATAACATGTATTTCATATATCAATTCAATAGTCTCCCCACGCCTGTTTCGCAGTTTATAGGCAGCAAGTGACGTCAACTTGCGACATGCATGCGACAGTTTCGAACGAAATACGGCAGGCTCCGAACCCGAAGGCCCCATTCGAATATTTTAAAGATGAGTCCTTCCTTCCTCCCTTATTTCTATACTTTATTCCTTTCTACGTCCTTTCTATACGTTGAAAATACGTTCTAAACCATAACTTTAGACAGTAAACCAAAAAACTTTAGATAGTAAAACATAGTTGGGTTACTTGGGTACATTAAAGCACACTATTAGACCATGCCAGAAGATTTTACTACATGTAGCAGGCAGGTAGCCTAGTGGTTAGAGCGTTAGACTAGTAACCGACAGGTTGCAAGATCGAATTCCCGAGCTGACAAAGTCAAAATCCGTCGTTCTGCTCCTGAACAAGGCAGTTAACCCACTGTTCCTAAGCCGTCATTGAAAATAAGAATTTGTTCATAGCTGACTTGCCTAGTAAAATGGAATTACATTTACACCCTCTCTGGCGCCATCTTGCGGTACATGACAGTTGAACAGCTAAATAAAGCTTGCTAAGTAGCATAGCCACTTTTGCAGGTCGTCATTAGTTACTACAAACACAAAGTCCTAAACCCCGCCCATTTTTACAATTTATCTTCTGAAATGTATTATTTTAACCTAACCCTAACCACACTGCTAACCGTATGCCTAACTCTAACCTTAAATTAAGATTAAAAGCATGCATTTTTATTTTATGGCTGTGCTAACTAGTGGAAACCACTTTTGCAGCAGTAACATGTGGGTAAAGCACTTCCGGTAGGTCATGGAATCGCTTGTAGAAGGTACGTTTTGATATTGAACTTCCCAGGTGTTATGGCAATTTAACACTTGATACATTACATATTTCGGATAGAAATAAGTCTCTATTGGATGCCGACAAAACTAACTACCGCTCCACAACGTGGATATTAAAGAGAGGCCAAGCAATAGGAAGCAGTAATCAACCATCTTTCTTCTGCCAGCAGAAATAACAAGAACAGAGAGAGGGTCCAAGTCATTGAGCTGGTCCAAATGGGGCTGTAGTTTGCAATTTATTGTCTGCTTCTTAGCTAGATACTTGTAAAAGACCGGACGACTCGGTTGGAATATAGCAAGATAAACCTTGGAAGCGCGACTTGTTGACCCACGGCACATCTGGAGGTTTATGATTAGTAGACTGGCTATAGCTATTACAATTTGTATTCATTTTTTCATGTTTCCAATAGGTTTACCTTCCCCTAATCCCCCACCGCCAACCCAAGAGGCTAGACCAGCAGCTTCAGATGTAAATAACGACAGCAGTATCACGTCTTCGAAGAAGAGGAAAATAAACAGTTCTGAGAGGGAAGACATTGATTCAATCTCTTCATCTCCTAAAACCACAAATTATTCATCTTCCTCCTGCACCTCCACTTCGCAACACATTCAGAAGAAGTTGAGGTTCGAAGATTCAGTAGATTTCATTGGACTGGATGTGAAAATGGCCGAGGAGTCGTCTGCATCGTGTTCTTCTAACAAGATGAAAACAGTTTTTTTGGCTGGGGGTGTTGGGCACCATGCAAACGGGCTGACGAAAACGGCAGGCTCCACTACCTTCTCCAACAGCAAACCTGGCGCTGCAAAGAAACTAGTCATCAAGAACTTCAAAGGTAGTGTGATATTCAAAACATTCAAGTGATGGATGGATGCAAGGAATTGCATGCTGTAATCCAATGTGTCCGTTATAATGAACGTTTCTTTTAAAATTGTTAATTACTTGGCCTTGCCTAAAATATTTTACAGTTGAATATGTGTCATTATAAAATGGGTGGTTCGAGCCCTGAATGCTGACAGCCATGGTATATCAGACCGTATACCACGGGTATGACAAAACATGTATTTTTACTTCTCTAATTACACTGGTAACTACTTTATAATAGCAATAAGGCACCTCGGGGGGTTGTGGTATATAGCCAATATACCACGGCTAAGGGCTGTATCCAGGCACGCCGCGTTGCGCGTAAGAACAGCACTTAGCCGTGGTATATTGGCCATATGCCACACCCCCTTGGGCCTTATTGCTTAGTTATAAAATGCACAATGATACACTACTATTTAAATGCCTGACATGATGCAGCTCATTTGTCTGAATATTGTTATTTTTTATAGATGTTAGACTGATTATGTGTATAAAAAAATAAAAATAACAGTGGTACAGATAAAAGAATGACACATCAGAGAATTACTGTTCTCAAACTGCTTCCCTGTCTCTTTCATTTTCTTCACAGAAAAGCCCAAATTGCCAGAGAACTACACACACGAGACCTGGCAAAAGTTAAAGGAGGCGGTCGAGGCCATTCAGAACAGCATTTCAATCAAGTACAATCTTGAGGAGCTCTACCAGGTACCTCAAAATGCTGCACCTGCCTCATTTCCCTTCATAACAGTCCTGGGTCATGGTCACATAATATTTTATTTGTCACATGCTTTGTAGACTAACAGTGAAATGCTTACTTATGGGTTGTTTTTCAACAATGCAGAGTTAAAGATAATAAATAGAAATAGTGACACAGAATAAATACACAGTGACTAACAAATAACAATGACGAGTAAAAATAACATGGCATTTGGCACTAAACGGAAGAAAATGGACTGAAACATGGTGATGAAACCTGGACTTGTCTAATAAGGATTGTTTTCATTGACCAATGCAAAATGTTTTATGCTCCCTGCCCTAATGAACACTACTCTGTGGTTGTGGTTATTATTATGATTGGCCACAGATGGGAAGCCCTCCTCCCCTATGACCTTGACTTCTTATTCAAACCTATGATTTCACAGTCAGTAAGCTAAACACAGTCTTAACAAACAAGCTCTTTTTTTCTTCATGTCTCTAGGCCAGTATCTTGCGAAAGAGCTTGACAATAATTTGCGTGATATGTCTGCACTGTTTAATAGCTGTGTTGAGTTATGTGATGTTTAGATTACTTGGTGGCGGTGTCTTCTGTAGGATATTACATGCATAGATAATCGGTGTTTTAGCCCTGAAATGTAATAAACTCTTTAAGCACTCTCCTTTCTGTTTGTTGTTTAGGCTGTGGAGAACCTCTGCTCCCATAAGATATCAGCCAAGCTCTACAAACAACTACAGGTTGTGTGTGAAGACCACATCAAGGCACAAATCGATCAATTCAGAGAATATCCTTTTCTGTGTGTGTAAATAGATGGTACTAGAAAGATGGTTCAATATATGTTTAGACACGGCTCAATCCTTGATCACTCAATGTAGGCTTTCATGAGTCTAATTTTTTGGTTCAAGTATTTACTAGGGGATAGCTTTTGTCATTTGAACTACAGAAACTGAAATCATGTCCTTATAAAGGTTGATATTGAATGCATGTCCTTTTAATCACGTGTACTGAAAGGACACTGCTGCTGCTTTGTGTTGTTATGCATATGAAACCTGCTATATCCTTAACTCAGTGCTCACGGATGCACTGGACAGTACACTCTTCCTGAAGAAAATAGACAAGTGTTGGCAAGATCACTGCAGACAAATGGTATGTCTATGACTCTGTTCTTGATAGGATGTAATTTGATTCAATCTCATTCAAATAATTTCCTATAAAGGATTTCTTTCCTCTTTTACAGATCATGATTAGAAGTATATTTTTGTTCTTGGACCGCACCTATGTTTTACAAAATTCAATGCTCCCGTCAGTCTGGTGAGTTTCTCCTCCTCAAATAAAAATGTTGTAGAAAACATTGTTCTATTTCTAGCTGTGTTCTGTCAATAGTAATTGGCTTTGGTTCATATTAATATCACCCCTCTTCCCTTCAGGGACATGGGCCTGGAGTTGTTTAGGTTTTACATTATCAGCGACATGAAGGTCCAGAGCAAGACCATTGACGGAATCCTGCTGCTCATCGAGAGGGAGCGCAGCGGCGAGACCGTTGACCGTAGCCTGCTGCGGAGCCTATTGAGCATGCTTTCTGACCTGCAGGTATGGCTCCGCCCCTTCACACAGGGCATAGGAAAGCCTACTCAGTGGATATCTTGTCCTATTCGCCCGGTGAATCAACCCTTATCCCCTACCCCAGCGGTTTCCAAACTAGGGGTCGTGACCCCATGTGGGGTCATCTGATGAAAATAGGGTCGCAGGAGAATTTCCAAAATCCTGAAGGAAAAAAATATATACCAAAAATATACTGAATAAAAATAAACGCAACAATTTCAACAATTTTACTTACAGTTCATATAAGGAAATCATTCAATTGAAATAAATTAATTAGGCCCTAATCAATGGATTTTATATGACTGGGCAGGGACGCAGCCATGGCTGGGCCTGGTAGGGTATAGGCCCACCCACTTGGGAGCCAGGATTAGTTTCCACACACAAACACTTTATTACAGACAGAAATACTCCTCAGTTTCATCAGCTGTCTGCGTGGCTGGTCTCAGACGATCCGTACATGGAGGTCTAGGGCTGGTATGGCTACACGTGGTCTGGGGTCGTGAGGCCGGTTGGACATACTGCCGAATTCTCTAAAACGATGTTGGAGACAGCTTGTGGTAGAGAAATTAACAGTAAATTGTCTGGCAACAGCTCTGGTGGACATTCCTGTAGTCAGCATGCCAATTGCACACTCCCTCAAAACTTGAGACTTCTTTGGTGTTGTGTTGTGTGACCTGCACATTTGAGTGGCCTTTTATTGTCCCCAGCACAAGGTGCACCTGTGTAATGACCATGCTGTTTAATCAATGCTCACTAACAGGGATGTAAACAAATATTTTAGAGAAGTAAGCTTTTTGTATGTATGGAACATTTTGGGAATCTTTTATTTCAGCTCATGAAACACTTGAATCAATCCCATGGTGAATGGCTAGGACCGCTACGCACACTATTGCAGAGACTTTTATATTATCGGCGGCAATTGATATGGTGAAAAACAATGTGTGGGGAGGCACAGAAACTCAATATCATTACCTATATCGGATAACTGGTAAACAAAGAATTTATGCTATTGCTAGCAATCAAGAGGAAAGTCTGACTGACTCAAACTCCCCAGCTCATGCTTTCCAAATGGGCATGAGGGCCAAGATGCCCATGCGTTGACTTTTGTCGGGGGATGCTATTCATGAGGACGTATTGTTCTGTCCCACGATTCCTGAGCATGAAACAACATAGGGGATGTTGGGATCGAATGGTGGGCTTTTGCACAGATGGGGCTCCATCTACAGTATGGCGGGCAGGCCTCTGCACTCAAGTTATGAATGTGTTTCCCTCTGCCATATGGACATTGTATGATACACTGAAAAAAACTGGCGGTAAAAGAGCTGAGATACTGTATATGGGAGCAGGTAACTTGGATTGTAAACTACATCAAACCACATCCACTGCAGGCACACGTGTTCACAAAACTGTGGAAATATGGGATCAGAGCATGACAATGTTCTATTTCACACTGAGGTTTGGTGGTTATAGAGGGGGAGTGTTGGAAAGATTTTTCTCATTGGAAGAGAAGTTTGGTACCTACTTCCCAATCCATTTGACTGTGATCCTGTCTCAGTTGACATGCCGGTAAGTGAAATCGAACAGTTGATCGAGCTGTCATGTGCTCGAATGCAGCAGACAACGCATTCACGGGTCACTACAGAGGAGTTTTGGTTCCTGACTCAAAGGGAATGCCCTGCCGTCTCCCTCTGAGAATGTCGCGTTCAAAACAACTCGGAAATCTCCGACTTCAGTGCGTTCAAGACAACTGGGAACTCGGAAAGAAACGAGCTCAGACTGGGAAAAATAATTTTGAATGGTCATCCAACTCAGAATTCCTAGTTGGGAACTCAGGCCTCTTTTTATAGACTTTATGACCTAGAAGATCACTGACGTCATGATTTGACCTCGTATTTTTCAGAGTTCTCAGTTGTCTTGAAAGCACCATAAAACTCATGGTAGGCTACCTTTCACCAGCTCATATCTGTATGAAGCTGGATTCAGTGCTCTCAACTGCATTAAAACCAAATATCGACCCAGGTTGGATGTGACCGCTGTCGACCACGCCCCTGACTGAGAAACTCCGACGCGACATGCATCAAGCACATCTATCTCATTAGTGGTGGTGAGATAAGAGAGATTATGTCGGAATAATTTGCAATTGACTGTCATAGCCACACATTAAAAGTATGTGACAGTGAGTTGAAGACAATCAGAATTACTGTTAGAATGGTTTTAAATTGACTGCCATAGCCCCAAATAAAATAAAAAAGTAAACATAGGCTGTTAATTACATTATTGTTTTCACATGGTTTGGGTCATGAGAATTTTCAGATATCAAAATGGGGTCCTGGGCCAAAAACATTTGGGAACCCCTGCCCTACCCCCTAAGCACTTGTTTAGATCAGAAAGGATTGGACAGGTATATGAAAGCTGTTTCTTGTAGCTATCCATTTCTTCCAGATGTGCAGGGTGGCTAGGGGTTGATCCTGCACTATGATATCCCTTTGATATTGCCAATCACTTTAACTTTTTTGTTGACAAGATTAGCACACTTGCATGCACAACAAATTCTGAGCCTTCATATTCATGCATAATGGACCAAATAATGAAAGACAATCATTGTAGTTTTGAGTTCCACAAAGTGGGTGTGGAATAATGTTTTTATCTATCTATAAGGACAAACTACCAGGTACCAAAAACCTGGATGGTACATTTGCTGAAATTGGTTGCGGAATACATTGTGACTCATGTTTACCACATCTTCAATTTAAGCCTAGTGTGTGCCCTCAGGCTACTGGGGCGGCAGGTAGCCTAGTGGTTAGAGCGTTGGACTATTAACCGAAAGGTTGCAAGATCAAATCCCCGAGCTGACAAGGTAAAAATCTGTCGTTCCGCCCCTGAACAAGGCAGTTAACCCGCTGTTCATAGGCCGTCATTGAAAATAAGAATTTGTTCTTAACTGACTTGCCTAGTTAAATAAAGGTTTTTTAAAAAATGAATGGAGGCTATTCTTGCTACCCAAGAATAGCAGAGCACTCTTTATTGGTTCAAACAGCCAACCAACCAGCAAACTTTTGGAAAAAATTGTGTTCGATCAAATAAAGTTATTTTACAGAAAACAAACGAACAACTTTCAGCATGCTTATAGGGAAGGGTACTCAACATGCTCGGCACTGACACAAATTACTAATGATTGGCTGAAAGACATGTATAGTAAGAATGTGGGATCTGTTTGTAGACTTCAGTGCAGCTTTCGATGTTATTGATCATTATCTATTGATGAAAAAAGGTTGGTGTTATGGATTTGCATCCTCTGCCTTTTATTATGGATTGAGAGTTACCTATCTAATAGAACACAGGGTTTTTGTTAATGGAAGCCTCTCATGCAAATTCAATTGAGTGTGGTGTACCGCAGGGCAGCCGGCTAGGGCTATTATTGTTTTCTGTTTTTACAAATGACCTTCCACTGACCTTGAATAAAGGCTGTGTGTCTATGTATGCTGACGACTCAACAGTATGCACATCGGCTGCAACCGTAAAATAAATGAGACACTTAACATAGAGCTCCAGTCAGTTTTAGAATGGGTAATTTGCAATAGGCTGGAGCTAAATATCTCAAAAACTTAAAGCATATATTTTGGGACAAATCACTCGCTCAATGCTAAACCTCGTTTAGATCTATTATTGAATAATGTGGCTATTGAGCAAGTTGAGGAGACTAAACTGCTATGTGTAACCCTAGATGGCAAGCTTTCATTGTCAAAACATACTCAATGGTTGCTAAAATGGGAAAAGGTTTGTCCATGATTGGGCATTGCTCTGCCTTCTTGACATCCGTGTCGACCAGACTGGACTACTGCCCAGCTGTGTGGTCATGTGCTGCAAAGAAAGACATAGGACAATTGCAGTTGGTCCAGAACAAAGCAGCACGTTGGTCCAGAACAAAGCAGCACGTATCGCACTTAGATGAACACAGACGGAAAGTGTCAGTAACATGCATGTCAGTCCCTCCTGGCTCAAAGTTGAGGAGAGATTGACTGCATCACTATTGGTCTTTGTGAGAGGTATTGATGTGTTGAAGGTACCGAACTGTCTGTTCAAGCAGTTGGCACACAGTTCGGACAGGCATCGGTACAACACAAGACATGTAACCAGAGGTCTCTTCACAGTCCCAAGATCCAGAACAGAGGCTGGGAAATGCACAGTATTAAATAGAGCCATGATTACATGGAACTCTGACACCCCAGGTAACTCAAGCTAGCAAAATAACCAGTTTAAAAAAACAGATACAACTGCACACACCTTACTGCACAAAGAGACTGTGAAGAGACACGGCCATTTTATATATCTATATATCTTTATATTCCGACTGTGATGTATTAGACCTACACAACCGGTCAAAAGTTTTAGAACACCTACTCATTCAAGTGTTTTTTACTCTTTTCTACAATGGTGAAGACATCGAAACTATGAAATAACACATGGAATCATGTAGTAACCAAAAAAGTGTTAAACAAATCAAAATATATTTGAGATTCTTCAAATAGCCACCCTTTGCCTTGATGACAGCTCTTCCATTCCTATTTTGGTTACTACATGATTTCATATGTGTTATTTCATAGTCTTGATGTCTTCACTATTATTCTACAATGTAGAAAATATTAAAACATAAAGAAAACCCTTGAATGAGTAGGTGTTCTAAAACTTTTGACTGGTAGTGTAGATATTGTGTATGTACTGATTTGTAGGCTGTGTGTGATGTTATAAATGTATGCAGTTCAAACCTTGACTAATAATGTTCTGTATTATGTCATGTTTCATGTGGACCCCAGGAAGAGTAGCTGATGCTTTTGCAGCAGCTAATGTGGATCCTAATAAATACCAAATCTCCGACACTGCTGTGTCTAAGACATCATGGGGTGTTTGTCAGCTGTGTTATTTGCGATCAACAACACCCGCGTCGGGATTTGAGTTGATGTACTATCACCTCCCCCACTTAAGAAATGGCTTTAATGACACCCAATGTTCTCCCTTCTCCTGACAGATTTATCAGGACTCCTTTGAGCAGCGCTTTTTGGAGGAGACTAATCGTCTGTATGCCGCTGAGGGACAGAGGCTGATGCAGGAGAGAGAGGTGATTTATACCCCCGGGCAGTGCAACACCACTGACTGTACTCCAGACCTCAGAGCCCTATGTCATCATAAATTAGAATATTCTGAGTCTGACTGGAGGCCACATTTTGATAGCCTGGTTCCAGATCTGTTTGTGCTGTATAGCCAAACATGACATTGTACTGCCAAAACTTGACAATGATCATAGAAATTGGCACGGTCTGTTCTTGCTCTTTTGCCAACTCCAATGATCGTCATGTTTGACAGTAAAATTTATTGTTTGGCTATACAGCACAAACCGATCTGGGACATGGCTAGCATTTAGAGTCTTGAGTCATCTTACAGTTACTTCTGGTAAAGGAAATATGTGATATGTGGAGTGGTTTTACATGGCACTAGATGTTTGTCTGACCCTGTAAGGATAGGTTGCTTTTGACTTCGAATCACAAATGATTTAGCAGCTGCTTGATGGTTTAATTTGATCACTTCTTGAATATCTCGTCAGGTCCCAGATTATCTCCATCACGTCAACAAACGCTTAGAGGAGGAAGCAGACAGAGTCATCACGTATCTAGACCAGAGCACACAGTGAGTATTTTTTGTTAGAATAGAAGGGGTTAGTCTTCCAAGAGTCCATCAGTATTGGTGTCATCTGTTTTCAGTTCCACATTTGACGTAATTCATTTTTGATTTGCTGCTGCCTTGGCACCGGTCTCAACGGGATCTACCTGTCTAAATATAAAGGATGAAAAAAGAGAGATTTGACTCCTCATTTCCTCCCTCTCCCGTGTTCTTTTTTCAGAAAACCTCTCATTGCCACTGTGGAAAAGCAACTACTGGGTGAACATCTCACTGCAACACTGCAGAAAGGTATATTTCAGAGACTACAGACTTACCACACTGGGGTATTAGTTTGCTTACAATGGATGACATTTTAAGAGTAAAAAAAATAACGATGCTATTGTCATATCACTTATCACATGATGAGAACATCAAATATTAAAAACAAAAAGATATTGACTGTTTTTTGTTTAGTAACATGAACTAAACTGTCACTAAATACCTTAAACTAAACTACTATTTTCCATCTCCAGGCTTGAATCACCTGCTACATGAGAACAGAATCCAGGACTTGTGTCTTCTCTATCAGCTCTTCAGTCGGGTGAGAGGGGGCGTGCTAGTCCTCCTACAGCACTGGATCGAGTACATCAAGGTATGCTTGAAAACATCAATAGCCCGAATCTGTAATTTACTCTTACTAATTCACTTTTTGAAGGCGTGGGGATACTTCCTTCAAGTACATTCATTTGTATTGTATATAACCTAAAGCAACCCTTGACACCTCTACCAACATCACACAGGCCTTTGGAAGTACGATGGTCATTAACCCTGAGAAGGATAAGACTATGGTACAGGAGCTGCTGGACTTCAAGGACAAGGTGGACCACATCATCCACATCTGCTTCATGAAGAATGAGAAGTTTGTCAATGCCATGAAGGAAGCCTTCGAGACCTTCATCAACAAGAGGACAAACAAACCTGCTGAGCTCATTGGTTGGTATCTCATGATGATCGCTATGGGAAACATGATAACGATAGCACTACAACGAGTGAACTGACTGAAAGAGAACTCATCTTTTCAAATTGTCTTCGTTCATAGACGTTTGTGTGCAGTTTTAAAGCTTCAGAATAAAGCTATTAAGCAAAAATTATATTCCAGGTTTTTTACAAGTAAACTACAAAAATGTAAATAAAACGACACATGGTTGTATTTTGTAGCAAAACACGTGGATTGGAAGCTGAGGGCGGGAAACAAGGAGGCCACGGACGAGGAGCTGGAGAAGATGTTGGACAAGATCATGATCATCTTCCGATTTATTTATGGTAATGTGGTTCCAACATATTAATTTATGGTCATGTGGTCTCAACATATTTCGCCAAACCATCATCTACTTCCAGGTCCTTCTAACTTTCGTCTCCTCTTTGACAGGTCTCTTAGAAGCCTGTTGAAGTCTGTCTTTGTACTTTAACTTCATACTCACCTTTTGAATTCTTGAATAGGAAAAGATGTTTTTGAGGCCTTCTACAAGAAAGATCTGGCCAAGAGGTTGCTGGTGGGAAAGAGTGCCTCCGTGGATGCCGAGAAGTCCATGCTGTCGAAACTGAAACATGGTCAGTGGGTTCCCCATCAGACCTGGGTTCAAATAGTATACATTTTCCAACAAATGGCTGTGCTTGATTGACTGATGCAATGGAAAGGTGCTCAACCCACCTTCACCCATCCGACACTTCAGGCAAGCTCAATCAAACGCTCAAACGCACAATCCCACACCACTGTCTACGTCAGAATACACCACTAGGACTGGGAATGATATCACAATACTTAGGTGCCGATACGATATGTATTGCAATTCTCACGATTCTATATGTATTGTGAATTGATGTTCCAAACATATTGCTCACTATATGGGTTCTATCTTCGGTTGGCGGTACGGCGGTGGTAGTGCCAAACACAGGTTAGTTTGCAATTTCAGCGTGTAAAAACTGGTGCTCTGGCGTTTTCCACCCCATGCAACAGGTTCAATTTACTTGCTGCAGAGAGACATGAGAGAGTATGAGAAGATTAGTTTTGATCAGTCATGTAAATATAAGTCCTGGAAACATGTTGGCTCACTATTTAAAAACTATATTCAGTACCAGTCAAAAGTTTGGACACACCTACTCATTCAAGGGTTTTTCTTAATTTTTTACTATTTTCTACATTGTAGTAAAGACATCAAATCTATGAAATAACACATGGAATCATGTAGTAATCAAAAAAGTGTTAACCAAATCAAAATATATTTTATATTTGAGATTCTTCAAATAGCCACCCTTTGCCTTGATGACAGCTTTGCACACTCTTGGCATTCTCTCAACCAGCTTCACCTGGAATGCTTTTCCAACAGTCTTGAAGGAGTTCCCACATATGCTGAGGACCTGTTGGCTGCTTTTCCTTCACTCTGCGGTCCATCTCATCCCAAACCATCTCAATTGTTTTGATGTCGGGTGATTGTGGAGGCCAGGTCATCTGATGCAGCACTCCATCACTCTCCTTCTTGGTCAAATAGCCCTTACACAGCCTGGAGGTGTGTTGGGTCATTGTCCTGTTGAAAAACAATTGATAGTCCCACTAAGCGCAAACCAGATGGGATGGAGTATCGCTGCAGAATGCTGTGGTAGCCATGCTGGTTAAATAAATCAGACAGTGTCACCAACAGCCACCATCACACCTCCTCCATGCTTCACGGTGGGAACCACACATGCGGAGATCATCCGTTCACTTACTCTGCATCTCACAAAGACACGGCACTTGGAACCAAAAATCTCACATTTGGACTCATCAGACCAAAGGACGGATTTCCACTGTTCTAAGCAAGTCTCTTCTTCTTATTGGTGTCTTTTAGTAGTGGCTTCTTTGCAGCAATTCGACCATGAAGGCCTGATTTTACGCAGTCTCCTCTGAACAGTTTATGTTGAGATGTGTCTATTACTTGACCTCTGTGAAGCATTTATTTGGGCTGCAGTTTCTGAGGCTGGTAATTCTAATGAACTTATCCTCTGCAGCAGAGGTAACTCTGGGTCTTACTTTACTGTGGTGGTCCTCATGAGAGCCAGTTTCATCATAGTGCTTGATGGTTTTTGCGACTGCACTTGAAGAAACTTTCAATGTTCTTGAAATTTTCCGGATTGACTGACCTTCATGTCGTAAAGTAATGATGGACTGTCGTTCTTTGCTTATTTGAGTTGTTCTTGCCATAATATGGATTTTGTATTTTACCAAATAGGGTTATCTTTTGTATACCCCTCTACCTTGTCACAACACAACTGATTGGCTCAAACGTGTTAAGAAGGAAAGAAATTCCACAAATGAACTTTTTACAAGGCACACCTATTAATTGAAATGCATTCCAGGTGACTACCTCATGAAGCTGGTTGAGCGAATGCCAAGAGTGTGCAAAGCTGTCATCAAGGCAAAGGGTGGCTACTTTGATATATTTAGATTTAACACTTTTTTTTGCTTACTACATGATTCTATGTGTTATTTCACAGTTTTGATGTCTTCACTATTATTCTACAATGTAGAAAATAGTACAAATAAAGAAAAACCCTTGAACGAGTAGGTGTGTTCAAACTTTTGACGTGTGTATGTGTGTGCATTTGGAAAGTATTCAGACCCCTTCGCTTTTTCCACGTTTTGTTACGTACCCCTACCTACTTGTACAAATTACCTCGACTAACCTGTACCTTCACATTGACTCGGTACCGGTACACCCTGTATATAGCCTCGTTATTGTTATTTTATTGTAACTTTATTATTTTCAATTTTTTTACTTTAATTTGGTAAATATTTTGTAACTATATTTTCTTAACTGCTTTGTTGGTTAAGGGCTTGGAAGTAAGCCTTTTATGGTAAGGTCTACTACACCTGTTGTATTCAGCGCATGTGACAAATACAATTTGATTATTCTAAAATGTATTTAAATACATTTTTTGGACTAAGTGAAAACAGGTTTTTATTTTTTCCACTTTTATAAAAACAGAAATACCTTATTTACATAAGAATTCAGACCCTTTGCTATGAGGCTTGAAATTGAGCTCCGGAGCATCCTGTTTCCATTGATCATCCTTGAGATGTTTCTACAACTTGGAGTCCACATGTGGTAAATTCAATTGATTGGACATGATTTGGAAAGGCACACAGCTATCTATATGAGGTCCCACAGTTAACAGTGCATGTCAGAGCCAAAACCAAGCCGTGAGGTCGAAGGAATTGTCCGTAGAGCTCCGAGACAGTGTCTAGGCACAGATCTGAGGAAGGGTACCAAAACATTTCTGCAGCATTGAAAGTCGCCAAGAACACAGCCTTAAAAATGGAAGAAGTTTGGAACCACCAAGACTCTTCTTAGAGCTGACCGTCTGGCCAAACTGAGCAATCGGGGGAGAAGGGCCTTGGTCAGGGAGGTGACCAAGAACCCGATTGTCACTCTGACAGAGCTCCACAGATGAACTCTGGAAATAGAAGAACCTTCCAGAAGGTCAACCATCTCTGCAACACTCCACCAATCAGGCCTTTATGGTAGAGTGGCCAGATGGAAGCCACTCCTCAGTAAAAGGCACATGACAGCCCGCTTGGAGTTTGCCAAAATCACCTAAAGGCCTCTCAAACCATGAGAAACAAGATTCTCTGGTCTGATGAAACCAAGATTGAACTCTTTGGCCTGAATGCCAAGCATTGCGTCTAGAGGAAACCAGACACCACTCATCACCTGGCCAGTACCATCCCTACGGTGAAGCATGGTGGTGGCAGCATCATGCTGTGGGGATGTTTTTCAGCAGCAGAGACTGGGAGACTAGTCAGGATCGAGGCAAAGATGAATGGAGCAAAGTACAGAGAGATCCTTGATGAAAACCTGCTCCAGAGCTCTCAGGACCTCCGACTGGGGTGAAGGTTCACCTTCCAACAGGACAACGACCCTAAGCACACAGCCAAGACAACGCAGGAGTGGCTTCGGGACAAGTCTTTAAATGTTTTTGAGTGGCCCAGCCAGAGCCTTGACTTGAACCCAATCGAACATCTCTGTAGACCTGAAAATTGCTGTGCAATGACGCTCCCCATCCAACCTGACCAGAGCTTGAGAGGATCTGCAGAAAAGAATGGGAGAAACTCTCCAAATACAGATGTGCCAAGCTTGTAGCGTCATACCCAATAAGACTTGAGGCTGTAATCGCTGCCAAAGGTGCTTCAACAAAATACTTAGTAAAGGGTCTGAATACTTACAGTTGAAGTCAGAAGTTTACATACACCTTAGCCAAATACATTTAAACTCAGTTTTTCTAAACTCCTGACATTTAATCCCAGTAAGAATTCCCTGTTCTAGGTCAGTTAGGATCACCACTTTATTTTAAGATTGTGAAATGTCAGAATAATAGTAGATAATTATTTATTTCAGCTTTAATTTCTTTCATCACATTCCCAGTGGGTCAGAAGTTTACATACACTCAATTAGTGTTTGGTAGCATTGCCTTTAAATTGTTTAACTTGGGTCATACATTTCGGGTGGCCTTCCACAAGCTTCCCACAATAAATTGGGTGAATTTTGGCCCATTCCTCCGGACAGAGCTGGTGGAACTGAGTCAGGTTTGTAGACCTCCTTGCTCGCACACGCTTTTTTAGTTCTGGCCTCAAATGTTCTATAGGATTGAGGTCAGGGCTTTGTGATGGCCACTCTAATACCTTGACTTTGTTGTCCTTAAGCCATTTTGCCACAACTTTGGAAGTATGCTTGGGGTCATTGTCCATTTGGAAGAATTTTGTGAAGTGTACCAGTCCCTCCTGCAGCAAAGTACCCCCACAACATGATGCTGCCACCCCCGTGCTTCACGGTTGCGATGGTGCGGCCTTTCAGGTTATGTCGATATAGGACTCGTTTTACTGTGGATATAGATACTTTTGTACCTGTTTCCTCCAGCATCTTTACAAGGTCCTTTGCTGTTGTTCTGGGATTTGATTTGCACTTTTCGCACCAAATTACGTTCGTCTCTAGGAGACAGAACGCGTCTTCTTCCTGAGCGGTATGACGGCTGCGTGGTCCCATGGTGTTTATACTTGCGTACTATTGTTTGTACAGATGAACGTGGTACCTTCATGCGTTTGGAAATTGCTCTCAAGGATGAACCAGACTTGTGGAGGTCTACAATTTTTTTTTTCCTGAGGTTTTGGCTAATTTCTTTTGATTTTCCCATGATATCACGCAAAGAGGCACTGAGTTTGAAGGTAGGCCTTGAAATACATCCACAGGTACACCTCCAATTGACCCACTGGAATTGTGATACAGTGAATTATAAGTGAAATAATCTGTCTGTAAACAATTGTTGGAAAAATGACTTGTCATGCACAAAATAGATGTCCTAACCAACTTGCCAAAACTATAGTTTGTTAACAAGACATTTGTGGAGTGGTTGAAAAATGAGTTTTAATGACTTCAACGTTAGTGTATGCAAATGTAATATCAGTTTTTTTTTAATCTAAATTTGCCACGATTTCAAAAACCTGTTTTTGCTTTGTCATTATGGGCTATTGTGTGTAGATTGATGAGGGGGAAAAAACCATTTGAATACATTTTAGAATAAGGCTGTAATGTAACAAAATGTGGAAAAAGTCAAGGTAGGTGTGTGTGATTAATATATATCAGTATATGTTGTATATATGTGTTTATGTATTATTTTATACAAAAAAAAACTTTTGAGTCAAAGTATCAATATAATATTGCAGTATTTAACTATATCAACCGCGCCCCCATCACTAGCTACTACTATTAACTGTACACATAGAACTTTGACCAACAACTATGAAGCATGTGATACTGAATGAGGCTAGGGACTCGTAACCTTGGTCCTTTCTTTAGAATGTGGAGCGGCATTCACCAGCAAGCTGGAAGGCATGTTCAAGGACATGGAGCTTTCCAAGGACATCATGGTGCAGTTCAAACAGGTACACATGCTTTTGTCCATCTCTGTTTTAGGACAACAGTATCAAAGACGTTACGCAGTCAGCTATCCATATGTAAAAAAATATATAATAATAATAATTATATCTTTGCCAGTTGTTGTTGTGGCAATATTTTCACAAAGAACTTTAGAATTATTAGCCTAGATTTGTCTCATTAGACACCATTGATTGGTTGGTTTGTTTCTCCCTTTTCCTATTACATAGTGTCAAAACCTCCCTGGTAACATTGAGCTGACGGTGAACATCCTCACCATGGGATACTGGCCCACCTACGTCCCAATGGAGGTCCATCTGCTCCCAGAGGTTAGTGTAAATATCAAACCCTTTAGGCTCTCTGTTATTTTATGGCCTGCTATGTAATACATTTGGTTTATGTCACACATGGTACCCTGTTACCTTTTTTTTAAAGTGCAGTACTTTTGACAAGGGAACTATATAGGGAATAAGGTGCAATTTGGGACAAAGCCATAGTCATTGTCTATGATTATTTTAACACTCCTTCTTGGCCAGATGGTGCGGCTGCAGGAGATTTTCAAGACGTTTTACCTCGGCAAGCACAGTGGCAGAAAGCTACAGTGGCAGTCGACATTAGGCCATTGTGTTTTAAAAGCTGAATTTAAAGAGGTACAGTAGCTAGTAATATTTATTAATCTAGTATGTTAGGCAGAAATTCATTGTGATAACTTTTCCTTTTCCACAAACAGGGCAAAAAGGAGCTTCAGGTATCCCTGTTTCAGACACTAGTGCTGCTCATGTTCAATGAAGGAGAGGAATTCACCTTAGAGGAGATCAAGCTAGCTACAGGAATAGGTCTGTATGATCACAATGTACTCAGTCATGACACAAATCCTAATGGATCAAATATAGCAGTCCTCTTGAGACATTTTCAGACATGTTGCTTAAACTGTATCAATTATTATCACTATCATCTTTTCTATTTGATTGAACCACAAGCTTTTGCCCAGTCTTTTTGGTTTGAGTTTGCGTTGACCTAAAGTGAGATGTGTGTGCAGAGGATGGCGAGCTGCGGCGTACCCTGCAGTCGTTGGCGTGTGGCAAGGCGCGCGTCATCCACAAAGTCCCCAAAAGCAAAGACGTGGAGGACGGAGACAAGTTCTCGTGTAACGATGACTTCAAACACAAACTCTTCAGGATCAAGATCAACCAGATCCAGATGAAAGAAACGGTACATTCTCTTTCTCAGCAGGGCTGTAGTCATTAGGAGGAAATATTTGTCATGTTTTTATTGGACAGTTAGTCCCTGCCTGTTCGTTTTAGTGCATAATGAATATGTCCCAATGCTATTTAGATGGGAATATCAGTCTCAGTTCGGTCTAGTTCTAGCACTAACCTTTCTGAACTATGCATTGCCCCTTAAGAGGCGGGTGTTCCCAAGTCTGCTACTCTCCACTATGTCATAATAATAATATATGCCATTTAGCAGACTCTTTTTTTCCTAAGCCACTTAGTCATGTACAGTTGAAGTCAGAAGTTTACATACACCTGAGCCAAATACATTTAATCCCAGTAAAAATTCCCTGTCTTAGGTCAGTTAGGATCACCACTTTATTTTAAGAATGTGAAATGCCAGAATAATAGTAGAGAGAATTATTTATTTTAGATGTTATTTCTTTCATCACATTCCCAGTGGGTCAGAAGTTTACATACACTTAATTAGTATTTGGTAGCATTGCCTTTAAAATTGTTTAACTTGGGTCAAAAGTTCAAGGAGCCTTCCACAAGCTTCCCACAATAAGTTGGGTGAATTTTGGCCTATTCCTCCAGACAGAGCTGATGTAACTGAGTCAGGTTTGTAGGCCTCCTTGCTTGCACACGCTTTTTCAGTTCTGCCCAGACATTTTCTATAGGATTGAGGTCAGGGCTTTGTGATGGCCACTCCAATACCTTGACTTTGTTGTCCTTAAGCCATTTTGCCACAACTTTGGAAGTATGCTTGGGGTCATTGTCCATTTGGAAGACCCATTTGTGACCAAGCTTTAACTTCCTGACTGATGTCTTGAAATGTTGCTTCAATAGTATCCACATAATTTTCCTCCCTCATGATGCCATCTATTTTGTGAAGTGCACCAGTCCCTCCTGCAGTAAAGCACCCCCACAACATGATGCTGCCACCCCCATGCTTCACAGTTGGGATGGTGTTCTTCGGCTTGCAAGCCTCCCCCTTTTTCCTCCAAACATAACGATGGTCATTATGGCCAAACAGTTCTATTTTTGTTTCATCAGACCAGAGGACATTTCTCCAAAAAGTACCATCTTTGTCCCCATGTGCAGTTGCAATCCGTAGTCTGGCTTTTTTTATGGCTGTTTTGGAGCAGTGGCTTCTTCGTGTTGAGCGGCCTTTCAGGTTATGTCGATATTGGCAGTGGTGGGCCGTCAGGGCCAGCAAGGCCTTCTCTGCTGGCCTAAACATCATCAGAATATAATTTTTTTTTTAAATATATTTTCCCACAAATATGTATTAAATTATTCCCCAGAGTAAGAGTTATACTCTTCATTTCATAGCTTTCCTCTTGGTTGCACTGCTTCCAGCCCCAGGTTGAGATTTGGAGGGCTGGTCTTTATGTTAGATCTTTTATCCAATCATATTCAGCCATCATGTGTTGCCAGGGGTCTAAAATCTGCCCTCAGGCCTTCAGAATCAACAGTGCGGGCGCTTGTAGCTTATAGTGAATGGAAATGAAAATTTAGTGTCAACCAATCAGCTTTAGAGTTGGCTATTGTACGCCTGCTGGCTGGCTCCAGTGTTACACAGGAGCCAGCTAGCAGGCGTAGTGCGTGCACGTCTTTTGATTGGATTACCAATATTGAGAGGCAGGTCCTATGGGCACGTCTATGCAGATCTAGGAAACTGAATTTGATAAACGAATTAATTTGCGTACTACTAAGCTGTTTTTTCAACCCACAATGGCGGAAGGAGGAGAAGATATCGATTTGGTCGAGGATATAATTATAACGCCATTCTCAAGACGAACTTTTCAAGAAAAGTTAGACATTGTAAGGAGAGGTCGCCCGACGCCGACCAACAGCGCTATCAATGGCTCACAGGCTCCGAGAAGCACTGCAAACTGTACTGCTGGGAATGCCTATTATTTGCAAGTGATCGATTTGGTGTTTGGAGCCACACTGGCTTTGCAAACTTGAGTTGTCTAACCAAGGCAGCAACGAGACACCAAAGTACGGCTGGGCACTTACAAGCAATGGTGCTTTTGAAAACTTTTGGGGACACCGGAGTGGATCTACAGCTCAACGAACAAACGCGCAGGGCAACGGAGCTGCACAATGAAAAGGTGAAGGGAAATATTGAAAAGACTCATTGATTGTGTCATGTTTTTGGGTAAACACTGTTTACCCAAAAATGTCAATTTGTCAATTTCAAGGTGACGCAACGCCTGGTTATACTGCGTTTCTGTCTAAATGTATAGTGTCTAGAGCCATGGCATCATAATGATGGTAATAAGAGGTGGATTAATTCGGGTGGGACTGTGTAGTACCTCACTGAAGGCCCAGGCCCCAGGCCCACGGCACGCCACTGGATATTGGACTCATTTTACTGTGGATATAGATACTTTTGTACCCGTTTCCTCCAGCATCTTCACAAGGTCCTTTGCTGTTCTGGGATTGATTTGCACTTTTCGCACCAAAGTACATTGATCTCTAGGAGATAGAACTTATCTCCTTCCTGAGCAGAATGACGGCTGCGTGGTCCCATGGTGTTTATACTTGCGTACTATTGTTTGTACAGATGAACGTGGTACCTTCAGGTGTTTGGAAATTGCTCCCAAGGATGAACCAGACTTGTGGAGGTCGACAATTTTGTTTCTGGGGTCTTGGCTGATTTTCTTTTGATTTTCCCATGATGTCAAGCAAAGAGGCACTGAGTTTGAAGGTAGGCCTTGAAATACATCCACAGGTACACCTCCAATTGACTCAAATTATGTCAATTAGCCTATCAGAAGCTTCTAAAGCCATGACATTATTTTCTGGAAGTTTCCAAGCTGTTTAAAGGCACAGTCAACTTAGTGTATGTAAACTTCTGACCCACTGGAATTGTGATACAGTGAAATAATCTGTCTGTAAACAATTGTTGGAAAAATTACTTGTGTCATGCACAAAGCAGATATCCTAACTGACTTGCCAAAACTATAGTTTGTTAACAAGAAATTTGTGGAGTGGTTGAAAAATTTGTTTTAATGACTCCAACCGAAGTGTATGTAAACTTCCGACTTCACCTATATACATTTTACTTATAAGTGGTCCCGGGAATTGAACCCACTATCCTGGCGTTGGCAGTGCCATGCCCTACTAACTGAGCTACTTCATCAATCTCACCCATTTGATTATATCTGTACTGTCTATCTGTAAAGAAAAGGAAAATGGGTGGGCGGGGGGTATTAGCCACTCATTCATTTGGTGGATTGTCCTTGGTAGGTGGAGGAGCAAGCCAGCACCACGGAACGAGTCTACCAGGACCGGCAGTATCAGATCGACGCCGCCATCGTCAGGATCATGAAGATGAGGAAGACTCTGAGCCATAACCTCTTGGTGTCGGAAGTGTACAACCAACTCAAGTTCCCTGTCAAGGTGAGTGAACGAAGAACAAACATGTGTGAAACACATGACCTTGTGTGCAAGAAGACTACTCACTCAGAGGGGAAGTTTTCCGAAAGCATTGTAGCGAACGTGGTACTTTATTTACACAGACTGACCTTCCAACATACATTTTGCAATTGTTACTCCGGTCTCTGTGCATAACCTGGTCTCAGAGCATTTTGTATTATTCTGTATGCAAATTTAACACTCCATTAAGTATTATATGTTACGTTTTGTATGGTATTTATTATTTGTGGATGTCCATCACCCATGATATGTTACGAATTACAATTCAAATTAAATGTAAAGAATTTGCGAAATCTACAATATGTTACGAATTTGCGAAACGTACAATATGTTACGAATTTGCAAAATGTACAATATGTTAAGAATTTGTAAAATGTAACGAATTTACAAATCGTATGATATGTTAAGAAATATATCTAAGTGGCTAAGGTTAGCTAGCTCACTAAATATATCTAGGTGGCTAAGGTTAGCTAGCTCACTAATGTTAGCTGGGTTAGGGTTAAGTTTAGGAGTTAGGTTTTTTACCTTTATTTAACTAGGCAAGTCAGTTAAGAACAAATTCTTATTTTCAATGACTGCCTAGGAACAGTGGGTTAACTGCCTTGTTCAGGGGCAGAACGACAGATTTTTACCTTGTCAGCTCGGGAATTCGATCTTGCAACCTTTCGGTTACTAGTCCAAAGCTCTAACCACTAGGCTACCTGCCGCCCAAGGGGCGAGTTAGGGGAAGGGTTAGTAAAAACAGAAACCCTACGTTAAAACCACTAACAGCAAGCAATCCAGATGTAGAAGCACTGTGGCTAGGAAAGACTTCCTAGAAAGGCAGGAACCTAGGAAGAAACCTAGAGCGGAACCAGGCTCTGAGGGGTGGTCAGTCCTCTTCTGGCTGTGCCGGGTAGAGATAGTTCATGGCCATTAAGGCCAGATTGTTCTTCAAGATGTTCATAGATGACCAGCAGGGTCATTCAGAGGTCGAGACAGCAGGTGTGGTAGAGGGAGAGAGAATCAAAAACACCAGGACAAGGTAGCACGTCTGGTGAGCAGGTCAGGGTTCCATAGCCGCAGGCAGAACAGTTGAAACTGGAGTAGCAGCACGACCAGGTGGACTGGGGACAGCCAGGAGTCATCAGGACAGGTAGTCCTGAGGCATGGTCCTAGGGCTCAGATCCTCAGAGATTAGAGGGGGCATACTTAAATTCATACAGGACACCAGATAAGACAGGAGAATTACACCAGATATAACAGACTGACCCTAGCCACCTGGGGACACTGTGGCCCCGTCCGACGATATCCCCGGAGACCCATCCACCCCAACCAACCTCCTTTTGTTTTTGCCTTAAGTAACCATTTGTCTTATGTTACCAAACAGAACATATCATACTAAATGGAGTGTCTCGGATATATGTACAGAATAATATGAAATGCTCTGAGACCAGTTTACTGTGTGACTTGGTGGCTGAGAGAAAGTGCCTTGTTAGCTACGAGGCTTTAGGAAAACTCATGTATGATCCAAGTACATTTCCAAGCACTTCAGAGTGGACTGTAATTTTGAGATTTTCTGTTTGCTGACACTCACTTTCTCAACAGCCTGCTGACCTAAAGAAGAGAATAGAGTCCCTCATTGACAGAGATTACATGGAGCGCGACAAGGAAAACCCCAACCAATACAACTATGTGGCTTAAAGAGAGTTAGACAGAGCGAGGGATGAAGAGAGGGAGATGGAGAGCAGGTGGTCCAGTCAGGCTGAAGGCTTCCCTGAGCACTCTGTCCCATGGATGCTCTTGCTCTTCTGCACACATGGATGTCAGCGTTACCCTCTTTAACCCAGCAACCGACAACTGAATGGATACTGCTCGGCGGGATTTTATCAGGGGCCTGTTTTCCTGTGGACTACATGCCCATTAAACAAGAATATCGTCCATTCTTTTCTCAGTGTCGCTCAGTGAGAATTGGACTAGCTACCTTGGACAAAAAAAGACAAACCAATATTGTTCAGTTTGTTCTTTTTTTACGGAGAGGGAAAAAAAGTATTTATTTTCAAACTTAGATCTTTGTCCATTGTCGTTTGTTTATGGCATTCTGTCCCTTGTTTTTTAAGTCACTACTTTATTTGATTTTAATTCACTCTGTACTGTCCCATACAAATGTTCAAACACCTAACATGGCTCTTATTAACATACTACACTTGGAAGAAGAGAGAAAAACAAAAGTAAAGCTTGTCTCCTCAATCAATGTTGTATGTGAGACCCATGGATAAACATTCACAGTAGGATATTATTTTTCCGTGGTTGATGTCAGTGTCAAATGTGCGCACCTGCAGCCAAGTCATACAATTCTCAGTAGCTATTAGTCGCAACCTACTCCTGTTAATTAACATCAACAACAGCAATCAATGGGACGATTGTTAAGAAGTAGCAAGGCAATATGAGGAATTGACAATATGTGCCAAAAATAGAGCACTTTTGTTATATGATTTGTTAATGCTGCTAAACAAACACTTTAACTTGTACATGTTATATGCATTTAGTTTTCCATTTTACTTTAGCCCTGACTGTTTCAATGTTTTCTTTTTTTATAGACATGACTTTACAAATGTATTAAAATTTTAGTTGCGAACTTCGACAGAGATTATATACTATTAAAAGCACAGCCACATCAGTCCCTGTTTCCCTTCATGTTCCCAAGTATGATATCTCTTAAGTTCCAAGCATTATGTTCCTTGTAAGTCCTCTCTGTAGGCCTTATGGAAGGCCTTGTGTTTGTGGATCGATGGAGTTGTTTGATATCTCAACAGATGAAACTGTTTATTGAGAAATCATGCTTGACTGGACTTTATGCCCTGTCTGAATAAATGTTTGTTTTATTGATTCAGATTAAAATAATTGTCAGTGTTTCTATTTTGTTTTTCCCCCCTTCATATCTGTTAATTTTCATAGACATCTCAACCCCCCCCCCCCCCCCCCCCCCCAATAGTAAGATAGTATTGGCATGTAGTATATAATATTGGGTTACCAACATATCAGCTGCACCTTTTTATTACAAGAAGTTATCCATATCAGAGTTTCTAAACCATCTTTGTCCATATTGTCATACAATGTAAATAGTAAAATGTGTTCCCTCAAAAAGAGGGAGGAAATAGTATCTTTTGATTGGTTGTTTGGGTGATGTGTGTCACAAAATAAACAGGAACATGATTCTACAAAATTCATATTTTGTCACTTATTCAGGGGGAGAAGTAGCAACTAAGTTTATTCAAAGCACATTTATTGTGGAGTTCCGATACGTGCTTATTATAGGAAGCTCTGCCCGCAAGTCATATGACTTTAATTTCCTGGTGCTTTTGCGGTAGATGCGCTCGAGCTGCACATTTGGAAGGTAGCCGAAATCGAACGCTGTTGTTTCTGGGTGAAGTGTTTTGGCTACCAAGTTATCATGTTTTGGTGCGCGTTTGTGATTTTGTTCCTGGCTCTTGGAAATGGTATGTTTAGACAATTGAAAGTAATATTGCTTTGTGTCACCGTTGGCTAATATTGGGGGTCGCAAAAGAGGAAACTTTCGGTGCTCCGTCACTTCAGGCCTATCCTCTACCAGATTGTTAGCTTGATAGCTATTTATTTTCTACGCCAGTAGATAGCAAACAAACGTTAACTATAACTTAGTTTAACGTTGGTTCCAAAAATAAATTGATATCCATAATCTCAGACTTGAAGTTATTGGAACTGTTGACCTGTCATGCTTATTTAGCTAGGTAACGCGCCTGCTGTTAGAAAATAACGAGTTGTTCCTCTGTCTTTGGCTATAACCCCATGTCATGTTTAGACATTGTATTCGGCTTTATATCGTCATTATTGTGTCTATCAAACCTCAACCTGTCAACAATCCACCCGTTTCATTCATCCAATTTATTTGGAACAACGTGTGACAATGACTTGGCTCAGAACACCTATCTAGCTAGTTATAATCTGCTAACGTCGTTAGTCACACTTTGTTGCATGACATTTTCGTAGCTATCAATAGCAACAGCAACCAGTTACTGTTGTAAATCCAGTTCAATCCAAAATCTTAGTTTAAAGGACATTAAGGATTCACACCTCGAAGGTTTTATCTTATTTAGCTAGCTAACGTTACCTAGCAAGCTTGTTGATCAGGAAGTTGTCTCATGACCTAGCTACAGATTTTACCCCAGATAAAGTGATATACTAAAGATTGGTGTCCATTACAAGAGAGCCCCATACAAACTAACCTGCTTTCCTGTAACGCCAAGTAATGGACACCAACAGTCGTTGGTTTTTAACATTCGCTCGCGTACAATCTGTAGCAACTCATGACCAAGCATCTCTTGATTGCCCTTTGCCAACAGTGTTGTTTAATTGTGAAACGGCTGCTAACTGCTGTGAAATCTTAAACCAGGGATCAACTAGATCCAGCCGGAGAAACATAACAATAAATACGTTTAGACTACAAATTGACTGGAAGAAAGCTAAACAGATCATATTTGACAAAAATATAATCATTTCAAACCTTGATTAAATTTGGGGACATTGCCCTGCTTAGGGTGCTGTCTTTCAGATGGGATGTTAAAATGGGTGTCCTGACTGTGGTCAATCAAAATCTCATAAAACTTATTGTAAGAGTAGGGGTGTTCACCCCCTCATGGGTAAAGTCCCAACCTGGCCACATTCCATCATGGCCACCTAATCATCCCCCTCATTCCTAATTGGCATATCACTCTTCATGTCCCCACCTGATGCCGGAGTAGATGGCTGCTGTTTTACGGGTTCCTAACCAATTGTGCTATTGTGTTTTTCTTGTGCGTTATTTGTAACTTATATTGTACATAATGTTTCTGCCACCGTCTCTTATGACCGAAAAGAGCTTCTGGATATCAGGACAGCGATTACTCACCTCGTACTGGACGAATACTTTTTCTTAGAGTCAGCTGCGAAAGATTTACTTCAGACACTGGACAAGGCCCAAATCCCAATCATTTGCATGAAGAAGAGCCAAGATATCGGGAACATAGTCTGCCTCTACCATCAGTCCTATTAGCCAACGTGAAATCATTGGATAACAAACTGGATGAGCTCCGATCAAGACTATCCTACCAACGAGACATTAAAAACTGTCAAATATTGTGTTTCACCGAGTCGTAGCTGAACGAAGACATGGATAACTTACAGCTGGCTGGGTTTTTCATGTATCGGCAAGATGGAACAGCTGCCTCCGGTAAGACGAGGTTGTCAGTCTTGTGTCTATTTGTCAATAACATCTGGTGCACGATATCTAATATTAAGAAAGTATCAAGGTTTTTCTCGCCTGAGGTAGAGTATCTCATAAGCTGTAGACCACACAATTTACCAAGAGTTTTCATCTATATTTTTTGTAGCTGTCTTATTTACCACCACAAGACCGCACTCAACAAGCTGTATAAGGCCATAAGCAAACAGGAAAATGCTCATCCAGAGGTGGCGCTCTTAGTGGCTGGGGACTTTAATGCAGGGAAACTTACTTACCTAATTTCTACCAGCATGTTACATGTGCAACCAGACGGAAATACAACTCTAGACCACCTTTACTCCACACACGGAGACTCTTACGAAGCTCTCCGTTGCCCACCATATGTCAAATCTGACTATAACTTTATCCTCCTGATTCAAACTTACAAGCAAAAACTAAAGCAGGAAGCACCAGTGACTCGCTCAATACAGTAGTAGATTGGATGATACAGATGCTAAGATACAGGACTGTTTTTCTAGCACAGACAGGAATATGTTCCAGGATGCATCAGATGGCATCGAGGAGTACACCACATGAGTCACTGGCTTCATCAATAAGTGCATCAACGACGTCGTCCCCACAGTGACCGTACGTACATACCCCAACCAGAAGCTATGGATTACAGGCAACATCCGCACTGAGCTAATGGCTAGATTTGCCGCTTTCAAGGAGCGGGAAGCTTATAAGAAATCCCGCTATGCCCTCCAACGAACCATCAAACAGGTAAAGCTTCAATACAGGACTAAGATTGAATCCTACAACACCAGCTCTGATGCTCGTTGGATGTGGCAGGGCTTGCAAACTATTACGGACTACAAAGGAAAGCACAGCCGCGAGCTGCCCAATGACACGAGCCTACCAGATGAGCTAAATGACTTCTATGCGCGCATCGAGGCAAGCAACACTGAAAGCATGCATGAGAGCACCAGCTGTTCCGGACAACTGTGAGATCACGCTCTCCGTAGCTGATGTAAGACCTTTTTAAACAGGTCAACATTCACAAGGCCACAGGGACAGACGGATTACCAGGATGTGTACTGGCAAGTGTCTTCACTAACATTTTCAACCTGTCCCTGACTTCATGCCACATAAGCTAGGGAAAGTGCACATACACTGTACAGCGAAACAGGCTACAGTAACGTAACCATAATACATCCACGTAACCCAGTAGCCTGTGTGACACAGCACAGGCAATGACAAAGATCATTAGCGCCATTAGTACTAGCATTACAATTATTACAATAATATACAGCTCTGGAAAAAATTAAGAGACCACTCAATTTTTTCCAGAGCTGTATTAATGTAGCCTACTGATACACTAATGATAGTGAGTCTGATAATAGTATTTTCTTTGCGAAGGTGGAGAAGGAAGCAGCAGCAGCACTAGAGCTTCAGCGTCAGTTCGGAGTCAGACTCAGAGCAGGAACCTTCAGGTACAACTTTAGAGCACAAACCTAAACATGTAGGCTATGATTTTAGATGAATATGTTCTTTATTTATGAGATTATCAGTAAGACTGTAATCGGGGGGCATACAATCGATGACTGCACAAGTAATACAAGTTTAAGTTGAGGTTATTTACAATGTTAATCTCATTCTGCAGAGCAATCAGATGTGCAGAGAGAGAGGTTCAGAGCCCAGTACAGGGAAAATAGAAAGAGACAGCGAAAGCACTGAAAATCCCTTTGATTATTTTGCCCGTCCTCAGTCCAAGGATTTTGACTTATTTTTTTTCAGTACCACCCAAAACAAACCCCTCAGTCATTCTCAATGTATTCCACTCCAAAGATGACACAAACAGAAAATGGCTGACATACAATGAAGTAACTCACTCCTTGTACTGCTCAGTATGCCTTTCATTCGCAAAACCTTCAGCCAGGGATAGTGCATTTGTCAAAGGAGGCATGCAGGCCTGGAAACATGCCCATCAGAGAGTACAGGAACATGAGAAGCAAGACCCATAGAGAAAGTGCAGAAGCCTTTTTCCTCAGAGCCAGCAAAGCAGGCATCCGTACCCTTCTGAGTGATAAGCAAATGTCAGTTCAACTAGATCAGGTCAGAAAGAGGAGGCAGGTCATGGAACATGTGATTGAGGTAGTTAAAGTTATTGGTAAATGTGGGCTTAGAGATGGAGGACACAGACACGAAGCTGCATATAACTTGGAAAACATGGCCGTCAATCATGGCAAGTTTCTTGAGCTTATATTGTTGCTAAGGAAATATGATCTCTTCCTACAAGAGCATGTTAGTGATTGCATTGAGAAGAGCAAGAAGCAGATGGAAAGTAAAGGAAGAGGGTCCTTGGTAACTATGATGTCCAAAACAACAGCAAATAAAGTAATTGAAGTCAGAATGTTGAATCAGTAGACAATTGCTGTTGAAGTGAGAAAGGCAGGGATGATCTCAGTAAAAATGGACACAACACAGGATTTAACATCCAAAGACCAGTGTGCAGTAGTTCTGTGATATGTCCCTGATATTGTCCACGAGAGACTCATTGCGGTCATTGACCGTGAGTCATCGACTGGACAGTACTTTGTGGACCTTGTGAAAAAGACCCTTGAGAGATGGACAAAGATATCAAACAGTGTGTTGGTAATGCAACAAACGGAGCAGCTAATATGCTAGGACAATACAGGGTCTTCTCTGCATTGCTAACAGGAGAGTCTCCTAACCAAGTACACATATGGTGTCCTCAACCTTGTGCTAACTAACACCACTGGGGTTGTGGCAAGTGAATCCCTTTTCTCACTACTGAATGACATTGTTCGTTCAAGATTCCTACAAGCGCATGAAGCTATGGGAAGAAACCAGTGAGGACAGGAGACACAGACTGCTTGATGCAATTGGTGAAACACACTGGTGGGCCAAAGTTGAGGCCTTGAGGAAAGTATTTGGAAGCTTTGCAAAGCCTGACCATGCACTTCACACGGATGTGGTCATCACGATGGAAAGAATTGTAAATGATGCCACCATAAAACCTGCCATCCGATGCAAGGCCCAAGGGTACAAGGATGCTCTCCTAAAGTATGAAACCATACTTATAGTTTAGGTTTTTCTCAGGATTTTTGAGAAAAATACTTGCAAACAAGTGGCATCGATATCGTAACAGCACAGCACTTGGTGACGGGAATGGAGGATAACCTGAGAAAGTGTGCCTGAGACTTTGTGGGTGTGAAGAGGGCAGCAGACAACTTTGTTGGGTGGGCCAATGGCATTCTGGAGGAGCAGCAGGACTGTGATGCTGAAGCTCAGACTGCTCTCCCAGAGAAGAAAACAAAAAAATGAAGAGAACCAGGTGAGTTGGCAGAAGATGAGCCCATTGCTAATGCTGACATGGATTACAAAATCAAGATCCACAATGTGGTACTGGACACTTGTTGAAAGTATTCACCGCCATTATGCAGCAAACAGTGCTGTGTGCAGATGTCTCCTGCATGAATCCGAAGCATTTTTTTGAGATCAGAGAAAAGGGCCTTCCAAAGACAGCCATGAAGGAGCTCAGCAAATGCTTACTGGAATTTGATGAACATGCCGCTGTTGAGGCATTGCAGGCTGAACTGATCAGCCTTGCTCAACAGTGGGAAAGACTGAAACAGTCAGCATTGGAGGAGTACAACACCAGGGCTGCCGCCGCCAGTGATGAATCATGGGAAGGCTTTGAGGATCCTGATGAAAGTGTGGAGTTGGTGAGCAGAAGTTGTTCCACGTGTAAAAACTGCCCGATGTGCTGCAATCTTCTGTCTCAGTACAATCTGCTCAAGGATGTGTATCACATCATTGGTTTGAGCTACAAGTTCCTCCTCACCCTATCCATCACTCAGGTGGCTTGTGAGAGGACCTTCTCCACCCTAAAATTCATAAAGAACCGCCTAAGAACCTCCCTCACTCAAGAGAACCTAGACACGTTCCTTTTGATGGCAACAGAGAAGGAGATTCTTATGGGACTTGACAAAGATGACGACATTGACAAGATGGCAGTGAGTTACTGTGCCACCTACTGGTTTACTAGTGGTAATTACTCTGAAGTAGCTATGCTATAACTCTTAACAGGCTGACATGGGTAAAAGACAATTTGCTGTGAGTTAAAGCTTTTGTACAGAGGCATGTTTTTTGGACTTTCGTATTATACTTGCAGTTAAGTAGCCAATGTTCAATTTAATTGACTCAGTGTATAGATGTGTTTATTTTTGTGCTGTTTGCTTTATGGGCACCAATGAGTGAACATTGTAATCAAAAAATTTTTTGAAGACTGCTTTTTTGACTTTTGTATTATACTTACTTACATTGTTGTAGCTTATGTTCAGTGAAGTTTTTTGATATGCTTGAATATAGAGATCATTTGAGCTAACTCTGTATATCTCATTCTCTTTTTAAAAAGTGTAGGCTAATTGTTTTGTGTGTCTAGCCTTGTACATTTGTATGTGCTATGATTGGTGTATTCCTAGTGAGATTGATGGTGGACCCATAACCATAGCATACCTTAAACTCAGTGTTCAGATAGGCTACTTGTTGGTCAGTCCCAAATGTTTGTATTTTGTAATGTGGATAACTTTCTTCCCCAATGAACATAGTGGCCAAATGTATAACTAGTTTGGTACCCGTTACTTTAACAAATAGGGTTAGCCTACAAAATTAGCCGTCTGGTGGTTTGCGTGAACAGGGTGGCCTGGGATGGAGTCAAATTCCTGGCCTGAATTATTGTTTCAGTCCGCCCCTGCAGACCACCATAGTCTCTGTGTCCAAGAACACCAAGGTAACCTGCCTAAATGACTACCGACCCGTAGCACTCACGTTTGTAGCCATGAAGTGCTTTGAAAGGCCGGTCATGGCTCACATCAACACCATCATCCCAGAAACCCTAGACCCACTCCAATTTGCATAGCGCCCCAACAGATCCACAGATGACGCAATCTCTATTGCACGCCACACTGCCCTTTCCCACCCGAACCAAAGGAACACTTACGTGAGAATTCTATTCATTGACTACATCTCAGCGTTCAACACCATAGTGCCCTCAAAGCTCATCACTAAGCTAAGGACCCTGGGACTAAACACCTCCCTCTGCAACTGGATCCTGGATTTCCTGACTGGCTGCCCCCAGGTGGTAAGGGTAGGTAACAACACCTGCCACACTGATCCTCAACACGGGCCCCTCAGGGGTGCGTGCTCAGTCCCCTCCTGTACTCCCTGTTCACTGCACGGCCAGGCACGACTCAACACCATCATTAAGTTTGCTGATGACACAACCAGTGGTAGGCCTGATCACTAACAACGATGACACAGCCTATCAGGAGGAGGTCAGAGACCTGCAGTGTGGTGCCTAGGATAACAACCTCTCCCTCAATGTGATCAAGACAAAGGAGATATGATCGTGGACTACAGGACACCCACATTCTCATCAAAGGGGTTGTTTTGGAGCAGGTTGAGAGCTTCAAGTTCATTGGTGTCCACACCACCAACTAACTATCATGGTCCAAACACACCAAGACAGTTGTGTAGAGGGCACGACAACACCTATTCCCCTTCAGGAGACTGAAAAGATTTGGCATGGGTCCTCACATTCTCGAAGTTCTACAGCTGCACCATCGAGAGCATCCTGACTGGTTGCATCACTGCCTGGTATGGCAACTGCTCGGCCTCCGACTGCAAGGCACTACAGAGGGTAGTGCGTACGGCCCAGTACATTACTGTGGCCAAGCTTCCTGCCATCCAAGGACTCTATACCAGGCGGTGTCAGAGGAAAGCCCTAAAAATTGTCAGACTCCAACCACCCTAGTCATAGACTGTTCTCTCTGCTACCGCACGGCAAGCGGTACCAGAGCGCCATGTCTAGGTCCCAAAGGCTTCTTAACAGCTTCTACCCCCAAGACATAACTCCTGAACAGCTATTCAAATGGCTACCCAGACTATTTTCATTGACCCTCACCTCCATTTTTACGCTGCTGCTACTATCTGTTTATTATCTATGCATAGTCACTTTACCTACATGTACATAATACCTCAACTAACCTGTGCCCCCGCACATTGACTCTGTACCGGTACCCCCTGTATATAGCCTCATTACTTTATTGTTGCACTTTAATTATTTATTTTATGTATTTTTTACCTGCATTTTATTTGAGTAAATACTTCCTTAACACTTATTTTTCTTACAAGCCGTTAACCAACAATGCAGTAAAGTAAGCATTTCACTGTAAGGTCTACACCGGTTGTATTCGGCGCATGTGACAAATACAATTTGTTTTGAAAGCTGATGTGTGGTGAGCGTTCTGGCACAAAAATGGTCACTGTGCATCACTGAGGTGGGTGCTACACATTGATAGTGGATAAGGTGAGTTTCCCCCTACTATGTAAAGTGCTTTGAGTACCCCAGTTGGTGGAAAAGCACTATATAAATCCAATTAATTATTATTTGTATTATGATCACGACTCTCTTTTATACTTGGTAACAGATTTCAAAAATTAAAATCACTTGGAGTGGATTTCCGGGTGTTAATGTCCAACAATAAAAAAATAAAAAAAAATGTATATAAAAAATGATATTTATTTTTTGCTCATATTTTGGGGGAGGCCAAATAAAACCAGTTGGGGAACCGTGTCTTAAACCCTCCCAGTTAGATAAGTGATTGCTGTAGCAGCTGCTGTCTGTAAACCAATCCCCTTGTTATGATTGATAGAAGGAATGTGCACGTTGAGCCCATGGATATCTTGCCAGGATTCACTTTTAATATTCAATACAGTCAGAATCCTAGTTTTGTTTTCAGTAGTAAATCTCTGATCGCCCCCCCATATGCATAAACTTTATATTTCCATTAGAATGTTTTCATTTGGCCTGAGAAATGGCCCCAGAGTCCTCTGTTGCAAGCTAGGGCCTCTGATATCAGGTCACTCGGGGTGACGTGGTCCCTGTCACTCCAGGTCAAGCCTAACCGTGACCTACCAGTTAGTCCCATGTGAGAGTAATCCGCTGATGAACGGTTTAATCAACAGTTTAAAAAGGAAGGTTAGGAAATCGTTAGCCTATGGCGTGTTCCCAACTCTCTGACTTTTACAGTGATTTGAGGCCATTAGGCTACTTATTTAAGGGAAGTAGAAAATACCCAAAATGCATGTTAGACTAGCCTACCAATGCTGGTAAGATGTGTGTTTACCTTGAATTTATTGAAAAGGGGTTTATTTACAAGTCTGCCTCGTGTTTTTTTGTGTCTTCTCATTATGAAATGCAAGAGTGTTTATTTCTATTGCAGAACTCCACCTGTCACATTCGACTGAGGTGTCAGTCAACAACACAGAGAATAAATTATGCCTCTACGCCAATTTGATGGTCAACTTCTCCGTCACCTATGAAGTTGGTGTAAATAAGGTGCGTAATCTGTATATTTACTCCTATTTAAATGGTTTTAATTTGCAGGCTAGTACATCTAAGCCTTTAGAGAACTCATAAAACATTCCAGGTATCGCACTGCTATATTAAAGTGTTGAGTCAAGCTTCGTACTGTGAGAAATAATGTTCTTAATTCAGTCACGGAGAGGACAATACTCCCATCCGATATTAGCAGAGAGGAGCGGGTGAACTTGACTCAAAATGTCTCCCTCCAGCAGGTAGCGTTTTTTTCGTTGTTTCGCCCAGGAGTCGTTTTATGGAAGTCAATAAGTGTCAAATTTGGTCCCCAAAAAATGATGGCTTATTTGCTAAGTGAGGTTTATATGATTGAATATAAGTTGTTGTTGATGTCACCTGCCTGTATTCAAGGGAGAGGGATGCTATGCTACTAACCTCATACCATGAATATGCATAGCCATCGAAAGACGACTCTGATATGTTTTTTTTCTCAGTCATCACTTGTCCTACTTATATCAATACACTTGTAACAACTTAAGCATTACTTGCAGCCACGTGAGTGCTAGTTGGCTACCGAACAGAACATTAAGCGAGCCAAGAACAGCCACACAAATAAACGGACTACATGAATATCGACTCTGGGTATAGGGTTGTAGCCCAACTGCAGAGAAATGTCTTCTGTTCATCCATTTTCTGTTTAGTTTTTTCCCCCCTGTTGACTAAATAGTTGTGAGCCAAAATATTGATACCCTTGTACTTTTTTCAAGTAATGAACCATTTCTTCCTGAAAAGTCTTGAAATTAATAAATATTTTGGTATCCACATATACATGTATTTGGTTTGCAGTTGAACAAAACAAAAAAATCGGAATAATTTACTAAATGTTAGCTTATTCCACAAAGAAATCCTAAAATGGCCCGGGCAATATTATTGGCACTTTCTAGAAGTAGTTTAAAATAATTAATTTCAAGCAGGTGATTCTCCTTTACTTTGGAATTGAACTTGCCTGTGGTGAGTTGCAGGTGTCTGCTATATAAAAAAATACTCATTCAACCAGTTTGAATAGAGAAAAGGACTCATTCTCCTATTTCGTGTCACTGTGTGTACCGCAATGAGCATAGAGAAAAGAAAAAACCTGAAAATTATCTGAGGTCAGATACAAGATTGTAGCCAAGCATGTACAATCTCCAGAGACCTTGATGTTCATGTTTCCACCGTATGTAATGTTAACAAGAAGTTTAAGGCCCATGCCACTGTAGCCAACCTCCCTGGACTTGGCCACTAAGGGGGCCCTTAAGAGATTTATATGGTAGTAGACCCAAGAGGACACCACTGCTGAGAGAAAGACCTACAGTGCCAAATAAAGTATTCATCCCCCTTGGCGTTTTTCCTATTTTGTTGCATTACAACCTGTAATTTTAAATTGATTTTTATTTGGATTTCATGTAATGGACATAAACAAAATGGTCCCAATTGGTGAAGTGAAATGAAAAAAATTACGGACAACTGCTGCGTGCATATGTATTCACCCCCTTTGCTACGAAGCCCCTAAATAAGATCTGGTACAACCAATTACCATCAGAAGTCACATAATTAGTTAGATTGCACACAGGTGGACTTTATTTATGTGTCACATGATCTCAGTATATATACAGTTGAAGTCGGAAGTTTACATACACTTAGGTTGGAGTCAATTAAACTCTTTTCAGCCACTCCACAAATTTCTTGTTAACAAACTATAGTTTTGGCAAGTCGGTTAGGATATCTGCTTTGTGCATGACAAGTAATTCTTCCAACAGTTGATTACAGACAGATTTTTTCACTTATAATTCACTGTATCACGATTCCAGTGGGTCAGAAGTGTACATACACTAAGTTGACTGTGCCTTTAAACAGTTTGGAGACCAAAGATAACCCTGAAGGAGCTGCAAAGCGCCACAGCGGACATTGGAGTATCTGTCCATAGGACCACCATAAGCCGTAAACGCCACAGAGCTGGGATTTACAGAAGTGGCCAGAAAAAGCCATTGCTTAAAAAAATAAATAAGCAAACATATTTGGTGTTCACCAAATGGCATGAGGGAGACTCCCCAACCATATGGAAGAAAGTGCTCTGGTCAGATGAGACTAAAATGTAGCTTTTTGGCCATCGAGGAAAAAGCTTTGTCTGGCGCAAACCCAACACCGCTCATTACCCCGAACACCATCTGCATCATGCTGTGGGGATGTTTTTCATCGGCAGGGACTGGGAAACTGGTCGGAATTGAAGGAATGATGGATGGCGCTAAATACAGGGAAATTCTTGAGGGAAACCTGTTTCAGTCTTCCAGAGATTTGATACCGGGACGGAGGTTCACCTTCCAGCAGGACAATGACCCTAAGGATACTGCTAAAGCAACACTCGAGTGGTTTAAGGGAAAACATTTAAATGTCTTGGAATGGCCTAGTCAAAGCCCAGACCTCAATCCAATTGAGAATCTGTGGAATGACTTAAAGATTGCTGTACACCAGCGGAACCCATCCAACTTGAAGGAGCTGGAGCAGTTTTGTCTTGAAGAATGGGCAAAAATCCCAGTGGCTGGATGTGCCAAGTTTATAGAGACAAGAAAACAATAATTTGCATCTTCAAAGTGGTAGGTATGTTGTGTAAATCCAATGATAGAACCCCCAAAAATCTATTTTAATTCCAGGTTGTAAAACAACAAATTAGAAAAAATTCCAAGGGGGGTGAATACTTACGCAAGCCACTGCCTGACTGCAATTTGCTAAAACACACCTGAACATGCCAAAATCTGTCTGGGAGAATGAGATGAGACCAACTTAGAGCTTTTTGGTTAAACACACCATCTCTGTTTACAGAAAACAAAATTCAGCCTTCAAAGAAAAGAACACCTTCCCTACAGTCAAACATGGAGGAGGTTCAGTGATGTTTTGTGGTTGCTTTGCTGCCTCTGGCACTGGGTGTCTTGAACGTGTGCATGGCATCATGAAATCAGGACAATACCAAGGCCTTTTGGAGCGCAATGTCGGACCCGGTGTCAGAAAGCTGGGTCTCCATCAAATATCATGGTTCTTCCAGCAGGACAATGACCCCAAGCACCCAGGAATGGTTCAAGACAAAACGCTGGACTGTTCTGAAGTGGCCAGCAATGAGTCCAGATCTAAATCCCATTAAACTTGTGGAGAGATCTGAAAACAGCAGTTGGTAGAAGGCACCCTTCAAATCTGTGAGAACTGGAACCGTTTACACGAGGAGTGGGCCAAACTTCCAGTACAGAGATTCAGGAAGCTCATCGATGGCTATAGGAAGCGCTTGATTGCGGTTATTTTGACCAAAGGCTGTGCTACCAAATATTAAGTATAGGGTGTGGATCATTTTGTCAATGCCATTTCTGTTTATTTTAAATGGATATATTAAGTTCTGAATAAAAAATAAAGGTTCTGTAATAACAGTGAAATAATAAAGAATTGTGGAGTCCAAATACTTTGGTCAATTTCAACGTATTTTGGTGGAAAATTGTGAGTTACTTGAAAAAAGTGCAAGGGTGCCATTATTTTGGGCCACAACTATATCCTGTAATTGTCATGGCTTGTCTATTTCACCAGGGTTCATCAGTTATAGCCCTTATATTAAAAAAATGTTGTTTTTTTTCTTTTCTTTAATAACTCCCATCTCAGTCGGATGATTTATAGGCCTAGATATTTCCCAGGATATAAAATATATTATTTTGTTCCTTTTTTCCTCCTAATCCATCATAAGAACGGACACACTGTTAAGTTATGTCAACAGTACTATTTTCTCATGACCTAAGCATCTGAAATAGCCCTGTTCCTGAGAAAGTACTTGACAGGAATGGGATTCCCCTCTTGTCACTTTCTTAATGACTGTCCAATATTTTCGTCCCCTTTCAGAGCGAAACGGTTCTTTTTGTACTGCCTGAAAATGTGACAACAGAAGGGAGCACCTGCAATAACACAACATCAACATTGAAACTCGGTTTTGGAGACGGGCACAGCTGGGTGGTTGAATTCACTAAGGACAACAAAACGTACCAAGTAGATTCCATTGTTTTCACCTACAACCTCAATGACTCAAGCATCTTCACCAACTCTACATCAAACGGTAACTAGTGACTACACAGCCTTGTCATGATACTGTTCATTCATGATATACCAATTCGGTACTGTAGTTGATATGACGCATACAGATATTTGACTGAATCTCTCTTGGGTTTAGAAACCAAGTCTGTGACAGCAAAGCCAAGGATCACCAACGTGGGTGTGGATACCTACTACTCCTGCAAGAGCGAAAATGTCCAGAGAGTAGAGTCTGTCACTCAGACACTGTATGATGTTACTTTACAGGCGTTTGTGACAAACGGCAGCAAAAGTGACACCGGTAGGTTGTACGAGAACAAGCATCAGGCCATTGTAGGATCAACTGTGACAAAATTATCTGATTTATTGTGCATTATGTCAAACACTATTACTGTGTCTGTTCTCCAGGGTTGAAGTCAATTCCATTTCAATACAATCAAATCAAGAAGTGAACTGAACATCAGTTTACTTACTGAATTGAAATGGAATTGATCCCAACCCTGTTGGTTCTCTGAAAAGTCTCTCTATTCTTCCTACACAGACACTGTATGCGCTGCTGACCTAACTTCCACCACTGTGGCGCCCACCACGACCGTTACCACCACAGCTGCCCCCACTTCTACCCCTACACTGCCCACACCCACCACTGGAAATTACAGCATCGCACCCGACTTCAACAGTACAGCCTGCTTAATGGCCACCTTCGGCCTGCGGATCGGCTTCAAGCAAGGAGACGTATGTATACACATAGTATAGCCATTTTAAAATTGGCCCTTTTGATGTTTTCTCATCTTATCATGCAATTGCCTGTTCAGTAGAAAGGGTTCAGACATGTTTGTCACAGAGAACTTGACTTGTCTATGAAGATAGGTAGTTGTTACTAGTATGTTAATGTTCTTGTTGTTTATCAACCTGCGTTTTCAGTTGAATGTGTTGTACAACTGACTAGGTATCCCCCTCTCCCTTTCCCCTTTATTAGAAAGTGGAGACCATCAACCTGGTGCCCAGTGCGACTAACGTGAGCGGGGCTTGTGGGGTTAACAGCAGCAACCTCATACTGACATCGGACACAATCACCATCATGTTCACTTTCAGCAACGTAAGTCGACGAGGCCAAATATCTGAAACCTAGGCCGTTATTATCCTGGTTGTCTGCATTTAGCTTGTAGACAGCTGGACTAAGGCGGTAGGATGCAGCGTAAGGTCTGTTTGTCTCCTGTTCAAGGTGTTTCCTTGCTCGTTACAGGACAGCAAGAAGTTCCACCTGCACGCTCTGAACGTCACAGTGAAACCAGCCACTGGTAGGCAACCTAGCACTACAAACCCTTTCAGAAAGCACTAGCGTAGAAAACCAAGTCCCTTTGTGGAAGTTAGTATAGGATCAACTTTATTGTCCCCCAGGTGAAAGTTGTCTTGGACACAGTGCGGCTTTATAATAAATAAACACTATACATTACATACATACACAATATATACAATGCATATTAAAACCTCTACTCTCTTTGCTCACTCTGTGTGTTACGTCCAGGGGCGGATGTCTTTGCAGACAATACCAACATGTCCATTTGGGCGGCGGCGGTAGGCAGCTCCTACATGTGCAACAAGGAGCAGACATTAACTGTCACCCAAACGCTCACTCTCTACACGTTCATGCTTCGCGTCCAGCCCTTTGGGGTTGAAAAAGGGGAATTTGCTGCAGGTAGGTGACTCTGAGATGGTGAATTGTTATCAATACCTTTGTGTTGTGTTAGCCATATGCTACAGCTTACTAGGGTTACTAGAGCCAAATGCAGCAAATATGCTTGAAACTGAGACAGGCCATAATGACCACTATTGGTATCAGTAGAATAGGTCAACTGTCCAGTTTGGTGAGAAACAGCTAAGTATTTAGAGCAGCAGGTAGCCTAGCGGTTAATAGCGTTGCGCCGGTAACCGAAAGGTTCCCTGGTTCGAATCCCCGAACCAACTAAGTAAACAAAATCTGTGCCCTTGAGTAAGGCACTTAACCCTAATTGCTCCTTTAAGTTGCTCTGGATAATAGCATCTGCTAAATAACTAAAATGTTCATATGTATTTTATACTATACCATGTTTCTGCCCCTGCTTAAACTGATTAACAACCAAATGATCATGAGAAGATGAGATGTTCCGAGTCGTGCTCATTGATTCTCTCTCTCGTCTGCAGCCCATGAATGTTCACTGGATGACACCAGCATCTTAATCCCAGTCATTGTTGGTGCCGCCCTGGCCTGCTTGATTCTCATTGTAGTGATTGCTTACGTGATTGGTAGAAGGAAGACCTATGTGGGATATCAAACCCTCTAAAAATCCATCTGTGATCATGAATCCAGAACAGTTTGATCCTTATGTGTCAGGGGGGGTCCCAAAGCCTGATCCTGGATTGGCTGTGTAATCTTTCCATTAGTGACTGACTCACAAAACTGGAATAGTCAGACTATAGTCTCTTTACTTCAGCCACTCTTAAGAGCTGCTTTTAGACTTGAGATTAGGCTAGCTTCGCTTAGGTTTAGACTTGAGTAGCTTTGTTCAGGTAAATCTGAATACTCAAAACGCTCTCCAGGACCAGGTTGGACCACCCATGTTCTTTGTGTAATTTCCCTTTTTGTTTGATTTGCTTTGTATTTTTTCCGCCTTCTCCCCTTTTTTTTGGAAAGGAGCAGTGCAGGATTCTCTGTGTTTACCAGTACAGTATAGAAGGCCTTATTTATTGCAGAATCTCTGAAAGTGATTGTTTCTTATGACACTCCATTTCCTTGCATCACTTTCCAGATGATTCTTGTTCAGTGTAGGCTCTCTTTTGATCAAGTAGCACATTTTATAGAAACTCCGGTCAGAGTACTTGTGCTACTGTTTGCACATTTTCACGAGGAGTTATGACAATTGGGTGCTGTGCCCTTGTCACTGTGAATCATGCTCCCGCCCCCTCTCCCTCACCTTTTTTTGTTTCATATGTTCTTATTTAATGTCTGTGTACATTTTTGTTCAACCTTTCTTTTGTGGTTTCATTCATCCTCACAATTCATTGTAGCAGCGCAACATTTTGACAACTTGAACATTTTAGAATTTGCCTTGCAGCTCAATGAGACAACATTGAGTAGCTTTGTTGATTTGTCTCAGGAACTCCTTACTAACTAACCAGGATAAAGGTCTGCTGCTTCGCTCTCCTCTCCCCTTACTGATAATCTACTAGTCACAGTAGTTTGAATCTGGAAAGGGAAGACTTTACGACTGAAATCTGTGTGGCCACATTAAAAAACAGTAGTATTATTGGCATATAGTGCCTTCTCCAAGTTGACGTTACCAAACAAGGGATCTGTCCCTATATGTTCACACACGGCTCTAGTTGACATAATGTTTGCCACTAATGTCTGTTTGTCTCAGAATTATGTGTTAACTCTTTGACTGACTGGCTAATTTTGTGAGGTGTGAAATCTACCTTGAAGTGTTAATTTAACTCTGAAAAGTCCATGAGGATGTAAAAGATGAACCTGAAAGGAGAAATGAAACCAAACCCCCTCTCCCGTCATGACATGTTGGCATTAGGTTTCAAAAAGGGATAGCTGTAGTTGACTTATTTGCTGCCATTCAAATGTGTTCTTCACAGATGGTGATTATTTTGTACATATGCATTAAATCGTTCAGTAAGTTTGACGTAAGTTCAAAATGCGTGCTGCAATATTACACCTGTGTATAGTATAGCCATTGCTGCAGTGTTGCTCCGGAAAGCTGCCAGTTAGTATGGGGAACTTGTAAACAGAGCTGGGGTCAATTCCATTTTACAATCAAGTCAATTTCAGTAAATTGATTTCTAATTCCAATTGTCCTCTCTGCTCTTCAGTGAGAAACATTTGAATGTGAATGTTTGTTTACTTTCTGAATTGACTGAAATTAAATGGAATTAACCCCAACCCTGCCCAGTTAACCCCTTGTAAGTTGTACCTATCGACAGAGAGTGGTAGTAAAGGTCATTGTCCACAGGATGTGTATATTTTTGTACTGTTAGGATGGGATACAATGGGTATTATGTTGTAGTGCGGTGGTCAGCATGAGACATGAATACATTTGATTGCCGCCTTTAATTGCTGTTGATTCAACCAATTTTTCTTCAGATTATGTGAATGATTCATTTATTCCTTATCAAATATTATTTTGGATTCTTGCTTTACAGTCTGGTGTGATGTGTCTTGGAAAATTGACTGCTTTTCTACAAATCCTGTTTGTTACTATGATTCTAAAATTGGCTTCTCAGACCCTGTATAAAATCAATTCTAAAATACCCTTTGGAATCTTAACATTTACTACTCCCAATTTTCATTTACTTGACATGATAATGAATGTTATGATTGTGACAAATGTGTGCCTTACTCAATGAAGCTTGTCCATTTGAGATTCATTCAGGTTTGATATCTTTACATTTAATGGATTCTCCACTAGTCTAAATGTCTCCTATTTTATGAATTCAAAATGCATCATGTTAAGAAAAGGGAAATCCCTATTACAGGACAGGCCCATCCTCCAAATGTAAGATACATTGTATTTTCTTCTGTGTAACTCCAAACAAATGTTCATTTTTGAATTCCTTTTCAATAGGCTTTTAGCTGCATTAAATGGGAATGGAGATTTTCCCCCAAAATAATGGCGTGGAACATTTGTTTTTATATTTTACGATTATGAAAATAAGTGTTTATTGGTCCCTGGTCATTTTAGTAAATTGCTCTTTGTTTTCCAACTATTCTTGACTGAGAAGCGTCCTAGTATGACCATGCATTCACCATTTTCATGTTTTACATTTCACCCTGCAACGTCCCTCATGCCCACTTTCTTTACTGTCACCCAGCGGAGGATTGACGATAGGACAGGGAGCTGCTCTGGCTGTGCTGGTGCTCATTGTACTGATCGCATATTTCATTGGGAGAAAGAGAAACCAGGGCTCTAGCTATGAGCACTTCTAAATGACCCCACTGAGGTTGTATCTTTCCTCATCAGGATACATGTTGATTGTAATTTAACTACAAATTGATATGTGCTGTGCATAGTTAACCTTACTGTGAAATTCACCTGACGCTGTTTGTGAAGATGTTTGTGTTAAAGAAATTGCGTGGCTCTGTTGATAACATTTGGCATGTAACAGTTCTTGTAGATATATTTAGAATTGATTGGCTGACTCTTATTCCTCACTTATAACATGGTTGACTATAGATGGCAGATGATGGCCAAATATTTTCCTAACTGCCGTCACTGCCCATGTTCTGACAGAATCCCCGGTGTTGTTGTAGATCTGCCATCACCGAATATGCTCTGACAGAACCGCCCTCATGTGGTAGATGAATGTCTGGGTTCTGATCTGACGTCTTGCTGCTTTTCGAGCCTCGTCATCCATGTTGTCTGTGAAGAGCTTAACCAAATCCTGTTTCTTCACTAAAATGTGTGTTTTCTGCTGACTAATTGCTAGCATGCTAATGTCGCTAACCCTTCTTCTGTCTCTTCTCTGTGGCAGCCGTGGAGTGCTTCATGGACTCTGATTTGAGCTTTCTGGTGCCCATCGCTGTGGGCGTGGCCCTCTGCTTCCTAATCGTCCTTGTGCTTTTCTCTTACCTGATTGGCCGGAGGAAGAGTCGCACCGGCTACCAGTCTGTATAATCCAACCAATCCCAGCTGCTTCTGCCTCTACCCATTCCTTCCCATCCTCCCCCACCCAAGCCACCCACAACACGTTGGCTCCCCATCCCCAAAGCTTCTATGGCATCCAATTGGAAATGAAAGGAAGAAATGTATCTTTCCTTAACGTTACCCCCAGCAAATTCCCTGTTCAGACTCCTACCCTAATTATCAAACCCACCCAACAGTAATTTTGAAAGTTGACTGTTTTGCTATTTTTTGACACCAACAATGACTGAAATAATTTACCACCAAAACCTGTCAACATAATCAGTGGTATTGCACCAGGTGTGTGTGGATGTAAATTGCATGGAGTGAAGTATCATGGGTCCTCTTAATAACAGGCCATAAGTTTCTTTATTCCCAGAGAGGCTCATATGAATGAGGCTGTTTTTTCTCACTTCTGTTTTGTGTTGCATTATATTTCTATGTTTCTAATTAATTACTCTCTTGTATAGAATTAATTGTTGATTTTGGATAAATAGGGACTTGAAATTGTGCAAAGAATTTATTGAAAGTTCATAGATATGAATAGCAATGCCTCAATTTGTAAGTATCCATTGTTAAATATTTGTAGAATTAGAAAATATCCTATAATTTTTTTGAATTCCCTGTAATTTAAATGTTATTATACCCCCTGCACTAATCTTCTCCTAGTGTCCCTTTATTGTACTAGGACTAACTTTACAAAGACACGTACCAACCAGCATTTGGAGCAGTTGCATAAACATGTGATTTTGATGTTCGAGAGAAAATACAATGTTAAGAAGTCCCCTCTCAGGGAAAGGAAGACAGCGGTATAGTCTCGGGTCTGGTATCACAAATGGCTCTGTTAAGACAGAGGCTGTAGGGACTCTGCAATAGACTAAACAAAATTATGTCGGTTTGCTGTCAGGAGTGTCCCTATATCCTTTTCCTCTAAAGGCATTTACTACCTGGATCATGTTCAGTAGGTAGGGCGTTTTGAAACGGGGAGGTACTGCCTGAACAATAACCTTTTTTCGTTGCAAACAGTTGCTATGGTGTGTCCTTCTGAACACTGCCCAGGCCTCATAATAGAAAGTATAATAATTTACATATTCTAGCACTAATTATTTTTATGACCAAAGCTTGGACAGAAAGGAAACTTATTTCCGGACCTCTGCATTTCAGAGCAGGTAAATGAACAGCCTGATTTTTTAAATAAACCAGTGAAATGCATTGTGTTTGACCAAGGATGATGTTTCTATTATCAGGCTCATTATTCTGTTCTGTACCAATACATAAGACCTCTGGTTAATTTTGCCCCCAAGATGTGGTTTTGTGCCTTTTTTGTTGCACTACTATTCCCCTCAACCAAGCCTGTCTCAATCCGATGAAGAATGTTGAGATGATGTTAACTTGTTGAACTTCACTTGGAGCGGGGAATTAAAATAGTTGCTTTCCTGTTTTGTAGTACTTTGCCTCTTCTTTCGTTAACCACCGGTGTTTTCCTTTCCTTTTGCTGCGCTTGTTATGACAAGGACATAACGTGTGTGTGTGTGTTGCATACAGTTGTAAATCTAGCCCTGGCAATGTTACATACATTTCTGCATTTCTGTCCAGGCCCACAGATCAGACTTTGATCAGAATCATGACTGTATAATCTCTATTGGCATGACTGTCGCCCAGGATACATCCCAAATGGCACCCTAGTGCCTTCAGAAAGTATTCATACCCTTTGATTTGTTTCACAGCCTGAATTCAAAATATATATTTTTTCTCACCCATCTACACACATTACCCCATAATGACAAAGTGAAAGCATGTTTTTAGACATTTTTGCAAATGTATTTTAAATAAAAAATCCAATTTTATACTGAACAAAAATATAAACGCAACATGTAAAATGTTGGTCCCATGAGCTGAAATAAAAGACCCTAGCAATTTTCCTATAAGCGCAAATAGCTTATTTCTCTCAAATGTTGTACACATTTGTTTACATCCCTGTTAGTGAGCGTTTCTCCTTTGCCAAGATAACCCATCCACCTGACAGGTGTGGTATATCAAGAAGCCGCTTAAACAGCATGATCATTACACAGGTGCACCTTGTGCTGGGGACAATAAAAGACCACTCGTGCAGTTTTGTCACACAGCACAATGCCACAGATGTCTCAAGTTTTGAGGGAGCGTGTAATTGGCATGCTGACTGGACGAATGTCCATCAGAGCTATTGCCAGATAATTTAATGTTCATTGCTCTACCATAAGCTGCCTCCAACGTCGTTTTAGAGAATTTGGCAGTATGCACAACCGCCTCAAAACCGCAGACCACGTGTAACCACGCCACCCCAGGACCTCCACATCCGGCTTCTTCACCTGCGCTATCGTCTGAGACCAGACAACCGGACAGCTGATAGAACTGAGGAGTATTTCTGTCTGTAATAAAGCCCTTTTGTGGAGAAAAAAAGAATTCTGATTGGTTGGGCCTGTCTCCCAAGTGGGTGGGCCTATGCCCTACTAGGCCCAACTATGGCTGCGCCTAATTTATTTATTTCAATTGACTGATTTCCTTATATGAACTGTAACTCAGTAAAACCTTCGACATTTTTGCATGTTGCAATTATGTTTTTGTTCTGTATACATAAGTATTCACACCCCTGAGTGAATACTTTTATAGAAGCAACTTTGGCAGCGATTACAGCTGTGAGTCTTTCTGGGTAAGTCTGTTTAGAGCTTTCGACACCTGGATAGTACAATATTTGCACATTTTATTATTTTCTAAATTCTTCAAGCTATGTCAAATTGGTTGTTGATCTTTTGTTAATCAACTATTTTCAAGTCATGCCGTAGATCTTTTTGCAGATTTAAGTCAAAACTGTAACTCGGCCACTCAGGGAACACTGTCTTCTTGGTAAACAACTTGTGTGTACATTTGGCCTTGTGTTTTAGGTTATTGTCCTGCTGTCGGGTGAATTAATCTCCCAGTATCTGGTGGAAAGCAGACTGAACCAGGTTTTCCTCTTGGATTTTGCCTGTGCTTGGCTCCATTCCATTTATTTTGTATCCTAAAAAACTCCCCAGTCCTTCACAATAACAAGCATACCCATAACATAATGCAGCCACCACTATGCTTGAAAATATGGAGAGTGGTACTTAGTAATGTGTTGTACTGGATTTGCACCAAACATAACGCTTTGTATTCAGGACAAGAATTAAATTGCTTAGCCAATTCTTCTGCAGTATCTAATGGCTTGTTGCGAACAGGATGCATGTTTTGGAATATTTGTATTCTGTAGAGGCTTCCTTCTTTTCACTCTTTCAATTAGGTTAGTATTGTGGAGTAACTACAATGTTGTTAATCCATCCTCAGTTTTCTCCTATGAATACTTATTGACTCAAGACATTTCAGCTTTTCATTTGTAATTAATTTGTAAAGATTTCATAAAACATAATTCCACTTTGAAATTATGGGGTGTTGTGCCAATGACCAACAAATCTCAATTCAATCCATTTTAAATTCAGACTGTAACACAACAAAATGTGGAAAAAGTCATGGGGTGTGAATACTTTATGAAGGAACTGTATTCTCTATAGGCCCTGTTCAAAAGTAGTGTACGATAAAGGGAATAGAGTGTCATTATGGACGTCCCAGTGCTATGTTATGGGTGCAGTCATCACTGGTATATTAATAGGTGCCCAAATTCTTTCTCCTTTTAAGGTCATATGAGCCTATCTCTGGAAGTTCAATGTATTGCAGAGAACAATGGATAGATCAACACTTAATCTCTCCAATGGATTGGTTGGATTCCCATATTGTTTAGTGTTTTGCGCATCAATAAGCCTCAAATAAACAATGTCATTTAATCTGACTTGATACGTTGTGGTTTTATACTTGATGTGTCAAATCATGTCATTTTCTTCTGGATTTTGTGTGAATTCCTTAATGTTTATAGTACAAAATGACAGATACACATTGTTCAATTAGTCAATATAATTTAATTTTTATTGTTAACATTTGCTACAGTGGTTTTATTAAACAATATGAATTGGCATTACGCTCACCATTTTAATATTTCTTAGCTCGAGTCTCCATATCTTTAGGCAGTTTTGATCATTGACTGTACCATATCAACATAATTAATAAAATGTATAAATCATTCTGCAATGCCTTTAAACATACACACCCCTACTTATTTATTTGGATAGTGAAGCTAAAACTTTCAATTTGGCACTCCAGCATTTTGGATTTGAGATCAATTATTTTACATGAGGCGAAAGTACAGAATGTCACCTTTTATTTGAGGGTATTTTCAAATCTGTTTTACCATTTAGAAATTAAAGCACTTTATCTAGTTCCCCTATTTCAATGTGTCATAAGCATTTGGACTAATTCACTTATAGAGTTGGTTTCCCTGAAACAGACTAAGTCTAGTACTAGACTAAAAAGCATGTGGAGAATCTCCATTAAAAGTGCTTTTTAGTACAAGACTAGGCTTAGTCTATCACATTTTGTCTAAAGTTTAGTATTTGGTCCCAAATTCCTAGCACGCAATGAGTACATCAAACTTTTGACTCTTCAAATTTGTTGGATGGCAATGGGTGCATTTGCAGTTTGTTTTGGTTGTGTTTTGTTACGGATTATGTTTTGCGCAATAGAAATGAATGGAAAATAATGTATTGTGTCATTTTGTAGTCACTTTTATTGTAAATAAGAATAGAATATGTTCCTGAACACTTCAAAATTAATGTGGATGCTACCATGATTACAGATAATCATGAATGAATCGTGAATAATGATGAGTGAGAGTTACAGAAGCATAAATAGCTTACATAGAGGCACAAGCTTGATGTAGTCATTGCGTGCTATGAATATGGGACCAAATACTTAACGTTTAACTAAATGTAATACACTATAAGTGAATTTGTCCAAATACTTATGACACCTTCGAATGGGGGGACTAGATACATAAAGTGCTTTAATTTCTAAAATTTCTAAACCGATATATATGAAAATACCCTCAAATAAAAGGTGACATTCTGTTTTGTCGCCTCATACAAAAAAAAACATTTGATCTCAAATCCAAAATGCTCGAGTAATTTTAGGTTCACTGTCCAAATAAATACGTAGGGGAGTGTATATCTGGGCAAAGTAGACCTTCAGAGAATGATGGCTAAAGGATAGTCATTACTTTATCTTGTTTGTGCATGTGTAATAAGTTAAGTTTAATGTACTGTGCTTGACAACCTTCAACGTAAGAAAAGAGTTGCATGTAAAAAAAATATAATACATTCCTATGGGGGAAAAAAGCATTGTTCTCATCAACATTGTATTTATTATAGTATATATCAGAATAAATACATGGATACCAGGTTTAGTAGAATCATAGCAAAGGTACAGTAACAAGGATTAATTCTAGGCCTACATCAAAATAGCCTGTTATTTCATGAAGAGTGTGCAAGACTGGCATACAAGTTTAGCAACAATGTGACCTCTGTCAGTTTCCACAGTAGATCTTACTTTCCATCAGCTAATATAGAGATCAAAGTCAGCCTGCAGTATTACAGTCTCAGTAGCAGTCTTGTGTTCATACAAAATAAAACAAAATGGCAGCATACACTGAGTATACAAAACATTAAGAACACCTGCTCTTTCCATGACATAGACTGACCAGGTAAATCCAGGTGAAAGCTATGATCCCTTGTTAAATACACTTCAATCAGTGTAGATGAAGGGGAGGAGACAGGTTAAAGATGGATTTTTAAGCCTTGAGAGAATTGAGACATGGATTGGGTATGTGTGCCATTCAAAGGGTGAATGGGCAAGACAAAAGATTTCAGTGCCTTTGAACAGGGTATGGTAGTAGGTGCCAGGCACACCGGTTTGTGTCAAGAACTGCAACGCTGCTGGGTTTTTCACGCTCAATAGTTTCCCATGTGTATCAACAATGGTGCACTACCTAAAGGACATCCAGCCAACTTGACACAATTGTGGGAAGCATCGGAGCAACATGGGCCAGCATCCCTGTGGAATGCTTTCGACACCTTGTAGAGCCCATGCCCCAACAAATTGAGGCTGTTATGAGGGCAAACGGGGGTGCAACTCAATATTAATGTTTTGTACACTCAATGTATATTATCAACAAATGTAGAATAAGGAGCTATCAACAAAAAAAATGAAAAAATTAAATGTAACCTAGTCATTTACTGTTTATCTTACTGAAATGTAACCTAGTAATTTACTGTTTATCTTACTGAAATGTAACCTAGTCATTTACTGTTTATATTACTGAAATGTAACCTAGTCATTTACTGTTTATCTTACTGAAATGTAACCTAGTAATTTACTGTTTATCTTACTGAAATGTAACCTAGTAATTTACTGTTTATCTTACTGAAATGTAACCTAGTCATTTGCTGTTTATCTTACTGAAATGTAACCTAGTCATTTACTGTTTATCTTACTGAAATGTAACCTAGTCATTTACTGTTTATCTTACTGAAATGTAACCTAGTCATTTACTGTTTATCTTACTGAAATGTAACCTAGTCATTTACTGTTTATCTTACTGTGTAAGTAAAAGTGTCCTGCCTTCACCATTCTTCATATTGTAGCCCTTGGAGTCTACAAAACACAATAGATATGCTGTTGAAAAGTACAAACTCAAAAGAAATTAGTACACAATTTGATTTAAAAACAAAATGTGCTTAACATGTTCCTCTTATATCCTTTTTGTACAGTGGGTATTTATGTCTATTAATAATGTCTTAAATTATAAATTGCATAGCTACAGAGACTAACTACCTGTGAGATGAGCCTTGTGTTTCATAAACCTAGCTAGTGGCATTGGTCTAGCTAAGTATTCAATGGTAATATTCAGTTTCTATACTTAGCTTGTGCTCAAGACTATCAGTGAGGTGTCTGTGTCGTGTGTGTGCTTATGATCCATTAACATTCCAAATGATTGCTTTTTTCAGCAAAAGGCACAAGAGTACATGAGGGAATGGGAGAAGAGAGAAGCTGGTCAACTATTTTATGCAAAACAAGGATTCAACATAATGAGATTTTTTCCTATATTCTCTTGTCTCCTGGTTGTCATGGGGACAGCATTCAGCATGGGGAATACTACTATGCGCCCACATCGAAGGAGAAGGACACACTGCCTAGGAAGCGATCGGTAGGCGAATCATTGATGATGCCCTTGCCATTGAGTTTGCATTTTACAACAATGTGGGTGTCGTACTGCAGCCCATTGAAACGCACGGCCACCACCGGCGCTGTGTAGTTTACCTGGGAGAGGGGATATGGGACACAAGCAACTTGAGTGGCTATCGTCACTATGATCATGCATATAATCTAGATCATGAGAGCAACAGTGGAAGTCATAATGCTGAAAATCCTCACTTACATGTCTCAGCTTCCCATAGTAAGGGTAGTACATCAGGTTGAAAATGCTTTTTGGGAAGAACTGAAGTTCTCCTAAGCTTTCTGGCGCACCTTTCTGAAAGAGTGAGAGGTCACCAAGTGAGTTATATTTTGGTGACTAAAGCAGTTATTATATTCAGTTACGAAGAGATGATGTTTGGAGGGAGTAATGCTGATTGTTACTGTACCTTGACTCCACAGGTCACGTTTACGGGAGTGCCTTGGCCAGGTAAATAGCCCAGTATCTACAGGGAAAGAAATGAGAGCAAAGAAAGGACCCTTTTGTTGTTATAACGTCATTTTGATGAGAAAAAATGTTGTAAATCTGTTATAACGTCATTTTGATGAGAAAAAATGTTGTAAATCTGTGCATATTAATAATTCACAGTGGTTATCTTCAGTTTTCTACCTAGCGATAATATACATTTTGGATATCCCCACCAGGTTTCACTCTAAAACGTTCAAAATGGGGACAATAAAACGATATGCTACAGTATATAATGCTAACAATAACATTGATTTGAGTCACAGGAACGCTGTAATCATATAACAAGACCGTTTTTATCTGCTACTCACAATGGCCACAAGATGTCACTGAAATGTATGTATCTTTCTCAGATTACCTCAATGGCATCCTCCATTTCATCTATAAACTACTTTATGTCTATAACACAGACAACACTATCTGTTAGCAAACACTGATTATATATGCAGCTTTAGGATGAAGTTCATGTTAGGTGACTGATGCTATAGAGGGATAGTGTGGTCCTGGATCTGTTTGTGCTGGGAGAATGACTCCTGTGATCGTTGTCATGCCAAACGTGCTTGGCACGCTCATAGAAGTTGGCAAAGACAGTCCAAACAGATCTGGGATCAGGCTATCCCTCTATAGCATCATCTTGTAGCCATTGTGAGGAGCAGATAAAAACGGTCTTGTGATATGATTACAGCGTTCCTGTGACTCTACTGTAGCATATAGTTTTATTGTCCCCATTTTGAACGTTTTAATATTATCGCTAGGTGAAAAACGGAAGATAACCACTGTGAATTATAAATATGCATAGATTTACAACATTGTTTCTCATCAAAATGATATTATAACAATGGGTCCTCCATGGGGGAGATCTCTACGATCTGATCTGAGTGGGTCTTACCCGGTTCATTCGGAGGAGGATGCAGGGTTTCCCCTGGGAGAATCCAAAGTGGGGGTCCTGGAGCCCCGAGCACTCGCCCAGCCAGGACCTCTTGAACTGGCACGCCTTCCTCTCTGCGCTTTCCCCTTGTTCATCCTGCATGAAGTACACGTCCTGCGGACACTGGATGTTCCTCTGCTCCTGTACGGCGTCATTGTATGCTAAAAGAGATACATTAAAAAATATATAAAAAAATAATGGGGGGTTCATGGTTAGCACTGAAACACCATTGATAATTTAAAGAATGGTATATGCTACTGTATGTCAAGGAGTGCAACTGGTTGAAAAAATTGAAACGGAGAATGTTGAAAAATAGGGACATGAGGGGGATGGGGAGGGGTGGGCTCCCATAAATAAACCAATTGTTCCGCCAGGCCTCTGATTCAGGCAGCCTGACCAAAGCAGGGAACTGAAGAAGGGGAAAAATGTAGCAGAACTCAATGGATACGCTCTGCCCATAAAGAGGCTTTCCCTTCCCAGCATGCAGTTCTCCCAGTGGCGGTTTGGGCATAGGACAAAGGTAGGGAAGGTAGGGGGAAGAGGATTAACTTACCGTGTCCCTGTTCTGCTTCAATGTCATACCCCCAACATGTCCCCAACATTTGAATTCCATTGGACCCAACACAAACAAGCACTATCCTCAGCTAACTTTCAGACCACACTCCCGCATTTTCATACAGCTAAAAGTAGCATTTGAATCAACATGGTAATGTCATGATCACGGTGGAATTCATGTTTCTATTCAAGTTTGGCCAAATGCCAACTATTCCATCATTGTATCTGACTCACGTCTTAGCTGTTCTTCCATTAGCTTTGCATACTTCTTCCAAGACTTGCGGTCGGATGCATTGAAGGCGATCTCATAGTGCCCATCCAGTTGTGGGGACATCGTCATACCTGCCAAAGGAAACCCATAGACAGTCAACTGTGCTTACGTTCAGATAGAATGGACAGATAGAAGGATGGAGGAGTGATAGAGGGATAGAATGACAGAGAAATAGTGAGTTGTGGGTTAGAGTTTATATTTACCTGGTGGCATCACCCTGTCGTTGTGGGTTGGATGGTAGGGGCTGATAGACAGCATGAGGCACCACATACAGGCACCAAACATGGCCGCCAGGAATGCATACAGTGCCGTGTAGAAGAGGATGATCAGAACTAGAAGGAGGTAACATGGATGGCATATAAAGAGAATGAATTCAAACCAGTCATTATAACTCAATTTCATGGAGATGATGAGAAGAACGGCGAGGGTAACAGTTGTGGTTATGGCTATCAGCGTGATTTGGAAAGACTACAAGCACAGCATCAGAACAGAAAGTTTTGATTTGAATTGCCTATATAATGAAGTATAAAGAATCCCCTGTTATTATTTTGGAAGTTGGAATTGTCTGGGCTGTCTAGACACTCCTAATGGCTTTGCTCAGGATGCTCACTATTGTGTTAATTAAACCAATACAAAAGAGTTGTCTCTCCATGTCTACAAATGGGAATCACTCCAATCAGTTTGTATTTTGTTACGAAATATATTTGTTAACAAACTCATTCAAATTATCTGAACTATGTGAAAAAAAGAAAACCCTGGGAAGTGCCATTGTTCTCCCCAGATTTCAATTAACAGTCCATTAGCAACTAATCAAACCCAAACGTGCCCTAAACTAAAGGCTTTTACTGCGCAGGCAATTTCACAGGAGACTAGTTGCAGCCAGCCTTGCATCCCCTGAGCCCACAAAGGCCTTACTGTTTGAGCTCAGTGAGAATTCACCCAGCAGTCCTTTCACTCAGGAACACAGTGAACCTCCGGTTGCCATCGTAGTGACGGTCTTTTGCAGCCATAGAGCCATGGCCAGCTCCAAGTAGCCCCGATCACCCCACTCTGTTAATGTGTCCCCCTCTCACACTCCTCTCACACAGGAGACACATCACAGACTTCAAACTCAGTCCCCTCTCCTTTCTTGCCAGGGGGCACATGGGGCCCCATTCCTTCACAAGTGTGCACACATTGCTTACTGAAACTATCGCTCCTTGTCCTGAGCCTGGCCTTTTGTCTTCTGTATTACTGGGCACGATGATGAAAAAACAGCAAGTTTTCAGCTTCTGACGTTTTCAGGAGGAACATGCTCTTTCTTGAGACATTTTTCAAAGCTTGGCCCCTTGGACCGCTCTCGTATGGTAGAGTTCAAACCCAAACGCGTCACATAGCAACAAGGCTGTCGGATCAAGAGCCCTGCTCCATCATCACTGATTCAACAAGCCAATTTACGACCCCCCCCCCCCCCCCCCCCCACACACACACACTTGTCTACTCCCTATGTGTTTGCCTGTGGCCGTGGGGCCGCGAGCACGCTAGGGTCAAATGCAGAGTTCACGGGAGCTTTGGGAAAGAGGCAGTGGAAAGCCAGGTGAGGGGTATGAGGAATGTGATTCCTGGCCAGTGCGCGGCCCGGAACAGCGCACTCCCGCCGGGAATCCGTCCCCAGGCAGCCTTGTTTTTGTCCACATCGGGACAGAGTTGTCTGTGCACCTATGTAAACATGAAGCTCGGGGACACACACACTCACAGTACAGTGAGCAGAGGCAAGGAACGAGGTCCCCCCCAGCTATAGCCCATCCCAGCCCATCATCCAAAAACAATAAGCCATGAAACCACCACTTTTGCTTCAACCATTGGCGATTAACATTGTAATGATTACAAATGAGAGAGGCTAATGGATCTATAAAGAGGTTAAGTACCAATGTGTCAGTAGACCTAATGTTGCAGTTTTGAACACTGCATTATGTACACGCTTTAGCTGTTATCTTGGGGGTGGAATATGTTGTGTGATATGATATGTAAGCGCAACATGCAGTTCTGCTACTACTGAGCACTTCTACTTACACCAGCTATGCCCAGTGCGGCCCATGAACTCTCTGGTCTCTGCGTTCCATAGATATGTCTTCACATCGCCTGCTTTCTCGTGGAGCGTTCTCTTAGGTTTGGGCTTGGGCTTCCATTTCTCAAAGTTCAGGTCTTCCTGCTCCAGAGGTTGATGTTCTATCAACTCCTCCTGCACCTCTTCCAAGGCCTCTGACACTGCGTGCTTTCCAGGCGGCGCCTCTGCAGACTGGCACAAGGAAAAAAGAGGGGGAGAAAAGGAAGGTAAGAATCACCCCAGTCTGACTTTGCCTTGCCACGATGTTGTCAATCACTATCTATTGGTTCTAACTCATTATAGAAAGCCATTTTTGAATTATTATAATCAGCCATGTTTTTTAGGTTAAGCGCCATGATTCTTTTTACATAAAGACTATTATTCCCTATTTATCGAGTAAATGCAATTTTCCAAAACAGCATGACATCCGCTGTAGCAACGCTCCTCCGCGATGGTCCTGTCCCATCATGTTTCCTTAAATTGACCTTCGTCATGACCCTGGTGGTCCTCTTTGGGAGGGCTCTCCTCCTCGAGGTTGACCTTCCTGCTTGGAGCAACAGCTGCATCCGAGCTGGAGGGTCACGACGACAGCCAGATGTAAAACACTGATTCTCAGCATAGAGAGGCCCAAGAAAGATCCCCAGTGGTCAGTGAAACCCCCTGGGGTTTTAAGAATGTCGCTTTCTTAATGAAGTGGAGTTTTTAAGAACTTTTTTTATGGCTTTGTTGTAAGATCAAATACACTTTTTAAAAAAGCATCCTGCTAATTGCAGATGGATCTATTACTGGTAGGCCTTCTGGATGTTTAAAGTATCCAAATTAGAACTAGATCTGATATATGGCATGCAGGTTTGATGGGTTAACAGTTACAGGCAGATAGGTATTTTATTTTATTCTATTCTGACATAAATGGGTAAGAATTTAATTCATTATTAATTAAATCCATGAGGTATGGTACCCCAATCCCCTTGCAAGGTGCACTTGTAGACAGCAGAATGAGTCCCAGAAATCAATTAGTTTTCATGTCATCCTCTGTTTTCTAAAGTGGACTTACTGGATTTGGTGAGTAGTTTCCATGGTGCTCTTCCTCAGCCCCTCCCGCTGTAGAATTGGGCTCCATGATTCTTCACAGAGAGAAAGGTACTTGTTAACCCAATCACATCTACTACCTTCCCCAAGGAATTAAAGCGGCACATCCTAACATCCTTAGAAAGTAATACAAATCCATTGCACCCACTGTTTCCGACATTTTTGCGTGAGGTCTACCAAATAACTTTGAAAAACCATTACAAATGTTTTTATCCACAATTGATTTTGGCACAGCTCCAGGGTGTGATTTCCCAAAAAGATTTAAATAACGAATCTTGACATACCTGAAGTTTTCTTTAGCAGGGAAAGTTCTTTGAGTGTCTTGAATCCCTCTTGACCCTAAGTAGAACGAATTCTAAATCGGTCAAAAATAAATTTGGGATTTCATTAGAAAGTTTTACGCACACAAGGGGAGCCGGGCACAAGAAGCTCCTCTCAGCTAGGCGAGCATCATAGTGACTGAGTGCATACTGAAAAGAGGAACACGGGGGGAAGGCGGGGGGGGGGAAGAACTTTCCCAGAAGAACTTTTGGCAACAGTGTAGGGGCCGATGTACGGCATTCTGCACACGCACACCAGAGTCGCGTTGTCTGTTGAGCTGAACTGAGACTCAGGCAAAGACGCAGCGCATCGAAAATACTATTTCTATGTTATTCCCAACATGCTACTGTCAATCACTGTCGTGCTTAAAGCTGCATTAACTGGGGGTTTTATTAATAATGTATCTATTTTTGTGCTTTTTAAATGGCCACTGCTTGTTGTAGGCTATGCTAAATGTAATGCAACGAGTAAATTCCAATAGTGTAGTATTGTAACGGCCCTTATAAGCGCGGATATTTCATTACAGTATGATGATCGTGAATGAAGTCTGCACCTCTCTCTGACAGTGACAGACCCAAAGTGTGCAAGTTTGCAACCGACCATCATCGGCCCAGAGGTTAGGCCATGAAGATTATAGGAGTTGATGGTAACAATTTTGAATGTTGACATGGGGTGGCGCTCGAACGTATCCAAATCGCTATCTTATCCTACTCCACTCTTGCTTATTATGAGCCGTTTTATCAGCTAATGTCTTCCTGTCTGATCAAAATAACGGTTATATACTAATGACCGTATATAACAATAATAAAGACGAATACAAAAAAGCAGAAACTAAATAAATCTATATATTTTGGCTATAATTAGGCTATATGAAAATGTTCAGCTAATAAATTGAGATAAAATAAGCCTACGATTATTTTAGGACTGATTTAAATGTGTTATTGTCCTGAGTGTGACTGGCCGGTGTGTGACTGTGACTGGAGAGTGGTGCATGCGTAAAACTGTGCACCTATTGACGCTCTGCGGTTCACGACGGATGAAGACAGTAGAGAGTGGACATGTCAATAGACACTGATGTAAAAGAGACAGCCACGGTTGTGGCGCGGGGAGGTCTGCTATTAGAGAATGCCACTGCAGTCAAATGTCACGCGTGCATTAGCTCTTAGCAGTAAACACGTTTTTGTTCCGCTTGTTATGCGTCTAGTTTTTAACCTTGAATCATAATTTTGGGCCTATATTCAGGTCCCGCGGTTAATTAGAAAATGCCTCTTGTACAGAATCAACAAGCCGGAATAATTTTGACAGAAACTCCTATAGGTACAGTATGTGTGCGCGAGGTCAACCGCATGGTTACAGCAAAAATGATAGGCTACTTGGTGCAATATAATTTTGTCTGCAGCCTACTGGCTAGTATGGCTAATGTAGGTTACATTGGACTGGCTGACTGTTTTTCTTTTTTGTGGGTTTGTCAAAATCTTGAAGAAAGGTACAATTTGTCACATTGTCAGGATAAATAGGATGGATGTAATACTAACTCTGTGGGAATTAAATGTGTTTGACACGAACAGGGCAGTTCTTGATTAATATGGGAAAGCCGCTAGTTTACATTAGATAGATACAGTATATTTCTGTTCTTTTTGCTCGGGCCACTGCAGCTGCAGCCATGCAGCATTAGATACAGCGATTATGTATTTGTTACTTAGCCAACAACATTCACACACCCACGGCACATTACATTGCATTTGTGTTTCTTACAAAGTAGTTCTATAAGATGTTATTAGCATGCAATCATTCATTAATTACATGGTTATAACAACACGTGCACCTGATTCGACATCAGACAATTCGAGCGCTTAGGACTATAAGGTTCTATCTTAATTTTCGTCGAAATTTAGTTATTTAAATAGTCTTGAATGTTCAATTCTCTAACTATATAGCATTCTAAATACCCCAAATCATGTTGTTAAAGACAAAATAATACTAGACAAAGCCAGTATTATCAAAAATGTATGCTACCGTGAATCGTCACATAGAATCGATAATGTTAATAATGAGAAACAAATCATCAATGTCTAGATGATAATATATTTTAACTACACATGCATGCATTTTGAATGGAATGGAGCAAGGGGAACAACAGGGTTAGTTTAATCAAGGCTTTAGATTCCTTGGTTTATTACACAGCTAACCATAATACACTCCTATTGATATTGCCCTATCAGTTGAAGAGGAGTGTATTATGACTTACACAGGAATACTCCTGTCAAAAACTATATTAGTACAATCCTAAAAAAGTGGTATATTGAGGGTATATATAGGTATATTGAGGGTATATACAGGTATATTGAGGGTATAAAGAGGTATAGTGAGGGTATCTAGAGGTATATTGAGGAGATATAGAGGTTTATTGAGGGTATATATAGGTACACTACATTACCAAAAGTATGTGGATACCTGCTCAACAAACATCTCATTCCAAAATCATGGGCATTAACATGGAGTTGATCACCCCTTTGCTGCTATAACAGACTCCACACTTCTGGGAAGGCTTTCCACTAGATGTTGGAACATTGCTGCGGGGAGTTTCTTCCATTCAGCCACAAGAGCATTAGTGAGGTCAAGCACTGATGTTGGGCTTTTAGTCCTGGCTTGCAGTCGACGCTCCAATTCATTCCCAAGGTGTTAGATGGAGTTGAGGTCAGGGCTCTGTGCAGGCCAGTCAAAACCTTGAACACCGATCTCAACAAACCATTTCTGTATGGACCTCACTTTGTGCAAAGGGCTTTGTTATGCTGAAACAGGAAAGGGCCTTCCTCAAACTGCCACTAAGTTGGAAGCACATAATCATCTAGAATGTATTGTATGCTGTAGCATTAAGATTTCCCTTCACTGGAACTAAGGGGCCTAGCCCGTACCATGAAAAACAGTGTCAGACCATCAATCCTCTACCACCAAACTTTACAGTTGACACTGCATTCGGGCAGGTAGCGTTCTCCTGGCATCCGCCAAAACCAGATTAGTCCGTCGGACTACCAGATAACGCGTTTCCACTGCTCCAGAGTCTAATGGCGGCGAGCTTTAAACCACTCCAGCCGATCCTTGGTATTGCTCATGGTGGTCTTAGGCTTGTGTGCGGCTGCTCGGCAATTGAAACCCATTTCATGAAGCTCCCGACGAACAGTTCATGTGCTGACGTTGCTTCCAGAGGCAGTTTGGAATTCGATAGTGAATGTTGCAACCGAGGACAGACAATTTTTACGCGCTATGCGCTTCAGCACTCGACGGTCCCGTTCTACGAGCTTGTGTGGCCTACCACTTCGCAGCTGAGCTGTTGTTGCTGCTAGACGTTTCCACTTCACAATAACAGCACTTACAGTTGACTGGGGTAGCTCTAGCAGGGCAGAAATTTGACAAACTGACTTATTGAAAAGGTGACATCCAATGACGGTGCCACATTGAAAGTCACTGAGCTCTTCAGTAAAGCCATTCTACTGCCAATGTTTGTCTATGGAGATTGCATGTTTTTACTCGATTTTATACATCTGTCAGCAAGGGGTGAGGCTGAAATAGCAGAATCAACTAATTTGAAAGGGTGTCCATATAGTTTTGTATATATAGTGTGTATTGAGGGTATATATAGGTATAGTGAGGGTATATACAGGTATATTGGTGGTATATACAGATATATTGATGGTATATAGAGGTATAATGACAGTATATACAGGTATATTGAGGGTATATAGAGGTATATTGAAGGTATATTGTGGTTATATAGAGGTATATTGAGGGTATATACAGGTACAGTGCATTCGGAAAGTATTAAGACCCCTTGTCTTTTTCCACATTTTGTTACATTACAGCCTTATCCTAAAATTGATTAAATTAAAACATTTCCTCATCAATGTACACACAAAGCCCCATAATGACAAAGTGAAAACAGGTTTTTAGAAATTTTTGTAAATGTATAAAAACAATAAAACAGAAATACCTTATTTACGTAAGTATTCAGACCCTTTGCTATGAGACTCGAAATTGAGTTCAGGTGCATCCTGTTTCCATTGATCATCCTTGAGATGTTTCTTCAACTTGATTGGACACCACCTGTGGTAAATTCAATTGATTGGACATGATTTGGAAAGGCACACACCTGTCTATACAAGGTCCCACATTTGACAGTGCATGTAAGAGCAAAAACCAAGTCATGAGGTCGAAGGAATTGTCTGTAGAGCTCCGAGATAGGATTGTGTCAAGGCACAGATCTGGGGAAGGGTACCAATTATTATTGTTAATTAGAATTTTTTTAGGTGGTGCTTTGTTTGTAAATTATGTCTGAGTGTTGGAGAGTGCCACTGGCTATCCATAAATAAATAAAAAAGAAAGAAAACTGTGCCGTCTGGTTTGCTTAATATAAGGAATTTGAAATGATTTAGACTTTTACTTTTGATACTTAAGTATATTTTAGCATTAACATTTACTTGTGATACTTAAGTATATTTAAAACCAAATACTTTTAGACTTTTAGTAGTATTTTACTAGGTGACTCACTTTTACATGAGTAATTTTGTATTAAGGTATCTTTACTTTTACTCAAGTATGACAATTGGGTACTTTTTCCACCACTGTGTATTGATGGTATATACAGGTATATTGAGGGTATATATAGGTATATACAGGTACAGTATATTGAGGGTATATACAGGTATATTGTCTAACGCTGTGTTTGTCTTCCAGGATCATTCAAACAGAGGAAACGGAAGTCCATCATGGTCACTATGATGTTGCTCATTGTGTCTGTACTCATCCTTATCTTTGGACTGGCAGCCACCACCAGGACACAGAACATCACAGTCGGTGGCTACTACCCTGGAGTCATTGTAAGTAGAAGTCTAACATCTTACTGTCTTAGCGATATGTCATACCTCAACGAGAAGAGGGTAACACTATAATGCATCACAAGACTTGTCATGAGTATATGACCCTCTTGTAATGGCTTATCATCCTCTCGATCCTAACTAAATACCAGCCATTTTGAGAAAGTTTAAATGTTGTTACACAGAGCGACATAACATATTAAAAGCTTGATTCTTATAATACATTATAAATATTTTATACATGCTTATACATGCTTCTATAATAACATTATTATTGTTATTATTATTATTATAATAATTAGTTATAAACAAGAAATTCCGTCACAGATTTACTATTCTACTCTATTCTATACCATTCTATTCTATTATACTCTATTCTGTTCTACTCTATTCTTTTCTACTCTAAAGCCCGTTATGCCTGCAGACTTTAAGTAACTTTAAGTGTTTATGAAAAGAGTATTGCATACCATCCAGGGTAATATGCTCTGGCTGATGTAAGCTCTCTTTTAGCTGCTTTTGAGTGATAATTTATGATGGTCTCTCAGAGGGTGGCATTTCCCCCACATTCATTATTTAGCATGTTTGTCATTAGAGGATGAAACATGTACTCATCATCCATAAATTGGCTTCAGAGTCCCCATCTATACAACTCTCAGCATTCTGCCTCAGAAGAAAGCAACAGTGGTGGTCCTATAGAGCTTATACTAATATATTGTAAACCTTATTCTAAGCCATTATTAAGACTCATACATGCTTATAACAAGTTCTAAAGAAGAAGCTCCCTAACAGTAAAAAGAAATGTCCTTTGTTCTATTCTATTCAGTGTGGATTATCAAGGCGAGACCCAGATGCAGACACAGGAGGCAGATGGTTAGAGTCTTTGATATTTATTGACAATCCAAAAGGGCTAGGCAAGAGAATGGTCATGGACAGGCTAAAGGTCAAAACCAGTTCAGAGTCCAGGAGGTACAGAGTGGCAGGCGTGGCAGGGCAAGCAGAATGGTCAGGCAGGCGGGTATGAAGTCCAGAAAACAGGCAAGGGTCAAAACCGGGAGGACTAGCAAAAGAGAAAGGAGGAGCACGGGAAAACACGCTGGTTGACTTGAAAAACATACAAGACGAACTGGCACAGAGAGACAGGAATAACAGGATAAATACACTGGGGAAAATAAGCGACACCTGGAGGGGGTGGAGGCAAACACAAGAAGCAGGTCAGGGCGTGACAGTGGATGTTGATTAGGCTGTCTCTAAGAATAAATCAACTATGGTCATTCTTCTGAAGAAAGACCAGTGAATCAAATTTCAGATACAATAATAAGCCAGATATTTAAGAACAGCATTGGCTAGGATAGATCAAGATAAATGTTATTGTGAACTTGTGTGAATAGAGCTGAGACTGGCTGTACTTTCACCACATGTATCTTACTGAGTGATCAATGTCACGATTATAGATATGGGCCCTGTTCGAATACTTCAGAAATGCATCCTTCCTTACCTTCCTACCAGTGATGTAGTGGTAAAAAATAGGTGGGTAAACTCTGATCACCGGTCGTGGTGAAAAAAAAGTAACGCACCCTATACTTTCAATGCCTTTTTCGGCAAAAGGTGGGTAAACTGTTACAGACCTGTGATTACTTCCATGAAGTACCTCAAGGAAACAAGGAAGGGAGGATGCATTTCTACAGTATTTGAACAGGGCCGTTTTATTATTTCTGGGGAAAGGTCATTTGGGTGAACCGAATGGAAGGGCCATTTCCTGATCCTGAGGGACTCAGTGTTGTGTTGTAATTGCTGATTCAAATGAATTTCCTATTTATTCCAGTTCCACTGGCGCCCTATCAACAGTCTGCTCTTTTTTCAGCTGGGCTTTGGCTCCTTTCTGGGAATCATCGGAGCCCATCTGATAGAAAACAAGAGGCAGATGGTAAGAGGAATTATATTACGCCTGCACTTCCGTATCAGTTTCTATGCCACGGCTCTATATCTCTCTGCAGACATACACCACCAATAACCCAATCCAATTATTTAAGCTGCATTCACTTGACATAGACTACATCCAAATTGTGGTCTTCATGTGGCATGGGCACACAACCACAGCTACCTTCTCTAGCAGAACGACACAGTTGGCTCACAGGGGTTTTAGCGTGGCTATCAGAAAATAGCTCCTAGGGCTTCTTGTGAGATGCACCCAGAAATAGACATGTGTAAGAGGAGGAGGACAGATGTCCACGCAGGAATGTACAGAAGGAACTGCAGATGAAGGGTGGTGCCAGGGGCATAGCCACTCCCCATAGCTCCCGAAATGAATAATGAGTGTGTAGCGTGACAGCCTTAACACACAGAAACTACAGGGAGGCTGGATGAGGAGCAAATATCAGTAAACAACTAACATCCAAAGCATCCTAGTGCATTTATCCCACATAATACAGTAGAGATGTTGCCACCCTAGTGCATTTATCCCACATAATACAGTAGAGATGTTGCCACCCTAGTGCATTCCTCCCACATAATACAGTGGAGCTGTTGCCACCCTACCGCATTCCTCCCACATAATACAGTGGAGCTGTTGCCACCCTAGTGCATTCATCCCACATAATACAGTGGAGCTGTTGCCACCCTACCGCATTCCTCCCACATAATACAGTGGAGCTGTTGCCACCCTAGTGCATTCCTCCCACATAATACAGTGGAACTGTTGCTAACCTAGTGCATTCATCCCACATAATAGGGTGGAGATGTTGCCACCCTAGTGCATTCATCCCACATAATAGGGTGGAGATGTTGCCACCCTACCGCATTCCTCCCACATAATACAGTGGAACTGTTGCCACCCTAGTGCATTCATCCCACATAATACAGTGAAGATGTTGTCACCCTAGTGCATTCATCCCACAAAATACAGTGGAACTGTTGCTAACCTAGTGCATTCATCCCACATAATACAGTGGAACTGTTGCTAACCTAGTGCATTCATCCCACATAATACAGTGGAACTGTTGCCACCCTAGTGCATTCATCCCACATAATACAGTGGAACTGTTGCTAACCTAGTGCATTCATCCCACATAATACAGTGGAACTGTTGCCACCCTAGTGCATTCATCCCACATAATACAGTGGAACTGTTGCCACCCTACCACATTCCTCCCACATAATACAGTGGAACTGTTGCTAACCTAGTGCATTCATCCCACATAATACAGTGGAACTGTTGCCACCCTAGTGCATTCATCCCACATAATACAGTGGAGCTGTTGCCACCCTACCGCATTCCTCCCACATAATACAGTGGAACTGTTGCCACCCTAGTGCATTCATCCCACATAATACAGTGGAACTGTTGCTAACCTAGTGCATTCATCCCACATAATACAGTGGAACTGTTGCCACCCTACCGCATTCCTCCCACATAATACAGTGGAACTGTTGCTAACCTAGTGCATTCCTCCCACATAATACAGTGGAGCTGTTGCCACCCTAGTGCATTCATCCCACATAATACAGTGAAGATGTTGCCACCCTAGTGCATTCATCCCACATAATACAGTGGAGCTGTTGCCACCCTAGTGCATTCATCCCACATAATACAGTGGAACTGTTGCTAACCTAGTGCATTCATCCCACATAATACAGTGGAGCTGTTGCCACCCTACCACATTCCTCCCCACATAATACAGTGGAACTGTTGCCACCCTAGTGCATTCATCCCACATAATACAGTGGAGCTGTTGCCACCCTAGTGCATTCATCCCACATAATACAGTGGAACTGTTGCTAACCTAGTGCATTCATCCCACATAATACAGTGGAACTGTTGCCACCCTAGTGCATTCCTCCCACATAATACAGTGGAACTGTTGCTAACCTAGTGCATTCATCCCACATAATACAGTGGAACTGTTGCCACCCAAGTGCATTCCTCCCACATAATACAGTGGAACTGTTGCTAACCTAGTGCATTCATCCCACATAATACAGTGGAACTGTTGCCACCCTAGTGCATTCATCCCACATAATACAGTGGAACTGTTGCTAACCTAGTGCATTCATCCCACATAATACAGTGGAGCTGTTGCCACCCTACCACATTCCTCCCACATAATACAGTGGAACTGTTGCCACCTTAGTGCATTCCTCCCACATAATACAGTGGAACTGTTGCTAACCTAGTGCATTCATCCCACATAATACAGTGGAGCTGTTGCCACCCTACCACATTCCTCCCACATAATACAGTGGAACTGTTGCCACCCTAGTGCATTCATCCCACATAATACAGTGGAGCTGTTGCCACCCTAGTGCATTCATCCCACATAATACAGTGGAACTGTTGCTAACCTAGTGCATTCATCCCACATAATACAGTGGAACTGTTGCCACCCTAGTGCATTCCTCCCACATAATACAGTGGAACTGTTGCTAACCTAGTGCATTCATCCCACATAATACAGTGGAGCTGTTGCCACCCTACCACATTCCTCCCACATAATACTGTGGAGCTGTTGCCACCCTACCGCATTCCTCCCACATAATACAGTGGAACTGTTGCTAACCTAGTGCATTCATCCCACATAATACAGTGGAGCTGTTGCCACCCTAGTGCATTCTTCCCACATAATACAGTGGAACTGTTGCTAACCTAGTGCATTCATCCCACATAATACAGTGGAACTGTTGCCACCCTAGGGCATTCATCCCACATAATACAGTGGAACTGTTGCTAACCTAGTGCATTCATCCCACATAATACAGTGAAGATGTTGCCACCCTAGTGCATTCATCACACATAATACAGTGGAACTGTTGCTAACCTAGTGCATTCATCCCACATAATACAGTGGAACTGTTGCCACCCTACCGCATTCCTCCCACATGATACAGTGGAACTGTTGCTAACCTAGTGCATTCATCCCACATAATACAGTGGAACTGTTGCCACCCTAGTGCATTCATCCCACATAATACAGTGGAGCTGTTGCCACCCTACCGCATTCCTCCCACATAATACAGTGGAACTGTTGCCACCCTAGTGCATTCATCCCACATAATACAGTGGAACTGTTGCTAACCTAGTGCATTCATCCCACATAATACAGTGGAACTGTTGCCACCCTACCGCATTCCTCCAACATAATACAGTGGAACTGTTGCTAACCTAGTGCATTCCTCCCACATAATACAGTGGAGCTGTTGCCACCCTAGTGCATTCATCCCACATAATACAGTGAAGATGTTGCCACCCTAGTGCATTCATCCCACATAATACAGTGGAGCTGTTGCCACCCTAGTGCATTCATCCCACATAATACAGTGGAACTGTTGCTAACCTAGTGCATTCATCCCACATAATACAGTGGAGCTGTTGCCACCCTACCACATTCCTCCCCACATAATACAGTGGAACTGTTGCCACCCTAGTGCATTCCTCCCACATAATACAGTGGAACTGTTGCTAACCTAGTGCATTCATCCCACATAATACAGTGGAACTGTTGCCACCCAAGTGCATTCCTCCCACATAATACAGTGGAACTGTTGCTAACCTAGTGCATTCATCCCACATAATACAGTGGAACTGTTGCCACCCTAGTGCATTCATCCCACATAATACAGTGGAACTGTTGCTAACCTAGTGCATTCATCCCACATAATACAGTGGAGCTGTTGCCACCCTACCACATTCCTCCCACATAATACAGTGGAACTGTTGCCACCTTAGTGCATTCCTCCCACATAATACAGTGGAACTGTTGCTAACCTAGTGCATTCATCCCACATAATACAGTGGAGCTGTTGCCACCCTACCACATTCCTCCCACATAATACAGTGGAACTGTTGCCACCCTAGTGCATTCATCCCACATAATACAGTGGAGCTGTTGCCACCCTAGTGCATTCATCCCACATAATACAGTGGAACTGTTGCTAACCTAGTGCATTCATCCCACATAATACAGTGGAACTGTTGCCACCCTAGTGCATTCCTCCCACATAATACAGTGGAACTGTTGCTAACCTAGTGCATTCATCCCACATAATACAGTGGAGCTGTTGCCACCCTACCACATTCCTCCCACATAATACTGTGGAGCTGTTGCCACCCTACCGCATTCCTCCCACATAATACAGTGGAACTGTTGCTAACCTAGTGCATTCATCCCACATAATACAGTGGAACTGTTGCCACCCTAGGGCATTCATCCCACATAATACAGTGGAACTGTTGCTAACCTAGTGCATTCATCCCACATAATACAGTGAAGATGTTGCCACCCTAGTGCATTCATCCCACATAATACAGTGGAACTGTTGCTAACCTAGTGCATTCATCCCACATAATACAGTGGAACTGTTGCCACCCTAGTGCATTCCTCCCACGTAATACAGTGGAACTGTTGCTAACCTACCACATTCCTCCCACATAATACAGTGGAGATGTTGCCACCCTAGTGCATTCATCCCACATAATACAGTGGAACTGTTGCCACCCTAGTGCATTCATCCCACATAATACAGTGGAACTGTTGCCACTCTAGTGCATTCCTCCCACATAATACAGTGGAACTGTTGCCACTCTAGTGCATTCCTCCCACATAATACAGTGGAACTGTTGCTAACCTACCACATTCCTCCCACATAATACAGTGGAGATGTTGCCACCCTAGTGCATTCCTCCCACATAATACAGTGGAACTGTTGCTAACCTAGTGCATTCATCCCACAATACAGTGGAGCTGTTGCCACCCTGGTGCATTTATCCCACATAATACAGTGGAACTGTTGCCACCCTAGTGCATTCATCCCACATAATACAGTGGAACTGTTGCTAACCTACCACATTCCTCCCACATAATACAGTGGAGATGTTGCCACCCTAGTGCATTCCTCCCACATAATACAGTGGAACTGTTGCTAACCTAGTGCATTCCTCCCACATAATACAGTGGACAACATATGGATATATCCGGCACCATCCACACATGTATACATGATTTTAGACAATGTCAAAATGTGGAAATATTGTTGTTGTTGATGTTGCCAAACATAGATGGAATATATTCCCATGGAATGAATCTTGGCTCAGATCCAAGTCCCTGCAGTTGCTGGTTGCTTTTGAATGTGTGGTGTCCCTGGCTACTGCTTCCTTCCTCTCCTCTCCTCCCAGGGAGGGCTGTAGAGTGTTGTAGAAAGGGTGGGGTGATGTGTCATTGAATACATGCTGTCTTTCTTTGAGAAGTGAAAGGACTTGAGGGTGAGGGTAGCGATGCCTGAAAAGAGCTGGGCACTGTGCCACGTGGGGCGGGCACCGCAGGACCGAGGTGACAGTCAGAGCACTCTATCACTGTTGTCCTGTGCCCACCCCCAATATACACCCCCACCCCGTCTCCTCACCGGGAACATTCATACTCACGCACCCAGGGCACGCTGCATTCTCAGTGACCTGGTTTACACGTGTCCTCACACACTCATATATGAACACACGCACATACGCAAGAACACATTTCATGTGTGAATAGACACACACACATCATGCACACACGCACACACACACACACACATAGACACACTATCATAGGGCACCTGCAACAGCTACAATGCCACATTAAATTAGAAGCAGGTATTGAAGTTACCTATAATTCCAACTCCAATTCATAATGTAGTAGATCATTCATAATATAGTAGATAATACATAATATAGTAGATAATTCATAATGTAGTAGATAATACTGTAGTAGATATTGCTGTAGTAGATTATACATAATGTAGTAGATAATACATCGTGTAGTAGATAATACTGTCGTAGATGATACATAATGTAGTAGATAATACTGTAGTAGATAATATTGTAGTAGATAATACTGTAGTAGATAATACTGTAGTAGATAATACACAATATAGTAGATAATACAACATGTAGTAGATAATACATAATGTAGTAGATAATGATGTTGTAGATGATACATAATGTAGTAGATAATACTGTAGTAGATAATACTGTAGTAGATAATACATAATGTAGTAGATAATACATAATGCAGTAGATGATACATAATGTAGTAGATAATACATAATGTAGTAGATAATACTGTAGTAGATAATACATAATGTAGTAGATAATACATAATGTAGTAGATAATTCATAATATAGTAGATCATTAATAATATAGTAGATAATACATAATGTAGTAGATAATACATAATGTAGTAGATCATTCATAATGTAGTAGATAATACATAATGTAGTAGATAATTCATAATATAGTAGATCATTAATAATATAGTAGATAATACATAATGTAGTAGATAATACATAATGTAGTAGATCATTCATAATATAGTAGATAATTCATAATGTAGTAGATAATTCATAATGTAGGAGATAATACATGACATACTGTAGTAGATAATACATAATGTAGTAGATAATACATACTGTAGTAGATAATTCATAATGTAGTAGATAATACATAATGTAGTAGATAATACATAATGTAGTAGATAATACATAATGTAGTAGATAATACATAATGTAGTAGATAATTCATAATGTAGTAGATAATACTGTAGTAGATAATACATAATGTAGTAGATAATACATAATGCAGTAGATGATACATAATGTAGTAGATAATACTGTAGTAGATAATACATAATGTAGTAGATAATACAACATGTAGTAGATAATACATAATGTAGTAGATAATGATGTTGTAGATGATACATAATGTAGTAGATAATTCATAATATAGTAGATCATTAATAATATAGTAGATAATGCATAATGTAGTAGATAATACATGCTGTAGTAGATAATGCATAATGTAGTAGATAATACATACTGTAGTAGATAATTCATAATGTAGTAGATAATACATACTGTAGTAGATAATACATAATGTAATAGATAATACATACTGTAGTAGATCATTCATAATGTAGGAGATAATACATGACATACTGTAGTAGATAATACATAATGTAGTAGATAATACATACTGTAGTAGATAAAACATAATGTAGTAGATAAAACATACTGTAGTAGATAATACATAATGTAGTAGATAATACATACTGTAGTAGATAAAACATAATGTAGTAGATAATACATACTGTAGTAGATAAAACATAATGTAGTCGATAATACATACTGTAGTAGATAATACATAATGTAATAGATAATACATACTGTAGTAGATAATGCATAATGTAGTAGATAATACATACTGTAGTAGATCATTCATAATGTAGTAGATAAAACATACTGTAGTAGATAAAACATAATGTAGTAGATAAAACATACTGTAGTAGATAAAACATAATGTAGTAGATAATACATACTGTAGTAGATAATGCATAATGTAGTAGATAATACATACTGTAGTAGATCATTCATAATGTAGTAGATAATACATCATGTAGTAGATAATTCATGATGTAGTAGATAATAATGTAGTAGATAATACATCATGTGATAGGTAATACTGTAGTACCTAATACATAATGTAGTAGATCATCGAGAGCATCCAACATTGAGAGCATCCTGACTGGTTGCATCACTGCCTGGTACGGCAATTGCTCGGCCTCTGACCGCAAGGCACTACAGAGGGTAGTGCGTATGGCCCAGTACATCACTGGGGCTAAGCTGCCTGCCATCCAGGACCTCTACACCAGGTGGTGTCAGAGGAAGGCCCTAAAAATTGTCAAAGACCCCAGCCACCCCAGTCATAGACTGTTCTCTCTACTACCGCATGGCAAGCGGTATCGGAGTGCCAAGTCTAGGACAAAAAGGCTTCTCAACAGTTTTTACCTCCAAGCCATAAGACTCCTGAACAGGTAATCAAATGACTATCCGGACTATTTGCATTGTGTCTCCCCCCCCCCCCCCCCCCAACCCCTCTTTTTACGCTGCTGCTACCCTCTGTTTATCATATATGCATAGTCACTTTAACTATACATTCATGTATATACTACCTCAATTGGGCCGACCAACCAGTGCTCCCGACCAACCAGTGCTCCCGCACATTGGCTAACCGGGCTATCTGCATTGTGTCCCACCCACCACCCGCCAACCCCTCTTTTACGCTACTGCTACTCTCTGTTCATCATATATGAATAGTCACTTTAACCATATCTACATGTACATACTACCTCAATCAGCCTGACTAACCGGTGTCTGTATGTAGCCTTGCTACTTTTATAGCCTTTTTTATTTCTTTACCTACCTATTGTTCACCTAATACCTTTTTTGCACTATTGGTTAGAGCCTGTAAGTAAGCATTTCACTGTAAGGTCTACACCTGTTGTATTCGGCGCACGTGACAAATAAACTTTGATTTGATTTGAATACTGTAGTAGATAATACATAATGTGGTAGATAATACATAATGTAATAGATACATTTAAGCAATAAGGTCCGAGGGGGTGTGGTATTTGGCCACGGTAAGGGTTGTTCTTAGAACGACGCAACACGGAGTGCCTGGATACAGGCCTTAGCCGTGGTATATTGGCCATATACCACAAATACCACAAACCCCCGAGGTGCCTATATATATATATATAAAAGAAATGTCAATTGAAAAAAGGTCAAACGAAACGAAGTGTAACTAGTTTGCAGTCTTTCCAGCTTCAGTTTGAAGTGATTGTGTTAGCTGTGTTGTTGGCTAGCTCCTCTGAACAACAGTGTCCTGACAAGTGAGCACATTTTCTATGCCAGGCGAAATCGCGCCTCATTACCTCATTGTTATGGATGTATCCAAATAAATGTCACTAGAAAACAGCTTAAACAAATGCAAATGCAGCTTCTTTTCCATTATTCTGGCTGCACTTTTTGACGTGACTGTAAGTTAGCCGTAGTTGGCTAGCTAGCAAGCAAGGGATAAGAATGTTGCCAGTCAGTATGGCAATGGAACATTTAGAACGAACGACTGGGTCGCGTCCATAGCTACAGAACAAAAAGACTGAATGACTGGGTCACGTCTCTGGCAACCGAACTGATAGAACAACAACCAGCCGGCTTGGGTAGCAACCCTAGATTTGTGTCGAGACTATATCTTGTGGAAGGATGAAATAATACGAATAAACTTATCAAAATAACGTTTTTCATGAAAATGTGTCAATCATTATTTGAATATGTTGGTAACCCGTAAAAGTGATAATGCCCTCGAAGCTGGTGTTTGGAGGATATACACCCATGCCAATATATCCTCCAAACACTGGCTTCGAGGGCATTATCATGTAGTAGATAATACATCATGTAGTAGATAATACATCATGTAGTAGATAATACTTCATGTAGTAGATAATACATCATGTAGTAGATAATACATAATGTACAACATTAGATGCAGAACAACAAACACAATAATTTATTCATGGAATGAGAATATTTCCCCTGAGGTGACTTTCCAATGGAAGGTAATAAGACTAAGGTCTAAGTGGATAACTCTTTGTTTCTCTCATCACTCTTTGTTTCTCTTACAGCTGGTGGCGTCCATTGTGTTCATCAGTTTTGGAGTGGTGGCTGCCTTCTGCTGTGCCATTGTGGATGGGGTGTTTGCAGCCAGACACATAGTGAGTAGCAGTACCAAGCAGAGCCAATAAGCCAAGCTCTAATGCAGTTAACATGCAGTCATATGGAATATCAATGTTTTGGTGTTATTACACAGTAACCACACTAGTAACTGATTTAATATATAATATGACCATTGCCAATTATTTTCAATTATAAACTGGGTGGTTCGAGCCCTGAATGCTGATTGGCTGACAGTCATGGTATATCAGACCGTATACCACGGGTATGACCAAAACATTTATTTTTACTGCTCTAATTACGTTGGTAACCAATTTATAATAGCAATAAGGCACCTCGGGGGTTCGTGATATATGGCCGATATACCACGACTAAGGGCTGTGTCCAGGCACTCCGCGTTGCATTGTGCTTAAGAACAGCCCTTAGCCATGGTATACTGGCTATATACCACACCCCCTCGTGCGTTATTGCTTAATTATATCATTGTTTTTGTACCTTTTCTGTATTTTCCATGAGAAAGTATTAATTACATACTGGTTACTTACGTATAGAGTAACTATATGACATAAGTGAGTTTGAATCTAGTGTTGTTGCAGTGTATTCTGCTGGTGTGGTTGATGCTGTTGTTTCTTCTCTAGTGATGTGTAAAACCTAAACAGTAGGATGAAATGTTTGTATGTTTTGTTACGCCCCAGGACCTTAGACCTTACTATGCCGGCCGCTGTGATTTCTACGCCAATTCAAAATCCTCTGTGGATTATGAAGACGTAAGTGCACACTCATATCACCACTTTGTTGAAAGGTTGCCTTAAAGTTGTTTATATGTTGCCTTAAAGTTAAAAAGTTGCCTTAAAGTGGTTTAAACATTGCCTTAGATTTGAAAATCCATCAGTTCTCAATATAGAGAGCATGATCCAGATGCTTTACTGTGTGATAACAGTGACTGCCTGTGTGAAATCTAGGTTCACTGCCAGACAGCATCCCGTGCAACCTGTAACCTACGTGTGAAATCCAATACCTGCTACTGCTGTGACCTCTACAACTGTGGCAAGTGAGTTTCCCAAGTCTCTTTCACCAACTTCTGTCATCACAGGATTATTTTGATATTATCTCGCAGTCTGAGAGGCAGTTTAACTCATCTCAATTTGATTGTTTTCTTAGTTTGATTATTTCCTTGTTTACCTCACGTATTTACCCTTGTGCTGTTTTAGTGTATTTTGTGTTTGCTCTAAGGTCAGCACCGTTGGAAAAATGACATTTAAAAATCTTTTTTGGACTTATGTTTCAGAGAACATCCTCTTTTGGGACATGGGAATAAAGATGTTTTGAAAAAGTTTAGGAAAACGTCCATGATTTGGAAGTAGGTCCCTTTCTTTTAGCCCCTTGAGACTCATTAACAACCCATTTTCTGTTGTTGTGGTTGATTTTAACAGTAGCTGTGTAGAAGTCTTCTTGCTTGGAACACACCATGGGAATGAGTGTATCACTCCTGCATGAAGACCAGTCCACCTACCTGTCCCCCAGCTCTTACTCTCTAGTAGTTGTAGCTAGTTCCTCCATTTCAACTCCATTTGACAGCCAAAGGCCAACTTATGTTCATGTATTTATATTCTGTTGTCATTTTCTATCAAAGAATTAAATACACAGTGAATGTGGTACAAATTACACTTTTCTCTGTAGCCGTGCGTCTCAAGTAGGTGGTTCTTACTTACTTCTGTATGTCTTTACTCTTTGTCCTTCCTGATCTCGTACACCCACCTCTCCCACACACTGGCCCAGCCGTGTGGAGCTGATGGGGGGCTACCACGAGTACACGGAGGTGGGGAGCTGCGAGGATGTGGTACACCTTTATCACCTGCTGTGGTCCGTCACCATCCTCAACATCATCGCTCTCTTCCTGGGCATCATCACCGCCGCCGTGCTGGGAGGCTTCAAGGACATGGTGAGATGAACAGCAGGACATATCTGGGTTGTATTCATTAGGGCACATCCTAGCATTAAGTTTTAAAGTGTTTTTCAACAGAAACCGAAAGAAAGTGGTTCTTATTGGACTAGTTCAGGTATTCCTTCCCAGTTTCAGTCTGCTTTCTTCCATTTGGTGCCTAATGAATATGACCCTGGGATGTATATAGTGTACTTAGTTAAAGAAAGAAAGGGGGATACCTAGTCAATTGTACAACTGAATGCGTTCAACTGAACTGTAACTTCCGCATTTAACCCAACCCCTCTGAATAAGAGGGGTGAGGACGGCTGCCTTAATCGACATCCACGGCGCCTGGGGAACAGTGGGTTAACGACAGATTTGTTCCTTGTCAGCTCGAGAATTCGATCCAGCAACCTTTCGCCAGGCTACCTGCCGCCCCTACGTAGTTATGTCAAATAGTTTGAAATACTTGAGCAGCGATTGATTGAGTTTAACACAGTATAATGGAAGCAATGGAATATTCCCAAACATGCAAACCTCAAGCTGAATCAATTTAAATGTATTTATTGGATTTATTTGACCCAGGACATGGTATAAGACACTGACCCAGAGATGGAGGAGCAGACATGATATAAGACACTGACCCAGAGATGGAGGAGCAAGCATGGTATAAGACACTGACCCAGAGATGGAGGAGCAGACATGATATAAGACACTGACCCAGAGATGGAGGAGCAGACATGGTATAAGACACTGACCCAGAGATGGAGGAGCAGACATGATATAAGACACTGACCCAGAGATGGAGGAGCAGACATGGTATAAGATAGTAACCCGGTGGGCAGAAACGAACAATTCTTAAAAAGTTGCCCAACCATTCTTAAAAGGTTGAATGATGTTAATTAGGCATTTTAGGCATTTGATTTACTTAGGGTTTGCTCAAGATGAAAGCTTATCACCTCGGCCCTTAGTGTGGCCCTTAGTGTGGCCCTTCATCAATCATTGTTGTGTGTGTGCGCGTGTGTGTGCGTGTGTGTGTGTGTGAGAGTGTGTGTGCACACCATGGACTACATGTATCAGTATTGCTCATTCTATATGTATGTGTTTTGGACAGACGCCCATGCTGACCCCTGACTCGTGTGAGTCAGAGCCCCTCCCAGCAGCCCCTGTCTCCACAGAGCTTCCAGCTCCCAGCACCTCCTCCTTCAACTGCTACTACAGCAATGCCCCCTACCTGCCACCCTATACTGCCTACGACCTGCAGGTAATAAACTACTAATATCCATCATTCATTACCCCCCAGAAAGCCACAACTAACAGGAATAATTCATTAGGACTGAAGATTAACTTAAACTATGTGTGGGTAGCTCAAACTCTTGAGGAGATCACGAGTTTATGTCAATGGTGTTATGATTCTGTCCTCACTGCTTGACCATAGGATGAGTACTGTACAAACTCAAGTCGCCTGTACAAACTTTGTACAAACTCAAAGTTGTTTCAACCCCGGCTCACCTTCCCCCTCCTGTCTCTTCAGGGCTCCAGCATGATGTTCCCTGACTCTTCTGGCCTGTCTGATGAGTCCCAGTCGGGGGCCAGCCACATGTGGTCCTCCCTGGTCCCCCCATGCTACTCTCCACCTTACTGCCCACCCGACGAGAAGCCCCCGCCATACAGCCCCTAGGAGAGAAGCTGGAACTGGGAAAGAACAGGGGAGGACATCCGGTATCATCTCCTCTTTTGCCAGCTACATTGGCAACAAAGGGCAATGGGTATTGATGGGTGTTAATGGACCTTGAATATGAACCTGTTTGAACGCGAGCTGCTGCTGCTGCATATGGTCCAAACTGTTCCTGAGCAGCCAAGCCTGCCTGAGCTGTGTGGAATATAAAGATACAAGGAGTTAGTGGAAGAAAGAAAGAGCATGAGTCACTGATGTGACTAGAAGCCAGTGCTGTGAGGTTTAATTCATCCCCCAGTAAGTATAGCCTGTTAGGATTCAGTCAAATCTGGATGGAGCGGGGGGTATAGCAAGACCCTGCTTGGCCTACACCCCCTTTTCTCAGCAGACTCTCTCAGTTGGTGCCAGTTTGCTCCCTAACTCTTCCCCTTGGCCCTAACTCTTCCATGTCTGCATTTCTAAGGGGTCTGGGTAACTATAAGCAGCGTAGTGGGGGAGCCAACATCCTATCGTTTACACCTTACAGGTCTGTAAACATCAAAAGGTTATTTGAATTGATGTCATTAGGATCCCCATTAGCCGACACCAATGGTGACATCTAGTCTACCTGGGGTCCGACACACAACGAAAAAATACATTACAGACAAAAATACTATAATTTACATACATTTAAAAATATTAACATTAGCTAGGTTTCCATCCAATTGAGGACAGATTTTCATGCAAATATTCTAGAATCCGCATAAAGAAAACATGCACATTTTCCCACCAGTGGTGTGTTTCCACCAAATAGACTTGTTGCGGATAAAAATCAGTGCGTGATGAAAATTTACTTTTTCACATAAGTTTTCATGTACAGAATACATTTTTTAAGTTCAATGTGTTTCCATCGCATTTTTAACTTTACTTACTACTAACACTGTTGCGTTAATGTGCCTACTCTGGTCTTGGCAGTGTGCTCTAGCCAACAGCTCACAAATACAGTGCGGGTAGGCTGTGCAGGTAGGCTAGTCTACAATGATGAGATTATTATGGATAAGAGCAAGAATATTTTTATTTGTCAAATGGCAGTCAAGCATCGATCATCATGTCACCAGAAAAGGACCCTCGATAGTTATTGGAAAGGAGCATCAAGATCACTTTGCACTTTCAGCACCCTGTGAAGTTCATCATAACTTATTTCATCTGTAGCCTAATAAACTGCATGGTATCCTGAGTTGTAATGGGAGGAACACACACCATATCATCGCATGACTCCAAGTTTACTTTGATATATTTGCGCATAAAGGCGTTTCCACTGCCATTTCTCGCCTAATTAATTGTACAGACACAAAAAGATCCCACCATGTCGAACAAACAAATGATCTGTCGGCATTTATAAAATTGTACTGAAACATCCTGTTTCCTTCACAGCTGCCATGATTGTTTTTTGTACGGTATGACTTTATCCGCATAAAAACTGTGGATGGAAACGTGGTTAGTGACATTACAGACTTAAATATAAACTACAACTAAAGACACGTTTAATAAAACTTAAGAATAATAATGTGTGGGTGTGTGGAGTGTGTGTGTGTGTGCGTGCGTGCGTGCGTGCGTGCGTGCGTGCGTGCGTGCGTGCATGTGCATCGATCAGTTACACATACATGTCAGTACATACACACGTAGGTCAAGTAGGTCACGTGGGGGAGAGGTGTTGCTTTATTTGTTTTTTTAAATGAAGTTTGCTGTTCACTTGAGCAATATGAGAGGGAAGGGAGTTCCATGCAATCGTGGCTCTATATAATACTGTACGTTTCCTTTAATTTGTTCTGGACCTGGGAACTGTGAAGAGACTCCTGGTGGCATGTCTGGTGGGGTAAGTATTTCTGTCAGAGCTATATGTAAGTTGATTAAGCAGACAATTTAGAATTTTCAACACATGAATATTTCTGACAAAAACAAGAATTGATGCAGTCAATTTCTCCTCTATTTTGAGCAGAGAGAGACTGACATGCATACTGTAGACAATTGCCCTCAGAGTACATTGAAGGGCAAGACGTGCTGCTCTGTTCGGGGCCAGCTGCAGCTTTTCTAGGTTCTTCTTTGCAGCACTTGACCATATCACCGGGCAATAGTCAAAATATTAGATAAAACTGGGCTTTTGGTTGACTGTGATGTTAAAAATTCTGAGCATCTCTTTATCAGACAGACCTCTCCCCATCTTTACAACAATTGAATCAATACGTCTTGACCATGACAATTTATAATCTAGGGTGACACTGAGAAGTTTAGTTTCTTCAACTTATTCAACAGCCACATCATTCATTACCAGATTCAGCTGAGGTCTAGAACTTACGGAATGATTTGTACCAAATATGTGTTATGGCTTTACATCCTATGGTAAAGAATGTAAAGCCATAACACCTACGTTTATCCAACAACAGGCTATTTGTCAATAATATTAAAGGTTGTTCTGAAGTCTAACAATACAGCTCCCACCATATTTTTATTATCAATTTCTTTCAGCCAATCATCAGTCATTTGTGTCAGTGCAGTACATGTTGAGTGCCCTTCTCTGTTGTTTATTAGATTACAGAGAAATAGCATTGTATTTGGTCAAACACCATTTTTTCCTGAAGTTTGCGAAGAGCTGGCAGAAAGCTTATTAGTCAGCTGTTAGAACCAGTAAAGAATGATTTACCATTCTTGTGTAGCGGAATGACTTTGGCTTCCCTCCAGGCCTGAGGACAAACACATTTCTCTAGGCTCAGATTAAAGATATGACAGATAGAAGTGGCTATAGAGTCAGCTACCATCCACAGTAGCTTTCCATCTAAGTTGTCAATGCCAGGTGATTTCTCATTATTGATGGATAACAATTTTTCAACCATGAATATGATGGCTCACAGTTTGTTTTGGGCATTTCTGAGTTTGTCAACTTTGCCAATGAAATAGTCATTAAAATAATTGTCAATATCAAAAGGTTAGAGCCAAGGTGAAGGGGTGGGAGCGAATTGGGATTGGCTGTAGTGTATCAAAAACAAGCTGACCTGTCTTAAGATGCCAGGACTGTCTACAGATGTGCCTTATCCATATCTGTCAACTCAAGAGAAGCACTAGTTATCCTGGCCAGATGAGAAGCTCTCCTCAAACAATGTGCTCTCCTCCTTGGACAATGTGGTCTCCTCCTTGGACAATGTGCTCTCCTTGGACAGTATGGTCTCTTCCTTGGACAATGTGCTCTCCTCCTTGGACAATGTGCTCTCCTCCATGGACAATGTGTTCTCCTTGGACAATGTGCTCTCCTCCTTGGACAATGTGCTGTCCTTGGACAATGTGCTCTCCTTGGACAATGTGCTCTCCTGTAATGTACTCTACAACATCATTATCACCCCAGTACAAGAAATATCAGCTGTAACGGTGCTTGGATTTATGTAAAGGTACACAATTTTCTCTAGTAGTGCAATTGAAAATGAAGGTATTGAAAAATCGATACTGAAGATCACAGTTCACCCTATTTATCTAGCTCACAGTATTGTTATTATAGATGGGTCACAGTTCACCCTATTAATCTAGCTCACAGTATTGTTGTTATAGATAGGTCACAGTTCACTTTATTAATCTAGCTCACAGTATTGTTGTTATAGATAGTTCACCTTAATACTATACCTCGCATTATTGTTGTTATAGATTGTGAACATGGTTATAGCAGAGAAAATAATGAGAACATACTCTGAGTCTGTTTGTTGTAAGGGGTGGATTAGGGGGAATCTGAAACATAAATGATCACCGAACATTATGTAATGTATTTTATAAATTGTAAAGGGACTGGCTAAACACGAAACTCTTCTGTTTCTTTCTAGGTGTGATATAACAGGCTTTTACACTTGAATATAGCAAAAAAACAGCATTGTGGGTTGTATCTTAATCACAAAATGCATAGACCTCAAAAGTAAAGAGCAGCTTCTTGAGATCATCGATTAAAGTAGTCAGCTTTGTTTTTGCATAATTTTTTTGAACAGCACTTTCTCAACAGCTGAAGATGGACGTCTGCTGACTGGAGTGGATGGATTGTCTCGCCATTAAAAGTAATTTTTGTGAAAAATGCATGTACAGTGTTACTTTCCATAGACAACGTACATTGAATATACAAAACATTAGGAATACCTTCCTAATATTGAGTTGCACCCCCTTTTGCCCCCAGAACAGCCTCAATTTGTCGGGGCATGGCCTCTACAAGGTGTCGAAAGCGTTCCACAGGGATGCTGGCCCATGTTGACTCCAATGTTTCCCACAGTAGTGTCAAGTTGGCTGGATTTGCTTTGGATGGTGGACCATTCTTGATACATACGGGAAACTGTAGAGCTTGAAATCCCCAGCAGCATTGCAGTTCTTGACACGAACAGGGGTGCCTGGCACCTACTACCATACCATGTTCAAAGGCACTTAAATATTTTGTATTGCCCATTCACCCTTTGAATGGCACACATACACAATCCATGTCTCAGTTGTCTCAAGGCTTAAAAATAATTTTTTAACCTGTCTCCTACCCTTCTTCTACACTGATTTAGTGGATTTAACAAGTGACATCAATAAGGGGTGATCGATTTCACCTGGATTCACCTGGTCAGTCTGTCATGGAAAGAGCAGGCTGATGTTTTGTACTTGTCACACCCTGGCCTTAGTTATCTTTGTGTTCATTATTATTTTAGTTAGGTCAGGGTGTGACATGGTGAAGTATGTGTTTTTGTATTGTCTAGGGGGTTGTATGGTTTAGAGGGTTAAGGAGAATAGATGGTTTAGTGTTGTGTGTAGTTGTCTAGGAAAGTCTATGGTTGCCTGAATGGGTTCTCAATTAGAGACAGCTGGTTACTGTTGTCTCTGATTGGGAGCCATATTTAAGGCAGCCATAGGCTTTAGCTGTTGTGGGTCATTTTCTATGTCTAGTCTATGTTGAACGTAAGTAGTTTGTGTGTGCACTTGCGTTTGTAGCTTCACGGTCGTTTGTTGTTTTTGTTAGTTTGTATAAGTGTTTCGTGTTACGTCTTCGTATAATAAAAAAGAAGATGTATTCATATCATGCTGCGCCTTGGTCCAATCTCTCATATCAAGACGATCGTGACAGAATGACCCACCAAACCCGGATCAAGCAGCATGACAAGCGGCAACAGGATCAAGGCATCAAGGATTCATGGACATGGGAGGAGATATTAGATGGAAAGGGACCTTGGGCACAACCGGGAGAATATCGCCTTCCTCGTGAAGAGCTGGAGGCAGCGAAAGCCGAGAGGAGGCGATATGAGGAGGCAGCACGGAGGCAAGGCTGGAAGCCCGCGAGTACTACCCAAAAATTTCTTGGGGGGGGGGGCTAAGAGGTAGTGGGCCGAGGGCAGGTAGGAGACCTGCGCCCACTTCCCAGGCTAACCGTGGAGAGCGGGAGTACGGGCGGACACCGTGTTACGCAATAGAGCGCACGGTGTCTCCTGTACGTGTTCATAGCCCGGTGCGGGTTATTCCACCTCCCCGCACTGGTAGAGCTAGATTGGGCATTGAGCCGGATGTCATGAAGCCGGCCCTACATATCTGGCCACCAGTACGTCTCCTCGGGCCGGCCTACATGGCACCAGCCTTACGCATGGTGTCCCCGGTTCGCCTACATAGCCCGGTGCGGGTTATTCCACCTCCTCGCACTGGTCGGGCGACGGGGAGCATTCAACCAGGTAAGGTTGGGCAGGCTCGCTGTTCAAGGGAACCAGTACGCCTGCACGGTCCGGTATTTCCGGCGCCACCTCCCCGCCCCAGTCCAGTACCACCAGTGCCTCCTCCACGCACTAGCCCTATGGTGCGTGTCTCCAGCCCTTTACCACCAGTGCCTAAACCACGCACCAAGCCTCCTGTGTGTCCTCAGAGTCCTGTGCGTCCTGTTGCTGCTCCCCGCACTAGCCCTGAGATGCGTGTCCCCAGTCCGGTACCACCAGTTCCGGCACCACGCACTAGGCCTAATGTGCGCTCCCAGGGTCCAGTATGCCCTGTTCCTTCTCCCCGCACTAGCCTGAAGGTGCGTGTCCTTAGCCCGGTGACTCCAGTTCCGGCACCACGCACCAGGCCTACAGTGCGCCTCATCCGGCCAGAGCCATCCGTCTGCCCAGTGCCATCTGAGCCATCCGTCTGCCCAGTGCCATCTGAGCCATCCGTCTGCCCAGTGACATCTGAGCCATCCGTCTCCCCAGCGCCATCTGAGCCATCCGTCTCCCCAGCGCCATCTGAGCCATCCGTCTGCCCAGTGCCGTCTGAGCCATCCGTCTGTCCCGAGCCATTAGAGCCGCCCGTCTGTCCCGAGCCGTCAGAGCCGTTAGTCAGTCAGGAGCCGCTAGAGCCATTCGTCAGTCAGGATCTGCCAGAGCCGCCAACCAGACAGGATCTGCCAGAGCCGCCAACCAGACAGGATCCGCCAGAGCCGCCAACCAGACAGGATCCGCCAGAGCCGCCAACCAGACAGGATCTGCCAGAGCCGCCAACCAGACAGGATCTGCCAGAGCCGTCAGCCAGCCATGAGCAGCCAGATCCGTCAGCCAGCCATGAGCAGCCAGATCCGTCAGCCAGCCATGAGCAGCCAGATCCGTCAGCCAGCCATGAGCAGCCAGATCCGTCAGCCAGCCATGAGCAGCCAGATCCGTCAGCCAGCCATGAGCAGCCAGATCCGTCAGCCAGCCATGAGCCGTCCAGCCAGGATCCGCCAGAGCCGTCCAGTCAGGATCCGCCAGAGCCGTCCAGCCAGGATCCGCCAGAGCCGTCCAGCCAGGATCCGCCAGAGCCGTCCAGCCAGGATCCGCCAGAGCCAGCCAGCCAGGATCCGCCAGCCAGCCAGGATCCGCCAGAGCCAGCCAGCCAGGATCCGCCATTCAGTACGGTGCTGCCCTTCAGTCCGGTGCTGTCCCTCAGTCCGGAGCTGCCGTACCTCAGTCCGGAGCTGCCCCTTATCCTGGTGCTGCCCCTTATCCTGGTGCTGCCCCTTATCCTGGTGCTGCCCCTTATCCTGGTGCTGCCCCTTATCCTGGTGCTGCCCCTTAGTCCGGTACTGCCCCTTAGTACGGTGCTGTCCCTTAGTCCGGTGCTGCCACTTAGTCCGGTGCTGCCCCTTATTCCAGTGGGGTTAAGAAAGCGGGTAGTGACTATGGTGGGGTGGGGACCACGACCAGTGCCAGAGCCGCCACCGTGGACAGACGCCCACCCAGACCCTCCCCTAGACTTTATGCTGGTGCGCCCGGAGTTCGCACCTTAAGGGGGGGGGTTATGTCACACCCTGGCCTTAGTTATCTTTGTGTTCATTATTATTTTAGTTAGGTCAGGGTGTGACATGGTGAAGTATGTGTTTTTGTATTGTCTAGGGGGTTGTATGGTTTAGAGGGTTAAGGAGAATAGATGGTTTAGTGTTGTGTGTAGTTGTCTAGGAAAGTCTATGGTTGCCTGAATGGGTTCTCAATTAGAGACAGCTGGTTACTGTTGTCTCTGATTGGGAGCCATATTTAAGGCAGCCATAGGCTTTAGCTGTTGTGGGTCATTTTCTATGTCTAGTCTATGTTGAACGTAAGTAGTTTGTGTGTGCACTTGCGTTTGTAGCTTCACGGTCGTTTGTTGTTTTTGTTAGTTTGTATAAGTGTTTCGTGTTACGTCTTCGTATAATAAAAAAGAAGATGTATTCATATCATGCTGCGCCTTTGTCCAATCTCTCATATCAAGACGATCGTGACAGTACTGTTTTGTACAGTCAGTGTATACTGTCAGTATAGGTTAAATAAAGTCAACAAACATCATACGGTGTTGAATACACAAGGAGCATTTGATTTTCGTTTCTTTAAATAACAGAATCAACTGGGGTTGAGGGAATGCCAATGGAGGGGCCTTCATTAATATGGGAGTTAGGACAAGTACCATATTTACCTTCCTTCAATACCATGGGAGTTAGGAGAACTACCAGATGTATCCTCTTCCATTACTATGGGAGTTAGGACAACTACCAGATTACTCCTCCTTCATTAATATGGTAGTCAGGACAACTACCAGATGTATCATACTTCAGTACTATGGGGGGTAGGACAACTACCAGATCTATCTTCATTTGTTTCTTTGGGAGTCAGGACAACTACCAGATTCATCCTCCTTCATTACTACGGGAGTTAGGGCCAGTAACAGAGTTATCCTACTTCATTACTATGGAAGTCAGGAAACTACCTGATGTATCCTCCTTCATTACCATGGGAGTTAGTATAACTACCAGATTGTTCCTCCTTTGTTACTACGGGAGTCAGAACAACTACCCGATTCATCGTCCTCCATTGCTAAGGGAGTTGGGCAAACTACCTGATGTATCCTCCTTCGTTACTATGGGAATCAGGACAACTACCAGAATTATCCCCCTTCATTACTTTGGAAGTTAGGACAACTACCAGATTCATCGTCCTCCATTACTATGGGAGTTAGGACAACTACCAGATTTATCCTCCTTCATTTTTACGGGAGTCAGGACAACTACCAGATGTATCCTCCTTCATTAGTATGCGAATCAGGACAACTACCAGTTCATTCTCCTCCATTACTATGGGAGTTAGGACAACTACCAGATTTATCCTCCATCATTACTGTGGGAGTCAGGACAACTACCAGATGTATCCTCCTTCATTACTATGGGAGACAGGTTAACTACCAAATGTATCCTCCTTCATTACTATGGGAATCAGGAAAACAACCAGATTCATTCTCCTCCATTACTATGGGAGTTAGGACAACTACCAGATGTGTCCTCCTTTATTACTATCGGAGTTAGGACAACTACCAGATTTATCCTCCTTCATTACTACGGGATTCAGAACAACTACCAGATTTATCCTCCTTCATTACTATGGGAGTCAGGACAACTACCAGATTCATCCTCCTTCATTACTATGGGAGTTAGGACAACTACCAGATTTATCCTCCTTCATTACTATGGGAGTTAGGACATCTACCAGATTTATAATCCTTCATTACTACGGGAGTTAGGACAACTACCAGAATTATCCTCCTTCATTACTATGGGAGTCAGGACAACTACCAGATGTATCCTCCTTCATTAGTATGCGAATCAGGACAACTACCAGTTCATTCTCCTCCATTACTATGGGAGTTAGGACAACTACCAGATGTATCCTCCTTCATTACTATGGGAGTTAGGACAACTACCAGAGTTATCCTACTTCATTACTATGGAAGTCAGGAAACTACCTGATGTATCCTCCTTCATTACCATGGGAGTTAGTATAACTACCAGATTTATCCTCCTTCATTACTATGGGAGACAGGACAACTACCAGATGTATCCTTCTTCATTACTATGGGAGACAGGACAACTACCTGATGTTTCCTCCTTCATTACTATGGGAGTTAGTATAACTACCAGATTTATCCTACTTCATTACTATGGGAGTCAGGACAACTACCTGATGTATCCTACTTCATTACTATGGGAGTCAGGACAACTACCTGATGTATCCTACTTCATTACCATGGGAGACAGGACAACTACCAGATGTATCCTTCTTCATTACTATGGGAGTCAGGACAACTACCTGATGTATCCTACTTCATTACTATGGGAGACTGGACAACTACCAGATGTTTCCTTCTTCATTACGATGGGAGTCAGGACAACTACCAGATTCATCCTCCTTCATTACTATGGGAGTTAGGACCAGTAACAGTTATCCTACTTCATTACTATGGGATTAAGGACCACTAACAGATGTATCCTACTTCATTACTATGGGAGTAAGGACAACTACCAGATTCATACAACTTCATTACTATGGGAGTCAGGACAACTACCAGATGTATCCTCCTTCATTACTATGGAAGTCAGGACAACTACCTGAGGTATCCTCCTTCATTACTATGGTAGTTAGGACAACCACCAGATTCATCCTTCTCCATTAATATGGGAGTTAGGACAACTACCAGATTTATCCTCCTTCATTACTATGGGAGATAGGACAACCACCAGATTCATCCTTCTCCATTACTATGGGAGTTAGGACAACTACCAGATTTATCCTCCTTCATTACTATGGGAGTCAGGACATCTACCAGATTGTTCCTCCTTTGTTACTACGGGAGTCAGAACAACTACCCGATTCATCGTCCTCCATTGCTAAGGGAGTTGGGCAAACTACCTGATGTATCCTCCTTCGTTACTATGGGAATCAGGACAACTACCAGAATTATCCCCCTTCATTACTTTGGAAGTTAGGACAGCTACCAGATTCATCGTCCTGCATTACTATGGGACTTGGGACAACTACCAGATTTATCCTCCTTCATTACTACTGGAGTCAGGACAATTACCAGATTCATTCTCCTTCATTACTATGGGAGTTAGGACAACTTACAGATTTATCCTCCTTCATTACTACGGGAGTCAGGACAACTACCAGATGTATCCTCCTTCATTACTATGGGAATCAGGAAAACAACCAGATTCATTCTCCTTCATTACTATGGGAGTTAGGACAACTTCCAGATTTATCCTCCTTCATTACTACGGGAGTCAGGACAACTACCAGATTTGTCCTCCTTCATTACTATGGGAGACAGGTTAACTACCAAATGTATCCTCCTTCATTACTATGGGAATCAGGAAAACAACCAGATTCATTCTCCTCCATTACTATGGGAGTTAGGACAACTACCAGATGTGTCCTCCTTTATTACTATCGGAGTTAGGACAACTACCAGATTTATCCTCCTTCATTACTACGGGATTCAGAACAACTACCAGATTCATCCTCCTGCATTACTATGGGATTTGGGACAACTACCAGATTCATCCTCCTTCATTACTATGGGAGTTAGGACAACTACCAGATTCATCCTCCTTCATTACTATGGGAGTTAGGACAACTACCAGATTTATCCTCCTTCATTACTATGGGAGTTAGGACATCTACCAGATTTATCCTCCTTCATTACTACGGGAGTCAGGACACCTACCAGAATTATCCTCCTTCATTACTTTGGAAGTCAGGACAACTACCAGATGTATCCTCCTTCATTAGTATGCGAATCAGGACAACTACCAGTTCATTCTCCTCCATTACTATGGGAGTTAGGACAACTACCAGATGTATCCTCCTTTATTACTATCGGAGTCAGGACAACTACCAGAATTATCCCCCTTCATTACTATGGAAGTCAGGACAACTACCTGATGTTTCCTCCTTCATTACTATGGGAGTTAGTATAACTACCAGATTTATCCTACTTCATTACTATGGGAGTCAGGACAACTACCTGATGTATCCTACTTCATTACTATGGGAGTCAGGACAACTACCTGATGTATCCTACTTCATTACTATGGGAGACAGGACAACTACCAGATGTATCCTTCTTCATTACTATGGGAGTCAGGACAACTACCTGATGTATCCTACTTCATTACTATGGGAGACTGGACAACTACCAGATGTTTCCTTCTTCATTACGATGGGAGTCAGGACAACTACCAGATTCATCCTCCTTCATTACTATGGGAGTTAGGACCAGTAACAGTTATCCTACTTCATTACTATGGGATTAAGGACCACTAACAGATGTATCCTACTTCATTACTATGGGAGTAAGGACAACTACCAGATTCATACAACTTCATTACTATGGGAGTCAGGACAACTACCAGATGTATCCTCCTTCATTACTATGGAAGTCAGGACAACTACCTGAGGTATCCTCCTTCATTACTATGGTAGTTAGGACAACCACCAGATTCATCCTTCTCCATTAATATGGGAGTTAGGACAACTACCAGATGTGTCTTCCTTTATTACTATCGGAGTTAGGACAACTACCAGATTTATCCTCCTTCATTACTATGGGAGTTAGGACAACTACCAGATTTATCCTCCTTCATTACTATGGGAGTCAGGACATCTACCAGATTGTTCCTCCTTTGTTACTACGGGAGTCAGAACAACTACCCGATTCATCGTCCTCCATTGCTAAGGGAGTTGGGCAAACTACCTGATGTATCCTCCTTCGTTACTATGGGAATCAGGACAACTACCAGAATTATCCCCCTTCATTACTTTGGAAGTTAGGACAACTACCAGATTCATCGTCCTGCATTACTATGGGACTTGGGACAACTACCAGATTTATCCTCCTTCATTACTACTGGAGTCAGGACAATTACCAGATTCATCCTCCTTCATTACTATGGGAGTTTGGACAACTACCAGATTTATCCTCCTTCATTACTACGGGAGTCAGGACAACTACCAGATGTATCCTCCTTCATTACTATGGGAATCAGGAAAACAACCAGATTCATTCTCCTTCATTACTATGGGAGTTAGGACAACTTCCAGATTTATCCTCCTTCATTACTACGGGAGTCAGGACAACTACCAGATTTGTCCTCCTTCATTACTATGGGAGACAGGTTAACTACCAAATGTATCCTCCTTCATTACTATGGGAATCAGGAAAACAACCAGATTCATTCTCCTCCATTACTATGGGAGTTAGGACAACTACCAGATGTGTCTTCCTTTATTACTATCGGAGTTAGGACAACTACCAGATTTATCCTCCTTCATTACTACGGGATTCAGAACAACTACCAGATTTATCCTCCTTCATTACTATGGGAGTCAGGACAACTACCAGATTCATCCTCCTTCATTACTATGGGAGTTAGGACAACTACCAGATTTATCCTCCTTCATTACTATGGGAGTTAGGACATCTACCAGATTTATCCTCCTTCATTACTACGGGAGTCAGGACACCTACCAGAATTATCCTCCTTCATTACTTTGGAAGTCAGGACAACTACCAGATGTATCCTCCTTCATTAGTATGCGAATCAGGACAACTACCAGTTCATTCTCCTCCATTACTATGGGAGTTAGGACAACTACCAGATTTATCCTCTTCGTTACTATGGGAGTCAGGAAAACTACCAGATTCATCCTCCTCCATTACTATGGGAGTTAAGACAACTACCAGATGTATCCTCCTTTATTACTATCGGAGTTAGGACAACTACCAGATTTATCCTCCTTCATTTTTACGGGAGTCAGGGCAACTACCAGAATTATCCTCCTTCATTACTATGGGAGTCAGGACAACTACCAGATGTATCCTCCTTCATTACTATGGGAATCAGGACAACTACCAGAATTATCCCCCTTCATTACTTTGGAAGTCAGGACAACTACCAGATGTATCCTCCTTCATTAGTATGCGAATCAGGACAACTACCAGATTCATTTTCCTCCATTACTATGGGAGTCAGGAAAACTACCAGATTTATTTTCCTTCGTTACTACGGGAGTCAGGACAACTAACATATTTATCCTCCATCATTACTGTGGGAGTCAGGACAACTACCAGATGTATCCTCCTTCGTTACTATGGTAGTTAGGACAACTACCAGATTCATCGTCCTCCATTACTTTGGGAGTTGGGACAACTAACAGATTTATCCTAATTAATTACTATGGGAGTAAGGACAACTAACAGATTTATCCTCCGTCATTACTATGGGAGTCAGGACAACTACCATAATTATCCTCCTTCGTTACTATGGGAGTTAGGACAACTACCAGATTCATCGTCCTCCATTACTTAGGGAGTTGGGACAACTACCAGATTTGTCCTCCTTCATTACTACAGCAGTCAGGACAACTACCAGATGCATCCTCCATCATCACTTTGGGAATCGGGACAACTACCTGATATATCCTCCTTTGTTACTACGGGAGTCAGGACAACTACCAGATTCATCGTCCTCCATTACTTTGTGAGTTGGGACAACTACCAGATTTATCCTCTTTCATTACTATAGGGGTTAGGACAACTACCAGGTTCATCCTCATCCATTACTGTGGGAGTTAGGACAACTACCAGATTCATCCTCCTCCATTACTATGGGAGTTAGGACAACTACCAGATGTATCCTCCTTCATTACTATGGGAGTTAGGACATCTACCAGATTTTATCTTCATTACTACGGGAGTTAGGACAACTACCAGAATTATCCTCCTTCATTACTATGGGAGTCAGGACAACTACCAGATGTATCCTCCTTCATTACTATGGCAATCAGGACAACACCAGTTCATTCTCCTCCATTGCTATGGGAGTTAGGACAACTACCAGATTTATTATCCTTTGTTACTATGGGAGTTAGGACAACTACCAGATTTATCCTCCTTCGTTGCTACGGGAGTCAGGAAAACTACCAGATTCATCGTCCTGCATTACTATGGGACTTGGGACAACTACCAGATTTATCCTCCTTCATTACTACTGGAGTCAGGACAATTACCAGATTCATCCTCCTTCATTACTATGGGAGTCAGGACAACTACCAGAAGTATCCTCCTTCATTACTATGGGGATCACGACAACTACCAGATTCATTTTCCTCCATTACTATGGGAGTTAGGACACCTACCAGATCTATCCTCTTTCGTTACTACGGTAGTCAGGAAAACTACCAGATTCAATTTCCTTCATTACTATGAGAGTCAGGACAACTATTTGATGTATCGTCCTTCATTACTATGGGAATCAGGAAAACTACCAGATTCATCGTCCTTCATTACTATGGGAGTAAGGACAACTACCTGATATATCCTCCTTCGTTACTACGGGAGTCAGGACAACTACCAGATTCATCGTCCTCCATTACTTTGTGAGTTGGGACAACTACCAGATTTATCCTCCTTCATTACTACTGGAGTCAGGACAATTACCAGATTTATCCTGCTTCATTACTATGGGAGTTAGGACAACTACCAGATTCATCCTCCTCCATTACTATGGGAGTTAGGACAACTACCAGATGTATTCTCCTTCATTACTATGGGAGTTAGGACATCTACCAGATTTATAATCCTTCATTACTATGGGAATCAGGATAACTACCAGAATGATCCTCCTTCATTTCTATGGGAGTCAGGACAACTACCAGATGTATCCTCCTTCATTACTATGGGAATCAGGACAACTACCAGTTCATTCTCCTCCATTACTATGGGAGTTAGGACAACTACCAGATTTATTATCCTTCATTACTATGGGAGTAAGGACAACTACCTGATATATCCTCCTTCGTTACTACGGGAGTCAGGACAACTACCAGATTCATCGTCCTCCATTACTTTGTGAGTTGGGACAACTACCAGATTTATCCTCCTTCATTACTACTGGAGTCAGGACAATTACCAGATTTATCCTGCTTCATTACTATGGGAGTTAGGACAACTACCAGATTCATCCTCCTCCATTACTATGGGAGTAGGACAACTACCAGAGTATTCTCCTTCTACTATGGAGTTAGGACATCTACCAGATTTATAATCCTTCATTACTATGGGAATCAGGATAACTACCAGAATTATCCTCCTTCATTTCTATGGGATCAGGACAACTACCAGATGTATTCCTCCTTCATTACTATGGGAATCAGGACAACTACCAGTTCATTCTCCTCCATTACTATGGGAGTTAGGACAACTACCAGATGTATTATCTTTGTTACTATGGGAGTCAGGAAAAGTACCAGATTCATCCTCCTCCATTACTATGGGAGTTAGGACAACTACCAGATTTATCCTCCTTCGTTACTATGGGAATCAGGAAAACAACCAGATTCATTCTCCTTCATTACTATGGGAGTTAGGACAACTTCCAGATTTATCCTCCTTCATTACTACGGGAGTCAGGACAACTACCAGATTTGTCCTCCTTCATTACTATGGGAGACAGGTTAACTACCAAATGTATCCTCCTTCATTACTATGGGAATCAGTAAAACAACCAGATTCATTCTCCTCCATTACTATGGGAGTTAGGACAACTACCAGATGTGTCTTCCTTTATTACTATCGGAGTTAGGACAACTACCAGATTTATCCTCCTTCATTACTACGGGATTCAGAACAACTACCAGATTTATCCTGTTCATTACTATGGGTCAGGACAACTACCAGATTCATCCTCCTTCATTACTATGGAGTTAGGACAACTACAGATTTATCCTCCTTCATTACTATGGGAGTTAGGACATCTACCAGATTTATCCTCCTTCATACTACGGGAGTCAGGACACCTACCAGAATTATCCTCCTCATTACTTTGGAAGTCAGGACAACTACCAGATGTATCCTCCTTCATTAGTATGCGAATCAGGACAACTACCAGTCATTCTCCCATTACTATGGGAGTTAGGACAACTACCAGATTATCCTCTCGTACTATGGGAGTCAGGAAAACTACCAGATTATCCTCCTCCATTACTATGGGAGTTAAGACAACTACCAGATGTATCCTCCTTATTACTATCGGAGTTAGGACAACTACCAGATTTATCCTCCTTCATTTTTACGGGAGTCAGGGCAACTACCAGATGTATCCTCCTTCATTAGTATGGAGTCAGGACAACTACCAGATGTATCCTCCTTCATTACTATGGGAATCAGGACAACTACCAGAATTATCCCCCTTCATTACTTGAAGTAGGACAACTACCAGATGTATCCTCCTTCATTAGTATGCAAATCAGGACAACTACCAGATTCATTTTCCTCCATTACTATGGGAGTCAGGAAAACTACCAGATTTATTTTCCTCGTTACTACGGGAGTCAGGACAACTAACATATTTATCCTCCATCATTACTGTGGGAGTCAGGACAACTACCAGATGTATCCTCCTTCGTTACTATGGTAGTTAGGACAACTACCAGATTCATCGTCCTCCATTACTTTGGGAGTTGGGACAACTAACAGATTTATCCTAATTAATTACTATGGGAGTAAGAACAACTACCAGATTTATCCTCCTTCATTACTATGGGAGTTAGGACAACCACCAGATTCATCCTTCTCCATTAATATGGGAGTTAGGACAACTACCAGATTTATCCTCCTTCATTACTATGGGAGTCAGGACATCTACCAGATTGTTCCTCCTTTGTTACTACGGGAGTCAGAACAACTACCCGATTCATCGTCCTCCATTGCTAAGGGAGTTGGGCAAACTACCTGATGTATCCTCCTTCGTTACTATGGGAATCAGGACAACTACCAGAATTATCCCCCTTCATTACTTTGGAAGTCAGGACAACTACCAGATTCTTCGTCCTCCATTACTATGGGAATCAGGAAAACAACCAGATTCATCCTCCTCCATTACTATGGGAGTTAGGACAACTACCAGATGTATTCTCCTTCATTACTATGGGAGTTAGGACATCTACCAGATTTATAATCCTTCATTACTATGGGAATCAGGATAACTACCAGAATTATCCTCCTTCATTTCTATGGGAGTCAGGACAACTACCAGATGTATCCTCCTTCATTACTATGGGAATCAGGACAACTACCAGTTCATTCTCCTCCATTACTATGGGAGTTAGGACAACTACCAGATGTATTATCCTTTGTTACTATGGGAGTCAGGAAAAGTACCAGATTCATCCTCCTCCATTACTATGGGAGTTAGGACAACTACCAGATTTATCCTCCTTCGTTACTACGTCAATCAGGAAAACTACCAGATTCATCCTCCTGCATTACTATGGGAGTTGAGACAACTACCAGATGTATCCTCCTTTATTACTATCAGAGTTAGGACAACTACCAGATTTATCCTCCTTCATTTTTACGGGAGTTAGGACAATTACCAGATGTATCCTCCTTCATTACGATGGGAGTTAGGACAACTACCAGATTTATTCTCCTTCATTACTACGGGAGTCAGGACAACTACCAGATTCATTTTCCTCCATTACTATGGGAGTCAGGAAAACTACCAGATTTATTTTCCTTCGTTACTACGGGAGTCAGGACAACTAACATATTTATCCTCCATCATTACTGTGGGAGTCAGGACAACTACCAGATGTATCCTCCTTCGTTACTACGGGAGTCAGGAAAACTACCAGATTCATCGTCCTTCGTTACTATGGGAGTCAGGACAACTACCTGATATATCCTCCTTCGGTACTATGGGAGTAAGGACAACTACCAGATTCATCCTCCTCCATTACTATGGGAGTTGGGACAACTACCAGATGTATCCTCCTTCATTACTATGGGAGTCAGGACAACAACCAGAATTATCCTTCTTCATACTAAAAGGACAGTCATCTCAAGCTATAGATTTCTTCCCTTCTGTGAAATGAGACACACTTTGGTTTTATTTACTTTATTAACATTTGTTCAGCACTAAGACCTAATAAATACATTATTTAAACAAAGAACATTTTAAAATTAAAAAGGTGTTTAGCACAATTATGTAGAAGACACCACTGTTAATTTTGTAATTTTTCTTTAAACCATAAAAGCTGGAAGTTCCCTTATTGAAGGACATACTGAAGCAGTATAAAATGTCAAGTTAGCTCTACAGTCCAAGTCTATTCAACTACATACTGACAAGACAAGACTGGGAAGAAAAAGGAACATGATTCCAATGAGATACATGAGTACTATGATACACTACGTAGGCTAACTTTATACATACAGAGTAGCAGGCAGCTTCGGGCATCCTTGACAGAACATGACTTTTAGAAAGACTGCAAAATATATGGCCAGCATATGAAAGGAAAAAAAAGGTCCCAACAAAAGAGTAGACCATATAAGGTAAGTCATGATCAAACCATTTGCAAGGACTTCAATATTTAATGGACATAAGTAAATCTTAAATTATAGGTTTGTGCAACCAATTCAAATACTAAATAATTATTGCAATTGCGTTTCCTTTCAACATTGGGCAAAAGTGTTATAATCATCATTAATTACTAACACAGCAAGACCAGTAATTTGTGCACATTGCCTTTTCATTTGTGGCACAAAAATAATACAATAGAAAATTGAACAATCCAGATTTTAAATCGACACATATGCTATTTAAGCAATGTATCCCATCAATGAGCTGGTATCTGAATCCCTGTATGCAGAAAGAGCATCATTTCAGTATCATTATTGAATGTCATCAATTAATTCCATCAATATCCTGCATCCCGATACAATCTCTGGGGTTTGAAAATAAACTGTACAGTATATTCTCAAAGGCATAACATACTTTGCCTACATAAAAAAAAGAATCACAAAATAAAATACATACTAACAATAAATACATTTATATGACTAGATTGAGGGTCCTTCTGTTGAACAGCATGAGCACTCCAAAATTCTTGGAAATATTTACCATTAAAAGGGTCAGTAGAAATACAATGAGACAATAGACAGTTCAATGACGAGCTTGATAAGAACAAAAGTCATACTACACTCCAGATGGGTTAGCTAGTGCACATAGGAACTTCCTACAAAACAACTGTTGAACATCTGAAAAAGACAACATGGATGACATTTGACATGGACCCAGGAAACAGAATTCGAAAAGGGGACCCCACTGACAAGGCACAGATCGGTGAGCCACCCTGCTCAGTAGGTCTCTGGTATGACAAACTCAAACTCAGACGAGCCTGGTGGAGGTTGGATGGGGTGGCTCCCTGGTCGGTGGGCGTGTGCAGCTGGTCGAGGCTGTGCCTCAGGCGCCACAAATATGTCATCCCAGTTCAACATCTTGCCCTGGGTGGACTCTAACGGTAGTGGGTTGGGCTGCCCCCTTCCAGGGTTAATGTGCTGGACCCTCCCATCGTCTTGGATAATAGGGACCCCTCTTGGATCTGAACCGTCTGTCTCATATGAGTAGGTCTTGAACTGCACCGTTTTGCAAGGGAGCAGGCGGTACAAGTTGTTGTCGGTGTCGTCCTTCTGTTTCCTCCCAGACGGGTCTTGGTTGTGGGCCTGTTTGCAGTGAGTTGACAGTAGCTGGTAGTTGATTAACATCTCGTTGCACAGCAGGCACTGGTACCTCCTCTCACCTGTGTGGTGGATCTCGTGTTTCGTCCGGTACTCAGCCAGGGCGAACACCTTGTCACAGTAGTGGCATGGGTACTTCTTCTCCCAAGAGTGGGTGTTGAAGTGGCGCCGGAGGCTTGTCAGGCACACGTAGGGTCGCTTACAGACCACGCACACAAAGAAGGTCTTCCCGTCCATGATGAGCTCATAGTGATCTTCCTGCTCGGTTTTGGCCTTCTTCTTGCTCGAAGCACCCTGTGGCAGTTGAGAGGTGTTGAAAGGTTGAAGAGGTGTGGCCATCAGAGACCTCTTTGCCCCTCTACTGTTTTTAGAATATCCCTCCCCGGGATCGTCCTTCATGGGGACAATGTCATATGTGTTCTCCCCGATATTGGCATACACCTTGCAGCCTGGAGAAAGTGAGCCGAGCTCCGAGGCCTTATCTAGTGTGATTGTCTTTTTTGCAGCTGCAGCCGCTTGGGGAATGCTAATGCCTGCCTCGTTGATGAATCCGCCTGGTGACGTCACATCCGAGAGCTTGATTTTTAAGTTGCCCTTTCGAGCTAGTGTGACCTGCTTCTTATGGATTCCTATTATCTCTGGGGTTTCTGAAAGCAGGGAGGTGCTGTGGAGTTTGGGGATGAAAGTGCCAATTCTAGCTGGCGTTGTGGATGTGCTGCAAGACGAGGCTACAGCAGGTGAAGATGGAATATTGGAACTGGTGTCAGGGGACACCATAGGGCTGTTCAGAGGACTGTGGTCTCGCAGGGTCTGAGGAGAGCTGTTGAGGTGCGGGGCTGCTTTGACTGTTTTCTCTTGGTCCTTTGTCAAAGCAGGGGGTCTGGCCTCTCCCGGTTGCTTTGTCACAGAGGCTTCCTCTGTTTCAGGTGCATCCAAATCAATGATTTCAGAGGGCTTGCATTTTTTGATGGCGTCCGTTTTGGACACAAACATAATGTCATCGTCTGAGTCCTGATCCGTACTTCGGTCAGTCTGGTTGAACTCCTCTGCAGACAGTGAAAAGGACTCGGTGATAATGGGCATCGTTGGCTCTGTACTGTTCTTGTCTACAGAGCTCACCTCATTGTTTTCCGTGTCTTTGGACAGGCCAGGTAGGCCCTTGACTTGTGAGAGCGGTACGCCTAAATTCGCAATGAACTTCACCCCCAACATCTGCCCAGCATTGATAAGCTCCTTGAGCATGTCAGAGCGAACGCGGACAATCTTCGAACTGTAAATGTAATTCAGGATTTCCTCAAAGATTTCCGCCTTTATGAAATTCAACTCAATCACCTGTCCAGCCACTGAGAAGAGTTGGTGGAAATAAGTACTCGACGCCGACAATATGTTTTTGTGCGCTCGAAATTTACGGTCCTGTATAATTATGGTCACGTCACAGAACAATCCGTTATTTCGTTGTCTATTCATCGACTTCAGCACCGTTCCTGAATACCGGGTGTCAGTTGCAGAGATCAGCTTTAGGCCCGACATCCCTGTGTGGTGAAGACAAAAGCAACAAATAAATGCATTCACTTGACAGTCTATTATATATCAATATACAACAACGTCCTCCATCCCAGGTCTTACAGTTCCTTTACTGCCCTATTAGTGGTAAATTGCAAATCACCTTTCACTTCTTGTTGGGTGACCTTATCATGCATTCATAGTAGCTCATTGTTTTAAAGACAGAGGGAGTCAGCAAGCTACCCATTATGCTGGCTGTTGGGGTTTATAAAATAGTTGGCAAACTAGCTACATTGCTAGCTGGCTAACGAGCTAAAGCCATAATTGATCAATAAAAGTCAAGGTCTGTACAAATAGTTTTGGGGGAGGAGAGAGCGAAAACGAATATGCATTGTTTGTAACTTGCCATATAGCTAACGTTAGCTAGTTAGCCTAACACCATTCACAAATAGAAGGCCGGTCTACACAATAGTCTTGCATGCCAATCACATCTAATATATTTTTCAAATAAAAAGCTATTATGGTAGTGATTTAAGGTAGCCTTGTATCTATACAATGTATTATTTTACATTAGGGAAATACGGCTTCATATTGATTGATTATATGAAAAGGATCTAGTTAGCTAGCTATTAACAGAGGTACGGATGTCCCCTTCCTGGTTCGCGGCCTTTTGGTGAGAGTTGATCTTCCATCATTACAAAATGATTGTATGGGGCCAATATACGATGTTGGTTTCTATAAGTAGTTAACACTTGCATTTACCTGTAACGCCTAGCCGTATGATTGATGTTCTCTTTCCAAACGAAGTATCGGTAGATGGTTGTAGACAACAAAACGTCAATCTCCTTGTTACCGTCGGTGTGACCTACTGCTAGTTCATGCATGGCCAACAGGAGTCGCAACAATTCTGTCTCAAAATAGTTCCATGTAGCGAGATCTACACATTTGCTGCAGTTCAAACGTTTGAAACTAGATATGTTCAATGGCATTATTTGAGATAATTAATACAGACCATAATTATTATTTTTTAAGCCAGCGACATTGCTTAAGCGACTGCTTAAAGTCAGTTCCAGTCTAACGTACTACGCGGAACTAAGAGCATCGTGCTGCATTGTTTCAAGGGGGACCTGTTTACACTCGCACCCCATCATGTACTGTTTTTGAAGCTCGTATATAAACAACGCAGAATGACCGAAACAGCAGATTAGGTAGTCATTCCTGTTTATTCTTTGCCAAGCTCTCGAATTTAGGATGTTAGCATAAAAAACGCTAGCTACGTCTCTGTTCGATTAAGAACAGAGAAGACGACGCAGCCGATCTGGCAGCGGCAGTCGATCTCGCGACTACAGTCCAGTCTTTGGTCCCATGCCCAATGCTTATTCTTTACCAAGCTCTCGAATTTAGGATGTTAGCATAAAAAACGCTAGCTACGCCTCTGTCCGACCAAGAACAGAGAAGCCCCAGAAGACGACGGAGCCGAACTGGCAGCAGCAGTCGATCTCGCGACTCCAGTCCAGTCTTTGGTCCCATGCCCAAGGCCCCCAAAAATGAAGAAGAGCATAAACCTCATCGAATTTCCGAGATAGAGAGAGAAATGCCAAAGGGTTTCGTATGGAAAACCCCCGCGAGAGGTACAACAATCAGCGAGGTGGCGGCAGGAATGATGATCAACGCCAGAGACAAAACGCCTGCATCTCGAGGTAAATGTAGTTCGCGTGTGCAAGTTAATTAGTTACCACCTGGTCTCACAGCTGTGTTTTCGCACAGCCAGCTAGTTAGCATTGTCTGACTCACACAATCTAACGACAAATTGTTTCAAGGGTTTGTGAAGTCACTTGATCCCCTACATACTCAACTTTCGGGGGAGGTTCTCTTCTGCACTGTTCAACCAATCCAGTAAATGTGTAGGAGGAGTTAATTAATCTATAAGGCCTAATGGGGTGTGGTATATGGCCAATATACCATGGCTCAGAGCTGTTCTTATGTGCAACGCAGAGTTCCTGGATACAGGCCTTAACCACAAACCCTTGAGGTGCCTTGTTGCTATTATAAACTGGTTGCCAATGTAATTAGAGCAGTAAAAATAAATGTTTTGTCATACCCGTGGTATACGGTCTGATATACCACGGCTGTCAGCCAATCAGCATTCTGGGCTCGAACCACCCTGTTTATATCACTGGCCACTTTAATAATGTTTACATATTTTGCATTACTCATCTCATATGTATATACTGTATTATATTCTACTGTATTTTAGTCTATGCCGCTCTGACATTGCTCGTCCATATATTCATATATTCTTAATTCCATTCCTTTACTTAGATTTGTGTGTATTGTTGTGAATTTGTTAGATATTGCACTGTTGGAGCTAGAAACACAAGCATTTCGCTACACCCGCAATAACAACTCCTAAACATGTGTATGTGACCAATAAAATTTGATTTGATTTATAATACATTTTAGAAACCAGCTGGTTCGATCCCTGAATGGTGATTGGCTGACAGTCGTGGTATATCAGACCGTATACCACGGGTATGACAAAACATTTATTTTTCATACAAAGCTCTCCCTCGTCCTCCATTTGGCAAATCTGACCATAATTCTATCCTCCTGATTCCTGCTTACAAGCAAAAACTAAAACAGGAAGCACCAGTGACTCGGTCAATAAAAAAAGTGGTCAGATGAAGCAGATACTAAGCTACAGGACTGTTTTGCTAGCATAGACTGGAATATGTTCTGGGATTCTTCCGATCGCCTTGAGGAGTACACCACATCAGTCACTGGCTTCATCAATAAGTGCATCGACGACGTCGTCCCCAGAGTGACTATATGTACATACCCCAACCAGAAGCCATGGATTACAGGCAACATCCGCACTATGCTAAAGGGTAGATAGAGCTGTTGCTTTCAAGGAGTGGGACTCTAACCCAGAAGCGTATAAGAAATCCCGCTATGCCCTCCAACGAACCATCAAACAGGCAAAGCGTCAATACAGGACTAAGATCGAGTCGTACTACACAGACTCCGACGGGCAGGGCTTGCAAACTATTTCAGACTACAAAGGGAAGCATAGCCACTAGCAGCCCAGTGACGCGAGCCTACCAGACAAGCTAAATTACCTCTATGCTCGCTTTGAGGCAAGTAACACTGAAACATGCATGAGAGCATCAGCTGTTCCCGGACGACTGTGTGATCACGCTCTCTGTAGCCGATGTGAGTAAGACCTTTAAACAGGTCAACATTCACAAGGCCGCAGGGCCAGACGGATTACCCGGATTTGTACTCCAAGCATGCGCTTACCAACTGGCAAGTGTCTTCACTGACATTTTCAACCTCTCCCTGTCTGAGTCTGTAATACCAACATGTTTCAAGCAGACCACCATAGTCCTTATGCCCAAGAACACTAAGGTAACCTGCCTAAATTACTACCGACCCGTAGCACTCACGTCTGTAGCCATGAAGTGCTTTGAAAGGCTGGTCATGGCCAAAATAAAACACCATTATCCTAGAAACCCTCGACCCACTCTCAATTTGCATACCGCCCCAACAAATCCACAGATGACGCAATCTCTATTGCACTCCACAGTGCCCTTTCCCACCAGGACAAAAGGAACACCTATGTGAGAATGCTATTCATTGACTACAGCTCAGCGTTCAACACCATAGTGCCCTCAGCCCATCACTAAGCCAAGGACCCTGGGACTAAACACCTCTCTCTGCAACTGGATCCTGGACTTCCTGACGGGCCGCCCCCCAGGTGGTAAGGGTAGGTAACGACACATCCCCCACGCTGATCCTCAATACGGGGGCCCCTCAGGGGTGCGCGCTCAGTCCCCTTCTGTACTCCCCTGTTCACCCATGACTGCATGGCCAGGCACGACTCCAACACCATCATTAAGTTTACTGATGACACAACAGTGGTTGGCCTGATCACTGATAACAATGAGACAGCCTATAGGGAGGAGGTCAGAGACCTGGCAGTGTGGTGCCAGGCCAACAACCTTTCCCTCAACATGATCAAGACAAATGAGATGATTGTGAACTACAGGAAAAGGAGGACCGAGCACACCCCCATTCTCATCAACGGGCTATAGTGGAACTTGGTTGAGAGCTTCAAGTTCCTTGGTGTCTACATCACCAACAAACTAACATGGTCCAAGCACACCAAGACAGTCGTGATGGGGGCACGGCAAAACCTATTCCCCTTCAGGAGACTGAAAAGATTTGGCATGGGTCCTCAGATCCTCAAAAGGTTCTACAGCTGCACCATCGAGAACATCCTGACTGGTTGCATCACTGCCTGGTATGGCAACTGCTCGGCCTCCGACCGCGAAGCACTACAGAGGGTAGTGCGTACGGCCCAGTACATCACAGGGGCCAAGCTTCCTGCCATCCAGGACATCTATACCAGGCGGTGTCAGCGGAAGGCTCTAAAAATTGTCAAAGACCACCCACCCCGAGTCATAGACTGTTCTCTCTGCTACCACACGGCAAGCGGTACCGGAGTGGCAAGTCTAGGTCCAAAAGGCTTTTCAACAGCTTCTACCCCCAAGCCATAAGACTCCTGAACAGCTAATGAAATGATTACCCAGAATATTTGCAGTGTCTTTCGCTTCCAAGTCCTGCTTGCCGAGCACTGCTGTCCTGCAGGGAAGTAGCTAGATAGTTTAGCTAATATCAGGCCAGTAAGGAGAGTGAAGTAGCTAATATCAGGCCAGTATGGAGAGGGAAGTAGCTACTAGCAGGGTTGGGTAGGTTACTTTCTAAATGTAATCCGTTACTAGTTACCTGTCCAAAATTGTAATCAGTAACGTAACTTTTGGATTACCCAAACTCAGTAATGTAATCTGATTACATGCAGTTACTTTTAGATTACTTTCCCCTTAAGAGGCATTAGAAAAAGACACAAATGTATGTAACCAATTGAACCAAATCTGTTGCAGGATAAATCAATGTTAAAGTTTACATAGCTGGCCATATATGGATGTTAAATTTTACTTTATGGGTTGGTTATGTAGGGTTCTTCTCACCCATCACAAAAGAAATGTTGTGCTCATGGAATGGCATGCTTTGAGCACTACTAGCGCTATTTACATGTGAAAAATGAATGCCATATGCAGCATTTGCTGCAGGCCTATTGTTTAAATGTTTTGTTGGTGACACTTTGATATCTTGACAATCCACTTTTTTGGTAAAAAGCTGAGGGATGGGCCTGGAGAAATGTAACCACTCAGATTAATAGACAGAGCTATGGATGCAAGGACTGGCCATCCATGATATCAAAATTATTGTTTTAACCATGTTATGAGGCTATACAGTGGTTGTTTACATTTACAATGTTTACAAACATTGGAGAAAAACAAGCTTATATTTTGGGTTCTCATGGAGTGTGACAGTTGAACTAAGCTCATGAGGCATTTATAAGTTATATTCTTCAAGAATCAATGGATATACAGTACGAGTCAAAGATTTGGACAAACCTACTCATTCAAGGGTTTTTCTTATTTAAAAAAAACTATTTTCTACATTGTAGAAAAGTAGTGAAGACATCAAAACTATGAAATAACACATATGGAATCATGTAGTAACCAAAAAAGTGTTAAACAAATCAAAATATATTTGAGATTTGTCAAATATCCACCCTTTGCCTTGATGACAGCTTTGCACACTTGGAATTCTCTCAACCTGCTTCACCTGGAATGCTTTTCCAACAGCCTTGAAGGAGTTCCCACATATGCTATGCACTTGTTGGCTGCTTTTCCTTCACTCTGCGGTCCAACTCATCCCAAACCATCTCAATTGGGTTGAGGTCGGGTGATTGTGGAGGCCAGGTCATCTGATGCAGCACTCCATCACTCTCCTTCTCGGTCAAATAGCCATTACACAACCTGAAGGTGTGTTGGGTCATTGTCCTGTTGAAAAACAAATGATAGTCCCACTAAGCGCAAACCAGATGGGATGGCGTATCGCTGCAGAATGCTGTAGTATTTCATTTTTTAATTTAACCTTTATTTAATTAGGTAAGTCAGTTAAGAACTATTTTTTATTTACAATGACGGCATACCAAAAGGTAAAAGACCTCCTGCGAGGATGGGGGCTGGGATTAAAATAAAAAAACTAAAAAAACATATAGGACAAAACACACATCACGACAAGAGAGACAACACTACATAAAGAGAGAGCTAAGACAACAACATCCCAAACCATCTCAATTGGGTTGAGGTCGGGTGATTTGTGGAGGCCAGGTCATCTGATGCAGCACTCCATCACTCTCCTAGTAGCCATGCTGGTTAAGTGTGCCTTGAATTGTAAATAAATCACTGACAGTGTCACCAGCAAAGCACCATCACACCTCCTCCATGCTTCACGGTGGGAACCACACATGCGCAGATCATCAGTTCACCTACTCTGCGTCTCACAAAGACACAACGTTGGAACCAAAAGTCTCAAATTTGTACTCATCAGACCAAAGGACAGATCTCCACTGGTCTAATGTCCATTGCTCGTGTTTCTTGGCCCAAGCAAGTCTCTTCTTTATTATTGGTGTCCTTTAGTAGTGGTTTCTTTGCAGCAATTTGGCCATGAAGGCCTGATTCACGCAGTCTCCTCTGAAGAGTTGATGTCGAGATGTGTCTGTTGAACTCTGTGAAGCATTTATTTGGGCTGCAATCTGAGGTGCAGTTAACTCTAATTAACTTATCCTCTGCAGCAGAGGTAACTCTGGGTCTTCCATTCCTGTGATGGTCCTCATGAGAGCCAGTTTCATCATAGCGCTTGATATTTTTTGCGACTACACTTGAAGAAATTTTCCGGATTAACTGACCTTCGTGTCTTAAAGTAATGATGGACTGTCGTTTCTCTTTGCTTATTTGAGCTGTTCTTGCCATAATATGGACATGGTATTTTACCAAATAGGGTTATCTTCTGTATTCCACCCCTACCTTGTCACAACACAACTGATTGGCTCAAACACATTAAGAAGGAAAGACATTCCACAAATTAACTTTTAACAAGTCACACCTGATAATTGAAATGCATTCCAGGTGACTACCTCATGAAGCTGGTTGAGAAAATGCAAAGCTGTCATCAAGTGTGCAAAGCTGTCATCAAGGCAAAGGGTGGCTACTTTGAAGAATCTCAAATATAAAATATATTACTGATTTGTTTCACACTTTTTTGGTTACTACATGATTCCATATGTGTTATTTCATAGTTTTGATGTCTTCACATAATGAGGGAGAGAATTGGTGAACTTGGATCACCTGAGGTCTGGGGCTATTCACCAAGAGTAATGGCGCCAGAGTAACTTATTCTTATGCATCTTATTCAACTAATCAAGTACAGGATTATGAAGAGTTGGGCTATACACACCAACTATCAAATTATCTAAATTTAGATCATTTTGTGACCTTTTCCAATAAGCTCTGATGACCATTCACCAGTTGAAGAGTATGTGAAAAACAGAGGCTCAGATTCAAGCTCATCTGGTGAGTGTGCTGAATTAGCTACTGTAGTAGTCTTTATAATAATTTTTTATGAAAGTCTGCCCTGAGTTAGCCTATATCTGACTGAATGACATGCATCGACTAGTCAAGAACAAAGTGGAAACTGGGCATTCTATATTATGTAGTAAGTCAAATGTATGTTCTGATTACACCCTTGAATTGGGGAGAGATCAAGACAAGTGCACTCTAATTCGTAGATGATAAGAAGAAGAAAAAGAAGAAGAAATCCAAAAAGAAGAACAAGAAACACTCCGATGACAGCGAGGAAGAGTCGGATTCTGGTGTTGAGAAATGTTTCACATTAAAAAAGGTTAAATTCAATTATAAAGGCTGCTTGTCTGGCTAAGTTTATTTCACCCTCTAATGTTGTTTTATTTCAGACGAGGAAGTGAAAAAGAAGAGCAAAAAGTAAATGAATCTACATTCTACCTCTAACCGTCCATAACATAAATACGTGACATACCTATACACTACAGCATTTTCCTTAACCGTGTTTTGTCTTCTCTTCACAGGTCAAAGAAGTCCGAGAAGAAGAAGACTATGAAGAACCGCAAGCAGTCAGCGAGCGACTCCAGCAGCGACGGGTCAGAGGAGGACACCAACGGGGATCTGTGGGTGGAGAGGACCTGCATCGACGAACACATGGTGGGCCCAGAGGCCCCACTCACCCACCTGTCCCAGGACGACAAGCCTCTCGAGTAAGTATGCATAGAGTAATCTTTCTTACATTCAATAATCTACTTTGTGCTGTGGCTGGGGTTATGCAACAGCAAAGTTATGGAAACAATTTGAAATTCCTCTCAGATGTTGTTATGAAATTATAATAACTTTATTACCACGTTTTATTATAACTTTAGAGATGTTAATAGCTTACTATTAACATTATAAGGGATACTCCACACTGTCTACAACTCTTGACAGTAGTTAATCACATTGTAATTATGTGGCATTAAGTAGAAAACAAAGCCAGGGTCATATTTGTTAGTGCACACTGTAGCAAAATGTTTTGCACTTTAATAGAATGGTTTGCGATGGAAAACGAAAACCAGCATTTCTAATTGGACACTATCAGGTAGCCCAGTATATTTCCTAGTGAATATGACCCAAGCGCCTTAATTTTAGTGTGCTGCTAGGTACATACAACTTGCTTCCACAGTTTTTAACGACTACCACACTATATTCAGCTTTTAAAATGCAGCCCTATTCTTTTTTTTATTATCAATGAAGGGCTGATTTATTGATTTACATCATTTTTCTCTTTCCCCCTAGTTTTGGTCATGCCCTGCTGCCAGGTGAGGGTGCCGCTATGGCAGAATATGTGAAAGCAGGCAAGCGTATCCCAAGAAGAGGTGAAATCAGGTTGACTAGTGACGAAATCGCAACCTTTGAGATGTCTGGCTTCGTGATGAGCGGTAGCAGGTACATTACTATTCTTCTGTTTTCATTTGGACATTTCCAATATTTCATCATATTTTACACATTTGGTTGACTGCTTTGTAACGCTCATTGCAATTTTGTAACCCCCCCAGACATCGTCGTATGGAGGCTGTGCGTCTGAGAAAGGAAAACCAGATCTACAGTGTGGATGAAAAGAGAGCCTTGGCATCCTTCAACCAGGAGGAAAGAGGGAGAGCAAAATCCTCTCCAGCTTCAGAGAAATGGTGTACAGGAAAACTAAAGGCAAAGAGGACAAATTAGCCTTTTTGTTCCTCCCCTTTCGGGAACATTCAGCTTCGGATAACTTTTTCTCCCAACATTGTCTTTCGTTGTGTTTATTTTCTCATCGTTTCATGATTTGAGAATGTTATTTTTTTCCTCTTTGTATTGGGAATTAGGCTTATATTACTTATATTTTAAAGCCTCTCTGACACAGTGGACTATTTTGTTTATTTAGAAAGTAGTCAATTGAATATTGGAAAGTGCTTGTTTGTCACAAAGCAAACGTATTCAAAGACAAGCACAAGACTGGACCATGCAGATGTATGGTGTATAGATTTGGAGACCCATCCGGAGAGCCATTTTGTATTGGGCTATTACAATATTGTGCATCCTAACATACACTTAGTGTACAAAACATGAGGAACACCTGCTCTTTCCATGACATAGACTGACCAGGTGAATCCCTTATTGATGTCACTTGTTAAATCCACTTCAATCAGTGTAGAGGAAGAGACCGGTTAAAGAAGGATTTTTAAGCCTTGAGACAATTGAGTTATGGAATGTGTATGTGTGCCATTCAGAGGGTGAATGGGCAAGACAAAAGATTGCTGTGCCTTTGAACGGGGAATGGTAGTAGGTGCCAAGCGCACTGGTTTTACTGTCAAGAACTGCAACGCTGCTGGGTTTTTCACGCACAACAGTTTCCTGTGTGTATCAACACCCGTTGAATATGGCCGCCACCCAAAGGACATCCAACCAACTTGACACAACTGTGGGAAGCATTGGAGTCAACATGGGCGAGCATCCCTGTGGTACGCTTTCGACACCTTGTAGAGTCCATGCCCCGATGAATTGAGGCTGTTCTTTGGGCAAAAGGGGGCGCAACTCAATATTAGGAAGGTGTTCCTAATGTTTTGTACACTCATTGTAAATCAAATCCATCCCAGAACCTTCTACCTATGTAATGTTTAACATAGGAAACGTGTATGTAATATCACACATTACATATTCAGAATTAATAAATCATTTAAAAATGGTTGGGCTTTATGTAATAGGTCAATTTAGTTGATGTTTAAAATGAGGTTGGATCTTTCTCTGGGAAATGTATTATATACTGAACAAAAATATAAACACAAAATGCAACAATTTCAATGGTTTTACTGAGTTACAGTTCATATAAGGAAATTGAAATAAACTAATTAGGCCCTGATCTATGGATTTCACATGACTGGGCATTGGCGCAGCCACTTGGGAGCCAGGCCCACCCAATCAGAATGAGTTTTTCCCACAAAAGGGCTTTATTACAGACAGAAATACTCCTCAGTTTCATCAGCTGTCCGGGTGGCTGGTCTGACGATCCTGCAGGTGAAGAAGCCGGATGTGGAAGGCCTGGGCTGGCGTGGTTACACATGGTCTGCGGTTGTAAGGCCGGTTGGACGTACTGCCAAATTATCTAAAATGACGTTGGAGGTGGCTTATGGTAGAGAAATGAACATTACATTCTCTGGCAACAGCTTTGGTGGACATTAATGCAGTCACCATGCCAATTGCACACTCCCTCAAAACTTAAGAGATCTGTGGCATTGTGCTGTGACAAAACTGCACATTTTAGAGTGTAATGATCATGCTGTTTAATCTGATTTTTGATATGCCACACCTGTCAGGTGGATGGATTATCTTGACAAAGGAGAAATGCTTACTAACAGGGATGTGTGCATAAATGTAAGAGAAATAAGCTTTTTGTGCGTATGGAAAATGTTTGGGATCTTTTATTTCAGCTCATGAAATGATACATGGGACCAAAATGTTACATGTTGCATTTTATATTTTTGTTCAGTATAGATTATTATGTTCTATCTTGATCAAAATGTTTAATCTTTTATTATTCTAAACCTTGATGCCAAGGAGCTGTGCATTTATTTAACAGGCATTGGCCTCAGTAAATACATATAGTCTGTCTAGACTGGAAGAATTGTAATTCTTTGGCACGATGTGCTTGTGCAGCCTTATGATGTCCTTGAAATTCAATACCACCAGTCTCTTATGTACAGAGATGGCACAATGCTGAGTGTATGGTAGATTTGTAGATCAGTGAGTCTGTGGAGCAGGTTACTTAGGGTGAGTTTGTAAATTGAATCTGGAGTGCAAGATTGCAACTCAGAGTGCGCTCGTAAATTCAGAGCGTGCACTGGACGCTCTGGTGGAGCAGTCAAGCATCCAAGCCGTCTAGCTTGATGGCTACTTCCAGACAAGTTAGAGAAAAGCTCACTGACCATTTGACTACCCCTAGCAGAGCTGGTTAAGTTGTTTTTATGTTATCCAGAGCACTGGTGACTGTAACGGTGCTGCTGGCAACAATTTAAAGCCAACGTTTACTGACAACGGCCATATTCAACGGGTGTTGAGCATTCTTAAATTCATCAGTTATTCTGCGCTCTAGCACACTCAAAAGTGCTCTGAAATCAGAGTAGATAGCCAGAGTGAATTTATGAATGCACCCTTAGGCCAATCCTTGAATGGAATGATAGGCTGTGTTCCAGGCCATCTTTGATGCAGTCATGTTACACAGATTTTCAGATATCATTACGCTCTGAGAATACTGAATGTGATTCATTCAAGTGTTTAACATCTCAGGAACCACATGATATATGTGCAGCATGACTGCAGTAAAGACGACCTGATACGTGCCCAGTCAAGCAACTAGGGTCATCTAGAACCAAACATCTGCATACATCAGACGGACATAACATGTTATGAATATCAGTCACAGGAGGTTGGTGGCACCTTAGTTGGGGCTTGTGGTAATGGCTGGAGTGGAATGGTATCAAATACATGGTTTGCATGTGTTTGATACCATTCGCTCCAGCCATTATTATTAGCTGTCCTCCCCTGATATCAGTGAATAGGAGCAATTCCTTAGGAGCCATAGAAAGTAGTTACAAATTGTCTATTGAATACATTCAAAACTCTGTAAACCCGACGTGTTATTTCATAAGGTTTTCAACATAATCAGCAGTAACTACACAAAGAAACTGGTTAATTCAGACAATAAATAACTTTTATTGTACAACGAATTCTGACAGAAATCCATTCCATAGGTGAGATCTGGGATCAGTGGATATTCTCAAGTCCCTGTAAAGAAGAGAAAGATGTAGGTAGGCCTAAGCAATGCCTGACAGACACTAGTAATATAACGTTACAGTACTTCGTTATTGCATAAACGTGAATGAATTGCCTGTTTACCTTCGATTTGTAATACAAATCCACTCCTGACACACGTCTGTCTCTCTCCATCAGATACCACTGATATGGAACCCGGGCGATTCTCTTTTCCTAAAAGTCAAAGAGAAGAAGTGTTAGCATAGCTAATTTAGTATATAGAACTAGCGAATGGTATTACTTCAACCTGTTCAAAACTTCACATTTAGCTAGCTAACTATTGCAGTCATTCAACTCATCGGTAAGCAAATATCTCTCACCTTCCCCCCGTTGGTGAGTTTGTGGATCTGTGCAGTGAAAACCCCAGGAAGGATGAGACAAACAGTCATGACTCCGAGACCGGGAAGAATTTCATACCACATAGCTGCAATGTGGGTGACGCAAGTGACAAAGGCGTTTATTTGTCAGACACGCCAAATACGACAGTTTATTTTTGCTAACTTGCTAAGAAAGGCTAACAAAATGTCGACCGACCTGAATAGTTCACGGTCATCCGTTCACTTCCGGAAGTTTCACATTGAGGAAGCGGAAGAGAGCGGCCCAACTCGGCGGAAAGTCGGTCTCCCTCCAAGCAGGTGACGTTTTTTTCGATGTTTCGCCCACCAAGCAAGGAGTGTTTCAATGGAGGTCAATGAGTGTCGAATTTGGTTCCCCCCAAAATAATGGCTTATTTGCTACGTGAGGTTTATTTGATCGAATACAAGTTTCGTAATGCTTAAGTTGTTACGAGTGTACTGGTATAAGTAGGACACGTAACATCCCGGCAACTGTGAGAAAAACAATTTATATCGGAGATGTCTCGAAATTGCTATGCATATTCATGTCACGAGGTTAGTAGCGTCGCATCTCAATTGAATACAGGCAGTTGACGTCAACAACCCTCGTCAAATATTAAAGCGTGATTACAATAATGAGCTGTATCCACCAATCCAAAGAAAGGATAGGCGGGAACTAGATAGCCCGCCGTGCTGCTTTGTGGACAACGGCTCCCATTGTTAGGGCGTAGAGAGATGTAGTATCTTGTCAGTATATCCATAATCTTTGGTCTCCCAAAAGCCAATCAACAATCGTTAGCAAACAAGCAAGTAAAAAAAGTTGATACAGGACTGTAGATTGCAACAGGTTTATGGCATAACGATGAAAGAGGACAAGGAAAACACTCGTCCGATTGAGAAAATTATGGAGATAAAATGCGAAGATACTGAAAAAACGGAGAAGCCAAAGCCGGAGAAGAAAGAAGCAATGACGAAGGTACGCCAGCTAACAACATTAGCCAGCTAGCTAGCTAAGCCAAAATAGCTAACGTTAGCTAGCTACATGAATTTCACTAGGCTAGCTACTCCTGTATTGCTGGCAAGCTAGCTAGCTAGTAGAGCAGGGGTGATTAACCTTTATAATTGAAGTTGGTTAACGTTAGCTAGCTTTTGAATGTTGCATATTGAAGAGATATTTAAGTTATACTGAAAAAAAAGAAACGCAACAATTTCATTGATTTCCTGAGTTATAGTTCATATGAGGAAATCGGTCAAATTAAATGAATTCATTAGGCCCCAATGGATTGCACATGACTGGGAATACAGATATGTATTTGTTGGACACATATACCTTAAATGGGCCTCGATCTCCCAACGGTATTTTTGTGCATTAAGATTGCCATCAATAAAATGCAATTGTGTTTGTTGTCCGTAGCTTATGCCTGCCCATACCATAACCCCACCGCCATTATGGGGCACTCTATTAACAACGTTGACATGAAACCGCTTGCCCACACAACGCCATACACGTGGTCTGCGGTTGTGAGGCTGGTTGGACATAATGCCAAATTCTCTAAAACAACTTTGGAGGGAACTTATGGTAGAGAAATTAATATTATATTATCTGGCAACAGCTCTGGTGGACATGCCTGTAGTCAGCATGCCAATTGCATGCTCCATCCATCTGCACATTTTAGTGGCCTTTTATTGTCCCCAGCACAAGGTGCACCTGTGTAATGATCATGCTGTTTAGTCAGTTTCTTGATATGCCACACCTGTCAGGTTGATGGATTATCTTGGCAAAGCAGAAATGCTCACTAAAAGGGATGTAAATAAATTTGTGCGCAAACTTTTTGAGATAAATAAGGAAATATGTTTTTTTTGTGCGTATGGACCATTTCTGGGATCTTTATTTCAGCTCTTGAAACATGATACCAACACTTTATGTGTTGCGTTTATATTTTTGTTCAATGTATTTAGCTAGTGAGCCTGCTAACTTAACCAATACTTAGCTGAAAACCAACGCTGCTATTTTAACCATCTGGCTTTGAAGGCTTGGATATTCAATTGATAAGTTGGCTAACATTTGAGTGACTTGTTTTTCCACAGATCATTATCCGACGTCTGCCTCCTAGCATAACCAAGGAGGAACTGGAGGATCAATTGCAGCCACTTCCAGAAGTGGACTACCTCGAATTTTTCTCCAATGACAGCAGGTGCATATAGTCTGTTGTTGATTACCATTGTCTGTCATAATCACATATTTGGTACCCTGGTTACTTACTTAGCTTTTCTCCTGTACAGCATGTACCCCCACGTCTTCGCCAGAGCATACATCAACTTCAAGAATCAGGAAGATATTGTCCTTTTCAGAGACCGGTTTGATGGATATGTGTTCATTGATAATAGAGGTGTGATTCATTTCAGTTCATTAAAAGATTGACGTTTAAGGCCTCCCGAGTGGCGCAGTGTTCTAAGGCACTGCATCGCAGTGCTAGCTGTGCCACTAGAGATCCTGGTTCCAGTCCAGGCTCTGTCGCAACCGGCCATGACCGGGAGACCCATGGGGCCCAGCGTCGTCTGGGTTAGGGGAGGTGTTGGCTGGCAGGGAGGTTCTTGTCCCATCGCGCACTAGCGACTCCTGTGGCGGCCCGGGCGCAATGCATGCTGACACTGTCGCCAGGTGCACAGTGTTTCCATACAACACATTGGTGCGGCTGGCTTCCGGGTTAAGCAGGCATTGTGTCAAGAAGCAGTGCGGCTCCGCTGGGTTGTGTTTCGGAGGACGCGCGGCTCTCGACCTTCACCTCTCCCGAGTCCGTACGGGAGTTGCAGCGATGGGACAAGACTAACTACCAATTGGATACCACGAAATTGGGGAGAAAAATGGGTAAAAAAGTAATAATACGTTTGACATCTAATAAGAACCACACAATATAACCCTACATTGCAGCAAGTTCTGAGTGAATTGTGTATTAGTGTTGCCCCTTTGTTTTCAACAGGGCAGGAATATCCAGCCATTGTTGAATTTGCTCCTTTTCAAAAGATTGCCAAAAAAAGGAGTAAGAAAAAGGATGCCAAAAGTGGAACAATCGATGAAGGTGAAAATGTTACATTAGTCATTATATGGTTGGTTGGTTGCAATTGCACACCATGTACAATGCATTTGGATACAGACCCCTTGACTTTTTGCACATTTAGTTATGTTACAGCCTTATTCTAAAATGTATTAAAATATAATCAACTACACACAATACCCCATAATGACAAAGTGAAAGCAGGTTTTTAGTAATGTTTGAAAATACTTTATATAAGTATTCAGACCCTTTGCTATGAGACTTGAACTTGAGCTCAGGTGCATCCTGTTTCCATTGATCATCCTTGAGATGTTTCTATAACTTGATTGGAGTCCACCTGTGATAAATTCAATTGATTGGACATGATTTGGAAAGGCACACACCTGTCTACATAATGTCCCACAGTTGGAAGTGCATGTCAGAGCAAAAACCAAGCCATGAGGTTGAAGGATTTGTCTGTAGAGCTCAGAGACAAGATTGTGTTGAGGCGCTGATCTGGCGAAGGGTACAAAAATTCCTGTAACATTGAAGGTCCCCAAGAACAGTGGCCTCCATCATTCTTAAATGGAAGAAATGTGGAACCATCAAGACTCTTCCTAGAGCTGGCTGCCCGGCCAAACTGAGCAATCGTGGGAGAAGGACCTTGGTCAGGGAGGTAAGCAAGAACCCGATGGTTACTCTGACAGAGCTCCAGAGTTCCTCTGTGGAGATGGTTGTCCTTCTGGAAGGTTCTTCCATCTTGGCAGCACTCCACCAATCAGGCCTTCATGGTGGAGTGGCCAGATGGAAGCCAGTCCTCAGTAAAAGGCACATGACAGCCCGCTTGGAGTTTGCCAAAAGGCACCTAAAGGACTCTCAGACCATGAGAAACAAGATTCTCTGGTCTGATGAAACCAAGATTGTACTCTTTGGCCTGAATGCCAAGCGTCATGTCTGGAGGAAACCTGGCACCATCCCTACGGTGAAGCATGGTGGTGGCAGCATCATGCTGTGGGGATGTTTTTCAGCGGCAGGGACTGGGAGACAAGTCAGGATTGAGGGAAAGATGAACGGAGCAAAGTACAGAGAGATCCTTGGTGAAAACCTGCTCCAGAGTACTCAGGATCTCAGACTGGGGTAAAGGTTCACCTTCCAACATAATGACCCTAAGCACACAGCGAAGACAATGCAGGAGTGGCTTCGGGACAAGTCCTTGAATGACCCAGCCAGGACCTGGACTTGAACCCGATCGAACATCTCTGGAGAGACCTGAAGATAGCTGTGCAGCGACGCTCCCCATTAAACCTGACAGAGCTTGAGAGGATCTGCAGAGAAGAATGGAAGCAACTCCCCAAATACAGATGTGCAAAGCTTGTAATGTCATACCCAAGAAGACTTGAGGCTGTAATAGCTGCCTCAACAAAGTACTGAGTAAAGGTTCTGAATACTTATGTAATGTGATATTTCTGTTTTTATATACATTTGCTAAAATTTCTAGACCGGTTTTTGGTTTGTCATTACGGGGTATTGTGTGTAGATTGGTGAGGAAAAAATGAATGTTATAAATTTTAGACTAAGGCTGTAACGTAACAAAATGTGGAAAAAGTCAAAAGGTCTGAATACTTTCCAAATGCACTGAACAAAAATATAAATGTAACATGTAAGGTGTTGTTCCCATGTTTTTATGGGCTGAAATAAAAGATCCCAAAAGATCCCTTTTTCGCTAAAATTTTGTGCACATATTTGTTTACATCCCCTTTACTGAGCATTTCTCCTTTGCCAAGATAATCCATCCACCTGATGTGTAGCATATCAAGAAGCTAACCACGCCAGCCCATGCATGACATTCACATCCGGTTTCTTCATCAGCGAGATCGTCCTGAGATCAGCCACCCGGACAGATGATGAAACTGTGTTTGCACAACTGAAGAATTTCTGCACAAGTTGTCAAACTGTCTCAGGGATGCTCATCTGTATGCTCGTCATCCTCACCAGGGATTTTACCTGACTGCAGTTTGGCATCGTAACCATCCGCAGTGGACAAATGCTCGGCTTCAATGGCACGTTTGAGAAGTGTGCTCTTCACAGGTGAATCCCGGTTTCAACTGTACTGGGCAAATGGTGTCGTGTGTGCGAGCGTTTTGCTGATGGCAACGTTGTTTACAAAGTGCCCCGTGGTGGTGGCATTATGGTATGGGCAGACATAAACTACGAACAATGAACACAATTGCATTTTATCAATGGCAATTTGAATGCACAGGCATACCGTGATGAGATCCTGATGCCCATTGTCAGCATGATAATGCTGTCGCAAGGATCTGTACTCAATTCCCGGAAGCTGAAAATGTCCGTTCTTCCAATGACCTGCACGCGCACCAGAAATGTCACCCATTGAGCATGTTTGGGATGCTCTGGATCGACGTGTACGCCAGCGTGTTCCAGTTCCCGCCAATATCTAGCAACTTCGCACAGCCATTGACGAGTGGTACAACATTCCACAGGCCACAATCAGCCTGATCAACTCTATGCAAAGGAGATGTGTCATGCTGCATGAGGCAAATAGTGGTCACACCAGATACTGACTGGTTTTCTGATCCACGCCCCTACCATTTTTTTTTAAGGTATCTGTGACCAACAGCTGCATATCTGTATTCCCAGTCATGTGAAATTCATAGATTAGGGCCTAATGGATTTATTTCAATTCACTGATTTCCTTATATGAACTGTAACTCAATTCAAATCTTTGAAATTGTTGCGTTTTAATATTTTTGTTCAGTGTAGATCCTCTAGCTGTAATGTCCCACTGAGACACTGTTTGTTCTTTAGATGCTGACTACAAGAAATTCCTGGAGATTTATAATGGTGATGATGAAAAGTTTACATCCACTCCTGAGACTCTACTGGAAGAAATAGAGGCTAAAACAAAGGAACTAGTGGGTATGTAAACATGGTGGTAAAAATGTTCTGTTGAAACACGCTAGATGAGTGTTAATGTGAGATCAAGTAGTCTGCCAAGGGGTATTTCAGTAATAGATGATTTTGCTTATTTTCTCCGCATTTAGCTAAGAAAACGACTCCCCTCTTGGACTTCTTGAAGAACAAACAGGTATGTATAGCCAGTTTGGAATCTATGTATTTTAGCTGTGCTTCTCTTGCATGGTATATGAGGCTGGACAGACTATTCATGTGGCGTTGACTGCTGATGGTCAGAGAATCCGTGAGGAAAAGAAAGAGGAGAGGAGGAGACGAGAGCTAGAACGGAAGCGCCAGCGGGACGAGGAACGTCGAAAGTGGAGGGAGGAGGACAGGAGGAAGCGCAAAGAAGCCGAGAAGTTTAAGAAAGGAGACAAAACTGCAGAGAAAGATAAAGACCAGGCAAAGGAGGAGCCAAAAATCAAGGTATGGAAAGGAGGAATTCTTTCAAACTACTCAACTGCGTGATGATACAGGGGATCCCGAAGCGATTGTAGCAGAATAACAGACTGCTTTTTACATGTTGGTAATGCGTTCGTCTCTGTTCAGCTCCTGAGAAAACCAGACCGGGGAGATGACGTGGATGTGGAAAAGCCTAAAGAGAAGTCAAAGAAACCTGAGAAGGACAAAATGAAAGACGACAGAGTCCCAGGGGGTTCTGATATGAAGAAGCGCCAAAACCATGAAACCAGGGAGGAGAGGGGATCACGGAAGTAAGTTGTCACTGCCATTTTTGTATTTTTATTTTTTAAAGATGTTACAGGTCTTTAAAACCTCTACAGGATAGGTGTCGTCGTCCCCCCCCCCCCCCCCCCCCCCCCACGCGACGGTTGAGCTAATGTGATTAGCATGAGGTTGTAGGTAACAAAATACAATTCCAGGACATAGACATATCTGATATGGGCAGAAAGATTAACAAGAATTTAAGCTAACGGCACTGTTCAATTTACAGTAGCTATTACAGTGAAAGAATACCATGCTATTTTTTGAGAAGAGTGCACAATTATGAACTTAAATGTATTAATAAACCTTTTAGGCACATTTTGTCAGTCATGATAAAACATTTTAAACAGATATGCAATGGTTCATTGGATCAGTATAAAACTTTTCACATACACTGCTGCCATCTAGTGGCCAAAATCTAAATTGCGCCTGGGCTGGAATAATACATTATGGCCTTTCTCTTGCATTTGAAAGATGATGGTACAAAAAAAAACGCATGTTTTTTAATTTGAATGATCTTTTACCAGATTTAATGTGTTATTCTCCTACATTAATTTCACATTTACACAAACTTCAGTGTTTCCTTTCAAATGGAATCAAGAATATGCATATCCTTGCTTCAGGTCCTAAGCTACAGGCAGCTAGATTTGGCTATTTCATTTTAGGGGGAAAAGGGTACGATCCTTAAGGCTTATATTGTATTCATGTTAATGTGTTTGTCTTTCACAGAGCTGATGAAGATGGACACAAAGAGGGACATAGAGATGGACACAAAGACTTCAGAGAGCGAGACGTAGAAAGATACAGGGACCGCGAACGAGACAGGGAGAGGGAACGGCGGCAGAAAGAGAAGGAGCGCATCAGACGACAGGATGAGGATCGACGAAGGAGGAGGGAACGGCACGACGGAGAGAACTCGTACAGAAAGCGAGAGGACGAAGGGAAAAAGGAGAAAGGAGATCGTGTCTGGGAAAAGAGAAAGGGCGAGAATGCAGGAGACTCTGTAAGCCATACTTCAAGCCATACCGATAAGCCTAAAAAGTCAGAAGAAACCCTGAGGGAGGAGAAAGCTAAAAGAGATCGTTTAAGAAACAAGGTAGTAACTTCAGTCTTTGTTGGAATTTAGTCATATACATTTTTCTGTATCAATCAATAATTCTGTCCTGATGTTTTGACTTGGGGTAATTGGGATACTTTTTATTATATTTATACCATTTTTTCCTGATCACATTCCTGAATACTTTTGTCAATTTCTTTTGTCTCTTAACCATAGTCATTTTGTTCCCTTGTGCATCAGGATCGGCCTGCCATTCAGCTTTACCAGCCAGGTGCTAGGAACCGAGGAGCTCGAGGTGGTGGAGGAGGAGAATCTCATGCTGGGGAGAGAAAGTCAGAGAGTGAGAGCAAGAGATCCCAAGAGAAGGGAGATGAATGATAAAAAATGACCACAAATAAAGAATGATAAAATGAGTGAGGAGAGGGAGAGAGATTTGCTCTGAGCCAAGCAAACTGGTGCCAGAGAGGCGCATGCAGTGATAATCCTGCAAAGCCACATCCCGTCCTCCCACTCACAACCAGAGGCAGGGATGTGACCATGGTGCCCCCCTCAGTGCCTGAATGTGCCCCTCTTAGTTTTGTTTATGAAGAAAATCAAGGGAAAGTTATCACTTCCTTTTAATGTTTGTGAGAGTTTGATTATAGGGTACAATGAGACAAAGCCAAAGCTTTCTAGGACCACATGAATTTTAAGTGACCTTACTACAGTATTGGTACACAGTCTGTGCTACACAGTTGCAAAGCACGGTTCTTATATTGAATAGGCTTTCACCCTGATTGGTTGTGTATTCTCTTTTTATCACATATAATACAACATTCTCTACTTTCGGAACAGTATAGGAGATTACTGATTTAAAGATATCCTGTTGCATCTATTAAAATCTATTTTGTTAACTTTTAGGCATATTTTAGGTTTATACTCTACATTTAAGGAGCGACTGCCTTTAAAAAGCAACAAATCCCTTTGAAGATGGCCTATGTGGCATCGATATGAGTCAAACAGTTATTCGAGTGTCAAAATGGACAAAGTGTAAATTGGATACATTTGGTCAAAAAGTCAGTCTCGTCTATAACGGCGTTTGGAACATCCGTGCGTCACAACGGGTAAATTAAGGTTTGGGTTTTGATTTGACGATGACCATTTGCCCACTAACATGGGGTGAACAGCTGCAGCGATTGCGCTTCATCCAATAGCATAGACAGTGAGACAGACCTGCCCAGCAGCGCCGACTTTGTTTACGTAAGACAACACCTTGTGGATTTTGTTCGTTTTTTTAACTTGAGAAATACTGCACCAAACACCTTAGATGTAAAATCGCGCAACTAAAACATCCTCGGCAAAAACTCTTAAAATCTGTTATTAATTTAAGTTATGTTAGATTCATTCTGGGGATATTGAGGAAGTGAAATAGGCATCCGCGTCTACAGTGTCATGGGGACAAACAACCAAACACGTCTACAAGACTGATATCTAGTTTTTCAAATAAGCAACAGAAATAGTCTGTACAGGTAACAAAACAATAATACAATATTAAGTTATTTCACCGATTCGGGAGAATGAAATAGCCATTTCATTGTACATATTAAACTGAGCTATGCCTTGATTTGAGACTACATGGAACCCCCAATGGGTGACTATTAACCTTAACCTGTGGCCTTCCCCCTCATACATATATGCATCTTCATACGTAAACAATGCTACTGTATGGTTAACAAAATTCTAATTGGAATAAACATTTTCTGTTTCTTTCATAATTGATGTAGCCTTGCTAAACACAGTGACAAATGACCGCAATAAATAATGTTTTGTTCTAAATTGTGTATGGGATTTATTCATTACTCCAGATTGGAATGTACTGTAAATAGTTTCAAGAGAGAAAAAACATAACTCGTACTTTTTACAAGTGGTACACAGACATCATGTTGATGCAATGCGGAAGGGATCCACATGATGGCGCTGTGGGCGCGTAGCGCAAGAATTTTCTCCACCCTGATTGGTACGGATTGCATACATCACCACCGCTTCCCCTCCTTCTTTCTCTTCGGCCTCCGCCATTGTGGTGTAAGGATTGTGCACGAAATGGTAAGTTGAAATCTTATAACATCCTTGTCCAATTAAGTGAAATCCGTACTTGTTCATATCGTTCGCATAGTGTTTTTTACGGCCACACCGAAAGCCTTTATATTGTCTCCCATAGCAGTATTCAGTCCTTAGAAAAGTACATTTTAGTATAGTGTGAACAAAGCCGGTTTCTACTGAAAAAAATACATATGTAAACAGACCTGCCTGCAATAACAGTTGTCACACTAACCACATTTTCATAAATGTAATTTCAAAATTGTGACGTTTCTGCTTACACTCGTCTACCGGTAACAGAAGTGCAAAACACTAGGCTAGCTAGCAGGCTTAGCTAGAAAAACACGTCAGTTACGCCTTGCACGTGATTAAATAAAAACAGGTTTAGTTAGTTAACATGGCTCATCTCTTCATTTCAGTCGTCCCACAAGACTTTCAGGATCAAACGCTTTCTCGCCAAGAAGCAGAAACAGAACAGGCCAATTCCACAGTGGATCAGAATGAAGACTGGCAACAAGATCAGGTATGCGTGTTATCTGCCTAGCCTCCCTCTGTAAGGTGTAACTGGTGCTACATGCACGATATGACGATCTAAAGCAGGTCTGCAATTGCACTGCTTCCATTCAGTGGGAGTGGTGTCATTAATCCTGCTGAGAGTAATCAGATCAATATACATTTTATCAAATTGTATTTGTCACGTGCCGAATACAAAAGGTGTAGATCTTACAGTGAAATGCTTACTTACAAGCCCTTAACCAACAATGCAGTTAAAAATAAGTGTTAACGTATTTAGTCAAATTAAAGTAGTTGATGATTAAATGTACCTTCCACTTTGGAGTTCACGTCACCTGTGACATTCTCTTTTAGTAGAGCAATGGAGATAAGTATCATAGCTGTCTACTGAAGTAATGTGGTTCTTATCCAATAGTAAGTTTGAATGTCTTTCAACCATATTGGGGCTGACATCCCCATTGTGGATGTAATCTATTGGCAGTACCTCAACCTAATTTCCTTGCTTTTGGGCATATGGAAATGACTCCTTGGATGTCTGCCAAGTTATTGTATAGAAACAAGCTAGGGGACTATTAATGCTATTAATAGTTTGCTATTAACAGCTAGACAAGCCTAAGTACAACCTGTCTAAATACCGAGGAACTTTAATGATTACATTTTTTATTTTGTAATATATTTTTTTACTAATGCCACCATGGAGACTATGATTGGTAGTTCTATTATCAGTCCAAATCATTCCTGGTTTCAATGTTCCAGGTACAACTCCAAGAGGAGACACTGGAGGAGGACCAAGCTGGGCTTGTAAATGCACAGGTCTTCAGATCTCCAGCATCTTCCACCTGCTGGGCCCTGATCTGGAGAGGAAGCCATACTATCTGGAACAGCGGTCTTTTTGTACAGATACTCTGGTTATGCTCGTGTTTGACAATTAAAGATTTGTGATAAATTAGACTTGGTTGTGCCATGTGAGTTTTTTTCAATACTCAATAAATCTGTTTCCCAAACTGTCCTGCAGACCCTAAGGGGTGCACATTCTGTTTTTTTGCCATAGCACTACACTGCTGATTCAAGGCTTCATGATTAGTTGCCTACTTAAATCTGCTGTGTAGTTAGGGGGAAAAAAACAAATTGTGCACCCCTTGAGGGTCCCCAGGACTGAGTTTGGGGAAACTGCAATACATCCTTTACTCGAAATGCTTGTATGAAAATGTAGAAAGCTTCCAGTTAATGTCACTTACCCAAAATTTGCCAGCCATGTTTCATTGGTGTTATCTACTTTCATAGCGTGGACATTAGTGCAAAGCTCTACATTTGATAATAGAAAGGCATTACACTCTAAGGTCACAGGGCTAATGATAAGTTGACTAAATTACTGGCTAGTGACCCTGTCACTTCATTGTTTGCTCAAACAAATGTAAAATATGGAGTGGTCAGATTATTCTACTCTTAACCACCAGAGGGAGACCTGTACCCTTTCTGCTGGCGCAATGCTGTTTGTCCACTAAAAACCTATAAATGCACAACACTTAAAGTGAGGCTAATGCATTGATCAGTGATTCGGACTTAAACAGAAACATTACTATTGAAAGTTTAATTAGGAATGGGTTTACATGGGCGCAAGTCTAAATGTTAAATCCCAATGAACCAGTGTGTAATTAAAGCGAAGACTAGTGTTCGTTTTTATAAGCGACCATAACACCCTAAGCAGAATTGTTACTTTACAGGTTCATTTTTAGAATTACAGGCTGTATTTGAGAATATAACATGTCTCTAGTTCTGTAGCAATTGCTATACCTATGCTTACACAATTTGCAGGAAGTGTCAAAATTAGTGTTGAATAACAACTCTTTCGGTGTAGAAAACAAGAGCACACGCGCGAATGCCTTCAAATAGAACAGTGTATTTAATGTCAATTGTTGAATACAGAACATTCTGAAGATGAAAGTAAAACTGTTCCACTGCAGCCCATAATCAGTTTTGTCGCCAAGCCTAGGGGTGCGTAAAAGTATTTACAAACGATGCTCAATGAGTCGTGATGAAAACGCTTGATTTCGCGTGGGAAAACATGTGGCCGTCTGACCTTTAATTTTTGTTCACAAATGACAAGAATGGAGCCAACAACTTTTTAAATGAGCCGCGCCAGCTGCCATTCCTTCGAGTCCGATCAAAGTAGACTGGATCGTCTCTCTCCTCATCACTTAATTCTGACTTGGGCACTAGTGTGGCACTGTTGTTAGTGTTCTGCTGACCCACGCTACGGTGCTCATCATCCCAAGTGCCAAGAAGCTCCTTCATCTCCTCAGGGGCGTTGCCCTTCAGATATTGCCAAGCTTTCCTTCCATTGTAATCCATGGCATCGATATTGGCACCGAACGCACCGACTAGAATTTTAATTACCATGTATCGACTGTGCATAGCAGCTACGTGGAGTGAGGTGAGCCCCCCACTGCCCTTCAAATTCACGTTGACTGGAATCCCCTCCTTTTCAGCATGCCTTAGCAATTGTATTAGTGTCTCATCCTGGCCACTTTTGGCTAACCAGTGTAGCACTGTAAACCCACTGACAAAATCTTTCCTGGTTAGTAGACTAGAATCTTCGGAAAGAAAGTCCATGATGGTTTCATAGTTTCCATCTACAACAGACAACATCCATGCATGCTCCATGGGGCACAGAGCCCAACCTTCCACCACCTCCTCACCAATCTCCCTTGAAGACGCACCGGAACCTTTTGAAGATAGAACATTCGCAAATCCACCGGACGAGTTGTTCAATAATAAGTCCTTCAAGTATATTTTACGCATGGCGGGTGTGAGCGAGCCTCTCTCGGGTGAGCTGCTGTTGGTGTCACACACCTCTGGCTGTCTCTGCAGCCTTGATCTGCGTGCCGAAGCATAAGTAGTGACACTGGCAGGGAATGCCCGCACACCAGTTCTAGACAAGCGGTCCAAGACGTTGGCCTGTCCAGATTGCTTGACATGGGAGTCTTGCCCATTATTAGTTGGTTCAGATCCAGACTCCAATGCGCCTCCGTCTTGCAGGGGTTGGAAATGTGTCACTGAGTTGTCTGTCGGCTCTCTGATGCTGGTGCCGTTATACATGTTGCCTGACTTGTTGCTTTTTCTCGTTTCCTCAATTTAGATAAGTATTTTGGATAGCATTAAACAAGGAAATGCTTGTCTCCATTGCGCATTGGGCCTTCAATACTTGTCTCTGAAAAAACAACAACATGTTTATTAGCCTATAGGCCACTCATTTTGTAGCACATGCTCGTCATACACATTTTGTATTTTATTATTTAGTAAAAAATACATGTTATAGGCTAAAACGTTTAATTCTATTCGGTCTTTGAAAATAAGAAAATTATAGTGTAGACGTACTTCTCCCCAATAAAGTTATAGCATATAAGCCTACATTTAAAAAAAAACTTAAACATGTTTAAAAAAAATAATCCTTCATTGCTCGTTTAAAAACCAAATGATATGTCTCCTTTCCTGTTTTCAGTAGCCCAATTACACAGGCTTGTATACATTGGCTACATCGTGATAAGCAGTTTAGTGACATCTCTTGTAGACTCACATGTAAACAAAGTAAAAAATGCTGCTTTTCTTTATATTGGATAGGTCATAAATAACAGTTCTGCTCACCTGTAGTCAGTCTACTTGGTGTGCCAAGAAGAATTTACGTATATCCTCTTAGCGCGAGTCATTTTAACTTTCTCTTTAACCAGTTATTCAAGCTTAAACCTATTTTGTCAACAGCAACCACCCTCTACACCATAGGCTCTCTGTAACTATCTTAAAGTTGAAGTTCACCCTCCAAAAAAAACGTCAAATAATTTTCACTTCCTATTCTCTCCTCTCTCCCCTAGCCTCAACAGTAACTGACAACGTTCAATTTTAATTCATGATTAAACCAACAGCGCTACAACCTCAAGCACACGTGACCACTAGTGGACTTCTCAAAGGGAGGGAAGTAAAACTTAGAAAAAAAATACAGCCAGTCACCATGTTGACTCACTCCCAATTCATCACTTATTAATAGACAGAGATAAGGAGTTACTCTTAGGTGTGGACTATACCATGTAGCCTACATGCAGGTAGAGAGTACATGCAATCTACATTATCTAGCTTGTATTTTCATGCTCAGTCTCTGGAATCAGGTTTCCTGGCCCCAGATCTGTTTCTGCAGTCATGCCAACTCCTATGGCCATTGGGGCATTACAATTACCATAGGAGTTGACAAGACAGCAGCACATACAGGTCTTGGACCAGGCAAGGAATCACTGACAGCACTGCTCACACATATCCTAAAGGGTTAGCCTTGAATAGGTATAGGCAATACTGACTTGTGAGACTACCAAGGGATCATTTCAGCATGATCATATTGCAAGTGTCCTAGATTTCTGACAGCCAATGTGACAAAAATAAAATTAAACTCACTAGAAAACTATTCAGGCTAAAACTTTATTCATAAAAAAACAATTATACAGATTAAGTTTTCAACTGTACAAAGCTATAGACTCCTACATCTATCTCTGGGGGCAGGGCAATGGTCAGCTTGTTGATAGTTTGAAGGAAAGCATCCAATTCCGTAGTGCAATTGTCTGAGTAAAAAAAAAGGAGAGAAATTGAAATATGACAAACGGACAATCTCACAATGGAATTTAACCCCAAATCCTGAAGCGAATCGGAGCGTTGCAGGTTCTTCAATGGAGACAAACGTGTGTATGTCTCGAGCACTTCAAAGTCCTCTTCAGGCAAACATGGCATTTGTGGAAGATATACCAGTCCTGCCAGTACAAGGTGACTCATAATGAGAACATTATGATCACTACACAGATATAGGCACATCACCTGGCTAACATGATTTGTGAAATTGTGAGTTTCTGACCTGTGTCTCAAGGAGTTTGTTCTTTTGTCCATTTACAGTTGGAGTTGAGGTGATCTTGTTCACTACCCCCAAAGCCTTGCGACCAGACTGTAAAGGAACATGCAACTTTTTTCCTGTCAGCGGAGTCTTCAAGAGGATGGTAGTGCATGCGAGTTCTCATTGGAATTAACTCAACCAATGTAGGTTATGAAGCATCACAGAGAGTTCTAGTAAGGTAGACAAACAGGTCAATAATTGACAATTGTGTGTAGGTAGGGCAGACTACCTGGAGCAGATATCAACCGCTGGCGCGTCTTTAGCACAAGTGTATGGAGGGTGGCATTTTCTCTCTGCGAAGATTATGGAAGCAATTTCCCGTTTGGGTAAAGTAGTAGCTAATTAGTAAAATATTGTTACCTAACTATCTCAGACAATTACCTAGGCTATTTATTATAAACTATCAGGGTATCAAAATACGCTTGAGGTTTGTGACAACCCAGAAAACAAACCCTGAGAGTAACATTTGTGAAGACAGGGTCCAAGTATGTTCAGAAAACCTTTGGTTTGGTTGGTGGCTAGCAGTTTCTCAACTCCACGATTTAACCTTAGCTACAATGCATCGTGAGAAACTCTGCTAGTTGGTGGCATGCTAACGTTGGCTAGAGCTAGGTAGCTGCAGTCATGCATACTTTTGTCATGCAAAACTTAAGCGCCAGTTACCGTGCTAAATTATACCGTGTCAAGGACCTACCGTTTGGTGGCTAGTGGTCATATGAGTGCATTTGATCGTATTCGTGTACGGTATCATGGGCTTCTCCGTTTGTTTTGATTTGTATAAGCAGAAACGTATTCGCGGCTTCCTTTTCATCCCATTGCATTGGTTTACGTGCGCACGGGGGAGCCAGTCGCACGGTTAGTGCTATACGGGACCCTTGGGACATCCATACCCTAATAACCATAACCCTCACTTAACCGTACCTTCACTACGTCAACTGGGTAAAGTCAGAGTTGGAACGTCCCAAGGATCCCGAATAGCAAGGATAACAGTTAACTACCAAACATGCATTGTAACAATTTCCATGACACTAGTGATTGTCATTCACCTCTACTGCAGACAGTGTGTTTAATGTTTTTTTGCTCTGATAATAAACTTGCTCTCTAATATCATAAATCAATTGTTCACTTTATAAAACAGCCTGATGTTATCACTTATGTAAAATATTTTCAATTATATATAATTCCCTATCTCTTTTATTTGTTTCCCCCTTGATAAATCGTACTCTTCCTATTATAAAGCTTATAATTTGATGGAAAGGCTATTGGCTTTGATAAAAATGGCAACATATTTTACAATTTCAGCAAAAAGATGAGCATTTCATGGCATCTTACTGGTCCAGCCGGTCCAGCCTTCTCAGAAGGTTCCAATGAAAATAGGGGTATACCATATAATTAAGGTGTATGTTATGTATGTAATTAGTTGGTTATGCAAACGTTATATTATCAGCTTAACATAGTGTATATGTTTCATATGCTACCACCCGTTTTCAAAAGTTTATATTTTAATTAATGCTCTTACCATTTTGGATATTTTATTTGTTTATATAAATATCTGCGGACAAGTGGTACATTCTCTCGTGTATGAAGCCAACTCTTGTTGTATGCAGCTTCCTGCATAGGGTCTTCATCACAAAAAATAATCATGGCGGGCACTGAAATAGCTAGGCAAGCGGTGAGTACTATAATTAAGGATGCTTTTCCTGCTCTTTTGGCTAGGGCACCGATGTAACTTGCTAAAATTAATACATTTGAGTAATGGGTGAATTTAACTCAAACAGCATAGATACATGTCGGTGGAAAGCCCCTCTCCCCATGGTTGTTGTACTGTTTTTACAAGCTAGCTCCATATCACATTTCCTCTTTATTACAACATTAATATCGCATTGATACAATGTATCTAGATAAATATCGCTCATCACGAAACCGCATGGTTTATCAAAATAAAAATGATCGCGAACATTCGATTGTCTGATTCAGGCTATTGCCCGCGTGCGTTCCCTTACTTGGTTATCGTTGCGATCCAGTATCCTCATCCTTTCTCCATTTCGCAGTTAAAACTATTTATACATCACATTGATATGGTATTATTGATTGGATATTATGACTGTATTTATTTCTGGACATTGCAATTTGCATGCATATCCGAACTCTCGTGAGTTCGATTATGTTAGTAGACTATCACATTGTTTCTGGTCCTCAGTCCCGTTACTTTGCTGGGCGTTGTCTGGTGTGCATAACGAATCATATAGGTTAACCGCTTGGGGTTTATTAATATTATTGATATATAACTAAATAATAACAAGGCTAATAATGTGGATTCATCAAAAGGGATTTACTTAATTTCAGAATGTGTCAGCTTGAAAAATCACTGGGTGAAGGATTGGTAGGCTAAACTAAATAGGTTTTCCGGTTATGTTCACCTACATCAACGCTTTTTTGTGCAATTAATTCAACCCAAATGTCTCAATAAATGGAAGTCAACAACAAGCGTTATGTCATTGTGCAAGGCAGATGTGTTTTTGACCCCAAGTAGGCCTTGGGTTTGGGAATGCTGCACATGTAGGCCAGCTGAGGAGTGTGTTGAGTCAAGAAATACTGTCTGTTTAACCAATAGCCTTTCAGCTTTTAAACCCAATTCGAACTATCCAAATAATTGACAACTGTTTACCCAAGTCTGTGTAACTATTTTCAACCTCCCCTTTTAGCTGAGCGGATTTTGCTGTCTGCCTCAAAGCCACAATATATTTTAAAAGCAAAGTTTTGTTACATTTAGCCATTTTAGTGGTGGCGTTGCTGTGTTTCAGTTGATTCACTATTGATGGTACACATGTCAGTTCCATGTAATCTAAATTCCTTGTTTTCCTGCCGACACCACCACCCTGTGCAGTTCTAGAAACAGGATGTCTGATGATGCTAGCTTTCTACTCTCTTGCTCTCTCTCTCTCTCTCTCTCTCTCTCTCTCTCTCTCACAGACACACACACACACACACACACACACACACACACACACACACACACACACACACACACACACACACACACACACATCCATATAAGGCCCTTATGGATTTGGGGTCGGGCCTACAACATTTCCTATTGGATTCGTAGGATTCATGTCCTCCTGTATCAAGTTGTGTCATCTGTTATAATACATGTATTACTCTCACATAACAATACCCTTGTTCTACAGTACCTCTCAAAATAGGATGTTTTACTTTCCATATATGGACATTGTGGTTTCAACAGTAGACTGTGCTTTATGCAAATATGTCAGCATACAGGAAACAGGAAGTGTATTACAACAAGAGCACAGATCAAATCAAACTTTATTTGTCACATGCGCCAAATACAACAAGTGTAGACCTTACCGTGAAATGCTTACTTACAAGCCCTTAACCAACAGTGCAGTTCAAGAAGAGTTAAGAAAATATTTACCAAATAGACTAAAGTAAAAATTAACATAATAAGAATAACAAGGCTATATACAGGGTGTACCGGTACCGAGTGAGTGTGCGGGGGTACAGGTTAGTTGAAGTAATTTGTACATGTAGGTAAGGGTGAAGTGACTATGCATAGATAATAAACAATGAGTAGCAGTAGTGTACAAAAGGGAGGGGGCGGGGGGTCAATGTAAATAGTCCAGTGGCAATTTTATTAATTGTTCAGCAGTTTTATGGCTTGGGGGTGGAAGCTGTTGAGGAGCCTTTTGGCCCTAGACTTGGCGCTCCAGTACTGCTTGCAGTGCGGTAGCAGAGAAAACAGTCTTTAACTTGGGTGACTGGAGTCTCTGACAATTTTATGGGCTTTCCTCTGACACCGCCTATTATATAGATCCTGGATGGCAGGAAGTTTGGCTCCAGTATTGTACTGGGCCGTACGCACTACCCTCTGACCTCCTCCCTATAGGCCGTCTCATCGTTGTCGGTGATCAAGCCTACCACTGTTGTGTCGTCAGCAAACTTAATGATGGTGTTGGAGTCGTGTTTGGCCATGCAGTCGTGGGTGAACAAGGAGTACAGGAGGGTACTAAGCACACACCCCTGAGGGGCCCCAGTGTTAAGGATCAGCGTTGCAGACGTGTTTTTGCCTACTCTTACAGCTTGGGGGCACCCCGTCAGGAAGTCCAGTTGCAGAGGGAGTTTCTAAACCTGAGAATTGAGCCGACATGCGTTATCTTGCTAGAATACAATGGAATGTGTGAAACTAGTCTGGCAAAAATAGCGAAATTGTAGCTTAAACCATAGATTGTAGCTGTGGTTAACACTTCAACAGTTTGGGCCTTAGAATTTACACCACCAGTAGTTGTGGGAGGGAATGTTTGACATGTCATATTGCTGTGTAGTCATGTTCTACATGAAATGTGTAAACTGAGGTGAAATAATAATGTTATTATGATCAGCCTTATGTTAACCTAAATTACGATAGCCTAATCCATATCACCCCCGTTTCATATGTATCTGTGATTATACCTGGTGGTTAATGATTAATTACACATCTTTACTCAGTGTTCCTAATCTCAAAATCGTTCTCTTGTCTTTAGGGAGAAGGTGCTCGCGCCGTCCCTCTCGCCGGCCATGTCGGCTTCGACAGCATGCCTGACCAGCTGGTCAACAAGTCTGTCAACCACGGCTTTTGCTTCAACATCCTCTGCGTTGGTGAGTGTGTCATGCGTGAAACCTCCCTTTTCTCCTCAAGGCAAAATGGGAGCCATTCTCCGCCGCAATTTATATATTGCGTTTCCACTGTGAATGTAAACCTAATTCATTCTGTCTTTGACCCACTTTGGTTGTTTCTCACTGGTCAGTAGTAGGGCTGGGCGGTATACCGTATTTTACTATATACCGGTATTTATGCACGGACCGGTTTGGGTTTTTACTTTACCTTCTATAAAGGTATTTTATTGTTTGGTTTGTTAAATGTGATACGCCGTGTGTAACGTCCATTTTTATATTTTACTCCGCTACTTGAGTCATCCCTCTCGGTTCTCTCTCTCCATGCTGCTTTCCACAGACTTATTTCCACCCGTCACTCAAGGAGCGCATTTGTTGTTGCTTGACCACGAGACACTTTCGTTCAGTCTGCATGGTCAATGCAGCACATGCAACAATGTTGATGACAACGATGTTGTTTCCACTTTGATCTTAATATAAATCCACAAGTGTTCTGTAATTACACTATTAGTTTGTTTTTCTTACATCTGTAATGTTAGGGTTGCGAAAGTTCAACTGAGATAGGAACAATAGTACACCTGAACTTGGTTAAATTAATTGTTTAATTCAAAAGTTAATAAATGGCAAATACAATTTCCGTATATACGGGTTCAATGTTTCATCACGCAGGATAAGACAGAGAACTGATTTGTTTCTGACAAAGATATTATATTATACTCGTGACAGAGGTTAGTTCCCACTTCCGAGCCGGCCTGTCAGAGTAGAGACTGGGCGTGGTTTAGACTCACCCAGCCTATCGTTGATGTTGGCGCCTTAAGCCAGTCCTGGCCCCTTAGCGCATGTGATGTCCCGACGCTGTTGCTGTGTAGATTACGCTCCTTCACCCCAAAGGCTGAGGTCAGACAGTTTTATAACATTGTCTGAGATATCTGCACCTGTTATACAATGTCCACTGTTCTCGCTCAAGGCTAACTACAGCTTCCCAGCTTCTTATCTGAGCTAACTGTTACTTCCAGCACACACACACAGACATCCAGGCGCCCAGACCAACAGGTTGTCAATATCAAATCACGTTTGTTATAGTATTCAATCACATATAATACAGTTGCTAATCACGTTTGTTATAGTATTGGGTTATAGTGTATGACTCAGAACCTCACATATGTTTTTCGTGTGTATCGTTTATCTGTTATTGTCTGGTCAGCAGTCTCCTGATTCACCCCCCTCCTGTGTCTCTCTAAGATTAGCACAGTCTCGGCCACACAGTACAGCGCCCACACTACTGATACATTTGTTTCATACCCACACATATTTCATACACACACATATTTCACACACACACACATTTCAGACTGCTTGTTCATATCTTATGCTCAGATACAGTTGTTGCAATTTCAGGCTGTGGCCTCATGGTTAGACAGAGCACTTTCAAACTTTAATGCATAAGAAGCCCTACTAGCTTATAGTTAGTTAAGCATGTCAAAAAACCTTATAAAAACCCCACAGTAAACAGCTAGTTTGTATTTTCTTAGCAAGTTAATCTAATTCGTCTTAGCCACTAATGCTAATCGCTAGTTAGCTAACTAGCTAATAAAAGTACTGAGTCAGTGCAAACGTAGCTAGCTAATACAGCTTGATACCAGTACTGGTGGAGGCTTAAATCAGCATGTTGTTTGTGCAACAGTATCTTCTAAATCAAAGAGGAATAGGCGAAGCATGAATATGTTGGCCATATGAATAAAGATTTAATGTAGTCAAAGATTATAGGGTCCTCTAGGAAACACTTAACATCACTTTGGTTCTTACCCTGTCACAATAACTTGTCCATGGCACTTTCATTCGTTGTCCTGCCAAACAACACTATATTCAAAGTGCCCACTAACTATAGAATTCTATCATTCTATTTCCATGATTCTAAAAGTTCACCCAAGTGTTTTGATCTAAATCGCAATTGCAACATTTGGTTAAAAATAAGGCCTAGTATTTTTGCCCATATCGTGGCAGTGTGGAAATGACCACAAATGAGTGCAGGAAATGCAGAAATTGATGGAAATTGAGGAAATTATTTTAGGTTGAAGTTGAATTGAACAGTATAAAACAATCCGAATGGAGAAAGACCCATTGAAATAATTTAGAATATATGTGTTGCCTTGCCACCCTAGTCACACACTACTCATGAAGCAAATTTAGAACTTTTATCAATCAACAACATAAAATACTGTCAAATACCATCATACCGTCAAAAATGTGAAAAATACCATAATATGATATTTTGACCATATTGCCCAGCCCTAGTCAGGAGTAGACTCTGGTTACTGTAGCTAATTCATCCTCCATCATGTTCGAGCTGTCGTCTGGGACTGGGTGTAGAAATGCCAGTAAAATTATTCCAGTCAAGTGTAATTGTGCTGCTCCCACCAATAATGTCAAGTCAAAGCAATAGACCTGTTTATTTCTCCCCATATATTACTGTCTGTCTGTTACAGTATCTCAGAATTAAATACGCATGCCCTAGGCCTCATTTTGACAATCATGACAACTGTATACAACTTAGGTGAATAATATCTTGGCACTATTAGCTATGTTTCCATTAACTGGTCCAGTGATTTATTTTGTTGGTCAACATTTAGAAAGTTTGCATAGAAAATAAATTAGACAGTTGCCTGCTACGGTGCATTTTCATTTAACTATCTTCTATCGATAAATACAGCTGGACGTAATGATGTCACACACAACAATGTCAATTAAGAACACATTCTTATTTACAATGATGGCCTACCGAGAGACAAAAGGACTAGTGTGGGGACGGGGGCTGGGGGCTGTGATTAAAAATAAAAATGTAGGACAAAACACAGATGATAAGAGAGACACCACAACACTACATAAAGAGAGACACCACAACACTATATAGAGAAGCAGCAGCACCACATGGTACAAACATGGTTAGGCACAGGCAGCACAAAAGGCAAAAAGGTAGCGACAACAATAATCAGGCGAAGCAGCCACCGTAGGCAAGAGTGTCCATGATTGAGTGTTTGAATGTAGAGATGGAGATAAAACGGTCCAGTTTGAGTGTTGTTTTTGCAGCTCGTTCCAGTCTAGCTGCACTGAGAAGAGGAGCGACCCAGGGATGTATAATAGCAGCACAACATTGCTTAGAGTCAAGGGCAGTGGTGACATCATTGAGGACCTTTAAGGTTGTAGTGACACATCCATAACCTGAGCGGAAACCAGATTGCATACCAGAGAGAATACTATAGACATCAAGAAAGCCAGTCAGTTTATTATTGACAAGTTTTTCCAACATTTTTGATAAACAGGGCCAAATATAACAGTTAGGATCAGCTTAATCTCCCCCTTTAAATAAAGGATGCACCATGGCTGCCTTCCAAGCACTGGGAACCTTCCCAAAGAGGAGAGACAAGCTTGGTGATGATAGGGGCAGCAACCTTAAAGAAGAAAGGATCTAAATCATCTGAGTCAGATGTTTTTTTTGGGGTCAAGTTTAAGGAGCTCCTTTAGCAGCACAAAATCAGTGACCGCCTGCAGGGAGAAGCTGTGTAGGGGGGCAGGGGAAAAAGAGGGAGAAGCATCAGGACTAGTCAGATTAGAAAGGCTGGGAGATGAGGAAGTGTTGGATTGGCAAAGAGGCATCCAACAAAGAGCTCAGCCATACGCTCCTTGTCAGTAACAACCACATCAACATTAAGGGATATGGGCAGCTGTGAGGAGGAGGGTTTATTATCCAGGTCTTCCTACCAATTTCCAGAACATGGGGTTAGCCGTGCGTGCTTGTTAACAATACCACTGAAAATATAAAAAAAGAAGGTCCAAGAATCTTCGACAGAGGGGATCAAGCGGATTCTATACCAATTCAGGCCAGGCCATGAAGGAAGGTGGTTTATGCATTTCCCATTTTATGTCACCTAGCAGCACAAATTCAGACTTAGTGGGGCCAGGAGAGAGCTTAGGGCAGGTAGGGTACAGGCCGGTGTTGATGGTGGATGATAACACCCAGCAACAGTCAACAAAGAGCAATTTGCTTAATGCTTAAAACCAGCAAATCAAATTGTGGAGACAACTGAGCACTGAACGTGTTCCTTGGGAAAGATTGTCATTCCACCACCTTTGGAAGATCTGTCTTGCCGAAAAAGGTAATAACTAGAAAGGTTAACATCAGTGTTCAGAATACTCTTTCTTAACCATGGCTCAGTAATGACCAACACATCTGGCTGGATAAGAGCTGTGAACCCACACTTTCAATTGATTAATTTGAGGTAATAAGCTTCTCGTGTTAACGTGCAGAAAATCCAGGCTTTTATGAGAGCAGAAATCAGGGAAGCAGAAATCATCAGAGCACAAGTCAGAATTGGGGCTAGCAACAGTAGACAGGCCAGGGTGTACATGCACATTTCCAGATATCATCAGCAGTAATACAATCAGGGCATGGCAGAGGACAGGGAGTGCTCTGCAGTGTTGATTTGTTATGACATTTAAACGTGCATCAGCTGGCAACAAGATCATATTGTACAGCAAAGCCGGCGAGAGAGGGTTAGATTAGGATGGGAGGCCAAGAATCTTTGTAACCAATAGAGAGTCAGAGTCGCGAGTGTGTGAACAAACATTGTCTGTCCCACGGTCTGTTGAACAAGCAAGTTTATAGTCAACAAAGTTCGCAGGAGTCATGGAACAAATACCACAAAGCACAAGAAAAAATTGGGCTAGCCATTGTAAGTTAAAAGAGTCACTCTCCCCAACAAAATAACTTGAGAGAGTAGCTCTCTAAGAGTCCAGTAGGCTATACAAGTGTGAGATACAATAAATAAATAGTAGGCCTATACTAATTAATTAAAGCATTTCTGAGTAAAGCTCACATAAGATTCACAAGTTAATTAGCCTGTGTGTGTGTCACAGGAGGTTGGTTGTACCTTAATTGGGAGGACAGGCTCGTGGTAATGCCAGGAGCGGAATGAGTAGAATGGTATCAAATACATCAAACACATAGTTTCCATGTGGTTGATGCCATTCTATTCGCTCCATTCCAGCCGTAATTATGAGCCATCTTCCCCTCCGCAGCCTCCACGTGTGCCTGTGCGCGTGTGTGCGTGTGTGTGTGCGTGCGTGCGCGTGCCTGTGTGCTAGATGAGAGCGAAAGCTTGGGAGAGAGGGGGGAGTGTGGCAGGGGTACCTGTACCAGACAGGGAGTCAGGGCAGACGGGGAGCAGATCGCCCAGTGGGATCCAAGCAGCAGTGCAACAGGAATAGGAGAAGTAGGAGAAGCTTTTGTCAAGGGGCTGAGTAGGAGAGAAGGCGTTCAACCTTACTAGACAGTTGCATAGTGGAGCAGATAAAACATCCGAAGCAAATTAAGTTTTTCCATTACCCATTTAGGCAAATTGCGCATTAATACATTGGCAACAGCCTGTATGCCCTCCCACCTAACTGTTTCAAATTTCAGGTAGCCTGTGAAAGCCTGCATGGATGGAATTGGCCCCCCCCCCCAATCCATATATGAACTTGTACATACGAACGACAATTTACAGGCGCACAGATGCACACAAACAATGACTACATCTCATCTGCCCAGACCTGCATGCTCCCACCCCCATCCCTAGTGCCTGCATGCTCCCACCCCCATCCCTAGTGCCTGCATGCTCCCACCCCCATCCCTAGTGCCTGCATGCTCCCATCCCTAGTGCCTGCATGCTCCCATCCCTAGTGCCTGCATGCTCCCATCCCTAGTGCCTGCATGCTCCCATCCCTAGTGCCTGAATGCTCCCATCCCTAGTGCCTGCTTTATTGTTTGCCACTTGGCCTTAAATTGTATCCATTTGATTTTCATCTGTTGCCTCTGCTATTTAAATATTTAAATAATAAATCCGATGTTTTCATTGTGTTAACGATGGCGGTTTGATTTCCAAGTTTTTGGTATACGTTTTTTCAAGATGAGTGATGAGAATGAATCGTCCAGCCCATTGGGTATCTCATACCCCATATGCTATGTCTTCAAATATGTAGACAGAAGGATTAAAAGCCATTTTACATATTTAATTTATTTTCATGTGCCAACATTTCGCCACTGTCCGTGCCATGTTGAAACTTCCTACCTGCCCTAAGCTCTCTCCTGGCCCCTTACACTAAGTCTGAATTTGTTCTGCTAGGTGACCTAAACTGGGACATGCTTAGCCCACCTGACCAAGTCTTAAAGCAATAGGACTCCCTAAATCTTTCTCAGATTATTACCAGTCCCACAAGGTATGACTCCAAACACCCAGAAAAGGCTACTCTCCTCAATGTTATCCTCACAAATAATTCTAATAGGTATCAGTCTGGTATTTTCTGTAATGATCGTAGTGGTCACTGTTTTACAGCCTGTGTTCGTAATGGCTGCTCAGTGAAATGACCTGTCCTGATTTGTCATAGATGCTTGCTAAAAAACATTAATGAGAAAGCCTTCCTTCATGTACTGGCCTCTGTATATGGTATAGAATCAGCTTGATACCCTCTATCGAAGATGCTTGGACATTCTTTTTTAATATTTTCAGTGGTATTGTTTACAAACACGCCCCCATAAATAAAATTAGAATTAAAAACAGGTTCAGCCCCTGGTTCAACCGTGATCTTGCAGAGTTACTCCACCTCAAGAATTGCATTTGGCGAAAGGCTCGGCACACGCATACTCAGGCTGACTGGCTCTCGTTCAGGCAAATGAGAAATAAGTGCACTCAGGCAATCCGAAAGGCCAAAGTTAGTTACTTTAAGGAGCAGTTTTCTCTCTGTGGGTCTAACCCAAAGTAGTTCTGGAAAATGGTTAAAGACCTGGAGAATAAACCCTACTCCTCACAGCTGCCCATGTCCCTTAATGTTGTTGATGTGGTTTTTACTGACAAGAAGCACATTGCTGAACTCTTTAATCACCACTTCATTAAGTCAGGATTCCTATTTGACTCAGCCATGCCTCCTTGCCCGTCCAACATTTCCTCATCTCTCACCCCTTCTAATGCGACTAGTCCAGACACTCCTCCCGCTTTTCCCCCTGCCCCGCTACAAAGTTTCTCCCTGCAGGCGGTCACTGAGTCCGAGGTGCTAAAGGAGCTCCTTTAACTTGACCCAAAAAAAACATCTGGGTCAGATGGTTTAGACCCTTTCTTCTTCCAGGTTGCTGCCCCTATCATCGCCAAGCCTATCTCTGACTCTTTTTTTTTCTCTCCTCGCTGGGGAGTTCCCAGTGCTTGGAAGGCAGCCACGGTTCGTCCTTTATTTAAAGGGGGAGATCAAGCTGATCCTAACTGTTATAGGCCAATGTCTATTTAGCCCTGTTTATCAAAACTGTTGGAAAAACTTGTCAATAATCAACTGACTGGCTTTCTTGATGTCTATAGTATTCGCTTTGGTATGCAATCTGGTTTCCGCTCAGGTTATGGATGTGTCACTGCAACCTTAAAGGTCCTCAATGATGTCACCATTGCCTTTGATTCTAAGCAATGTTGTGTTGCTATTTTTATTGACTTGGCTAAAGCTTTAGATACTGTAGACCATTCCGTTCTTGTGGGCTGGCTAAGGAGTATTGGTGTCTCTGAGGGGTCTTTGGCTTGCTTTGCTAACTAACTCTCTCAAAGAGTACAGTGTATAAAGTCAGAACATCTGCTGTCTCAGCCATTGCCTGTCACAAAGGGAGTACCCCAAGGCTTGATCCTAGGCCCCACGCTCTTCTCAATTTACATCAACAACATAGCTCAGGCAGCAGCAAGCTCACTCATCCATTTATATGCAGATGATGCAGTCTTATACTCAGCTGGCCCCTCCCCAGATTTTGTGTTAAACACTCTACAACAAATCTTTCTTAGTATCCAGCAAGTTTTCTCTGCCTTTAACCTTGTTCTGAAACCTCCAAAACAAAGGTCATGTGGTTGGGTAAGAAGAAGGACCCTCTCCCCATTGGTGTGATTACTACCTCTGAGAGTTTAGAGCTTGAAGTAGTCACCTAAATACAAGTACTTGGGAGTATGGCTAGACGGTACACTGTCCTACTCTCAGCACATATCAAAGCTGCAGGTTAAAGTTAAATCTAGACTTGGTTTCCTCTATCGTAATCGCTCCTCTTTCACCTCAGCTGCCAAACTAACCCTGGTTCAGATGACCAATCTACCCATGCTAGATTACGGAGACTACATGTATAGATCGGCAGGTAAGGGTGCTCTCGAGCAGCTAGATGTCCTTTACCATTCGGCCATCAGATTTGCCACCAATGCTCCTTATAGGACACATCTCTGCACTCCCCCTATCTGAGATATATACTGCAGCCCTCATCCTCCACATACAACACCCGTTCTGCCAGTCACATTCTGTTGAAGGTCCCCAAAGCACACACATCCCTGGGTTGCTCGTCTTTTCAGTTCGCTGCAGCTAGCGACTGGAACGAGCTGCAATAAACACTCAAACTGGACAGTTTTTTTTTATTATTATTATTATTTTTTAAATAAATTTGATCCCCTTTTCTCCCCAATTTTCGTGGTATCCAATCGCTAGTAATTACTATCTTGTCTCATCGCTACAACTCCCGTACGGGCTCGGGAGAGACGAAGGTCGAAAGCCATGCGTCCTCCGAAGCACAACCCAACCAAGCCGCACTGCTTCTTAACACAGCGCGCCTCCAACCCGGAAGCCAGCCGCACCAATGTGTCGGAGGAAACACCGTGCACCCGCCCCCCTCGGTTAGCGCGCACTGCGCCCGGCCCGCCACAGGAGTCGCTGGAGCGCGATGAGACAAGGATATCCCTACCGGCCAAACCCTCCCTAACCCGGACGACGCTAAGCCAATTGTGCGTCGCCCCACGGACCTCCCGGTCGCGGCCGGCTGCGACAGAGCCTGGGCGCGAACCCAGAGACTCTGGTGGCGCAGCTATCTAGACCACTGCGCCACCCGGGAGGCCCTCAAACTGGACAGTTTTATCGCAATATCTTCATTCAAAGACTCAATCATGGACACTCTTACTGACAGTTGTGGCTGCTTTGCGTGATGTATTGTTGTCTCTGTACCTTCTTGCCCATTGTGCTGTTGTCTGTGCCCATTAATGTTAGTACCATGTTTTGTGCTGCTACCATGTTGTGCTGCTACCATATTGTTGTCATGTTGTGTTGCTACCATGCTGTGTTGTCATGTGTTGCTGACTTGCTATCTTGTCTAAGGTCTCTCTTTATGTAGTGTTGTGTTGTCTCTCTTGTCGTGATGTGTTTTGTCCTATATTTTATATCCCATATCATTAACATGATATCCAGAAGGTCGGACTTCCTAACCTAATATATCCGGTAATGAGCACCGAGCTCTGTTTACAGAGCGGCGCAGCATTCTCAACAAAAACTGCGCCGCTTTCTCGACCCAAACAATTTGTGGTCGTGGTCTTCAAGTTGTTTCCGCGGGTTCGCAAAAATCTAAATTAATATGACGAGCTGAATTGAATGTAAAAGACTTTGAGAATAAAACGTTTGCGGTATGCTCAGCGCTCCATTGACATTTCACAGAGATACGCTTGTTTCTGTAAGAAGTCTTTGGAAAAAACACGAACTTTGCATTAATATGAACAGTGTATACTAATCTATGATAATGTCATGTCTCAAAATCGATATATATCTTACCTCTATATTGTTTTATGTCCTCCGGATTGGAGAAGAAAGATGAGTTCAACGGTGAACCTTTCAGTTAGCCTTAATTCTCACACTATTTTTCTCTGGCCTCCATTTATTTATTCACCCTAATTTTGGCCATCCTACAAGGGTAAAACGGCCAATAAGTTTTGAACAGATTTTAATAGAGATGAGGTTTGGGCCATTGGTTTTCTTAGAGGATTATCTACACAACGAACATATCATTTTACTCATTGGTCAAAAGACGCGTTTTTGATTGGACAGCCGTTTCCATTACACATGTCGCAAACATTCTTTTGGTTACATTGCTTTTGTCTAAATAAACCTGGCTCAATGGAAACCTGCCTATTGACAGATATAGTTTTCAAATATTAGCCTTTTTTTAAAGCAAATGGTCAATTTTGTTGAAAGTAGGAAACAGAGAATATAATTCTCTCTCCATTTTCCACACTCTAAATTACTTGAAAGTTATCAGTGGCACTCAAAACATTCAAAAGCAATGGCAGAAGCCCTAGAACCTCTATTATTACAGTCTACTCTATGAAGTCTGGTGTGTGTGAATCCCAGGAAGCAAAACAGTTGTAAAATTGCACAGGCCTACAGCTCAAGCCCCAGAAATGTGATCCGGAGGCATGTGGCAAGAACTGAATCGAGAGCAAAACTTTTTGTCCTCACGAGACTTAGATTTCTTATGCTTTTTGCTGGTACATTCAAATGGAAACCTTTGGATGTCAGGGCCCCATCTTTAGCATGGGGTTCAGCTTGGGTCCCTGCCAAGCGAGATGCTCATTGCTTATCCAGCCCTGCCAAATTTCTATGAGGATGATGAGAGACCACGGAAACATCTTGACGATGACCTGAGGTGGACTTTCTCTCAGACGCAGGAAATGGGAGGGGAGAATCTGGCACTGTGCTGTTCCATTCTAACCCCCCTCCACTATTTAGTGTGCACTCAGAGTGAAAGCCTGATGCCTTGTGAAAGGAAGACTAATATACCGTTGGCAGTATAGAGCTCTGCGTGCTCTGTGTGTAGATGTGGTGTCTGATGAACAGAAGTAAGCCTCGGGCAGCATCCCAAATGGCACCCTATTCCCTATATAGTGCACTACTTAGGGAATACGGTGCCGTTTGGGAAGTACCACTAGATTTTCTTGCACTGGGAAAGGAAGGCGCCTTCTCACCCGACTGACAGCTTTGAACAGTGTGAGTTTGTCAGAACGCATCAGGACATCCGTGACTCAGACCCATGCGGCCATTTTTATGATGGTCTGCTCTAGATATCAACTGTGGTGGACATAGGATTATCTTGTGTGCTACGCCGCTGCAAGATGTCACATTCAATGTAGTCCCTCTTAAAGGCACCCAAGTTATTAGACATTTCTGCAGCGCATCTTTTTTATTCCATTAAAAAGCGCCTCCTGCCAAAAGCAGCGGAGGAGCCAGAGGTAGGGGCTCACAGCTAAATGTATAGGGAAGTGACAAATGGGAAGAGTCCATATAATTAACATTCTGGTGGCATTAGAGAGATCTGCTCTGCAGCCCGAGTCCAAATTGTAAAACTGAAGTATTTTCAACAGGATGTACTAAATCCTGTAATGTACAGTATGGGAGAATATTTTAAGGCCACATTTATTCTGACAATAGCCCAATCTGGAATATTCCCTGCTGTTCAATGCTAATTTCCATTAATGATATACTGTAACCTATACCCATTGACTCTAGAAGAATATAGCTTATGAATGCCTAATGAGCTTAGTACAACTATCTCACTCAAACTCCAGATAGTAGAGCCCACAAAAAAAGTACACAATGGTGAATGAACTGAAAGGTATGCGTGTATTTTAGGTGAGACGGGCCTGGGCAAGTCCACTCTCATGGACACCCTGTTCAACACCAAGTTCGAGGGCGAACCCACCCAGCACAACCAGCCGAGTGTGCAGCTCAAGTCCAACACCTACGAGCTCCAGGAGAGCAATGTGCGCCTCAAGCTGACCGTGGTCAACACTGTGGGCTTCGGAGACCAGATCAACAAAGAGGACAGGTGAGAGACAATGATGTAGATAAACATATGCATATACTGAATGTATGTCTGTCTGTCTGTCTTTGGGATTAGAGCCCCAGGTTCCGCTTCATGTGTCTAAGAGATGTATAGATTGTACAATCATTTATTGGTCGCATTCATTAGGCACAAAACAGAAGAAAACTCTCTGAAACGGGTAGGCACTATGATAACTTATGCAACCCCCTTATGAATACAGGCCTGGTGTTCCTACAGTATACCACTGCCAAGAATATATCTTTCACAGGAGTGATAGTTTGTGAATGTCACTCTTTAATTGTGCATGCTTGAGATGCCAACTATGAAGTGTGGACTTGAGATGCCCCTATGAAGTAGAGGTCGACCGATTAGGATTTTTCAACGCCGACACCGATACCGATTATTGGAGGACCAAAAAAAGCCGATACCGATTAATCGGCCGATTTCAAAAAATGTTTTATTTGTAATAGTGACAATTACAACAATACTGAATGAACACTTATTTTAACTTAATATAATACATCAATAAAATCAATTTAGCCTCAAATAAATAATGAAACATGTTCAATTTGGTTTAAATAATGCAAAAAAAAAGTGTTGGAGAAGAAAGTAAAAGTGCAATATGTGCCATGTAAGAAAGCTAACGTTTAAGTTCCTTGCTCGGAACATGAGAACATTTGAAAGCTGGTGGTTCCTTTTAACATGAGTCTTCAATATTCCCAGGTAAGAAGTTTTAGGTTGTAGTTATTATAGGAATTATAGGACTATTTCTCTCTATACCATTTGTATTTCATTAACCTTTGACAATTGGTTGTTCTTATAGGCACTTTAGTATTGCCAGTGTAACAGTATAGCTTCCGTCCCTCTCCTCGCTCCTACCTGGGCTCGAACCAGGAACACATCGACAACAGCCAACCTCGAAGCAGCGTTACTCATGCAGAGCAAGCGAGTGACGTTTGAAACGCTATTAGCGCGCACCCCGCTAACTAGCTAGCCATTTCACATCGGCTACACCAGCCTAATCTCGAGAGTTGATAGGCTTGAAGTCATAAACAGTGCAATGCTTGAAGCACAACGAAGAGCTGCTGGCAAAACGCACGAAAGTGCTGTTTTGTGTTCCTACAATAAAAACAAAGTATAAAAAAAAAAAAGAAAGTGCTGTTTGAATGAATGCTTACGAGCGAGCTGCTGCCTACCACCGCTCAGTCAGACTGCTCTATCAAATCATGGACTTAGTTATAACATAATAACACACAGAAATACGAGCCTTAGGTCATTAATATGGTCGAACCCAGAAACTATCATCTCGAAAACAAGACGTTTATTCTTTCAGTGAAATACGGAACCGTTCCGTATTTTATCTAACGGGTGGCATCCATAAGTCTAAATATTCCTGTTACATTGCACAACCTTCAATGTTATGTCATAATTACGTAAAATTCTGGCAAATTAGGCGGCCCAAACTGTTGCATATACACTGACTCTGCGTGCAAGAGAAGTGACACATTTTCACCTGGTTAATATTGCCTGCTAACCTGGATTTCTTTTAGCTAAATATGCAGGTTTAAAAATATATACTTCTGTGTATTGATTTTAAGAAAGGCATTGATGTTTATGGTTAGGTACACATTGGAGCAATGTTACGCACCGCATCGATTATATGCAACGCAGGACACGCTAGATAAACTAGTAATATCATCAACCATGTGTAGTTAACTAGTGGTTATGATTGATTGATTGATTGTTTTTTATAAGATAAGTTTAATGCTAGCTAGCAACTTACCTTGGCTTACTGCATTCGCGTAACAGGCAGGCTCCTCGTGGAGTGCAATGTAATCAGGTGGTTAGAGTGTTGGACTAGTTAACTGTAAGGTTGCAAGATTGAATCCCCCGAGCTGACAAGGTAAAAATCTGTCGTTCTGCCCCTGAACGAGGCAGTTAACCCACCGTTCCTAGGCCGTCATTGAAAATAAGAATGTGTTTTTAATTGACTTGCCTAGTTAAATAAAGATTAAATAAAGGTGTAAAAAAACAAACCAATTGGCCATTCCAATTAATTGGTCGACCTCTACTATGAAGTGTGGAATTGAGATGCCCCCTATGAAATGTGGAATTGAGATGCCCCCTATGAAGTGTGGACTTGAGGTCATCCCCTTTGGAGTCTGGTGGAACATTAGGTACTACTCTTATGATGCCTCTCCCATACCTTATGTAAACAGTGAGTCATTGATAGATTTATTGTTAGACAATATGAATAACAGTAGTCTGACACTTGAGCCAGGAGTCTCAAGGGCTAAATCATACAGTGTCTTGTCTGTGGGAAAGGGAGTACTACTCTACCTGTCACTTTCCATCTGATGGAAATCTTCTAGTGAACATGGGATCTCATTGTATCCATTCTCCCTCCCTCCTGTCATGTGAACCTCAGAGAGGGTGGATGATGTCATGTGAGCACCAGGCAGCTCTCTCTAATCTCAGTCCTCAGTCTGTCCCAGACCTCTCTAGCTGCTCTGGTTAGGGCCCCGAGGGGGAGGCTGTGCTAGTTACAGGAACCCTCATGTAGGTCAGCGCTCTAGGTTCAAACTGCTTCACATCACTATCAAATGGTGGCTGGATGAGGGTGAGCTAAGGGCTAGCAGTTAACCTCGGTTGAGTTTCTTATGGGGGAGTGGAGGTGGGAAGAGGTGTGTGTGTGTGTGTCTGTGCACTCACACGTGTTTGTGTGTTGAAGGGCAGAGGTAAAACCTGAGTTTAATCAGCGGTTCCTATCCGCCTTCGGCCATGCGGTGAATCTTCCCCTTCCTTGGCGATGGTATGCCTCTCCTCTGCTCCCTGATCCGTGCGCTCCCACGTCTTTTCCCCACCATGTTCTGCCTGATGACTCCCAGCTAATGAAACCCAGCTCAGCTGAATGATGGATCAGCAGATCACTTATATGGAGCTGAGCTGTACTCACTTAGCATCTAGCTACCTCCCACTAACAACACTCCGGGATTAAAGTACAAACTGGCTTAAATCTCTCACTTAAAGGGATACTTCTGGATTTTGGCATTGAAGCCCTTTATCTACTTCTCCAGAGTCAGATTAACCATTTGTGTGTCAGCTAGCATACTGGATGCAGAGACATAAAAATGGTATCCATAAGTTCGTCTGACTCTGGAACAAGTAGGTAAAGGGCTTCATTGCCGAAATCCCTTTAAGAGAGGCTTTACAACATACCCTCTGGTATTCTATGGTGGTGGAAAGGTAAAGGTATAGCCTACCCTTAATCCTATATGACGATAGTAAGACACATTTTTTATTTTTGGTGGACAGCTACATCTTCAGTCCGGTTTCCTTATCAGCTGTTTATGGTGTGTTTATAACACCTTGAAACACATGCTTTTCTCTCCTCAGCTACAAGTCTATTGTGGAGTTTATCGACACCCAGTTTGAGGCCTATCTGCAGGAGGAGCTGAAAATCAAGCGCACGTTACACAGCTACCACGACACACGCATCCACGCCTGCCTGTACTTCATCGCACCCACCGGACACTCCCTCAAGTCCCTGGACCTGGTCACTATGAAGAAACTGGACAGCAAGGTGGGCTGCAAGGCTAGCTAATTACACTATGATTCCAATGGTTCACTGAGTTCAATTCCTGCGTGGGACAGATATAGTATACCGAGTTGACCTATATGTGTCACTGTCAAGGTTGGCTTCTCTGTAAGCCGCTTTGGAAAAAGATTTCTGCTAAATTACCATATTATGCAATCCATTCATTAAACTCTGCTGATTTGAAGTGCCACTTGAAAAGCAGCTTCCATAATATGATAACCTCGGTTGAAGAGTCATATTTTTTTCATAGCTATTTATAAAATGCACGGGAAAAGAGAAAGCTCTCTAGCGTCAAGATGATGTCACCATGTAGATGCAGGGCATCATTGATGTCATCACAGAGCATCGTGGCTCATAAACTCTTCTACACCATTTGCACGCTCAAAGATGGGCTCCTGTCCCGTGACGTTGTAGGTCAGCCGTGAAACGCCGGCCCTTGGTCGTCATGGTGACACTCACTCTATTTTCCTAGGGCCACCCCAAAAGGCCCTATTTGCATAGAAACTTCCTGGCTTTCGAGTGTTTGCCAGAGCAGCTGTACCCTAGCCACCTTCCAGCCTCTGTGATCCAAAGCAGAAGCCTCCCTGTGTAGGCAGGCAGCTACAATGAAACAAAGCCTGTTGCGTAGAAGGGAGTGCAGTGTCTCTTGAGTTTATGGGTGAGAAGTGGTGGTGGGTGAATGTTTGACAAAACCCCCCCTGCATCCTCAGGCCTCCTCTTCCGTCCTGTGCCTCCATTGAAGCAGATATTCTGGCATATCTCTTCCCTATCTCTTCATGTTCTGATTTTGACACCAAGCATGGGGGCTGGAGGAAGTGTTTCTTCTAAACCAGCTGGATCAGTAGGCTCTCATCATTAACATTGTGTTTGGAGATCTCTTCACGAGATAGATCCTGCGTTAGAGATGAACTAGTACTACCCTCTCTTGTAAATGCTCTTACTGCTCTGCTGTCTATTTTTTATCTTTGCTTCGTTCCAAGCTCTGATTATGGCGGAAATGCACATAGATATGCCCAAATCAAACATCCCTGAAGCTAGTAGAGGCTAGAGGTGTTCAGATATAAAAAGACATGTTACATTTCTAGCTTTTGTATCTGTCTGCATGATATCCCTGCTGTAGACCAAGGCACAAGGCATCCAGAGAAGCATAAGAAAGGGAGGTGTAGGCCCAGATCTCAAGGTCTATTTATATCCTGTCTTGGCCAGATGTTCCCCACTTGTCTCAGGAGGTTTAGCTAGCTAGCTGTGATGTAATGACCTGGCTGCATAGGAGATGCTCGCATCATCCGGCCCCGCTCTGCTACCTTCCAGCTGAGGTTTCCCCAGCAAACACAGAATGTACTCGTAATGTTCCCAGAAGGTTCTCCTTTGGTTATTTGCTAGCTGGGTACACTCTCCAATCAGAACACCAGCTTGATGCTGCTGCACAATATAGGCTAAACCCAGCAGCTTGGGTACAACTTTGGTTTGATATGGGTTTAGTAGCCCATACAGAAAAAGTATATAATAACATAGATTTTAACAACCAACATATATGTACATGTATTTAAGTGTATGTAAATTACAGATATAAATATATGTTTAAGCCATTAAAAAAATGTCTGTTTTCATATATTTCTACATATGTTTCTGTATTTAAATATATGGTGTGGAAATTGATTTTGACAGTATGCTGTGGTTGGTAGTAAAATATATTCCCAAATATATTTCATAATTATAAACTGGGTGGTTTGCCGTGGTATATCAGACAGTATACCATGGGTATGACTAAACATTTGTTTTTACTGCTCTAATTACGTTGGTAACTAGTTTATTACATTTACATTTAAGTCATTTAGCGGACGCTCTTATCCAGAGCGACTTACAAATGGGAAAGTTCATACATATTCATCCTGGTCCCCCCGTGGGAATTGAACCCACAACCCTGGCGTTGCAAGCGCCATGCTCTACCAACTGAGCCACACGGGACCACCAGTTTATAATAGCAATGATGCACCTCTGGGTTTGTCATATATGGTCAATATACCACGGCTAAGGGCTGTGTCCTAGCAATGTGTTGCGTCGTGGATATGAACAGCTCTTAGAAGCTAGCCAGAAGCTAACCAGAAGCTAGCCAGTTTACTGGCTAACGTTAGTATTCAGCTAACCACGGTTTGTGGTCATCAGCTATCCTTTAGCTCGAAAAGCTATCGCCAGTTTTGTACTATGCGACTCCAGACCAGAACATACCGGACCTATTTTTCTCTCCATATCCCCGGATTTCAACCGCAAGCTCTGGACATTTACACCTGGATCTCGCAGCTAGCTAGCTGCTATCCGTGTGACTATTGGCTTACGTTGATCCCGGAGCAAACATCAATTATTCCAGAGCTAGCCAGCTGAAGAGTTCCATCAGTGGGCTACAATCACCTATCCGGACCCGTTTTACTGCCGATGCGGAGCCCCACCGGGCCTTCACGACTGGACTACCGACGTTATCTGCCCGAGGGAGTTATCCAACTGGCCCCTCCGTCGCGACGTTACCTGAACGCCCATCTGCGGCCCGCTAATCGTTAGCTGTCTTATCGGCTGCTGAATAGGTCTATCTATCGGACAATTTTTCTTGGGTCACTATAACTATATCTATTTTGCCAATTGGATTGATACCCTCTACCACACGGAACCCCACTAATCTACCGTCGGAAACGCACAAGGTGGCTAAAATCTGACTTCCATCCTATGCTAGCTTGCTACCGATGGCTCAGCTAGCTGTCTGAATCGCCGTTACCCCAACCAACCTCACTACTCACTGGACCCTTATGATCACTCGACTAAGCATGCCTCTCCTTAATGTCAATATGCCTTGTCCATTGCTGTTCTGGTTAGTGTTTATTGGCTTATTTCACTGTAGAGCCGCTAGCCCTGCTCATTATACCTTATCCAACCTTTCAGTTCCACCACCCACACATGCGATGACATCACCTAGTTTCAATGATGTTCTAGAGACAATATCTATCTCATCATCACTCAATACCTAGGTTTACCTCCACTGTATTCACATCCTACCATACCTTTGTCTGTACATTATACCTTGAAGCTATTTTATCGCCCCCAGAAACCTCCTTTTACTCTCTGTTCCGGACGTTCTAGACGACCAATTCTCATAGCTTTTAGCCGTACCCTTATCCTACTTATCCTCTGTTCCTCTGGTGATGTAGAGGTGAATCCAGGCCCTGCAGTGCCTAGCTCCACTCCTATTTCCCAGGCGCTCTCATTTGATGACTTCTGTAACCGTAATAGCCTTGGTTTCATGCATGTTAACATTAGAAGCCTCCTCCCTAAGTTTGTTTTATTCACTGCTTTAGCACACACTGCCAACCCGGATGTTCTAGCCGTGTCTGAATCCTGGCTTAGGAAGACCACCAAAAATTCTGAAATCTCCATTCCTAACTACAAGATTTTCAGACAAGATAGAACGGCCAAAGGGGGCGGTGTTGCAATCTACTGCAAAGATAGCCTGCAGAGTTCTGTCCTACTATCCAGGTCTGTACCCAAGCAATTTGAACTTCTACTTTTAAAAATCCACCTCTCTAAAAACAAGTCTCTCACTGTTGCCGCCTGCTATAGACCACCTTCAGCTGTGCTCTGGACACCATATGTGAACTGATTGCCCCCAATCTATCTTCAGAGCTCGTGCTGCTAGGCGACCTAAACTGGAACATGCTTAACTCCCCAGCCATCCTACAATCTAAGCTTGGTGCCCTCAATCTCACACAAATTATCAATGAACCTACCAGGTACCACCCCAAAGCCGTAAACACGGGCACCCTCATAGATATCATCCTACCCAACTTGCCCTCTAAATACACCTCTGCTGTTTTCAACCAAGATCTCAACGATCACTGCCTCATTGCCTGCATCCGCAATGGGTCAGCGGTCAAACGACCTCCACTCATCACTGTCAAACGCTCCCTGAAACACTTCAGCGAGCAGGACTTTCTAATCGACCTGGCCGGGTATCCTGGAAGGATATTGATATCATCCCGTCAGTAGAGGATGCCTGGTTATTTTTTTTTTTAAATACCTTCCTCACCATCTTAAATAAGCATGCCCCATTCAAGAAATTTAGAACCAGGAACATATATAGCCCATGGTTCTCTCCAGACCTGACTGCCCTTAACCAACACAAAAACATCCTATGGCGTTCTGCATTAGCATCGAACAGCCCCCGTGATATGCAACTTTTCAGGGAAGCTAGAAACCAATATACACAGGCAGTTAGAAAAGCTAAGGCTAGCTTTTTCAAGCAGAAATTTGCTTCCTGCAACACAAACTCAAAAAAGTTCTGCGACACTGTAAAGTAAGAATGGAAAATAAGAACACCTCCTCCCAGCTGCCCACTGCACTGAGGACAGGAAACACTGTCACCACCAATAAATCCACTATAATTGAGAATTTCAATAAGCATTTTTCTACGGCTGGCCATGCTTTCCACCTGGCTACCCCTACCCCGGTCAACAGCACTGCACCCCCCACAGCAACTCGCCCAAGCCTTCCCCATTTCTCCTTCTCCCAAATCCAGTCAGCTGATGTTCTGAAAGAGCTGCAAAATCTGGACCCGGGCTAGACAATCTGGACCCTTTCTTTCTAAAATTATCTGCCGAAATTGTTGCAACCCCTATTACTAGCCTGTTCAACCTCTCTTTCGTGTCGTCTGAGATTCCCAAAGATTGTAAAGCAGCTGCAGTCATCCTCTTCAAAGGGGGAGACACTCTAGACCCAAACTGCTACAGACCTATATCTATCCTACCCTGCCTTTCTAAGGTCTTCGAAAGCCAAGTCAACAAACAGATTACCGACCATTTCGAATCCCACCATACCTTCTCCACTATGCAATCTGGTTTCAGAGCTGGTCATGGGTGCACCTCAGCCACGCTCAAGGTCCTAAACGATATCCTAACCGCCATCGATAAGAAACAATACTGTGCAGCCGTATTCATTGACCTGGCCAAGGCTTTCGACTCTGTCAATCACCACATCCTCATCGGCAGACTCGATAGCCTTGGTTTCTCAAATGATTGCCTCGCCTGGTTCACCAACTACTTCTCTGATAGAGTTCAGTGTGTCAAATCGGAGGGCCTTTTGTCCGGGCCTCTGGCAGTCTCTATGGGGGTGCCACAGGGTTCAATTCTTGGACCGACTCTCTTCTCTGTATACATCAATGATGTCGCTCTTGCCTGCTGGTGAGTCTCTGATCCACCTCTACGCAGATGACACCATTCTGTATGCTTCTGGCTCTTCTTTGGACACTCTGTTAACAACCCTCCAGACGAGTTTCATTGCCATACAAATCTCCTTCCGTGGCCTCCAATTGCTCTTAAATACAAGTAAAACTAAATGCATGCTCTTCAACCGATCGCTGCCTGCACCTGCCCGCCCGTCCAACATCACTACTCTGGACGGTTCTGACTTAGAATATGTGGACAACTACAAATACCTAGGTGTCTGGTTAGACTGTAAACTCTCCTTCCAGACTCACATCAAACATTTCCAATCCAAAGTTAAATCTAGAATTGGCTTTCTATTTCGCAAAAAAGCATCCTTCACTCATGCTGCCCTTGTAAAACTGACCATCCTACCGATCCTCGACTTCGGCGATGTCATTTACAAAATAGCCTCCAATACCCTACTCAATAAATTGGATGCAGTCTATCACAGTGCCATCCGTTTTGTCACCAAAGCCCCATATACTACCCACCACTGAGACCTGTACTCTCTCGTTGGCTGGCCCTCGCTTCATACTCGTCGCCAAACCCACTGGCTCCAGGTCATCTACAAGACCCTACTAGGTAAAGTCCCCCCTTATCTCAGCTCGCTGGTCACCATAGCAACACCCACCTGTAGCACGCACTCCAGCAGGTATATCTCTCTGGTCACCCCCAAAACCAATTCTTCCTTTGGCCGCCTCTCCTTCCAGTTCTCTGCTGCCAATGACTGGAATGAACTACAAAAATCTCTGAAACTGGAAACACTTATCTCCCTCACTAGCTTTAAGCACCAGCTGTCAGAGCAGCTCACAGATTACTGCACCTGTACATAGCCCATCTATAATTTAGCCCAAACAACTACCTCTCCGCCTACTGTATTTATTTATTTAGCTCCTTTGCACCCCATTATTTCTATCTTTACTTTGCACATTCTTCCACTGCAAATCTACCATTCCAGTGTTTTACTTGCTATATTGTATTTACTTCGCCACCATGGCTTTTTTTTGCCTTTACCTCCCTTATCTCACCTCATTTGCTCACATTGTATATACTTATTTTTTTTCAACTGTATTATTGACTGTATGTTTGTTTTACTCCATGTGTAACTCTGTGTTGTTGTATGTGTCGAACTGCTTTGCTTTATCTTGGCCAGGTCGCAATTGTAAATGAGAAATTGTTCTCAACTTGCCACCTGGTTAAATAAAGGTTAAATAAAAAAAATAACAACAATCCTACACCTGCTCTGCTCCCTAGCTGCTAGCATGCACTTTGTACTAAATATTGTAATTCTGATTTTAAAATTGATGCAAGTATGTAAAAAAACAAACAAATCAATGCCTGTGTCTTTTGTATGTATTTTGAATGATTGTTTTGTCTATGTGCCTGCACATATCATTTCCTCATTAGCGGATAGCCTAATAACATTTTCTGATCTAATTTCATCTCCTCAAACAACAGGTCAACATCATCCCCATCATCGCCAAATCAGACGCCATCTCCAAAAGCGAGCTGACCAAGTTCAAGATCAAGATCACCAGTGAGCTAGTCAGCAACGGTGTTCTGATCTACCAGTTCCCCATCGACGACGAGACGGTGGCAGAGATCAACTCCACCATGAACGTAAGATAACCCTTCTATGATGCTGCTCATTTTAGTTCAGCAGCATTTCAGCAAGTTATACAGACTTACTAGTTATAGTTGAGAGGTATGAGACTGACTGACAAGGTTTGGTTACGAAGAAATATCAAGTGAATACGATAGTTGATGTTTTCATAGAAGATTTATTTGTGATGCCAAGTAATACAATATACGTACAATATATTTCACACAATCATTACAGGAGTAGATATAGTTGTGTATCTGTACCCCTCGAGTGAGTTTCCTTTCACTATGAGAGTTCTGAGTAATTTATTCTGTTAATTCTCAGAACATTGAAACAGCAGCACTAGAGCAGGATACGAGTACCATCTGTGTCCAGTCTTCCTCCTCCACCAGTCCAGTACAGTGTATGGCAATCAGCTAGCTCTTGCTACAGGAAGCTCTATGTGGGAAAGGGCCCCTGGCCGCTGACAAACGGGCCGGGGTTAAATGAGCGGACCATGAGGAGTGACATAAGCGAGTGGAGAATGCCAATTCTTCTGACTGAGCAGAACCCAGCTGATTTGCGTTAGTCAATTAGCTCTCAAGACTCTCGCCCTCCGATCTCACGAAGACGCCACCGCTCTGGCAGAAAGGCCACCCACTCCGATCACTGCAGTGAGAAGCCCTTGCTGTTGGATGAATGGAACGTGTATTAACTTGCAATATAGACATTTACATTTAAGTCATTTAGCAGACGCTCTTATCCAGAGCGACTTACAAAATAGACCTAACATGATTCACATCACTTGTAATTAACTTTGTGTTAGGTTCACTCTGCCAATTGTTTTGCCTGTCAAGAGATGTGCTCCAATTTATCCAAATCTAAATAATCAAGTTATGTAATGGAGTGATAACATGGGATGATAATTGCAGGAAGTGTCAATAGTGTGTGTGCTTGCATGATGTGTGTAATATGTGTGTTGTGTTTGATAGAAAGAGAGAAAGGCAGAGAGAGGGACTCAGGTGTCACTGCACTAACGAGAATCCCTTCTGCTCCGCAGGCCCATTTGCCGTTCGCCGTGGTGGGAAGCACGGAGGAAGTGAAGATCGGCAACAAGATGGTGAAAGCGCGGCAGTACCCCTGGGGGACGGTACAGGGTAAGCTAGGTCACATACAACAGGGGAAATGAGAGCGGGGGTCCTTCCATTTTTGGCCACCATTTCCCTCCACTCATTCCACCCCAACTCCCTAAACAACTACATTTATACTGTCAAGAGGGAAGCCATCACTGCTGCTTATGTAATCTCATTCAAGTTTGTCTATTTAACAATGCATGCGCCCACTCTTCCATAACTGTATGAGCTACAGCAGCGGTTGCTTGAGTCATGTCACAAATGTCTGAGGGTTCTATGGGATTGATTTATCTCAAACGAGTCAATAATGCTTGAAAAGTGGTAGGTCATGAAACCTGTGAGCATTATCAGGGTAAGTCACTGATTTACCATAGGAATACAGATGTGAAACGTCTCGTATTCTCAGTATATCAAATTATATGACACTTCCTCCGTATTCCCACACCTTATCACCTGTCAATTTGTTCTTTGGTTCAGTATGGTGTACTCGTATGCATGTCGGTTTAGGCTGTGTGTGGATACGTGGGGGGGTTGTGTGAACTAGACCTAGCCCTGCCCAGCACATGGAACATATATACAAGGCTGAGGCTGTCTCAGACATTGAGTACGGTGCTCTCCTCCGTTCACAGAGTACGGTGCTCTCCTCCGTTCGCTGAGTACGGTGCTCTCCTCCGTTCGCCGAGTACGGTGCTTTCCTCCGTTCGCCGAGTACGGTGCTTTCCTCCGTTCGCCGAGTACGGTGCTCTCCTCCGTTCGCCGAGTACGGTGCTCTCCTCCGTTCGCCGAGTACGGTGCTCTCCTCCGTTCGCCGAGTACGGTGCTCTCCTCCGTTCGCCGAGTACGGTGCTCTCCTCCGTTCGCCGAGTACGGTGCTCTCCTCCGTTCGCCGAGTACGGTGCTCTCCTCCGTTCGCCGAGTACGGTGCTCTCCTCCGTTCACTGTATGGTTCACTCTGATGGTGCACATGACTCTGTGGCCCTCCGCTATATTCTAAAACCAGAAATGAACCCTCCATAAGGCATGAATGGAGCTGTGTACATTTGTTATTAGTGTTCACTGAGTATTACACATGCCTGCACATTTCAATCGCAGTTTAGTCAGAAATGTGTTTAAAACAAGCAATTATGTGAGTTGTGAATGTGTGGTTCTGGTCTTTTACAATGGCTGTCGTTTGTTCAATTTGTAGTGGTTAATGGATTGACCCACACTGTCACAACCAGTGGTAGTGTTTTAATCAAACGCTGTTGAGTAGTAGCTGTCTGATGTGTGTGTGTGTGTGTGTGTGTGTGTGTGTGTGTGTGTGTGTGTGTGTGTGTGTGTGTGTGTGTGTGTGTGTGTGTGTGTGTGTATGTGTGTGTGTGTGTGTGTGTGTGTGTGTGTGTGTGTGTGTGTGTGTGTGTGTCGTCGGCAGTGGAGAATGAGAACCACTGTGACTTTGTGAAGCTGAGAGAGATGCTAATCAGGGTGAACATGGAGGATCTTAGAGAGCAGACTCACACCAGACACTACGAGCTCTACCGTCGCTGCAAGCTGGAGGAGATGGGCTTCAAGGACACGGACCCCGACTGCAAACCCTTCAGGTGAGGCTGCTTCTCGTCATATTTCCTCCTTACTTCCTGTTTCCTCTTAACTCCCTACATCCCTCAGAGACTGCGTCCCGATTCTCCACCCTGCTGCACACTCCTTGTCATGGATTTAACAATGGCGTAAACTCCCTCCACAGGGAAACCTTTTGTCTGGTTATTTATTTTCTTTAGCCACAGAACCCCTAGCAACAATAATTAGAGCTCATGGCTCAATCCGGGGCATAGAGATTGGTGGAGATCAACATGTGACATCATTGTATGCAGATTACGTTTTACTTTATTGATCTAAACCAGAACATTCTCTGACATGCCTTTTATTACTGTTGGACACATGGTGCTGTGTCCAGATTCAAAGTAAATTGGGAGAACTGAAATAATGCCCGTTTGTAATCATGACTTCTCAAGCTTAGAAAGTACATCTAAGTGGAAATAGACAAAGACATATGACATCCCTGGGTGTACTGATACCATGCAGTCTGGAGGAGGCACATAAAATCAATTACTCTCCTTTGATAGATAGGTTGAATCCGATGTTCAGTAATGGAGATCTCTCCCTTTCTCTATGATGGGTAGGGTCAACATAATCAAAATGAATATATTAATAAGGTTGATGTATTTATTCCAGCCCCTGACAGTTTCAATTCCATCCAACTTTTTTAAATAAAATGGCCTGCTCTCCAACTTTATTTGGAATGGAAAGACCTCAAGAGTCAAATTGACTGTTTAATACTTCCTCTATAAAGCTGGACGTCTTGGACTACCTCATAGGAAGATGTATTACTGGGCTGTACAACTGCTTTCACTTAAACAATGGAAATCAGTCTATCCTTGTGCATGGAGGACTATTGAAGTCGTACATGTAATACGTTATGATCTAAAATATATTCACTATATTCACTACTAAAAACAGACAGTCCACTGATTCTCAATGTCATTAATGTTTTGGAAAATGTACATTAATTAATGAGGTGGAAAGAACAAATATCGCCAGGCACCCCTATTTGGAATAACCCCACCTTACCTCCAGTGTTTAATGATAACACCTTTAAGTCCTTGTTCCAAAGTGGCATTATGAATTTCGAACATGGATCTCTACTGATTCAATCAATTACAAGAAAGACTTGGGATTATCCAAGGCCGATTTCTTTTAAGTTCTTCCATTCAGATCGTATTCAATCACTTCAACAGAATCTGGATGAACCGACGGCTTCTAGCATAGAAAAAATACTGAAAGAGGCTGCAACGCTAAAGAAGTTGATTGCCAAGTTTTATCAAGGGTTGATTTAAACTCTACCAGATGGTTCAGAACCTAGAAGGAAACCATGGGAAACAGATCTAAAGGAAGAAATTGAGGAGAACTATTGGTCACAGATATGTTCCAAGATGGCGTAGCAGTCGGATGTCTATTTGTCCCGTCCCGTCCCATGTATATATCGTTTTCTTCGTATATATTTCGTATATATTTTTAATCTCAATTTCCATCTACGGACTGAACATACTCTCCTGCAACCCTCCTCACCCAATGTGGTACGGATCTGCAATTCTTTTACACTTTGGAACTGGAACCCCCAGTAGAAGCTAGCCAGCTAACTAGCTACTAGCTAGTAGTCAGTTAGCCAGTGCTAGCGGTCATCACTGTTAACTCGGACATCAGCCAGCCTCAGCCCGGTCAATTCCTGCCAGTCTGCACAGCGCGATATCAACCCAGAGCATATTAGACTGCTTTTTCCATACCACATCTCTGGATTCCTACCGCAAGCTCTGAACCTTTACACCGGATCATCACAGCTAGCTAGCTGCTATCCGAGTGGCTGCTCCTGGCTAACGTCTCTGTCCCGAAGCAAGCACCAGCTAGCCTGGAGCTAGGCCTATCTCCCGGCTAGCCAAAGAGGTCCTTCAGCCAATTATTGGGCTACAATACCTATTTTGCCAATTGGCCTGGACCCTTTTACTGCCGACACGGAGCCCCACCGATCCATCACGACTGGTCTACCGACGTAACCGTCCGAGGGGGTCTCAACAGGCTCTTCTGTTACGATGTCGCCGAAGAACCATCTACTAGCCCCGGGCTGCTAGCTTTTCTGAACCATGTGTCCCCTGCTTGCCTAGCGTAGTAGTGATTACAGAACGGCACCCTGACTCACCTATTGCTGCTCCTTTGACCCTTTGACCCTATGATCACTCGGCTACACAGCTGATGCCCTCTGGACTGTTTCAAAAACACTGTACCTCTTTTTGTTTACCTGTCGGCCCCAACCTCGAACTCAGGTCCTATATGTACCTAACTAACCCGCCCCGCCCATTCATCCCCATTTACCCGTTGTTGTCTTAGCTCTCCTGATCAACACCTGTGTTTGCTTTATGCCTCTCTCTAATGTCAATATGCCTTGTCTACTGCTGCCTTGGCTAGTTCTTACTGTTTTATTTCACTGTAGAGCCCTCAGTCCCGTTCAAAATGCCTTAGATAGCTCTTTTGTCCCACCCCACGCACATGCGGAGACCTCACCTGGCTTAACTGGTGCCTCCAGAGATGAAACCTCTCATTTTCACTCAATGCCTAGGTTTACCTCCACTATACTCACATCTTACCTTTTCCATTGTCTGTACGTTATGCCCTGAATCTATTCTACCATGCCCAGACATCTGCTCCTTTTATTCTCTGTCCCCAACGCACTAGACGACCAGTTCTTATAGCCTTTAGCCGTACCCTTATCCTACTCCTCCTCTTTTCCTCTGGTGATGTAGAGGTTAACCCAGGCCCTGTTCCACTCCTATTCCCCAGGCGCTATCTTTTGTTGACTTCTGTAACCGTAAAAGCCTTGGTTTCGTGCATGTTAACATTAGAAGCCTCCTCCCTAAGTTTGTTTTATTCACTGCTTTAGCACACTCCACCAACCCTGATGTCCTAGCCGTGTCTGAATCCTGGCTTAGGAAGGCCACCAAAAATTCTGAAATTTCCATCCCCAACTACAAAATTTTCCGCCAAGATAGAACTGCCAAAGGGGGTGGAGTTGCAATCTACTGCAGAGATAGCCTGCAGAGTTCTGTCATGCTATCCAGGTCTGTGCCAAAACAGTTCGAGCTTCTACTTTTAAAAATCCACCAGTCTCTCACTGTTGTCGCTTGTTATCGACCCCCCTCAGCCCCCAGCTGTGCCCTGGACACCATATGTGAATTAATTGCCCCCCATTTATCTTCAGAGTTTGTACTGTTAGGTGACCTAAACTGGGATATGCTTAACACCCCGGCCGTCCTACAATCTAAGCTGGATGCCCTCAATCTCACACAAATAATCAAGGAACCTACCAGGTACAACCCTAAGTCCGTAAACACGGGCACCCTCATAGATATCATCCTGACCAACCTGCCCTCTAAATACACCTCTGCTGTTTTCAAGCAGGATCTCAGCGATCACTGCCTCATTGCCTGCGTCCGTAATGGGTCCGCGGTCAAACGACCACCCTTCATCACTGCCAAACGCTCCCTAAAACACTTCAGCGAGCAGGCCTTTCTAATTGACCTGGCCCGGGTATCCTGGAAGGATATTAAACTCATTCCGTCAGTAGAGGATGCCTTTGTTATTCTTTAAAATTGCTTTCCTCGCCATCTTAAATAAGCATGCCCCATTCAAAAAATGTACAACTAAGAACAGATATAGCCCTTGGTTCACTCCAGACTTGACTGCCCTTGACCAGCACAAAAACATCCTGTGGCGTACTGCATTAGCATTGAATAGCCCCCGCGATATGTAACTTTTCAGGGAAGTTAGGAACCAATATACACAGGCAGTTAGGAAAGCAAAGGCTAGCTTTTTCAAACAGAAATTTGCATCCTGTAGCACAAACTCAAAAAAGTTCTGGGACACTGTAAAGTCCATGGAGAATAAGAGCACCTCCTCCCAGCTGCCCACTGCACTGAGGCTACGAAACACTGTCACCACCGATAAATCTACGATAATCGATCATTTCAATAAGAATTTTTCGACGGCTGGCCTTGCTTTCCACCTGGCTACCCCTGCCCCGGTCAACAGCTCTGCACCCCCCACAGCAACTTGCCCAAGCCTCCCCCATTTCTCCTTCACCCAAATCCAGATAGCTGATGTTCTGAAAGAGCTGTATAATCTGGACCCCTACAAATTAGCTGGGCTAGACAATCTGGACCCTCTCTTTCTAAAATGATCCGCCACAATTGTTGCAATCCCTATTACTAGCCTGTTCAATCTCTCTTTCGTATCGTCTGAGATCCCTAAAGATTGGAAAGCTGCCGCGGTCATCCCCCTCTTCAAAGGGGGAGACACTCTAGACCCAAACTGTTACAGTTCTATATCTATCCTACCCTGCCTTTCTAAAATCTTTGAAAGCCAAGTTAACAAACGGATCACCGACCATTTTGAATCCCACCGTACCTTTTCCGCTATGCAATCTGGTTTCCGAGCGGGTCATGGGTGCACCTCAGCCCCCTCAATTGCTTTGCTTTATCTTGGCCAGGTTGCAGTTGTACATGAGAACTTGTTCTCAACTGGCCTACCTGGTTAAATAAAGGTGAAATAAAAAAAAATCTGTGAAATGGTTCATACCTGCTCCTACAACGGTAGACATAAACTACTGCAATTTAATATAATTCATAGAACTTACTACACTCCTGCCAGAATGCATCTAATGCACCCAGAAATGTCATATCTATGTTGGAGATGCAAATAGCACAAAGGAACCCTTTTACATATGCTGTGGATCTGTGGTAAACTGACAATGTATGTGCTATCATTTCATTGTGTTTAGTCATTTATATCCATCCATCTCCACGATTATGTCTGTTGGGAAATGTAAATATTGGTGATCAATATCAGAGGAAGTTTTGTAATCTAGGTCTAATTGCTGCAAAAAAATGGAACGCCATCAATTGGAAAGCCTTATATTCACCCTCAATAACAAACAGGAGGACTGAACTCTCTAGCTACAATCCCATAAGACTATATGTTATAAAATGAAACATAAACCAGGCATGTTTGACCGAATTTGGAAAATATATGTTGACCACCTTAGAGTGCTTTGTATAGTGTGCGTTTTATTTTTGTGTTGTAGTCTTGTAGAAAAACTAAAAAAACTAAAAATAGTTTAAAAAAAATAAAGGAACTCCCTCCAGCCAATTCCTAACATAATTCCAATGCTTTGAACTCCATGGCGAGGAGTGTGCCAGAGCACTCTTTAGGAGAAGGGTGTGAAGAAACGGGATTTTCCACTTTCTACCACCCCCTTAGTTAATCACAAACACTTTTATCATTTTGATTTAAATGACAGTCTGCTCTATTCCACTGTAATGATAGACATAGTACTAACGTATATGACTCATTAGTATGACATCATTTATGTCTTTCCTCTTTCTGTGTGGACCCCAGTCTGCAGGAGACGTATGAGGCCAAGAGGAACGAGTTCATGGGAGAGCTGCAGAAGAAAGAGGAAGAGATGAGGCAGATGTTCGTCCAGAGAGTCAAGGAAAAGGAGGCTGAGCTGAAGGAGGCCGAGAAAGAGGTTTGTGTATGTGTGTACACAGGAAGGTTTCGCCGTTACTAGTTAACGCTTTAATTCTGCCACGTCATCACCAATCCTACCAACCTAAGAAGAACTAGGGTTACATGTGCGACATCTCTGTTTGCTACAGATATCACACCTAAATTAGTTTCTATCTGAGACGTAAGTCTTCTCCCTCGCCACACAGCTGCACGAGAAGTTTGACCGGCTCAAGAAGCTGCACCAGGATGAGAAGAAGAAGCTGGAGGACAAGAAGAAATCCCTGGATGACGAGCTCAACGGCTTCAAGCAGAAAAAGATGGCCGCTGAGCTCCTGCAGTCCCAGGCTCTGCAGGCAGGGGGCTCCACCACACTCAAGAGGGACAAGGAGAGGAAAAAGTAAGTGTCTCCTGCGTTCACCTCCCTACTACTCACACAGCAGGCAGTGTTCAGGGTCATGTTCATTAGGCACCCAAACAGAATAGAACAGACTGAAACAGGGAGGGACTACCTAGACCTGTCAAATGAGAAACGCTCATTTTCATGTTCAGTTCATGTTGCCTGCCTTAATGAACACGACCCAGCTATACTTGAGGATTCCTTAGGGATACTAGACTGGAGCAGTCTGATCTAGGAGGATCAAAGACCAACTGGATAAATTGTGACTATATTGTTTCCCCTAGATTGTTTTCCAGGCTGAGCGCAAAGGCCCCCAAATCAACATTCAGGGCCTCATTAACCAAAATGAGGGGTGCCCTGCCTATACAATAATAGGGGAACACTGGGTCATTCATTCCACTTAGATTAGGTGCCATCCAAAATGATGTAATACTGTCCTTCCCTATCCACGCATTTGTATTTGGTGATACAGATGGTGGGATGGACTGATCAAAATAGAAATGTGATTTAGTTCTGTGCTGTATATATGTGGACCACTGTACTGTATGCTGTTGTTGCATCACCGCACCTCAGATATAAAGAAGCCTGGCACACACCACACCTAGAAAAACGACAAACTCCTTATCGAAGCTTTCATTTGCCTTGTGTCGATGCATTTCCAGGAACTCTTTGCCTGACCGTTAATGTCACTGAGCATTGAGTGGTTTCTCTCCCCAGTCTAATGGATGAGTGATAATCAACGAAAACTGACTGATTACTTTGAAATGGAGGAGCAATAGATGTCGTGATGCTTAGCTTAACAGTCTAGCAAGCCGTTGCTCTTATTCCTTTATAACTATGGTATAGAGGGGGACTTGCTATTCTTCTACAGAGTAGAGTACCATATCTAGTAATATCCTAAACCAGATGTAAACCAGATTAATCTAAATTAGACTTGGTATTACAGGAATCTGATTGTATTGACCCTAGACTAGGGACACTGCTGGTATAGGCCTATATCCCATAGGAATGTTGGTTGTCATTTTTACAGCTTGTTTTATCTGTAGTATAGGGCTGCAGTATTAGGGCCGTGGTGACAGAGTTGTTGTCGTGGGTCCCTTCATGTTGGTAATCACTCCTGGTTGTGTATTCAAGCTGATGTGAGCCCTGTCACCGGCCCCGTTAGAAAGAAAGAAGACACTTGCACTGAGAAAGGTTCTTTTTTTATTCTAAATGATTTTCTTTACAGTTCTTCTGTCCTTTCTCTCCACTATCTCTGAACTCTGGACTTTTCCCCCTGCCAGGCAGCTGTTTTTCCACCTCACAGGGTTCACTTTACTCTCCTCCCCATTCACTTCATGTCTCTGGGTTACTGATCAAAACATTATTGGCCAGTTTCCTGGACACAGATTAAGCCTTGACCTAGACTAAAAAGCCTAGCTTAATCTTGTCTGAGAAACTGGCCGTATGAATGATAGTTAATACTTCCTCGTTTGCTAAACCTTTGGATCCCAAACAAGGAGCCTTTCTATTTCCTTATCTAGTGCAAAATATAAGCCTGTAGATAGCTTATGCTACAAATTAATGTTTTGTTCAGGAACCAAAGGACATGAGCATGGCATGTTTTAGTGAGTGGTGTAGATGTGACATGTGTATGTGTTGCCGCGTTCAAGACAACTCGGAAACTGACATTTCCGACTCATAAACTTGTTGTAGAAAGATGAGGCCCAAGTTTCCCACTTTGAAAATATCTGAATCAGCCAATAGGAAGCTCTACACAAAAAAACATATTTAACTCTGAGGTTCCTAGTTTCCAAGTGGTCTTGAATGCACCATATTTCTCCTGTGAGTGCATGTGTCACCTATGTTCATCCATGCTGTTTTACAGTTAACTCCTCCACTTGCTGCATGCTGCATGAGGCATCTTGTCCTGGTAAGGCTTGCATACTCAACTGTTCCCCTGGTAACCAATGACAAAAAGCACAAAAATCAATGTTTAAATACATGTTAATCAGATGTGAGTTAAACACATATTTGAACTTAAATGAGAAGGAAGTCCTCAAATTATAATTATACATTTATTTCAATAAGTATTTTAACTTCTAGCAGCTGGTAGAAATGCAGGCAACAATATGTCTACTATCAATACCACAACAATCTGCTTTTGTGGTCCGCCCTTCCCGGGCCTGGCCAGCCACTACACAAAGAGACATTCAGAGTCCTGCAGAAACTGCAGGGTCACGCTAGTGCGCTGTTCAGCTATAGGGACAATTCTTGTGTACAAGGATTTTTTATAGCAATGTTTTTGTTGTTGATCCTTCAGCTACTTGACACTCACCTCTTTGTTGACACAAAAGAAAAACACACTGAGAGATACGCTATTCATACAGACTCAGCCATACACTCATCAACAGAAAGGGTTCCAAAAGGGTTCTTCGGCTGTCCATAAAGTAAGGAGCCTTGCACGAGCCCAAACGGCAGGAGCCTATCTCCTGTTTCTGTAGCGTGAGTCAGCTTGATGTACAAGTAAACCCCCTGGACAGGACACTAGTCTATCATAGGGCCTTACCCCCAATCTATCTCCTTGATGCTGAATGCCAAACAGAGACACATCAGGTCCCATTTTTATGACCTGGCCGGGATGGAACTACCAACCTTCCAATCCCAGGGCGGACACTCTAACCACAAGGCCACTGAGTTGGTGTGGTGTCAATTAGCATACCAAGTCCATTTAGTTTCAACAGATACTCTAAATCTCCCCACCCCCATTCACTCATATGTCCTATAAACAGTAACAACCTAAGTGCATGTTCCTTTTAACATTACATTTTACCACTAACATGAAGAATGTGATTCTGTCATTTGATTAAAAAGTATGTCTATCACAGGAAGTTGGTGGCACCTTCATTGGGGAGGACGGGCTCGTGGTAATGGCTGGTTTCCATGTGTTTGATGCCATTCCATTAGTGCTGTTTCGGCCATTATTATGAGCCGTCCTCCCTTCAGCAGCCTCCTGTGGTATCTACCAGTGTTGGCGTTAATCCCTAGAAAGCAGTAATGGTCCTTCTCTCTCGTTTCCAGTTAAGGATTCCTGTAGGAATGATTTTTCACCCCATCCCTGGCAGTGCCATGCTGTTCTCTGTGCCCTCCAGCCCTCCCCCTCTCCCCCATTCCAAACCCCACACATGCCCCTGCACTGTGGAAGAATCCAGCCATTACTGTGAATGGGAATCCTTGACTCAAACGCATCCTTTTTGCGCTAAAGATGCTTGTTTTTGTACGTTTTTTTTGTTACGAGCCATCATCCTCTGTTTGCCTGTTTGCTTTCTGTTGGAAAGTAGATGTATTCTCTAGTTGTTTTTGTTGTTGACCGTTCTGCATGACTGAGTGTGCTTTTTACTTTTACATGCACAACTACTGTTGTGACAGGCAGGAGTTTGTGGAGGCTAAGGTGAAATGTATATCAGCTGTGGTCTGACCAGGCCAGTGGTGTGTGTGTGTGTGTGGATAAATTTTTACTATACTTGTAAGTACCAGAAGTCCTCACAAGAATAGTAAACCAACTAAAATTCAGAGAAGTGAGGACATTTTGTTGGTCCTCACTTGTAATATGGCTATTTTAGGGTTAGGTTTAGGGTTAGAATTTGGGTTAGAATTAGGGTTAGAGGTTAAGATTAGGTTAAGAGTTAGGTTTAGGGTTAGCGGTTAGGGAAAATTGGATTTTGAATGGAAATCAGTTGTTGGTCCCCCAAAAGACCTCACTAGTATAGTAAGACATAGCTGTCTGTGTGCGTGCTCATTAGCATCTTCCGGTCCATGTTTCAGACCACCACTATTCTACTCACCACCAGGGTATAATCAACCACTCCAATAGTATGACATTATGACAATGTGCGCTGATATCGTGTTGGCATACAATGTGTAATTATTGAAAATTAAGATACTATTATTGTATGTTTTGAATGAGGGCATCTGTTTGTGCTTTTGCCTGCTCCTAACATGGCATGAATAATGAGTGACAGGGAGTTGGCATGATAGCACAAACAGACTGGCACTCAGGCTACGGAGAAAGTGAGTGTTAGTCAACTGCTGATGTTATTTCATCTTAGCCTGGTGCATGTGCAAATATGAATGATTTCTTGTCATCTCTTTGCCCATACCTCATTGTTTTTCATATACTGTACGCTATCTGCATACTTGTTAGCTTTTCACATTTTACACAAATGTAATTTTGTATATTTCCAGTGCAATTGTGACTTTTATATTTTTTTCTACATATAACATCATATTTTAAGCCATTTATCCAAATAACAATAATGTAGGGATCAGTATTGCACTTGTATCAGTGTTACACAAAAAATACTTCATCTCCAAGGGAAATAAAGAGGGAATTTCACCAAATATTTCAACTGTGGCCACGATTATTGTGTATGAAATATTTTAATGAAGCAGTAACATAGTATGTAAGTGGGTTCTGCATGTGAGGATATTAGGGTTTCACATAGATTCTGATTACAGTTGAAAACACTAGCTTTGGTCTACATATTTAACTCTCATTCAAGGGCTTTGAGATATCACGCCATTGTTATTGTCAAAACAGCTCTCCTTACAGAGCTTTACAGAGCAAAATTGTCTGCTAACCTGAATTCAAAGGGCTGGATCCTGACTTGGGATATGCGCACGTAACTTGAATTTCACATAAATCCTGAATTGAATTCAGTGGGAGACTTGCATGAGCATTTAAGTTAGGTGCTCAAATGTCAAGTTAGTATTCAGCCTTATACTACTGCACTGCTTTTGTCTGAACAGACTGAGCCAGCAGTCATTCTCCATCCCTCCTAGAGAAACAGGATAGGAACACTCCTTTGTTTGGCAGATAACTGTCAGTGCCAATGAGATTGTTGGGTTTTATTTTCCAATCCACTTCCTTCACATCTGTATCTTGAGGACAGGGTGTTGTTTATCAGAAAAACATTTCCACCCTCCAAAAACATGTCTGTTTGTCCTTGCTCAATATAATCATGTGGGACAGTTGGTCTGACGAGTGTCCACAGATGTAGGCCCTTTGTTTCCATCTAAATGTATTGAAATGAGTCTCTTACATGCTTACACATTCTTGTACAAGGGTGTAGTAGGTATGGTTTACAACTTCTCACAATCCCTTCTCAAGTTGCTCTTTGTCTCAATGTTTCTGGGGAACTGTTGTCCTCAGCTCTTTGGGTTGGCAGGGTGTGCCTTGGTGTGTGGTGTCATTCACAACCTGCTTCAGTCCCCCTGTTCACTGCTCTATGTATTTACCTTTCCTTTGCAGTAATCCCTGGCTCTGCACTGAGTAGGTGCTTCCACCCTCAAGCTTTGCTAAGGGACCAGGCTTTGTGGGTAGCCGGTACCCCAAGGCTGAGGAGAGGCATTGCGGACCCTGGTTTAAAAAACATGAATCTGCTCTATGTACTAACTAAAAGATACCCCTATACAGTTGAAGTCGGAAGTTTACATACACTTAGTTTGGAGTCATTAAAACTCGTTTTTCAACCACTCCACAAATTTCTTGTAAACAAACTATAGTTTTGGCAAGTCGGTTAGGACATCTACTTTGTGCATGACACAATTAATTTTTCCAACAATTGTTTACAGACAGATTAATTCACTGTATCACAATTCCAGTGGGTCAGAAGTTTACATACACTAAGTTGACTGTGCCTTTAAACAGCTTGGAAAATTTCAGAAAATTATGTCATGGCTTTAGAAGCTTCTGATAGGCTAATTGACATAATTTGAGTCAATTGGAGGTGTACCTGTGGATGTATTTCAAGGCCTACCTTCAAACTCAGTGCCTCTTTGCTTGACATCATGGGAAAATCTAAAGAAATCAGCCAAGACCAGAAAAAAATGATAGACCTCCACAAGCCTGGTTCATCCTTGGAAGCAATTTCCAAACGCCTGAAGGTACCATGTTCATCTGTACAAACAATAGTATGCAAGTATAAACACCATGGGACCACGTAGCCATCATATCGCTCAGGAAGGAGACGCGTTCTGTCTCCTAGAGATGAACGTACTTTGGTGCGAAAAGTGCAAATCAATCCCAGAACAACAGCAAAAGACCTTGTGAAAATGCTGGAGGAAACAGGTACAAAAGTATCTATATCCACAGTAAAACCAGTCCTATATCTACATAACCTGAAAGGCAGCTCAGCAAGGAAGAAGCCACTGCTCCAAAACCGCCATAAAAAAGCCAGACTACGGTTTGCAACTGCACATGGGGACAAAGATCGTACTTTTTGGAGAAATGTCCTCTGGTCTGATGAAATAAAAATGGAACTGTTTGGCCATACTGACCATCGTTATGTTTGGAGGAAAAAGGGGAACGCTTGCAAGCCAAAGAACACCATCCCAACAGTGACGCACGGGGGTGGCAGCATCATGTTGTGGCGGTGCTTTGCTGCAGGAGGGACTGGTGCACTTCACAAAACAGATGGCATCATGAGGCAGGAAAATTATGTGGATATATTGAAGCAACATCTCAAGACATCAGTCAGGAAGTTAAAGCTTGGTCGCAAATGGGTCTTCCAAATGGACAATGACTCCAAGCATACTTCCAAAGTCGTGGCAAAATGGTTTAAGGACAACAAAGTCAAGGTATTGGAGTGGCCATCACAAAGCCCTGACCTCAATCCCATAGAAAATTTGCGGGTAGAACTGAAAAAGCGTGTGCGAGCAAGGAGGCCTACAAACCTGACTCAGTTACACCAGCTCTGTCAGGAGGAATGGGCCAAAGTTCACCCAACTTATTGTGGGAAGCTTGTGGGAGGCTACCTGAAACGTTTGACCCAAGTTAAACAATTTAAAGGCAATGCTACCAAATACTTAATTGACTGTATGTAAACTTCTGACCCACTGGGAATGTGATGAAATAAATAAAAGCTGAAATAAATAATTCACTCTACTATTATTCTGACATTTCACATTCTTAAAATAAAGTGGTGATCCTAACTGACCTAAAACAGGGAATTTTTACTAGGATTAAATGTCAGGAATTGTGAAAAACTGAGTTTAAATGTATTTGGCTAAGGTGTATGTACACTTCCGACTTCAACTGTATGTATATCACTGCTGCTCTAACTATATGTGCTCACTATGTGGTTTAATCTTAATATCTTGTCTATGGCTATGCCTTTTGTCATGTCGTGTGTTTTTGCTGTGCTGACTTAGATGACTAATATCAGCATTTTGCTCTTTGTTTCTGTAAGATTGACATTTCTGGACTATGTTGTTGTGCACGTCACTTGGTAGTTTTTCCATCATGTTAGGTTTAATATTGTCCATGTTTGATTTATTAAATGACATTGCATACCCTTTTGGGATTTTCAGAGGACATAATATCTGCTGCGAGCAGTTAATTAAACTTGTCTCGAAGGGATTAAGCTATTTATTAAATGTTTTAAATCAGTATTATGCTCAAATCGAATTAGTCAGCTATAGTATGGTATTATATTAGTCGTTTTTTTTACGACACTGACAGTACATTTGTAATGTAGTTAGTGTAATTTGAAGTACAGTAGCAACTATACATGCCTTAGGAAAACCCAAATACTTTCTGTCTTTCTTCCCAAAATGTCAGTAATCCTTGTTTCTTATTTATCTTGAACCTTGCCTTCTGGTAAGCACTGTTGCCTGGGCCTCTCTTGTAACTTTGCATTTGTCTCTTCCTCTCTCTAGCTTCTTTTAATCTGTCTTGCCCACCTGTCTGAAGAGGGGATTGCAGCTTCAACAAGAACTAAGCACCCGTTTCCTCTTCCTGTCTTTTCTCTCTGCATCAACCTTTTTTAACTTCTATCTCATCTGCTTTGTTGACCATGGCCTAATGTGGGGTTCACATGGTATTTTTTGGATAGTTTACGTTTTGTCACCTAATCAAGGTACACTTTGGTTAGTGGGAGTCCTTCACTCTTAATATTTTTCAGCTCCGTCTTGGTGTATGAATGAACGAAGCTTTGCTTAGGTAGGATTCTAAACGGTTGTTCAAGAGAAACACATCTAATCAATAGTTTCATCATACCAATTGTAACAGAGCCAAGGTTTTGGATTAATTTATATTTTGCACAAAACTATCTGAATTTCATTGACAGTTAATTTTAAGGAAGTGTTTATGTAATAACATTCAATCATATATTACGTCCATTTTGAGAAGGGCTTATTCTGTTTGAAATAACCAATACTATTACAAATAGCCTATATGATTTACTGTGCTCCTCATTCAAAGGGGGAGTTAGTTTTGAATACAAATAGCATAACCCACAAATCTCAATAAAACACTGATAAAACCAAAATACATTCATTTGGTGATTGATAGAGCAAAGTGTGACATCTAACCTTACATGTGTGACTAGTAGATACTTTTGTCAGTTAAAAACCAAAAGACAATTACGATCCAAAACAGTGTTCTTTATGTTCACTGCATAGATTGTTTCATTGCAACTTAGAAGAGCCAAAGCCGTATTCATGTCAAGCACTTATTTAGTGAAAACACCTTTTCCGTACTGAAATACCATATAGGTCACATTTAATGCCCTTTACACATTGTGCTTTAACTACCATCACCCTATTCTGTATTTTGCATGTCTAATGCTCTTTTATTTCATCACTTCTGTGATCTTGACCTTTTGCTCCCATAGCTGTTTTCTCCCCTAACAGTTCCGTTTTGCACTATTTCACATTTGGTGCTCTATATTGTTTGGATCAGTTTTATCTTGTGTATTACTCCTTGTTATACCCTTCTCCACAATTTTCAGCATCCATATTGCCAAATATTACAATGAGGTGGAGTTGAATCCTAGGTACAGATGGATACATTTGTATAATTTATAAAGATATATTTTGTGTATTGAAGTGGAGACCTGTTTATGAGATATGATCTTTGGATGTGACTCTTCTCTCTGTGTAGTTACATTTTTTGGTGTAAGAAATTGCCATACATTTTTCTAGCATCTGCCATAATCACCCCTCCTAGTGAATTATCTGTCCACACCACAAATTAATTATGAAATATTTTATTGTAGTTTGATTCCATTGATGTACTTTTTCAATAAAATTATGAAAATAAAGTGTACATTTGTTTTGTTATGCCAAATTACTTAGTTGTGCAAATAAACATTGGTGTTATATAAATATTCACACAATGAAATAAGCCCATATTTTTGGTGCACTTTGAAAGTGAAGAGGAAGACTGCCACCTTCTGGTTCTCAGGTGGAGCGCATGCATGCGGAAACATTCCAGACGCCATGATTTTAGATGGACTAGAAAATGGAGGGTTGTAAAGCAAAGATTTTTTATAACTAACCCCAGAAAGACCACACGTAATTTTCAATGGGAACAAATGAGTTAGTGGGCAGAAGAATCAAGTATGGAGGCAGAGCCAAGCACGAGGCAGCGAGATCCTATTGCCGCGTTGTAGCACGTATTTGCATATTTCTGTTAGGGATCGCCTACTTTATAGAGTGCGCGTGTGCAATAGCTCAATTCGCCCTTGCTCCTAAACAACGAAACAATTTTACAACTTTGGCAAAGGGTAAAATCTACAAAACGCAGTCCACTCTGTTCGTATCATATAGTTTTGGGAGCAGAAAACGGTATTGAAATCAAATGTTTAATCGATGAAAAAATGTCCATAATGTTGGCAAAAATGAATCTGCTCAATATTCTCCCACTGTCGGCTACTGGGCTTCCTCTCACCACCATATTTGGTAGTGAGTGGATACGCCAACGGAATGCTTCACACTAAAACATTCGCTGAAATATCTGTCTCATTGTTCTATCTGTGGTTATATGGGACGTTGACGGGTTGTCACTAGTTACCACAGCTACAAAGTCAATATTGGCTATATCGTAAAAATGAATGAAAACAAAAAATAGCTTTTTGATCTTATTTTAAGGTTAGCAGTGTGGTTAAGATTAGGTTTAAAATCAGATTTTAAGGAAATAAATAGGCGATGTTGGTGTTTATCCATAATTATGACTTTGTGACTGTGATGACTACTGACGACCCCCCCGGATGTTATGGTGATGACCAAAGGCGAAGCCGCTCGCTAGACATTGAACTATATTAGTGGAAGACTGACACCAAGGGCACAAAGAAACATCGGACTTAATACTTTGCATTGAGGTAAGTGGCTAAAATATTAATTTGAGCTAAAAACAATTCGACAACTAGCTATCTGTCTCGTGCTCCATATCACATTCCCGTGCAAGATGATGCATCAATCTTTTTTCAATGAACTAGCTAGCTAGCTAGCAATGTTTGCTCGTTTACTGCGTCACTTGTTTCGTCTGTTAAAATCTGGTTTACTTTAAAACAGATGATTAGTTATACCATTTAATCTGTAGACAACTCAAATTAGCAAACGAAGACTTGATTGTGTGCATCAATGATACGTAGTTAGCTGTTATGCTGAAGTTAGCTAGCTAGTTGCTACGTAGCGTGCTAGTTAACTCGGTAACGTTATACCAAAGACAGTACAGTATGAAGATAGGCCAAAACTGCTTCTCCAAAAGAAATCCCAGATCTCACTTGTAGGCGATGTCATGGCGACGTTGGCTAGTTAAGCTCATGCGTAGAAACACGTCATCGGGGCTAACGGTCTCTCTTGCAGAACTGCGCATGTGCAGGCTGTTAAATCTAAGGCTCTCCGTCAATGTAAAGTTGTTTTTGACGAAAATGAAAACGTGTCAGTTTGTCACTTTCACGAGGTTGGAGTAATAACATCTTCAACTGCTTAAGACATTGGCTTGAATCTAGGTTGTGTCTTTAGATTTCTAGAAAATGAACTAAGGAATAATTGTTCACTTATCATTGACTTCTCAAACCCTGGTCTGTTTCGCAAACGTTCCCGAAAGTCTCGCGATGTTGCCCCTCTGGGTTTAGAAACTCTGTGGTTATACTTAGTAGAAAATACGGTTTTGAGAAGTTGTGCACACTAAGGAGTCATAATTAATCAGAAATGTAGTTAATGTTGCCATAAATAATAGCATTTTTATCCACATCAGTCTGCCTATTCTTAGCTAGTTATCTAACGTTAGCCATAACATTAATTCTTAGCGACTCATGATGGTGGCCTTTCTGCCAGCTGGGGCGTATTCATTATGCTGTCTCAGTTGCAAAACGTTTCTCAAACGAAACGGTGAGGGGCCTACTTGACTTTGTCCAATAGAAACTCTCGTTTTAGTTGAAAAACATGTCTGGGTAATGATTACACTCCTGGTAATGTTTGCTAATCTTCTTTCTTGCAGTCTGTAAACTGATCTTGTTAGCTAGCACTAGTTATTTTTGCCATCATTCCAATAATTACCTTTACAGAGCCACGTCACTGTCAATGCGTTTTGAAAGTGAGAAACAGTGGTTGGCCATAAAACAATTTATTGTGAAACGAATGTCCACAAGGCCTTTCCTGACACCTGGATAAGGACATAGGCGTACCTTGTCGGAATCATGGCCTAATATGAACCTATGTTCATATGTAGCCTACAGATTCGTATCATATAGTTTTGGGAGCATATAGCCCTCAGTTTGATGTGGGAATTATGTGGGAACAAAAGTTCTCTCCCTAATAGAGTATTTCCGGTAGTAGACCCACGTTAACTGTTTTACTGTGCTAGCATAGAAATACACGTTATGCTTGTTTACCTTTTTTATATAGTCCCGTGTAGCTCAGTTGGTAGAGCATGGCGCTTGCAACGCCAGGGTTGTGGGTTCGATTCCCACGGGGGGCCAGTACAAAAAAGTATGAATGTATGTACTTGTAAGTCGCTCTGGATAAGAGCGTCTGCTAAATGACTTAAATGTAAATGTATAGCTCTGTTTTCTTTTAAAGGTATGGCTCTGATCTGAGGTGAGAGGTGCTGGACATGGCTGAAAGGATTGACATTGGCGAAATGCCCTCCTTTGACCTGGTTCCAAGTGCTGAAGCAAAGAAGAGACCCAATTCATCAGATGGCAGTAAGTGATTTTGGTTCTTCAAATTGAACTCCTTGCCACTGTTTTAAAGTATTTTTCTAATTTACTGGAAGATGAAAAATTACTCATTGATTGTTATATGCTTGTCATTGATTGATTCTCTGTTTTGTTCTTTAATGTTAGGAGAAGAGCCAATGAGGAAAATGCCGGTGTCCAAATTTGGTTCCAGACCGCGGTTTGAGCCTGTGCACTTTGTTAGTGGTGGCAGCAGTGGCAGGTCTGGCAATGATGAGAAGGAGAATGACAAGGAGCGCCGTAGGAGTGAGGTGAACAGTGTGAGACAGTGGGACTCAGACTCTGACCGTCCCTCTTATGGCAGCAACCGAGCTCCAGACTCCTCTGCAGCTAGGCCTGCGTTCGACAGAGTTTCATCATACGGTTCTTCTGACTCTTGGCGGGATAGAGAAAGAGATAGAGACATACCCTCAGGTAGCACAAGTGGTTTGGGTCATGGAAGCCGAGGATCTGCCTCAAATTATATGACTAAAGTGCAGCAGGACTACTCGGCCAGATACGAGTTCCACAGCACTAGGCATCCGGACACATACGCTCAGGCCCCTAGATTTGATGGATATGGAGGGGGCAGTCGATCAGGGGGCTGGGGGGATTCAGGAAGCCAAGGCCTTGGCTTCAGGCAGCAGGACAGACCCACATCCAGCAGACCATTCAGCAGAGTCTACAGCAGCCCAGGGAGGAGCAGTCCCTCATCTGTCTCTGGGTCTTCTTCACAACTCATCCCCATATCTCAAGCCGTGCTGGATGAAAAGCAAAGGCTGATCAATAGTGTGGCATCCGCCATAGCTGTCACTTTAAGAGACCCCGCGTTCATGTGTGGAGCTGAATCTCCTAACTACAATTTCATGCTGAGCCGTAGCATACAGGCCTGTAAAACCAATCCGGAGTATGTCTATGTCAACCTCAAGGATATCCCTCCAGCAGACCTACCCAAGAACAGGAAAGTACCGACTGATGGCTATGCCTGTGAGCTGAGATGCCAGTGTGTTTACCTTGCTACTGGCTACTCTGGCAGCAAAAACGGGGCCAGGGACCGTGCTTCTGAGCAGGCTATGAAGCTTTTCTTTAAACTGGTGGAGGTCCGTGTAGTGCAGCGCAAATTCAAACACTCCTTGGTCAATGATATTGTGGTCTGCCAGACGCACTGCCCTACCCCTGCATTTCTACCGGCACTGCGTAACCCAGAGGACAAGCCTACGCCTAGCTCCAAGGGTCAATACGAGCCTGACAAACGCAAGCACTGGACAGATTTTGTCGTTGTTGACAACGCTCATGATGCCATCTGCATTCTTAACAACTCTGCCGCCTTCAACCGCATGAAGATTGACTACAAGTTCGACGTGGTCCCCAACAGCAGTGCATGGCAATGTAGCGTGTACTTACAGGATGCGCTGGTGGCACAGGCCAGGGGAAGTAAGAAGACGTCTAAACATACAGCAGCTGAAGAGGCAGTGAGGAAACTACGCATGAACCAGGCAGCCCGGCAGCAGCAACAACAACCACAGCAGTTCTCTCGAGGAAACCATCACTCTGACCCATCGGGTGGTCGTTTCGGTCACCAGGGTGGTAGGAAGAAACACTTGAGCGAACTGGTCATCCTGGAGAACTCGGACAATGCCATCTGCATCATCAATGACACTGCCCAGTTCAACAAGGTAGCTGCCGATTATAAGTTCACAGTGCTACCAGACCACCGCTGGAGGTGTGAGGTGTTCCTGGAGGGTCAATACGTAGCGGCAGGCATCGGACCCAAGAAAACGGTGAAGCACATTGCAGCAGAGGAGGCCCTGGCCACACTCCGGCAAACACAGGCTGTGGTGAAATCCAACCTCAGGAAGGAGGGTAATGCTGACGCCCTCTCTCGCCACCAGATTCTGACTCGCTCTGGTGAAGAGTCCTCGAGACAGGAGATCAAGGAGGACAATATTGGGAATCAGCTACTCCGCAAGATGGGCTGGAAAGGTGGCGGATTGGGCCGGGAAGGGGAGGGCATCTCTGAACCCATCAAGGTCAAAGAGCAATTCTCCAGAGAGGGACTGGGTATGGACATGGACAAGTCTGGGAATCAGCTCACCAAACGGAACATCGAGGACATCATCCGTAACTATGCCAGTTCAGACCGCCAGGATGACCTGCGCTTCTCCACTGAGCTCAACAATGATGAACGCAAGCAGATCCACCAGATATCCCAGAAGTATGGCCTGCGCAGTAAGTCATACGGCCAGGGTAGGCTGCGCTTCCTCATCGTCAGCCGCAAAGTGCACAAAGACCAGCTCATTGGCCAGCTCCTGCAGGAAGGGCAGGTGGGACGCTACGAGCTGGTGAAACCTCAGGCCTCACACTGACTGGATGTCATAGCTCCAAAAATACTTACCACAAAAAAAATCACACCTGGTCTGGGAAAAGTTTGTGAATGTAAACTGTTTCAATCTTCTAGGCTTGTCTTTCGGAGAAACACTTGTGGTTTCTGCATTCCTTTTCATACAATTGCATATTTTCTGACATTGTATTAACGTTTCTTGTGTCATTCCACTATTTTGTCTTCTGTCAGCTTCAAATTTGCACAATATGCTAGTCTTGAACTGCTTTGTGCTGTTACGGTTGATTAGAGTGCTGTATCTTTTGACAGAAATCTTCAATTTTTAGCAAATGTTTTTCATGGCTACAGAAATAGCCTTAACAAGCAGAATGCCTGCCATTTCACCTTCACAAAAGTTTCATTAGAAATGAAGATACTGTTGGCATCACCTCAGGTGATGACAGGTGTAAACTAGAGGCAACATCTGTAACTATATGCTGACATTGAAACATCCCTGCCACAATACTTGCAATGTTTCCCCCCCTCAGATAGTTGAGAACATTTACAAATAAACTGCTTCCATGACTTGAATTTGATCTTTGTCACATGGTAAAAGTGCAACCTGTGATCCCTTTGGAATGTCAGATGTATAAGCCTGTGTGAATACAGTTCTCATCTGCTTGTTTTCACAGCTGTAATAACACTAATCAATAAATTAAGTCTACTGTCTGGACTTCAATACGTGAGTTGACTGGTGTTATTACAAAAAAAAAATCTTAATTAACTGCTATATCAGTGGCAATTTGAACCATACCCCTCCAATGTTTGCAGCAATATTGTGGAGACGAGGGATCTGAGACCAGCTGGAAACTTAAATCATGTCGCGCCATCATCCCTCAAGAAAAGCACGTTGAATGTATCATTTTTATTTACAAGAAAATGTACAGTTTGTTAGATACAACTGCACATTTTACACAGATTGAATGGTGTTAAGGACACTGCAACAATTATGTCATGAGGGCATCAAGTACAGACAACCTTTACCTTGATACATTGAGTTCTGTGCATGAGAAAAAGTTTGCCTGCTCTGAGAGTGGTAATTTGTCAATCATCCTCATAAATATGCTTTTGCACTAGCGTTACAGGACTTGCATTTAAAAGTGCACCAAGTATGTTCCTTAACGAAACACTTGAATCCTGTTGGAGATATCATTCAAAGAGCCATTCAATTCATAAAACAAAGCCCCAACAAGAACATGGTTTGTGCATGTAAAAAGGTAGGGTTTTGAAATTGACATTGGTTGGAAAAAAGTCCATGACAGTTGTTCGTCAAATTGTTTCTTAGTTGGAATACTATCATACTACAGCTCCAAAAAGGCAAACGTGTGAAAGCTAGAAACAAAACAGTCAAACCACAGCAAAAACCCTCAAACTTCTGAATATACACAATTATCTGAATCAATACAGCAAAATCACACTACTAGCCAAAGACTTAAAACACTAAAATGACAAGAGTAACTCCTGACCCCCCCCCCCCACAGTACCTTTATGTGCCGGGGTAAATTACATTGTAAGTAACCCAGATATAACAAGGTACATTTACTTCGATGTGCTCTTGTCCAGGAGGAGCATTATGCATGAAGAGAAAGCACAACAAACATACTGCAGAGAAAGATTCAAACCATGTGTATTTCATTTCCTTTGAGATTTTTCTTCTGTTCTCTTTTTGACTTGAGGTATTGTTCATACTTTGTGAACGGTGAGGGTGTCAACAATCACGCCAACTCTGTTCCACGATGGCAGACACCCGCTTCTCGTACTCCCGCTTGTTCTCCTGGTACAGCTGAGCCGCCTGGCTGTTGGCTGGGCTGTTGGGATTCGGCTCATCCAGTAAAGACTAAGACGATGCAATAGTAGACACTTCAGTAGCAATAGTATTCTGGCACCCTTGACTAGATTTTTAAAATTCAAATAGTTTCAAACACTGTTATTTGAGAAAAAAATGTAAGCACAAAAGGAGCTTTACAATTCAAGTAAGTATTTCATGAAGATTCATGGTTAATGCTGAGTATACCTGTATTGAAGTTAGAATTGAAGAAACATCATAAGTTGGACTCCAGCGGTTCTGAAGAATGTCCAAGCATATACTACCATCTGCGTAGACTGTACAATACAGAACATACATTTACTCCATAACAAAGACTGGTGGATTGTGTTGACAAAGATTCAGCTGTTCCACTATAAAATGATCCTGTAAGCAATAAGCATGTTAAAAAAAAAAAAAAAAACATACCGTTTGGATGAAACATTTTGGAGACAAAACGCACAGTTGGAGGCTTATTAGGGTATTCCTCTGTGAATTCTATTGTGAGTTTGAAAGTTCCTGAAAATAAAGGATATGAGAATATTAATTATCAAGTGGGCACTAAAACAATCACACAATGGTAACCGGTTAGCTTGACAATGACCACAAATGGATCTGGGACCAGGCCAAAACAGAATGGCTTAGAACAAATTCAAAGTTGTCTTGCTGCAAAATGTTTTCAGCAACCAAATAGCATACTGTAATTGGCCACTAAATTGTTACCATTTCAATAAAGTAATATACACATCCTAAAGCACAAATGTACATAAATGCAACTCAATGAGGGACATTTGCTAGAATGGAGGATTACTGGTGGGTCTGATATGCATATTCATTAACAGATGATGTCAAACAGATACAATCCCCTGGTTTTGACCCCAAGCGTTAACCCATATTTCACAGGATTCATTCACTTGCTGGCAGGCAGTAATCTCAGCGATTTAACAGGTCAGCTGGATTACTGTAGTAGTTCTGATAAGACACCACCTGGTCTACAATGTCAAATCAAAAAGGTTTATTGGTTGTGTACACAGTTTAGCAGTTATATTGGGTACAGCAAAATGCTTATGTTACTAGTTCTTAACGCAGCACAATGTCAAACAAGTACACAAATAATTAAAACAAATATTTAGAAATTTTATTTGTCACATACACAAGGTTAGCAGATGTTAATGTGAGTGTAGCAAAATGCTTGTCCTTCTAGTTCCAACAGTGCAGTAATATCTAACAATTCCACAACAACTACCTAATACACACAAATCTAAAGGGGTGAATGAGAATATGTACATGTAAGTATATGGATGAGCCATGGCCGAGCGGCATAGGCAAGGTGCAATAGATGGTATAAAATACAGTATATACACACGTGAGTAATGTAAGATATGTAAACATTATTAAAGTGGCATTATTTAGACTGCATTGTATAAAGTGACTACTGTTTGGGTCTCAATGTAGGCAGCAGCCTCCGAGTTAGTGATTGCCGTTGAGCAGTCTGATGGCCTTGAGACAGAAGCTGTTCTTCAGGCTCTTGGTCCCAGCTTTGATGCACCTGTACTGACATCGCCTTCTGGATGGTACCAGTGTGAACAGGCAGTGGCTCGGGTGGTTGATGTCATTGATCTTTTTGGCCTTCCTGTGACATCGGGTGCTGTAGGTGTCATGGAAGGCAGGTAATTTGCCCCCGGTGCTGCATTGTGCAGACCGCACCACCCTCTGGAAAGCCTTGCGGTTGAGGGCAGTGCAGTACCAAGCTGTAATACAGCCCGACAGGATGCTCTCAATTGTGCATCTGTAAAAGTTTGTGAGGGTTTTGGGTGACAAGACAAATTTCTTCAGCCTCCTGAGGTTGAAGAGGCGCTGTTCCACCTTCTTCACCACACTGTGTGTGAGTGGACCGTTTCAGTTTGTCGGTGATGTTCACGCTAAGGAACTTAAATCTTTCCACCTTCTACACTGCTGTCCCTTCGATGTGGATAGGGGGTGCTCCCTTTGCTGAAGTCCACGATCATCGCCTTTGTTTTGTTGACGTTGAGTGAGAGGTTGTTTTCCTGACACCACACTCCGAGGGCCCTCACCTCCATGTAGGCTGTCTCGTCGTCGGTGGTCATCAAGCCCACTACTGTTGTGTCGTCTGCAAACGTAATGATTGAGTTGGAGGCGTGCATGGCCAGGGAGTACAGAAGGTGGCTGAGCACACACCATTGTGGGGCCCCAGTGTTGAGGGTCAGCGAAGATGTTGTTTCCTACCTTCACCACCTGGGGGCGGCCCATCAGAAAGTCCAGGACCCAATTGCACAGGGCGGGGTTGAGACCCTGTTGTGATTAGTCTCTCAAAGCGCTTCATGATGACAGAAGTGAGTGCGACGGGGCTGTAGTCATTTAGTTTAGTTCCTTGCCTTCTTGTGTACAAGAACAATGGTAGCCATCTTGAAGCATGTGGGGACAACAGACTGGGATAGGAAGCGATTGAATATGTCCGTAAACACACCAGCCAGCTGGTATGCACATGCTTTGAGGACGCGGCTAGGGATGCCGTCTGGGCCAGCAGCCTTGCGAGGGATAACACGTTTAAATGTTTTACTCACGTTAGCCACAGAGAAGAAGACAGGGGTGCGCAGTCCTTGTTAGCGGGCCGCGATGGTGGCACTGTATTATCCTCAAAGCGGGCAAAGGTGTTTAGTTTGTCTGGAAGCGTGATGTCGGTGTCAGTTACGTGGCTAGATTTCTTTTAGTCTGCAATTTCCTGTAGAACCTGCCACATACGTCTCGTGTCTGAGCCGTTGAATTGCGACTCCACCTTGTCCCTGTACTGGCATTTCGCTTGTTTGATTGCCTTGGAGGGAATAGCTACACTGTTCATATTCAAACATATTCTCAGACCGCTTTCCATGGTTAATGCGGTGGAACATATTCCTGTCCGCATGATCAAAACAATCTTGAAGTGTGGCTTCCGATTGGTCGGACCAGCGTTGAATGGTTCTCGTCACTGGTACATCTGGTTTGAGTTTCTGCCTATAAGACGGAAGGAGCAAGATGACGTCGTGGTGGGATTTGCCGAAGGGAGGGCTTTGTATGCATTACGGAAGTTAGAGTAGCAGTGGTCAAGGGTATTGCGCATGCACTTAGCGCAATCAATATGCTGATAGAATTTAGGTAGCCTTGTTCTCAAATTTGCTTTGTTAAAATCCCCAGCTACAATAAATGCAGCCTCAGGATGTATGGTTTCCAATTTCCATATAGTGAAGTTCCTTGATGGCTGTCTTGGTGTCTGCTTGAGGGGGAATGTACACAGATGTGACTATAACTGACGAGAATTCTCTTGGTAAGTAAAATGGACTTGATTGGAAGGAATTCTAGATCGGGTGAGCAGAAGGACTTGAGTTCCTGTATGTTGTTATGATTACACCATGAGTCGTTAATCATAAAGCATACACCCCGCCCTTCCTTTTCCCAGAGAGGTGTTTATCTCTGTCGGCACGATGCATGGAGAAGCCCGATGGCTGAACCGATTCTGACAACATATCAAGAGAGAGCCATGTTTCTGTGAAACAGAGAATGTTACAGTCTCTGATGTCTCTCTGGAAGGCAACCGTTGCTCAAATTTCGTCTACCGTGTTGTCAAGGGACCGGACATTGGCGAGTACTATACTCGAGAGCGGTGTGCACGTCTGCGAAGCCTGGCCAAGTGGCCGCTACGTCTGCGGCGTCGTTGTTGTTTCGGATCACCTACTGGAATTCGCGCCATTGTCCTGGCTGGTGGTCCGAACAGAGGATCTGCGTCGGGAAAGTCCTATTCCTGGTCGTAATGTTGGTAAATTGATGTTGCTCTTATATCCAATAGTGCTTCCCGGCTGTATGTAATAAAACTTATTATTTCTTACATTGTTACCCCAGGAAATCTTACATAAAAAAAAAAAAAATACTGCATAGTTTCCTAAGAACTCAGTGCCATGCTGTACTGTCAGAACAAATCCAATTAATACTGTAAAAGTAACCCAACTGCAATCTATACATATACACTGGATGAATTTACACAAAATATATTAAAAATGGCACACACAGCAGTAGATATATTACAGTGAGCTATGTCAAGAATCCAGTATATAAATAAATGTGATGTGTATAAACAGTAACTAAAATGCAATGTACAGTAGTAGAAATATTAGTATAAACCGTCAAGAATACAGTATTTAAATACACAGCACAAAACAAAGGAAAAATGTATAGAAATGCAGGAAATTAGCTTCCAGACTACAGCCCAGAATATAAATATATATGTGAACGGTGTGTACAGCCAGTATGGACAGTATATGAATAGAAAAGGTGTGTAAAGCAGTAGTTATATAGGATGATCATGAGCCATGACTAGAATACTGTATATACACAAAGTGGGTAAAACACAAAGTGGGTAAACATTAAAGTGGCCAGTGTTCAATGGCTAAGTTATGTACATATGGCAGTAGTACTAGTACTGCTAGTCTACGTACTGTTCCAACAGGTCTCCCATGCAATTAAATAGTCCATATCATGGTACTGATCACTTCCGTTTGAGTTGTCAAACACATGCACAAGAATGTACCAGCTACAAAAAAAGTAAACACATAGCTAGCGAGCTATTTACCGTCTTCAAAAGGTGTTCCCTCTGGGCTGGGGAAGAGAGAAAAGAATTCACTTTAGATAGCTAATGTTAGTTTGATAACTTTAATATGCTAGGGACAAGAGGTTCAATGTTAATTTCTTGAAAAATAACAGATAATTCATAAGAATACCCTACTTTGGATACATGTTACGACATGTCATTGATTTTGCGGGTAACGTTAATCATCTATTTCTAGCTAGCTAACGTTAGCTACTGCTTTTATAGTCCAGTCACTTACCCAAAAATTACAGCATTCCATACCATGATATTGTTTTCCGAAGGGGCTCCACTAACTCCTGCAGGAGGGTCCTCTTGAAGCCTGAGAAATAATATTATTTTCGATGCTTAATTAGCAAACGTTAGTAGTTCGCTAGCTAGCTAAAATAGGCTAACGTTAGCAACAGTAGCCAGGCCAGTTAACTACAACTTCAAAATATTCAGCTGTAATGTTATCTTTACGTTAACAATCCATGTGTTAGTAACTTATTTATCAAGTAGCTAGTAACTTATGCTATCCAATAACTGTTAAGATGTTTGGGAACATTTCGCAAAAAAAAGGAAAATTCAGCTAGTTAGCAACAGTCAGACAAACGCTTCACCTAGACATCCAAGCTAGCTAGCAAGCAGCTCCTCACACATACCGCTTAAAATCTCTCATTAAACGTCGTCTTGCTGGAGTTGACATCTTATTTAGTTGAACTAAAACGTACGCATACGGTTACCAGTCACACGTTTTAAAATAAACGATTTTCACAGTAATGATTATATTTCCCACGATAACGTTAAGTTTCCACAATCTTTAGCTAAACGTTAGCGTCTTTCTCCCCCTCAGACAGGAGTTGGCTGGGCTAGCCACTACTAACGTTACCACTCACAAGGAAAAGAGGGGTGAGTATTGGTATGGTTCTTTTTTTTCTTTATTTGTTTTCTGCTTCTTCTTCAAGATTTGTATGGCGGATCGGATCCAACTTTTAGGTGCATACACCGCCACCTACTGTACTGGTGTGGGAGTTAATTCACGGCTTACCTACATTACATTCTTGAAACGGTAATACAAATTGGGAAAATTGTCAGTGGTGGAAAAAGTACCCACTTGTCATACTTGAGTAAAAGTAAATATACCTTAATAGAAAATTACTCAAGTAAAAGTGAAAGTCACCCAGTAAAATACTACTTGAGTAAAAGTATTTGGTTTAAAATATAGTTCATGTCATGGTTCCACCTGTCACCAGAGGGCGGCAGAGACCGTCCTAGAGACGGTTGTCCTTTGCAGAAGCTTGAATTGTTAACCATGTGCGTTCGTTTCCTGAGTGAGTTTTCGAGACTTAGTGTTTGTTGGTTTTTCAAGTTTACTGTGATCCTGTGGCTACCGTTTCTCAGTAAAGTATAATTTTTTATCCTTAACCACTGATTCCTCGTCTGGTCTCTTCTCTGCACCTGGGTCCAATCTTACCACGTCACAGCAAGCTTCTGCCTCAACATGGACCCAGCAGAGATCACCGAGATCCAGAATGCTATAACCTAACAAGGAGCACTGTTGGGGCGGCAGCAAGAAAAACTCACCCAAATATCAGAGACCCTCCGGGCACACGGCATTGCTGAGCTGCAACCAGTCTTCAACCACCCAGTCTATGGACGAGAAGCGGCAAGCCAACTGTTCAACCTCTGCCAAGGGGCCAGACCAGTGGCTTCGTCTTTGAGTTCCGCACCCTCGCCGCACAGTAGGTGGAACACTGAGGCACTGGTCACCGCTTTCCAGCAGGGTCTGTCTAACTCCATCAAGGATGAACTGGCCGCTCGGGAACTGAGAGAGGACCTCGAGTCCCTGATAACGCTGGCCATCAATTTCGACAACCGCATCCGAGAATGTGTGAGACAGTGTTTTTTTGACACCGCCCCCGTTTCCCGGTTTCCGGAGCCCCCCAAGCCCAGCATTGAGGAGCCCAGGCAGCTGGGACGCACACATCTGAGCCCACAGGAACGTGACAGGCGTATGCACAACGGCTGCTGCCTCTACTGCAGAGGTCTCCGCCATCTCTGTTAAACATACACAGAGTTGATGGGAAACGCTGGGGCTCGCCAGGACAAGGGTAGACCCGGACGAGCTGTGCAGTTACACCCCAGCTACCTGGTCACCGTCTGACACTACCCACAACCCTCCATTGGGACAACCGTCAGCACCACATTCAAGCCTTAGTGGACTCCGGGGCCACGGATAAATTGAACACCAAAACTTTTCCGCTCTCCCTCCCGAGTACTTCAACGTCCGGGAGGCCTTCAGTAAGAGGCAATCCTCCACCCTCCCTCCTCATCGTCTATATGACAGCGCCATATAACTCCTACCTGGCTCCACCCATCCTGGGCTCGTCTGTACTTCCTGAAGCAGCAGTCATGGACAATTACATCTGGGAGTCGCTGGAGGCAGGTTTCATTCGCTCCTCTACATCCCCAGCTGGTGCAGGCTTCTTCTTCGTGGGAAAGAAGGATGGAGGTCTGCATCCATGCATTGATTACAGAGGGCTGAACAGGATTAGGATTAAGAATCGTTACCCCCTTCCCGAGTGGGCTCCCGAGTGGCGCGGCGGTCTAAGGCACTGCATACCAGTGCTAAAGGCGTCACCACAGACATCCTGGTTTGAATCCAGGCTGTATCACAACCGGTTTTGATTGGGAGTCCCATAGGGAAGTGCACAATTGGCCCAGTGTTGTCTGGGTTTTGCCAGTGTAGGCCGTCATTGAAAATAAAAATTTGTTCTTAACTGTCTTGCTTAGTTAAATGTTATAAAAATAAATAAATAAGAATAATTACCCCTGATATCTGCCACCTTGGAATTGGCCCTTGGGCCCCAATTCTTCATCAAACTGGACCTCCGCAACGCTTACAATCTGGTGAGAATCAGGGAAGGAGATGAATGGAAGACTGCCTTAAACACCCCAAGTGGCCACTATGAGTATTTAGTCATGTCCTTTGGATTATCGAACTCACCGGCAGACCTCCAAGCATTGGTCAATGACACGCTTAGGGATATGTTGAATCGGTTCGTCTTTGTTTACGACATCCTGATCTTCTCCAAGACCCTTCCAGAACACATCCTGCACGTCCGCCCAGTCCTGAGACGCCTCCTGCAGAGTCAACTATACATCAAGATAGAGAAGTGAGTTCCATGTGTCCCAAGTTTCTTTCCTGGGCCACATTATCTCTACCTCTGGCATCCAAATGGACCTCTACCTCTGGCATCCAAATTCAACTTCACACTAGCCTATCGCTCGAGATCCAAGAATCAGAAAGCAGACGCCCTATCCAGCCAACACAATGTCTCTAACAAGGAGAAGGACTCTGAGCCCATCATCCCCAGCTCCCGCATTGTGGCCCCCGTGATATGGAGTATTGAGACCACGGTGCGACGAACCCAGACCCGAGAACCTGACCCCGGCAGGGGTCCCACTAACAGACTTTATGTTCCGCGATCAGCCCGTTCCTGAGTACTACAATGGGGACACTCCTCTAAATTAACTGGGTATCCAGGGGTTAATCGGACACTGGAGTTCCTGAGGCGGAAATTCTGGTGGCCCAACATGATTAAAGATGTGAGATCCTTCGTTACGGCCTGCTCCACCTGTGCCCAAAGCAAGTCCTCACGACTGCGACTGGCTGGGTTGCTCCAACCCCTGCCCATCCCCAGCCAGCCCTGGTCCCACCTGTCTGTAAACTTTATCATAGGGTTACCCCCATCCCAAGGGCTTACCATTATACTGATGGTCAACGATCGGTTTTCCAAGGCAGCCCATTTCATCGCCTTACCCAAGTTGCCCTCAGCGAAGGAGACCGCTGATCTCATGATTACCCATGTCTTTCGACTACACGGACTTCCCCAGGACATTGTCTAGGATTGTGGGCCCCAGTTCGTCGCACAATATTGGAAAGCCTTCTGCTCCCTGTTGGGGCGTCGGTGAGTCTCTCCTTGGGGTTCCACCCACAGTCGAATGGGCAAACGGAGTGGGCCAACCAGGAGTTGGAAAAGTTCCTCCGCTGTTTTGTCTCCTCCCAGGCCAGCAACAGGAGCACGTTCCTCGTCTGGGCAGAGTATGCTCACAACACACTGCCGAACTCGTCCACTGGACTGTCGCCGCTCAGTGTCAGTTCTGGTTCGACCCCGCCCCCCTATTTCCTGAATAATAGGCCAACGCGGGGGTGCCATCAGCCGAGGCGTTCATTAGACGATAGCACAATCCTCCTTGCTCCACTCCTCTGCCCGACACCAAGGCAAACCGTCACCGAAGGCCTTTTCGGGCTCCTCCGACCGGGTCAACGGGTGTGGCTGTCCACCCGTGATCTTCCCTTACAGGTGGACTCACGGAAGCTCGCTCCACGCTACATAGGACCATTCAAGATCCTGAGTCGCATCAACCCTATCGTCTCCAGCTTCCCAGGTCTATGAGGGTCTGTCCATCCTTCCATGTCTCCCGTCTCAAGCTGGTAAGGACCAGTCCCTTCTCTCCCCCCACAACTGCACCTCCGCCTGCTCGACTTTTTGATGGTCCCCCGGCCTACACTGTCCAGCGTCTGTTGGAGGCTCATCGAGTACAAGAAACCCTGCAGTACCTGGGGGACTGGGAGGGCTACAGCCCTGATGGGTGGGCGTGGGTGCCTGCCTGGGACATCCTGGAGGAAGGAATGATTTATAAAATGGACCACCCTTGGCCGGAAATTCGTCACTCGTTCATCATGCGATGATTGTGTTTTCAGCCACCGGTAACTTGTGGGTGCTTCATATGCGCTACAGTCAGTTATGATTGCATGTCTACATATATTAACTATATAATTATTAATATATGCCTACTGTATGATAGCTGGCAAATTAATTAGCTAACTAATGTTAGCCTGCCTCATTGGAACGTCTGAATAAGGAAAATGTTTTATTTCTACAATTTCCAAAAGATAACCAAACAAAAACATTTACTTAGACAGCTGCGCCACTCGGGAGCCCATATAAAGTGTTTTTTCTCAACGTTGCCGGGATGTTACGTGTCCTACTTATAGTTACTTAAATTCGACACTCATTGACCTCCATACAACAACAACTCGTTTGGTGAGCGAAAAAACGCAACCTGTTGGAGAAGACAGATTTTGGGCCCCCTCATGCTTCGCCTCTTCCTCTCTGTTTATAGCAACTGTTTTTTAGTACATTGCACAAGTTACATGAAGTCGACCCTAGGTGGGGTTGAATTGCCATGGATAGCAGAAATGTGGAGATGTGTTAAATTCAGACTTTTTTAAAACAAGGTTATCTACAGGCTACCCATCTGTAATAATCTAGAAAATTATAATGGTAAAACTCTTTATACAATGACCCTACGGGGCAATGTAGGCCAGTTTAGGAGAGTCAGCTAACTATAATCGACGTGTTCACAATTATTTATTCTCTCACTATTCCTATGCAGGTCAGATATAAATATATACGTTTGCCCTTTTGGCGTATCTGTTCCCATATGGTCTAGCGGTTAGGATTCCTGGTTTTCACCCAGGCGGCCCGGGTTCGACTCCCGGTATGGGAATTCATTATTTTAATATGGTCTCGTTCATGTATAGCAACATGTAGTTGTTTCACAATAAATTGTAAAACTGCTCACAGAGAGGAGGACCAGTGTGTTTATCAGTTATTATGCTAAAAACTCTGCAACAATATCTGAAGTCTGGAATGTATATTGTTCAACTGGACAACACAGTTGTTTATAACATGAAGTGAATTCCCGAAGTAGGAAATCTACCGAAAATGCGATCCGTCTGAAGTGGGCGGGATTCAAAGTGTACTGTTATTTTGATATTCTAAGGGACAATGTGCATTTATCTGTTTCAATGTATCAATCTGAGCCACATCCTTGCGTTCTATATTTGATGTTTTTTTTTTATAGGCATGGAATTCCATAATGTTCGCGATTGTAAATCTAGTTGGCGTTAACACAATCTGCTATAGAGAATAATTCAAATTATAAAAACGAAGTGTCTATATCATTTTCGGTTCAGTTGAAATTCAGATAGGCCTAGTTTATTCTAGTCTATACCGGTAAGTTTTTAGTCTTCTTAATAAGAGTAACCAACATGACATTATTTTTTTCATAACGTCCTGTTTCTCCATAGTTTTTAATGCTAGACAATCATGTCTTATGGTTTCTTTTACGCCTGTTACGTCAGGTTAGGGAAAATGTGACTGGTAGGAATTCCCCACGCATCAGCTTTCCGTAAGAAAAAAAGAAGAAAAAAACGGTGTAACCTTTCGTCAAGCACGAGAAAGTAGTGAAACTGGAGTTGCCTCAGTCGTTGTGCTGTACCGACGATGTCGAGCTTTCATCTCACATTTGAAGGGGGAATATTACCAAGATGCTGATAAGTGCCTACTGAAGATATTTGGCTACTGGCCGATGTTGATGAAGCCATCATTCATGAGGCATAAGACATTGGAATTTTAAATGTCTGACGCTAGGCTATAAGATAAGGACTAAAGGTGAGTCTTCCCTACTCGAATAGCTAATGATGTACTTCTGTTTTGTTTATGCTGTCTTGACTATTAGTTTGGAATGTGTATTAATCTAACAGTTGTGTTACCACCTCCCAAGCAGTCCCTCCCAAGCAGTCCCTTATTTTCTAGAACCCTCCCTTTCAATAAGTTTATGAGAGGTATTTAGTAACGTGTTATATTTATTTAATCCATTTTCATATAGCATACATAAGGTATTTATATATGTAAATCCACAACAAAGTAAATAAGAAGTTTATAACTTAAACTGTATATTCACCTAGGCTACTACAGATATGGACTACTTTAATTTCTCAAATTCAAGAGTTCTATTAAACCAATGTTCTGCCACTGACCCCACATTTGATGTGAAAAGCCTCCAGTCTGAATAACCTACTGTTTCGCTTTATTAACCCTCCTCTTACGGATAAGCTGTGTCATTGTGCCACTACCATGCCTGCCATGTGACAGGGGTGCTGTGTGGTAAATGTGTGAAGCTGTTGTGTGCTGCTGACAGAGCTAGCCTGTCTCCAGTGTCTCCCGGGTCCAGTGGCCATTTGTGCTTCATGTGAGTGTGAGGGATCAATTATACAGTCCTGAAAGAAATGGATTGTTAATGTTTTCTCTGTTATGTAAAGAGGAGTTCAACTGCGCCCTATTGTTGCCATCAGAAGTATTAGACATCACATTAATAAAGCATAACCAATAGCTCTTCAGACTCTGAATTTACTATTGGAGAATAGTCTGTCATTGCACCAGTGCTTCTAATTTCCTCTGATTATTAGAAATGGCATGCGGTACCATTATCAATGTTTCACTACTCTATCTTGAAGTTTGTCATTCAGTTCAAGAGGTTGAGAAAGACCCCCTCTTTCTGGGGCACTTGTCTGAACCATGTCTGCTCATCATGGTCATCTAACATGTTCATGCTTATTTTCATGTAATAAACGACCTTCACCCTCCAAAAAATGTGATGCTTGGATCTCCATTAAACCATGTTTTCTCAAATGACTTGAGCTCCTCAACATATCTGTGGCCAATATAAATGTTTGCCAGATGTTTACATTTTTCGGTTAAGATGCTGGCCTCAGGGACATTGCAAGCTGAGAAATCTCATTGGCCTTCCGTGCCTGCTGTTGTCCGGAGAAAGGGAGGGGCGAGACAGGGGAATACTTGTGCTTTTGTTATCCGGTGGGGGGTGGGCAGGGGGGGGGGGATTCTTGCGGTTCTCAGCTCAGCCCGTTAGCAACAGAGATCAGCTGGTCCCTCTGACCCCACCTCTCCTCCACTGCCCCCACCTCTCCTCCACTGCCCCCCCCCCCCCCCCCCCCCCCTGCAACACAGCCCGCCTATCCCAGAGGCCTGGCAGATAATTGGAAATCTCAGTCTTCTGAAACCAATTATCTCCAACAAGAGCTCCTAAATATACTTGTCTGCAGTGTAGTGGTCTCTAGCATATGTTGCATGCACAGACTTCATGCATAGTTTTAAAAAAATCCCATGGTGCCTGCCTCACTCCACACTCCTCACTCCCACCCTCTCCCTCCTTCCCTCTCTCTCTCGGCCTTGACAGTCATGTGCATCAATGACCCTACCTTCTCTGCCTTTGAACTTTGTTACTGAAGGGATTTCTCCCGCACAAAGGGACTTTGAGGGACTAACTTCCCTCGCCTTTCATGAGACAGTGCTTGTATTAACATGATGACAACAGGCCAGGCATCAGGTTGCAGTTGATAGTGTGTTTATACACACTGACTGGGAACACTAGCCTCTGTGACTGCCTGGCTGGGGCAAATGGTATCCCTGGTACTTATGGTGTGACCGTGATGTCACCATCAGCAGGGCACAGCAGCCCAAGCCGCTGAGGAGTGACTCGGTGACGATGACTCCAGACAATGGGAGAGCTGTGCTCCTTTGTACTCCATAGTATTGAGGGTTCCTGTCATTGTCACGGCCTCAGTCTTGAGGTTTTTCTTAACCGGCAGAGAGCTGCCCTAATGGGCTCCTGGATATCGATCTTACCAGCTCACTTGTATCAGACTTTTATGCTGCGTCTGAAGCACCACTATAGCCTCACAAAGGACAGATACCTTACATAGTGGCCTTGACAGAGACAGGTGAGTGAATGAAATGACTCTTGTGTTTGTCATATCCTTTTTGGTCAGGGTTCAAGTTAGATGATGTGGGAAACATATGCTCTATCACATCCCCTGAAAAAGTTTTACATTAGAAGCCCCTGTAATGTCTCTTGAGATGCCTGGTTTGAAGTCTTCTTTCCAATCAAGTCCAGTGATCAGTCTCTGAGGTAAATTAGTGTAATTTGGCACCTGTCAAGTAACCACAAGGTGGCAATGTTTATATGTTTCTCTGACTATGTAAACAAGTATGTAAGTTGACCGAAATGTGAAGTGACTCACTCAAATAAAGGAACCAAATTTACACAGAGAACCTGAAACAAAATCGTCATACTTCCCTTTTTCACACCGAAGATATCTAACTGTGGCCGCCCGTTTCTGTTGAAAGACAGTGGGGGAACTTGCTTTGTAAAGTTCCTTATTTCACAGTGATTTGGTTTCAACAGCTCTGTCACCTGAGTTCTCCGTCCTCTGATATCTCAGTAGGCAGCGCTACAGCCAAGCGGCAAAAGTGACGTCAAAGAGAAATGGGAGCCAGGGGAAATTCCACCTGTAACCCCATCCAGCCTGCATGTTGCCTCACACAATGTGAAGCATTTGACTCCAGTCCAAACAATAAAAATGGACTCCATATCTCCATATGTACTGTCATCAGGTTAACCTCAGTGTTGATGTCTTGTAAACTACATAACGTGTCTTGTTTGGCCAAGATATACTGATGTTAGAGGTCATATATGTTAACCAGCTCCAAAACAACAATGCAATGTCTCAGCAGTAGCTTTAATTAAGACTTGGTAAACTTTGCCATGACCAGAATATATAGCTTTTCTTCCCATGACCCATATAGGCTATTACCAAAGACAGTACAGCATGAAGATAGGCAGAAACTGCTTCTCCAATTGAAATCCCCGATCACACTTCTAGGCAATGTCTTAGCGACATTGGCTAGCTAAGCTCATGCGTAGAAACACGCCATCGGGTCTCATGCCAAACTGCGCATGTGCAGGCTGTCAAATCAAAGGCACTCCTTCGATATGAAGTTGTTTTTGTGGAAAATGAAAACATGTCAATTTGTCACTTTCACGAGGTTGTAGTAATAACATGTTCAACTACTTAAGGCATTGGCTCGAATTTAGGTTGTGTTGTGCCTTTTAGATTTCAACAACTAAGGAAGAATTTTTCACTTCTCTCATTGACTTCTCAAACCCCAAACCCGGGCCTGATCTTCTTGGCCTGTTTCGCAAGCGTTCCCAGCGCCTCTGGGTTTAGAAACGGTGCTATTACTCAGTTATTACTCTGTTAAAACGTTATGGTGGCAAAAGATGACCAACCACAATAGTGATTGACAATCAGCCTGGACTGATGCAGAGGTTTTTCTGCTGTCTCGTTTCTAGCACGTCATCGTCTGTTGGCACCATCTGATTGGTGCAAATTCAAGGTTGCACCTCTCAGTCCGGGTACTTTTTGTTGAGACTGATGCATATGTATCTTGGGTATTTTTAGTCAGCACACTATGTATCCGATGCTTGATTAAATTGGGCGGGGGTGGCTGGGTTGTGGTTTGACTACTAGCGTGATGCTCAAACAATAGCCAAGCTAAGCTAACCACATACATAGCAGCCTATCACCACAAGGAGCATCACGTTCTCTCTCTCTCTCTCTCTCTCTCTGCTTACACTGTCGTTTAAATTGGTGCTTTGTGTTGTTGCCATGTGTTAGGATGCATGTCGGTCAGTGGAGTGCTACTAATGTGTCTGTCATGAAAGCCTGACATGCAAAGTCATTTCAGTGTGTGCCTGTGACCATGTGTCTGATGATCTCACCTCATTCAGTTGATCCACAGCGTCAAACAAGTTCAAGTGTGAAATGTGACGGCGTCTTAAAGAGTGGGCTGGACAACATGTGTTAGCCAGTTAGTAGCTCGTCACGTACACAGAGAAGCAGTTACTATCCTATATCGGTCACCACATTATATAGGCTAAGTTACTGTCCTATATCTGTCACCACATTATATAGGCTAAGTTACTGTCCTATATCTGTCACCACATTATATAGGCTAAGCAGAAAGGTTTTTTCTGAGGGGAGTTCTAGAGTGACAGACTGTCCCTCCTTCGGGCCTGATATTTGAATTATTTAATAACTACATTCTATTATTGGGTGTTCATTCAACAGTACGCTTCCAAAGCCCGTGGACATTATATATACTGAATGTGAAAACAATACTTTGTTATAAAATGGCAAAGCTGTATACTAGACCAAACTTGAGTCCTTTCAGCTGTTGCCCAGTGTTAGCAGCTCTTAAGCCATTAAAAATGAGAGTTCTTCCACAGACACAAAGTCAGTCAATTAGACTCGGTGGAGGTAGCTCTTGTCTTTGTCCAGACTGCAGGTAGCGGATACTGTTCACAGAGGTTTGATGTGGACTGTCTGGAATGTTGGCCTTGCCGTGTGTGTTTAATGTTTAATGGGATGCATTTTATGTGAAGGGTGTGTGTTTTGTGTGGCTCGGCTGGAAGGCTCCTCCTTCCTGCCGAATATTCTGCTCTTATCTACTCAAAATATGCCCAGCCATAAACTGCAGGTTTAGTTGGTTGCTCACATTATTTGTGTAAGGATGTACTACCGCACAAAATCGGCTACAGTCTTACAAAATAACATATAATCATCACCAGGAAGTTCCAGGACATGTTAAATGTTATGTTATCACATGAGCGGAATATTCATATGCCGCAATAACCTGGATATATAGCACTCAATTTCTATCCTGGTTGAGATTTAACTTAATCTGCATCCAGGTGCAATGATTGTGTCATGTCAGGTTACTAGTTGAAACATGAGACCATCTGCAGATTATAATCCAGTGCATCATCCCATGGTCAGTGCATCATCCCATGGTCAGCGCATCATCACCGCATTTGGCAGATCTATGAGAGTGACTCAGCTGTAGGCTATGTGCATTGGATGCATTTCCATTCAGCTATACGCCTACACCTCTCTCTTTGTTAGTTCTGTGTGGCTGCAGTCAATGCAGTCATCCACAGTCATTGCTGTGAGTCAGAGTTGAGGGCAATTCCATGGAAACGAAATTGCGCTGAGTCGCAGATTTTTTACTTAAGATGTATGCCAAACAAGAATATAGTAGAGTTCAGTAGAGTTTAGTACAGTACAGTAGAGTAGAGTAGAGTACAGTACTGTACTGTAGAGTAGAGTACAGTAGAGTTCAGTAGAGTACGGTAGAGTTTAGTTCAGTACATTCAGTAGTCAGTTATAGTTCAGTACAGTACAGTACATTATAGTGTACTCAACTCTAGTGTGTTCTCCTGTGGACTGTACTGAACTATACTCTACTTTTCTTTACTGTACTGTACTCTCCTGTGCTGTGCTCTACTGTACTGTACTGAACTATACTGTACTGTGCTGTCTAAACTTGTGAACCCAACTGTGGTTTGTGATTACTATGAATTCCCATTGTAGCCAATTCAATTGCAGGAATTCTGTTACTGATTTTTCAGCAATTCCATTACATAAACAACATTTATATCAGTAAAAACACTATAACTAATTAATAGGTCTACCTTTACTTGTGAAATTAAATTATCCTCCCTCCTCATGAGGGGGAGAAATGAGAAAATATCTTAAAGACGTGGGGTTTTGGTAAAGGAATTTCAATGCACAAGGCAATGTTTCTTTAACTTACTGAAGGCAGAATTATATGTCCCAAACTAAATATAAGTGTTGATATTAGTTGGCAGGGGTCTTTACTTCAACATTATGTAAGGGATAATCAATGGGGGGCTATGCGTTCTATGGAAATTAATGAACAACGTGGAAGGGGTGTTTCACCACACGCTAGCGGAGTGGAACTAACCTTCCCTGGAGTCGCAGTATTTTCCAGAGAACGCATAGAGCCCCGAGTTGATTATCCCTTTCATACCATGGCTATCACTTTATAATTTGCCACAAAAAAAATGGTTAATTTGCAGGTAGAAATGTGTTCAACATCCACTGAAGCAGGTAGGAAGTTTACCAGACAGCTAAAGTAGTTGCCTTGGTAACCAAACCAACAGACTTGCTAGTTTAGCTAACCAAACCACTCCGCTAGCTTGCTATTATGAAAATCGAATTCAATAATGTTTTCAATTCGACTATTGCTTTCAATAGCAGCTCAAACATATAATATATAAGAATTAGCTAAAGCCTATGAATTCTACCTTGCTGATATACTATGCGTTCTAGGGAAATAATGCACGCTCTAGAATGCCCTTCAAGCCAATCAGAAACAAGTATTCAACAATTACATGGTATAATGTGTTTTCATGTATTTCTAATACCTTTTAAAAAAAATGTCTGGTTGATGTTTTCTATGACCCCTTTTCCATCTGTTTGACCAGAAATCATAGCCTTTGCTTATTCCACATTTTTAGGATGGAAAATGGTTGAAAAATTAATATATGCATTAATATATATATATTTTTAAATCTTACCTTTCATATGACACCCAATTTGACATGCTCCTATGAACTTCACATGTTGAAGCTCATGGGTCCTTCTACATGGAAATAACCTTGACCAATTCCCCAGTCCTGCCTGGTCACAGTCACGTAACATAACACTGACCAAAGCTGCATAATCTTTCTGACCATTCATTGTCTGCCAATTAACTGAAGGTTGAAAGGGTTTGAGTTAGTGAACTAGAATAGATGTTCTCTCCTAAGGATCATTGAAATAAACGATGTTGGCCCCAAACAAACTGTCTGGTGTTCATATGAAAATATTCCAACAGCGAGTCACAGACTTTTTATTTTATCACCCATTGTTCGAAGTAAGTCTGCCCTGAGTAACATTGACAAATTTTCCATTGTCATTTCAAAGTGTTTCATGGTGTTTAGTTGTACCTCTTTGTCCATATCAGTGGGGCTCATTAGAATGCCTCGCTGACCCTTTCTCCCGCTCCACCTCAATCTGCGTGAGGGATGCTATTGGCCCAGTTAGCCCTGGCTGAGGACTTTCCTTGGCTGCGTCCCAAATGGCACTATTCCTTATGTAGTGCACTACTTTTGACCAGGGCCCATAGGGGACGCACACCTCTAGCTCTGAGTCACTCAGGGAACAGCCATCAGCTGACCTTGGAGCTGCACAAACAGCACTGCCTGTCCTTCACAAGGCTCCACATCTCATGCCCTCAAGGTTTGTCTTATTTAGGGAGTGAACGTTATTTATAATAAGTGTTACATGGAGAAAATCGGACCTCTCCCAAATGAAAATGCATAGCCCTCCCTTCAGCAAAATATATTTTAGCTAAACCCTACCTGTACCCAAAATAATAATTAAAACAAAGTGGATAGTAGAGAGCATGTCTACCGTTTACCCTCACTTCTTGGAGAGACCAGAGCCTTAGATATGCAGTTTTAGAAACTGTTATTCGTCCTGTAAGCATTACATGGCAATGCAGGAATTTTGATAGCGGGCAGGGCTGCGGGCCAGAAGGTTTTTGGTTCACAGGTCAGCATGGACAAGAGTAGGGGTGGAAAGATCTCCTTTATAGTAAAAGCAATTCATTAATCTATCATCGTATTTGCAGGTCTGAGAAAAAATTGCCTTTTATAAACATTTCATGCAATTCCACTTCACTTTACATATCAGTAGAATCTTTTTTAATGACCGAAATGAAAGGCTAAGAATTGATAGAGAGAGAACCCTATGTGTTCATCTTATCATATTTCTACATTTCCAAATCAATGTGTCTTGTTTGCAACGGAACTGTCCCTGATTGCAAATACTTAAATCTGAGATGTCATTAGGAATCTGAGCATGGTACTTTCAAAAGTTAGGCCTAACTTTCCACCCCAGACAGAGTAGGCCAACCGACACAGAAAAATGTACGTTTTAACTGCTGGCTGCTCTTCTTCCGTGGTTTAACCCAACGAGAGAAGGTCACAAGTGTTTCCCTAAAATCTGTCTGGGTTTAAACATCTATTGTTCAAAAAGTGAATAGCTTAATCAATTGATAGTGACAGAATTAGATTACTTCCCAAGCAAAAGTTCATTTTTTGTCTCCTCGGCTATAGAAGGTTGTAGCTCAGCCTTTGAATGTCAAAGAAACGAAACAATGACACTCCCATATGCATCGGAGTTACTTATTTCCCTGGTATTTTAAAGCTTGCTTCTACCATAAAGCATCGCTGACCAAAGCGCTGTTTTTGATCACTTTAAATGATCGGATCCGTTTTATTTTCTTCAAAATCTTAAGCTAACAAGGGATAGGCCTGTGCTTTTTGTCATGTTCTTTAATAGAAGGTAGGCCTATGGCAGTTCTACGTCACCCAATTCTAGGCGTCACTGAACTGTCTAATTACGCACACCTGGTTCCCATTTCCCCTGATTAGCAATTGTAAACTCAGCAAAAAAAGAAACGTCCTTTTTTCAGGACCCTGTCTTTCAAAGATAATTTGTAAAAATCCGAATAACTTCACAGATCTTCATTGTAAAGGGTTTTAACACTGTTTCCCATGCTTGTTCAATGAACCATAAAAAATTAATGAACATGCACCTGTGGAACGGTCGTTAAGACACTTACAGCTTACAGACGGTAGGCAATTAAGGTCACAGTTATGAAAACTTAGGACACTAAAGAGGCTTTTCTACTGACTCTGAAAAACACTAGAAGAAAGATGCCCAGGGTCCCTGCTCATCTGCGTGAATGTGCCTTAGACATGCTGCAAGGAGGCATGAGGACTGCAGATGTGGCCAGAGCAATAAATTGCAATGTCCGTACTGTGAGACGCCTAAGACAGCGCTACAGGGACTCGCAGTGGTAGACCACGTGTAACAACACCTACACAGGATCGGTACATCCGAACATCACACCTGCGGGACAGGTACAGGATGGCAACAACAACTGCCCGGGTTACACCAGAAACGCACAATCGCTCCATCAGTGCTCAGACCGTCTGCAATAGGCTGAGAGAGGCTGGACTGAGGGCTTGTAGGCCTGTTGTAAAGCAGGTCCTCACCAGACATCACCGGCAACAACGTCGCCTATGGTCACAAACCCACTGTCGCTGGACCAGACAGGACTGGCAAAAAGTGCTCTTCACTGACGAGTCGCAGTTTTGTCTCACCAGGGGTGATGGTCGGATTCGCATTTATCGTCGAAGGAATGAGCGTTACACCGAGGCCTGTACTCTGGAGCGGGATCAATTTGGAGTTGGAGGGTCCGTCATGGTCTGGAGCGGTGTGTCACAGCATCATCAGACTGAGCTTGTTGTCATTGCAGGCAATCTCAACGCTGTGCGTTACAGGGAAGACATCCTCCTCCCTCATGGGGTACCCTTCCTGCAGGCTAATCCTGACATGACCCTCCAGCATGACAATGCCACCAGCCGTACTGCTCGTTCTGTGCGTGATTTTCTGCAAGACAGGAATGTCAGTGTTCTGCCATGGCCAGTGAAGAGCCCGGATCTCAATCCCATTGAGCACGTCTGGGACCTGTTGGATCGGAGGGTGAGGGCTAGGGCCATTCCCCCCAGAAATGTCCGGGAACTTGCAGGTGCCTTGGTGGAAGAGTGGGGTAACATCTCACAGCAAGAACTGGCAAATCTGGTGCAGTCCATGAGGAGGAGATGCACTGGAGTACTTAATGCAGCTGGTGGCCACACCAGATACTGACTGTTGCTTTTGATTTTGACCCCCCCCCCTTTGTTCAGGGACACAATATTCCGTTTCTGTTAGTCACATGTCTGTGGAACTTGTTCAGTTTATGTCTCAGTTGTTGAATCTTGTTATGTTCATACAAATATTCACAAGTTAAGTTTGCTGAAAATAAACGCAGTTGACAGTGAGAGGACGTTTCTTTTTTTGCTGAGTTTATATACTGTATGTGCCCTCTGTTCCCCAGTGTCCAGGTTGGTTATTGTTACCATGTCCGTTGGTCCTGTGAGTACCTGTGTTGTTGTTTTGTGCTATTGTTATTACGGGTCTCGTCCCTTGCATTGTTATTACGGGTCTCGTCAGTTGCATTGTTATTACGGGTCTCGTCAGTTGCATTGTTATTACGGGTCTCGTCAGTTGCATTGTTATTACGGGTCTCGTCAGTTGCATTGTTATTACGGGTCTCGTCAGTTGCATTGTTATTACGGGTCTCGTCAGTTGCATTGTTATTACGGGTCTCGTCAGTTGCATTGTTATTACGGGTCTTGTCCCGTGTATTTATTAGAGGTTTAACCTCGCTCTTTTGTTTGGGTTACATCCCTGTGTGTTTTGTATGCATGTTTGTTTTGGGTTTCGTCCCCTTGCCTTTCATGGCATGTTGTGTAATTTGGGTGGAGTATTAAAACCCCCTATTATGTATTCCTGCGCCTGTCTCCAATCCTTATACAACGTGACGGAATAACCGACCCTAAATGGAGACAGCGGGAATGTCCCGTCCGACGCCACCACATCTTCAGCAGCTGCAACTGGCCCTGACTGACCCGCATCTCTGTGGTCGTCCTCGAGGCTGGTGTCATCCTGCTGCTGGAGCAGCTCGTCAGGGGTGGGGGTACTGTCACGGATTCCCCTGGTACTGCTGCTCATTCTGTGCACCAGCTCCGGAGTTCTACAGCACCCACTTCTAGGCGTCATGAACTGTTCAATTACGCACACCTGGTTCCCATTTCCCCTGATTAGTAATTGTATATATGTGCCCTCTGTTCCCCAGTGTCCTGGTCGGTTATTGTTATCATGTCCGTTGGTCCTGTGAGTACCTGTGTTTCGGCTTTCATGCTGCGTGTCCCGTGCAATTGTTATTACAGGTCTTGTCCCGTGTATTTATTAGGTGTAAGGTTTAACCTCGCTCTTTTGTTTGGGTTACATCCCTGTGTGTTTTGTATACGTGTTTGTTTTGGGTTTCGTCCCCTTGCCTTTCATGGCATGTTGTGTAATTTGGGTGGAGTATTAAAACCCCCTATTACGGATTCCTGCGCCTGTCTCCGATCCTTATACAACGTGACAAACATTTTGTTTTTAATAAAATCTATTCTAGTGGTAGCAAGTTTTCAAAGTTGACCTCCGGTCCTCATCTTCACGCTGAACAGAACATAGGCTATAGGCTAGTCCACGCGCAAGATAGTGAATTTTTGGGACGAGGCCGAATCAACAATTATTTTCTGAAGAAGCCTACGCAGCACAGCCATTGGTTAGGCAGCACACAATAGTTTTGGATCAGCAAGAGCAGAGCTGGCCGGGGCTCAGGGTTGGAATATCCATTGCCATGTGTAATGCAGCCCAGTTGTATTTACGCCATCCCAGCAGCTATCTTAAAAATATAACTTTGCGCTGTGCTTCTCCGAGCATGCACTTCGTAGCCTATAGGCTATGGATAATTTGATTGAGACCACACTAAATAGCCCACTTGATATTGCGTGCCCAGTGGAGAATCAGAGATGAGGGGTGGCATCAGGTACACATCGATATAAAACCTAATAAGCAACTAATTCTAAAACACTGAGAAATATTGATGTTTCATTAATTACAAATTGCCTGACCCTCCCCTGTACTAGATTAAAAACAATATTAAACCCTGCCCTTGACTGAAACTGAAAAAGCATGACCCTCCCCATTTTCCTCCAAGTAACCATTCTGTACATTTCTATCCATCCCTTACGATATTTTCTTATGGTCTTCAATCAGGCCCTTGATTCAGTTCTATACTATTTTCATAGAATTGAGAAGATGTACTGTACTCCACTGGTCTGGTTACACATCCACCGTAGTTGCTGGAATTGCGCTTGAAAGACAGGGCATTTGATTTCCATAGGGGGGCACGTTTTGTTTTTCATGGGACCTCCAATGTGTGCACATTCTTTTTAATGGGTTTTTATAGTAAAAATGTATTACATTTCAATGTGGCATGAACACCAGTCATGATACTTTCATCTGATTCCCAAACAAATCACTCCATAGGTGATGTGCGAGTTTCAAGTTTGGGGAAGCTTACAATTTAAAACCATTTATACCGATCTGTGTGCCAGTTATGATCTTCATATGCATATTTTCGTGGAACAGTTTAATTTCAAAACCAACATATTATTTTCTCAATCATTGTCATTCACGTAATAGTAAAATTCTGAATTAAAATGATAAAAATCTAAAAGGTAAAATTCAACTAATGCCATATGGACACATTGATACATCGTGATCCATTGGCAGTTCAAGACTCAGATTGCCTATAGGCCAATGCAGGAGTAGGCCTATAACTTCCATTGTCAACTAAGTAAAAATACATAAAGCCGACAAATATCCTGATGAAAATTCAGGTTCTTGTAATCGCATTCATCTCTGTTACGGCTGTCCTCGCTGACAGAAGGTGGGGACCAAAACGCAGAGTGGTTAGTGTTCATTCTTTTAATGAAAATCAACAAAACACTTCAAAATACAAAAACAACCAACGTGACAAAACCGAAACCGTCCTGTGTGGCAACAAAACCTCCACAGGAACAAACACCCACAAAACACAAGTGAAACCCTGGCTGCCTAAGTATGATTCTCAATCAGGGACAACGATTGACAGCTGTCTCTGATTGAGAATCATACCAGGCCGAACACAAAATCCCAACATAGAAAATCAACCATAGACAACCCACCCAACTCACGCCCTGACCAACTAAAACAAATACATGACAAAGGAAAACAGGTCAGGAACGTGACAATCTCTCTACTCCACCTGTCTGCCTCCCTTTCTATAGGTCTTGAACTATCGTGCACATGGTATCAAATCAATCAACTGGGTCTGGCCTGAAGTTGCTGCTAGCGAACCTGCAACATTGTATCAACTAGCCTATTCCAGGCCCTACCCTGAGAGTTTCCCATGCCAGTGAGCTTGGGACAGACAGCTGTTTTGGGGAAAAGTTTTCAGGTATTTTACGACGTTTCCACTTGATATATGGGATAATCAGATCATGATATTTTGCTAATTCACACCGAGGCTTGATGATTATTGAGGTGGAGAGTGTTGGAAAGATGTTTAATATACTGTGAGTATTGAGGAACTAGTATCGTCCGCAATGGATGTTAATAAAACAGACTTCGTTGACTTACTGTGTGAGGTGAAGAAAAAATTACTGAGAAATTCAGCTTATTAGTGGTGGATGCGGATGAGCAGGGACCCTGACAATAAGAAACCAGACATCCCTAAATAGGCACTTTCCTACATTTGCGTGAAGCAGGCCAGGTACTTCAATGCGTGCTCAGGTGCGCATGCTCCCTCAACATTATCAGGACAGAGAAACCAGACACATGCTCATTGCTCACATGGAGCACTCCAAACAAAAAAATACCATGTAAAAATTGACAAAACTCGCAAATGATGGTCATGAAATGAACCAAAACTTGTTTGTCGCAAGTGTAGCAGGTTTTGAAGTCTGCAAACAACATTTCCACTCTGAGAATGAGAATGGTAAATGACTATAATTAATATATGCATTAACAGAAATTAATGTAACCAAATGATGGAGATTAACGGTACATTTACTACTGTTGACATATGTAATGGGAAAATGAAAAAAAACAACAAAGGGCAATCAATTCACACATTGAAACAATGAATGTGCAAGAATTGGTGCGAGACAGCTGAGTCATTCTGGAGAGCTGAGCACATGCATTCTGAAGAGAGACACACCCATATCTTCGCCACACCCCTAATCTTCTTGAGTCAACATTTCTTATTATACTCAAGACCAGTGGCGACCCGTCATTCAGGGCAGAGCCACACCTGTTTTGAGCCACACATTTTAAGCCCCCCCCCCAAAAGATATATGAATATATATATATATATATATATATACTGTATATACACACTACTGTCAAAAGGTTGGAGTCACAATTTCCTTGTTTTTGAAAGAAAAGTAAAAAAAATTGTCCATTAAAATAACATAAAATACAGTGTAGACATTGTTAATGTTGTAAATGACTATTGTAGCTGGAAACGGCTGATTTGTTATAGAATATCTACATAGGCGTACAGAGGCCCATTATCAGCAACCATCACTCCTGTGTTCCAATGGCACGTTGTGTTAGCTAATCCAAGTGTATCATTTTAAAAGGCTAATTGATCATTATAAAACCCTTTTGCAATTATGTTAGCACAGCTGAAAACTGCTGTGCTGATTAAAGAAGCAAAAAAAAATGGCCTTTAGATTAGTGGAGTATCTGGAGCATCAACATTTGTGGGTTCGATTACAGGCTCAAAATGGCTAGAAACAAAGAACTTTCTTCTGAAACTCGTCAGTCTATTCTTGTTCAGAGAAATGAAGGCTATTCCATGCGAGAAATTGCCAAGAAACTGAAGATCTCGTACAACGCTGTGTCCTACTCCATTCACCTAACAGCACAAACGGGCTCTAACCAGAATAGAAAGAGGAGTCTGAGGCCCCGGTGCACAACTGAGCAAGAGGACAAGTACATTAGAGTGTCTAGTTTGAGAAACAGACGCCTCACAAGTCCTCAACTGGCAGCTTCATTAAATAGTACCCTCAAAACACCAGTCTCAACGTCAACAGTGAAGAGGCGACTCCGGGATGCTGGCCTTCTAGGCAGAGTTCCTCTGTCCAGTGTCTGTGTTCTTTTGCCCATCTTAATCTTTTCTTTTTATTGGCCAGTCTGAGATATGGCTTTTTCTTTGCAACTCTGCCTACAAGGCCAGCATCCCGAGGCTGAATTAACTGTTTCGCTGCCAGACAAGGCTCCGCTGATAGCCAGGTGTAGCAGTGGTAAGGTGTTGGGACTGCTGTTGGGACTCTGCTGTTGGGACAGCTTTATGTAGGCCCTAACAGTTTGCGGGCACTGTTTGTCACCGTTATAGTGTAATTAATGTATTTTTTTGTGTTGTGTTGTGTAGTGGCTTTTCTGGCATGCATTCCACATTTATTTTTTTGCCCAACCAAAATGTACATACTAAAATCGGCACTGCTCAAGACACATTATCTTCACACATATTTTAGATGCTTTTCACTGACAGCAGCAAACTCAATAATCAGCTGGGCCTATGCACTTGTGTTTTGAAACAATCCACAGCTATTTCTTTTAGAAGCCAATGATCCTCTGCGGCTAAGTCATGCTCTCTGGTGAAGTATTTCAATGATTTTATTGCAGGAGTAATTATATAATTTGGGAAAAATATCAATTTACTTTAGGGGTTAGCCAGTATCCGCCAACCTTCCTTTCCAATTCACAAGTAGCTGAAACCAGACATCTGTATATAATGACGAGATGCTCATGTCAACTGTAAGCGGGCTGTCATGTTCCTTTCACTAAGGAGTGGCTTCTGTCTGGCCACTTAACCATAAAGGCCTGATTGGTGGAGTGCTGCAGAGATGGTTGTCCTTCTGGAAGATTCTCCCATCTCCACAGAGGAACTCTGGAGCTCTGTCAGAATGACCATCGGGTTGTTTGTCACCTCCCTGACCAAGGCCCTTCTCCCCCGATTGCTCAGTTTGGCTGGGCGGCCAGCTCTAGGAAGAGTTTTGGTGGTTCCACACTTCTTCCATTTAAGAATGATGAAGGCCTTGGGAACCTTCAATGCTGCAGAAATGTTTTGGTACCCTTCCCCAGATCTGTGCCTCAACACAATCTTGTCTCGGAGCTCTACGGACAATTCCTTCGACCTCATGACTTGGTTTTTGCTCTGTAGAACCTTATATAGACAGGTGTGTGCCTTTCCAAATCATGTCCAATCAATTGAATTTACCACAGGTGGACTCCAATCAAGTTGTAGAAACATCTCAAGGATGATCAATGGAAACAGGATGCACCTGAGCTCAATTTCAAGCCTCATAGCAACAGGTCTGAATACTTATGTAAATAAGGTATTTATTTTTTAAATTGTAAATACATTTGCAAAAATGTCTAAAAACCTATTTTTTCTTTGTCATTATGGGGCATTGTGTGTAGATTGATGAGGGAAGAAAACAATGTAATACATTTTTGAATAAGTCTGCAACGTAACAAAATGTGGAAAAAGTCAAGGGGTCTGAATACTTTCCGAATGCACTGTATATGACTCTTAGCTGTCTTTATTTTTAGGCTATAAAGTAAAGGTGTGTTTCTTCACTTAGTCAGTGAGGTCACATGGTTGAGTTCTGCAAACATCAAGGTTGCAGCTCTCTAACCCTCCACAAGGATAGGGTACGAGAGAGCCTTTTTATGTCTTCACTTGATGGCTGTTTTGGCTTACTTTTACCCCAAAATAGTTTGTTTGGACTTTGAAACTTTTTATTTCATTTGTAGCGTTTCTGTTTGTCGCTTTTCCCCTATGGCCTTTCTGTATCCATCTATTTCAAGTCCTTTATTAAATGATTGTGCTCGTTTAGCCACTTAAATATAAAATATGGCACACATCTCTTTCACACGCTAATAAGAAAACAAACACTCACAGGCTTGATATTGTGGCCCCATATCAACCGTTGATACTTTTCTCCCCTCCAAGGCAAAAGTACAGCCAGATCCTAGATTTGGTCCATGTAATAATGGCCTACAGCTGAACTTTGAGGAAAATAACCACCAGAGACAGTGACAGTGACCCATAAGTCCTCTATGTTGTAGAGATGGAATGTCATAGTTTCTGAGGCCTATATCCGCCGAGCTGTCATCTTATTCCCTCTGCAGATAAAAGGGACTGCAGTGGGGGATGATGTGGTCTTCAGCATGGGCACTGGCAGAAAGTGGAACAAAATGTGCTCCTTAGTATTCCTTAATGAAACAGCTGGAGAGGATAATGGAGTGCTGCTATCTGTGTCAACCACAAGTGTCTATTGAACCTGCCCTCTCATCTGTTTGCTTTTCTCTCCTTTTGACAGACATTTTTGTCAGCAAAGTCAATGATCCTGCCACCCGTTACTAGTGTGTTGATTTGTTTTTTGCAAATGACTGCAATTAACAGCCGATTAAAAGGTGAGGCAATTTTCTGCTCTCTGAACTGGGGTCTTTGTTGGGGGGCTGTTAATGGAGAGAGCTGGGACTCCCAGAAGTACTTCAGATACCAATCAAAGCTGTAGTATCAAGCCCCAGGAAAAGCGATGTTGCCATCAAAAAGCCTCATTGAAAAGGTTCTTGTGGACCCGTGGGAGAAAAAAAATATTAATTGACATGATTACACTGGCCATGTGGTCTGAATATACTGCCATTCTGCCTCTCCTCACCAGAAAGAGCCACACAACCAGGCTCTGAGAAAAAAACATGCACCACCACACACTATTTAGGATTAAATAATCAGCACATCCACACTATTTACAGGTCAATAATCAGCACATCCACACTATTTACAGGTCAATAATCAGCACATCCACACTATTTACAGGTCAATAATCAGCACATCCACACTATTTACAGGTCAATAATCAGCACATCCACACTATTTACAGGTCAATAATCAGCACATCCACACTATGAATGAGTTCTGGGGAGAGAGGGCTGAGAATGCAGAGGGTACAGAACTGTGTGTGTGCGTGCGTGCATGCGTGCATGTGTGTGGTCTTGTGTGTGACTTGGTGTGTATAAATCTCTCACCATCTAACAACCCTGTGTCTTTAAGACTGGAGTCAGACGGTGTAGAGGACTAGAGGGCTGCTTGGGCTTCTCCTGAATGCGTCTGATCTGGGGCTGTGTAGTGGACACGCAGTATTTCCAGGGGCGGTGATAAATGGGGGTTGTTTGGTTTATTTGCTCTGTTCGAAGCAATTTCTCTCTTCTGTGCCGAAGTGGTCCTAACCTGGGCCAGCCTGAGTAAAAACTGCCATTCAAAATTGGTCTCAGATTGGGGTTAGTGAAAAGGTGACCACATCAAATGCAACTCCTTTTACTGAAAATGTAGCTGAGATGTCACACACACACACACACACACACACACACACACACACACACACACACACACACACACACACACACACACACACACACACACACACACACACACACACACACACACACCAGTGGAGGATGGTGGGAGGAGCTTTAGGACGATAGGCTCATTGTAACAGCTGGAATGGAATATATGGAACGGTATCAAACAGATAAAACGTATGGAAACCACGTTTGACTCCATTCCATTTATTCCATTCCAGCCATTACAATGAGCCTGTCCTCCTATAGCTCCTCCCACCAGCCTTCACTGACACACACACACACACACACACACACACAGCTACGCCACAGAACTACTCAGCTTCCTGTTTGTCAGTCGAATTGTGTCTGATAAAGATGCTATCTAAAGACACGTGATGTAACAGCCCTGAACACAGGATGAGGTGGGGGATGGTGGTGCCCCAGTGGCAGATTTACATTAATTGGCTCTTCAGGCCTTTTCAGCTGAATGGGCAGGTGTGTGTGTCTTTGTTTCTGTCTGTGTGTGAATGCGAGTATGCACATTATCAGGCAAACAGGAGAAGCTAACATGGAGAATCCTGCTCTTGGAATAGTAATACATCCAGTGTTGGCTGTGACAGCTGTACACCTGTTAGCTCGTGTTTGATTGAGTTGGTTGCTTATGGGGGAGCATGTGATGAGAGCTGCAGACAGTATGGCCACTAATATACATCAGCAGTATATCATCCAGGTGGGGTTTAGGGGGAGGAGGGGGGTCTATAGAACCACCTGTGCTGAGGCATTAGCTAAGACCAGTAGCCTGCCTTTGATGTCAAAGCGCGGTCAGGTGAGACTGCTTTGGTCTTTATAGCCCACTATTCTGGTACGTCCCACTGGTCACATATAAAGCTGGTTTTATGGGGCCTCTATTGGCTCAAGAGCCACTCCTCTGGATTTACGTCTGACTGTCTCATTTGCTTTACCTTAATGACCTCACACCTCACAACCCTCTAATGAAAGCTTAATGATGAAAATTTGCCTGTATTCTTCTCTGACACATTTTTACAATCCAGTGTTTCTCAGGTCTTCCATTTACTGATTTTAACCACCAAGACGAGACTGCTCTATAGTGCTCGGTCAAAGTCCAAGTGTCCTCAACCAATGGTAAACTGAACTATGCATTTACAGCACCCAACTCCCTCCCCAGCACTCCTCCGTAGAAGAAACCAGTCTGTTGTCTTTCACATTGCTCAAGCTGTGGCCTGCTAGTTGGTCCATCCCGCTCTCCCCTCCCCCACATCCAACCCACAGCCAATCCCCAACACCTGCCGCGACTCACCTGAAAGGATTTGCATACAGGGCCCACCCTGGTTCGTGATTGGCCAGGTACAGCCACACTGCCTGAGGACTCCCCCACCAATGGCTGTCCTGCTGTGTGACTCACAGGGAGAGCCAGGGCAAGTTGCTTCACTACACTTCTCCTTTTTTAAAAACATTTTCAACAGCAGCCATTGCCTCGCTTTCTCTTCTTCTCCTTTTCAGTTTAGTTTTATCGCTGTGAGTGGGAGAGGTAGAGGGCAGGTCAGTGTTCCACACCTCCTGTACCGCGCTGGGTCCCGCTGCTCTCTGGAGGCACACCCTTACTTGGATTATTTGTCTTTCATTGCAGTTGTCTCGGTTTCCCCCCCGTGTTTTTAAGTCATTCAGATCTGTCACTTGTTCTACTGTTAACATGGAGTCCGACACATAAACCCTGTGTCTTTGAGGTTAGTGACTGCAGTATTTCTGTGAATTTGTCTCTATTTTGCTTCTTTATGGGTGAATAGTTAGTTCAAACCAAATAGAGTTGTTTATATGGGTCATGTATTTAACATTGTATGTGTTCCTCATTTGTTTTTCTATATTTGCGAATGTGTCACGAGAAAAGCAGAAGTACGACTTGCACAAATATAAATCGAGAAACAAAAAAGTTAATGTTGATACAATTAAAGATATTCTCCAGTACTTTTGTATACTTTATAGCCAGTAGTTCTGAAAGTATCTCCCATGAACCAAAAGTGCTCCACAAAAATGGTGTACTACGTGATATGTGCACCACGTCATCTCTCTCGCTCTCTGGCGAGGGGCTGAAGCTCATTGGCTGAAACTAATTGCTAGTTAGTTTATCATTGTCACTTGTCATCGTTGTTGTTTTGCTTAAGCGTCATTGCCATATATGGCGTGCATTAGCAAGGGAGGGAACTGTAACCAAGCCCCCTGACCCCGTGTCCAAGCCCCCTGACCCCGAGACCAACCCCACTGACCCCGAGACCAACCCCACTGACCCCGAGACCAACCCCACTGACCCGGAGACCAAGCCCCCTGATCTAGCCCCCCTGACCCCGAGACCAAGCCCCCTGACCAAGCCCACGTGAGCGTTTACAGTTGGTCATGGTGTAGAAATACTTGTAAATCTCTTTCATGGCAACTCTCAGTAGACCATAGGCCATAAATCTGAAAAGGTTATATTATCTTTTTGTTAACTCTGCTTTGGCCCGGCGCTAGCCTACCTCTAAAATAATAAGTCATTAATTAAATAGTATCTAGATTCTAGAATGTGCTTCTCCCCACCCTGTTGCATGGTCAGGTAAGGTTCTGTTTGATTTCAGGCTTGCTTATCAGGACCTGATCAGGCCACCGGAGCCCTGCATGAATGTTGATCTTCCTGTAAGGCAGAGGAGGATCAGCAGGTATTCGTTGCGACTCATAGTGGATGACAAACAAACTGGTGTTGTGCTACCATTATCTCCTAAGCAGTTCACATCTCAACATGCTATTCTCACATGAATGGTTTTTGTAGAGTTACCTTTGGCGTGCCTAGTTGTGGTAGGTTTCTGTTGCTAAAAGTTGCAGCAGAGATAAAATCATGGTTCCTGTTTCACCAGAAACATGCTCTGCACTGACAAACTTTATTGAGGTTGGCAGTTAAAAATGTCTCTGAAAATACTCAAAACAAAGTGACCCCATAGTTTTTGTTGTATAGATCCATCAGACCTTGAGAAAGACCCAAAATAAAGCAGTTTCACTCAATGTTGGCTCAATAATCTCCTCACATATCATTGGAGAAGCTTACACTCTGTCTTGTAAACCTAGTGATACTGTATCAAATCAGCCCTCTGTGGTTGTTAGTTATGAGGTCACTGTTTAGGTCAGCAGGGCCTACACCTGGAAAATGTTGCATTCAACCAATGCTTTACACACTTTTAATATCATGAGTCAATAACCCGGTTTAAACATGGGTGAATTGCTAAGTTGTACCCCATAGCTATTCCCAGTTTGCATCTGAGCTAACTTTATAATCATGCTTCGTGCCCACCCTGGCCTCTTGATTTGGCTTGTAAATGAGGCACAGTACCTGAGGTTTGGCCATGAAGTGAGAGAAACAACACTCCCATTGTTGACCGATTGAGTGGCTGTAGAGAGGGGCATAGTTTCTGTCACAAGGGAGGGAGTGGCAGAGAGGTGAAGAGAGGGAGGAACGGAGGGAGGGCAGCAGTAGTATCAGGTTGGCTCCTCACACAATACAGAGTCAACAAGTCTTAGCCTGTAATTAGATCATTTGGCCTGGCCGAGGAGGAGGAGTAGGGGTGGATTTAATCAGCCCAGGCTTGACATGCCCTCATATGGAACAGTACAGGGTTGGGTCTGTTCTGGCTCACATTTACTCCCTTCACAATCCAGCCTGTAGTTGACATTGAATGACATAGGGCGGCAGTTTGTTCAAGTTGTTTCGCGGTTGATGGGTAAATAATCAGATTCTGTGGCCTGCTGGCTTGTCAGTCATGTTGCTATGACACATTAACAAAAAAAATGTTCTCATATAGATGGTGCTTTCAAGACAACCTCGGGGGGAAAAAAACAAGGTAAAATCATGACGTCAGTAATCTTCAGTCAGAGCTCTAGAAAGATGCCCGAGTTCCCGACTTGGAATTCCGAGTTGGATGACCGTTCCAAATGATTTTTCCCAGTTGTCTTGAACCCACTGAAGTCGGAAGTCAGAGATTTCCCGAGTTTCCAGTTGTTGTTTTTTACACGGCATGTGTCTCAGGTGATCTCTGGTAACGGGTGACATGATCTCAGGTAACGGCAGTGACAGGAACCTGTTTGGGTGGGTAATTCTAGGTTGGGTTGTGGTCCCTTCTTTCTTTTGTTGTTAGGGGCTTTCACAGACATCTGAGGCCTGAGTGATGGTAAAATTGGCTGTAACAAGTCACAATGTGCTTGAGGTGATCTGAATTCTACACCTCTGGTTTGAAACTCCCCTCCTCCTCCCCTCCTTTATTGTGGGGGATGCTGCAGGCTCAAGCTAGCCAGAGACCAATGGAGACATACATGGACCCATTCAGTATCAATAGCCTTCATGTTGATGGAAAAAGTGATATACAGTAACTATGTGTTTGACTGTTCATTCTAAAAGTGCAGGGATCCCGAGTGGTGCAGCGGTCTAAGGCACTGCATCTCAGTGAGGAGGTGTCACTACAGTCCCTGGTTCAAATCCAGGCTATATCTCATCCGGCCATGATTGGGAGTCCAATAGGGCAGCGCAGCATCGTCCGGGTTTGGCCGGGGTAGGCCGTCATTGTAAATAACAATTTGTTCTTATCTGACTTGCCTAGTTAAATAAAGGTATCATAAAAAAAAAAATGTTGGAAGTTGGTCACATTTGAAAGATCTAGTGCGCTGTGTTGCCTGGCTGAGGGTCCTTTGTGTTGATCCAGAGGTGGATTTGCATCGCGTTTCCATACTTGTCTCTCCATTTCCATTGAGTAAAGCGCAGCTCTCCCAATGTTGCAACTGTCTGAGACGCACACAGACAAGTTGAGACTCGCAAGCCATTGTTCTGAGGTACAGGGGGAACCAGAAATGCAAGCTGGGTGTCTCAATACTGGAAGCAGAAACATAAGGGCAAGATTTCTGCTCACACCAGAATCGGAAAACCTGAAAAAGGAGATGATGCTGATGTGATCTTGTTAGGTCACTGCTCTATGTGAGCTATCTCTAAAGAGTCTAAATGGAGCTGTGCAAAGTTGTCATCAAGGAAAAGGGTGGCTACTTTGAAGAAACTCAAATATAAAATATATTTTGTTATGTTTAACACTCTTTTGGTTACTACATTATTCCATATGTGTTATTTCATAGTTTTGATGTCTTCATTATTATTCTACAATGTAGAAAATAGTAAAAATAAAGAAAAACCCTGGAATGAGTAGGTGTGTCCAAACTTTTGACTGGTACTGTATGTCACTGATCAGTTCCATCTGGTTAACATTCAGCTCCACATGACTAATTATTTGAACTTGCACAAGCCATTCAGTATTTGGATTCAAGTCACTGTTAAAGACATGCACTGGTACTTTGGTGACTGAGAAAGTATTTTTTAAACTTTCAACTTTGGGCTGGATGTGTCAATGTGTAGTTCATACATGAATAATCTATGAGCAGAATGACTGTCTTACTTCAATTAGCCAATTTTCCTGAAGCTTTGCCATGCCATTTTCCCTACATTTTCCCCCACGTGGGCCAGCCCCCTAGCAATTAGAGTTCTAGCCAATGAGCTTCAGCCCCTCGCATTTGATTGACCGTTAGCAAGAGGCCTGCCCAGCGCTATCCAATGAGGTTGCAGAGCGGGCATAACGGCTCAGTGGACACAGCAAAAAGAGAGAAAGCAATGACGTGTACATATGCGACGTAGTAAGCGATTTTCGGGGACCACTTTTGGCTCGCGAGTGCTACTTTCAGAAATACTGGCTAAAAAGTATACAAATGTACCGGATAATTTTTTAAATATCTGCATGATTATCATCCTTAGTTCAAGTGACTTACAAAGAATCATGAGAGTTTTGGGGAATGCAAGCTAGTCAGTCTCTCAGGCTGGTTTGGTTTGTGAACCAGGGAGACCAAGACCATGTGACCACACATCTTACTCATGTTTGGGGGACACACTCCCGTCTACCTCCCTAAGTCTCTTTGTCCTCAGCCTCACTGGATCATTAGCCAGCTCTATTACCTCCCCCCTATCCCTCCCTCCTTCCTTCCCACACTAGCCTTGTGAAGTGGGCAGCTGTGCCCGACTCACCACCATGCCCCCAGGCAGCTTGTTGTGGTAATAAAATAAGTCATTTTCCGGGGAAGAGAGAGTCGTTTGTGGTGAAGATCAGATCACACCTTCCTATTGATAACGCTCCCGGTTATTCAACATCAGGGCTGTGAGCTGAGGGGGCGGAATCTTTCCAACTCTGTGAGTAGGGTTGGTAGTGTCAAATCAAAATCATATAAAATGGTATTTGTCACATGCTTCGTAAACAACAGGTGTAGACTAACAGTGAAATGCAGAGGTAAAGATGAAACAAATAATTTGGAAATAGTGACACAAGGAATAAATACACAGTGAATAACGAATAACAATAATGAGTAAAAAATAACATGGCTATATACAGGGAGTACCAGTACCGAGTCGATGTGCAGGGGACGAGGTAATTGAGGTAGCTATGTACATATACAGCAACAGGGTGCCTTGGGTAATAGGAGTCATAGCAAGGCTAGTTACTGATATACCATGGAATTTCAATGGGATCCATCGTCTTGAAAAATAGTTAGTCAATATTAGGATTCTTTCTTAGAAAGGACATCTGGTGAAGTGAGTCAGCAGGATACTGCAGGAGTATGTTGCTTGTCTTTACAGATCAACCTTAACCCACTTCCCATTAAAACCTCAATGATTCAGTAGCGCCTCTTGCTATCTGTCTTGCTATGATATCTATCATGGAAACATCACATGTACGTGGGCGGCAAGAGACGGATTGTTTTCCTGAAATGTATCAATATCAGTAATTGATGGTTTACTCATACAGACAACATGGCTTTTCTTGTTGAGTGAAGAGATGATAGGTGGAATATTGACATCTCCAAAGAGGACAGTATAGTTCTGTGGCCTCTGCACATGCATATACAGCATCATGTTTCCAGCTGCATTGGTCCGGTCCCACCGTTCATGAGGTAACATGCCTCAAAAATACATTATAGTGCTTCAACTACAGGACACATCAAGCCCAATACTACCACCTTCAAATGTCTGACCATCAACCAGTCATTTTAATCCAACTTCTTCTTCTTCTCCCTATGTAGTATCGCTATCATTTAATATCAACCGCCACACACTTCCACCTTCAGCCATCAGCCATTCTAACTTAGGCACCAGGAGAAAATGTTCCTATTTTTCATGTTGTTTTCGGAGGTTTGGCTCCCAGACGCCGCAGCTGCACTGGTGTCTGTGGCTAGTCGGGAGTGGTGTGGGCCTCTGCATTCAGTGGTGTGGAAAACTGGGCCCTGAATTTTAAAGCCTTCCATGACTCCAGGAACACAGACTTCTCCTGTGTCTGCTATGCTCTGAGTCCTCAGTCAGACACATGCAAGGGCCCACAGTTACAAAGACTAGCTCAAAGCCTTGTCCGTCATCCGAAAAACTGCCCATGCCTTTAGGATTAATAGATAGTTTGTTGATATGTTACTGATTGTCCATCTGTAGATGCTCTTCAGACTATCCAAATAAAGTGTTAAAGGAGGGGGGGGATCGATACAGTTACATATCGCAATATTTGTATTTATTTATTTATTTTGCTAGGTAGTGTTAGCTAGCACTAGTCGACTGTACCTGCGGAAAAACTCTGGTATTTGTCATCCTATAGCTTGTTCTTCTTTTTAAATAGTGAGCCAACATGTTTTCAGCACTTTTATTTCACACCAAAGAGACACCCTCAGAACTTCTATCAAATTCAAAGCCTAGTTCAAAATAATTTGACAGTTGTGAATAGCATGAGAACAGTGTGAAGTAACAGACACAGGGTGGCTGTTGGACTGATGTTGTGAGAAACCATGGTACCACCATGAAATGAAACTATTTCCTGCATGCAGATTGGTCTGTAATGGGCAGGTTGATAACTAACAAAACGTGGGTCCTAAAGGTTGCAGACAAGGATGGCACAGATATTTTTTACCTTGATAGTTCTATAGAATGTAACAGTGGAAAATATGTTGATAAGTATGTACTCACAATGCAGTTAATTCATTTAGGAACTCCCACTGTACCCAACATTGACATAGAAAACATGGCTAAGAATAAAATGATGACCTAAGAAGCCTGCTCATATTTCTGTCTGAGAAGAGAAGCTAGAACTGCTCCTAAAATGATCCACGCTGCCCTGGCCATATCAAAGTTCAATGTTAATGCAGTCAGAAAATTGCATCAGAGCCTGGCTGGGAATGGCTTCCAGGGGATGAGTGTGAGTTTCCAGGCATTAAGCTCTCCCAAAGCAGCCACACTAATACAGTAATGCAGCAGAGATCAGTCTGAATCGATACAGACTGATCTGAGAGGAGAGGGAGGATGACAGGGAAGAATGTTGTCTGTAGTTTGGAGCATGATGTACTACAGTACCCATAATGTCTGTCACCTTACCAATACGTGGTTTAACTGTATCTAGGACAGGTTAGTACATGCACGCATATTGTTATTCCTTAAATAACGTGCATTGGATTTGCTATGTGTGTTTTCAATAGTATGCATGTTTTATTGAGTTTATTTAAGCATTCTAGACCGTTTGGATGACAAATTGGGTTAGATTCACTTAGGCTGCGTTTGCACAGGCCGGCCATTTCTGATCTTATTGGCAAAGGATCTTATTGCCCAATTATTGGCAAAGGAGCTGATCTGATTGGTCAAAAGACCAATTAGTGGAAAAAGAGCTCAGAATTGGGCTGACTGTGTAAACTCAGCCTTAGACGCTCGGTGAAAGTGAAATCCGTCAAGTTTTTGAGCATCACTTCAAAACCAATGTGATCATTTTTTTCCCCTTGGCAAATTGGCAATCAACTTCCACATGGGTCGAAACTTAGAGTGGCTTTGTCCCGTTTGACCTTGATCACTACCTGTTCTCTCAGGTGCTGCTCCTTAGTTACAGTGCCTTCGGAAAGTATTCAGACCCCTTGACTTTTTACACATTTTGTTACGTTACAGCCTTTTTCTAAAATTGATTAAATAAAATAAACTCAAATCTACACACAATACCCCATAATGACAAAGTGAAAACAGTTTATTTTTTATTTTTAGCAAATGTATAAAAAAAAAAAAAGGATTTACATAAGTATTCAGACTCTTTGCGATGAGACTCGAAATTGAGCTCAGGTGCATCCTGTTTCCATTGATCATCCTTGAGATGTTTCTGCAACTTGGAGTCCACCTGTGATAAATTCAATTGATTGGACATGATTTGGAAAGGCACACCTGTCTATATAAGGTCCCACAGTTGACAGTGCATGTCAGCAAAAACCAAGCCATGAGGTCGAGGGAATTGTCCCTAGAGCTCCGAGACAGGATTGTGTCGAGGCACAGATCTGGGGAAGGGTACTAAAAGATTTCTGCAGCATGGAAGGTCCCTAAGAACACAGTGGCCTCCATCATTCTTAAATGGAAGAAGTTTGGAACCACCAAGACTCTTCCTAGAGCTGGCCGCCCAGCCAAACTGAGAAATCGGGGGAGAAGGGCCTTGGTCAGGGAGGTGACCAAGAACCCGATGGTCACCCTGACAGAGCTTTAGAGTTCCTCTGTGGAGCTGGGAGAACCTTCCAGAAGGACAACCATCTCTGCAGCACTCCACCAATCAGTTTTTTCTTTGTCATTATGTGGTATTGTGTGCAGATTGATGAGGGAAAAAAACATTTCACAAATTTTAGAATAAGGCAGTAACCTAACAAAATGTGGAAAAAGTCAAGCGGTCTGAATACTTTCCGAAGGCACCGTATGTTCCATCGACGGCTTCAAATTGTTAAATTGAGTGTCTGAGCTCCCGTCACTCTGAAGGATGACATCATTTACATCATTATCCTCCACTCTCAGAAAGATTCGGTTTAAAAATTCATGCCAGTAAATTGATGCTTGGAAGTAGTGCGTACACTTCAGTTCATAATTTATTCCCTACCCACTCTGCTTAGTTCCTCACGTAGAGTAGGTCTTTGAGGGTTGTGTGACTGAAAGACTCATTCACTGCACTGTCATTGTGTGTGTGTATGTCTTTGTCAGGCTTGTGTCTTCTCAAACACACAACCCCTGCCAGTGACACACAACCCCCTCTTTTTCTCTCTTATCACAGAGCCTGCTCTACAAACCTTCTCCCTCTGCCCGTTCCTAAGCAACAGCCACTCCTTGTTTACCTATGCGTTTTTGCATTGTGATTCTCATCAGGAGAAGTCACAACCAGAGATGGTTGTCTGTTCCCTTTATTCAAAGTAGTGAAGGCTACCTTGTTTGTTAGACCCTACATGTATGTTGTGTGCAGATAGTGTAATATGTTTTCCACCTAGTATCATATACATGATCACTCAGCTTTATTTTTTATTTTTTTTTGTAACCTTTATTTAACTAGGCAAGTCAGTTAAGAACAAATTCTTATTTTCAATGACGGCCTAGGAACAGTGGGTTAACTGCCTTGTTCAGGGGCAGAACGACAGATTTGTACCTTGTCAGCTCGGGGATGCGAACTTGCAACCTTTACGGTTACTGGCCCAATGCTCTAACCACTAGGCTACGCTGCCGCCCCAAGTAGGCCTACTACATTACTTTAACCTTCTATGGTTGAATAACAACAGGTCGCCATTCAACCCCTCTAATACAACAATGCTTGTCTGTCTCTATGGACATGTGGTTTATTGTCCTCCTCATCTCCTGCATCAATGCTGCACCTTCCCCTCTGCTATCATAAACAAACGACCTGCTTTATAAAGTCTGGCTGGCGCTGCTTCACAAATATTGACCTGTACCGGCTCGGCTCCTTCTCTCCCACCTACACCCAACCTCACACAATACAATACGCTGCAGTGAAAACCAAATTACAACATGGTCAAATGTGGAATTGAATTAATAGAACATGAAAAACCACAGCAATTTGATGGATGTCTATTCTATGATTTTAAGCAGAATCGGTGAATCCCAAACTACCCCCTCGCTCGGTGTGCCCTCAGTTATGTGTTGCTGACAAAACTCAGAGGGTGACTTCCAGAGTAGCGAGGGGATCAGTAAACCCATCAACTTCGGGTCACACTCCTGACTTGAATGATGCAATTCATGTTCCCCTTTTAAATAATTAAACGAGAATGATATTCAAATCCCCTGTCGTTTTACCTCAGTAACTGTTAAACATTTAATTTGGGACGTATTCCGTTTGTTTTATGTGTCAAGTCTCTAAATCAGACACAAACGCACGTGTCATATAATTAGGCACGCCTCTCAATTATTTTGTAGGAAATTGTGCAAACTCCAAACATGTTGGGGTGTGTGTTGGGATAGTACTACCATCTGGAGCCTACATCCTTGCTGACTTGGTCGAAGTGGTTATTGGAGGGCCTAATTAGCACGTACACTCTTGATCATTTTCACTCCCTCAGTTTTGGGACACTTGTGCGTGCATATGGCGGCGGCGTGGGAAGGGTGTGATATGGGATTCAGCCTTTGACTGCTCCTGATGTCACTGAATGCATAATGTGAACAAATTTGACATAAGTGGTGATTTCGTAACATGTTTTATGTGAAAGTCTTTCAAGGATGAAAAGCTTAATCATAACCTATACAATGACAGTGGCTCGACCTCAAGCAACATTGTCCTAGAGCTCTTTCCTTCTCTTAACCCTTCCCCCAACGTCCTTCAGTTCTGACAACATGATGTGACAAAGACGACAAGGAAAGGCCAAGTGCAGAGACTACTTTCTACTACTACTGTAACATCTCAGGCACGCAATACCATACCAAACGTCACAGATGAATGAATGCCGAGTGAATTTTTTGCGGGGTGGTTAGTTTAGTAACTAAATAATATTTTCCGGTGGTATAAGGTACTTAAGTAAAAATACTTTAGTACTACTTCAGTAGTTTTTTGGGGTATCTGTACTTTACTATTTATATTTTTGACAACTTTTACTTTTACTTCACTACATTCCAATAGAAAATATTGTACATTTAACTCCATACATTTTCCCTGACAACCAAAGGTAATTGTTACATTTTCAGTGCTTAGCAGGACCAGAAATTTGTGAAATTCACACACTTATCAAGAGAACACGTGATCATCCCTACTGCCTATGGTCTGGCAGACTCACTAAACACAAATGCATCTTTTGTAAATAATGTCTGAGTGTTGGAGTGTGCTCCTGGCTATCCGTACATTTTAAAAACAAGAAATTGGTGCTGTCTGCTTTGTATAAAATAAGGAGTTTTAAATAATTTATACTTTTACATCTACCTTTGATACTTAAGTATATTTGAGAAATTACATTTACTTTTGATACTTAAGTATATTTTGAACCAAATACTTTTAGACTGTTACTCAAGTAGTATTTTACTGGGTGACTTTCACTTTTAGGAATGGGTACTCTTTCCACCACTGATCCCCCCCATGTCCCTCTGGGATGTGTCTGCTTGACATCATGGAGGAATGACTCACTCTTACAAACTTCTCATATTGAGACTGGGGTTGACTTGACACACACACTTTTACAGGCTCTAAGATTAGATATATAATACTCTGGTAACCTGGCATTTCATTGTCTGAAGTCAAATAAACTCATTAAGAAGATTTGGTGTTCTCTCAGTTGTCTAGGGTGAGAGTGGTCCTGGCTGTCAAGGTTTTAGAGGGTATCAGAATGTAAGAGCTGATTTGCTGGTTGTTTAGCTGTTTACCGACAGCTCACTCTTAGTCTTAATCTTTACATCTCTGCTAAAGCTGCAAATAGGAATTCCACCACTTATTTGTGTGATTTCAAACTGAAGTGACTCACCCACAGGAATTATGCCACAATTTTAGTACCTCATGAGCTTACTCAATGCAGTACTATAGATGCATGCAAGTGATTTGTTTGAAGGGGCACTGAAGATCAAATGCAATGTCTTTTGAATTGATTATGTTTCAAATAAATACAATAAATCTTGTGTATTTTCTCCTAAAAATGTATCAAATTAAGGGGACATAGGACATGTGCTCACTTCAGTTTCCCCCCTGTTCTCAGTTTCAATGCCTCTGGATGCATGCAAAAAAAGCCTGGTCCCTCGCCCAAAGACAAGTAGCTTTTTTATAGCATTTGACCCCAAAGCCTGCGAGAAGATTGAGGCCAATGAAGCAGAGTTAAGCTCCTCTTTCTTTAGGCATGCTGACTGTGTGTGTTGCTGACTTGCAGCATGCCTGACGATGGGTGGACACACCAGCCTGCTTGTGTCCAAACCTGTTTTGGTATGTACCGCTCTGAGCAGCCAGGCCCCCACTCCCAGAAGGAGCAAAAGCCTGTGTTCTGATAGCGCTAAACGATTTGAGGACACTATCTCAGTACAGACTTGGTATGCTATAATTTCTGCCTCAAGCAACTACTGGAGAAACAAAAGTATCTTGACTGCATTTTCCTCCTCGTTTTTATAACAGCTGTCTATGGAACCATGGTTCTTAGGGTAAACCTTGCAAACTGGCATGTCTGAAGTATTATCTGTTGGAAAATGCAGAGCAAAGTTTCAAGGTGCCGTGGTCTGGTCGTCTGGTGAGGTGAAAAAGCAGGAATCTCACGGTCAACTTTGTTTTCATTCAAGGTTGTTGCTGCATGATTTAGTGTGTGAACTGTGAAGCATGGTGGGTGTGTGAACTGCGAAGCATTTTGGGTGTGTATACTGTGAAGCATGGTGGGTGTGTGTACTGTGAAGCATGGTGGGTGTGTGTACTGTGAAGCATTGTGGGTGTGTGTACTGTGAAGCATTGTGGGTGTGTGTACTGTGAAGCATGGTGTTGTGCTGCTGGTATATTTTTCATTTTTATTCTTGTATCCTCCTGCCGACCTGTGCTGTGACATGTCGGTATTGGTATGAATGTAAACACATCAGGGGTGGGCGTTTGTGTGTTTGTTTGTGTGTGTGTGTGTGTGTGTGTGTGTGTGTGTGTGTGTGTGTGTGTGTGTGTGTTAGACAGAGAGTTGGCGGGGGCGGTGGTATTTCACAATCACACATCTGCTACCATGGAGCATAGTTTAAAAAAAGTCCATCTGAGGGCCATTGGACTTGGAATTAGCTTCACAGGGCCATGTCTTAGCAGTAGTTTCCACTTAATTTTGACTTAAAGGGGTACTATGTTAGCGTTTAGGCAGCTGTTGCTTAGGAGATAGAGAGAGGTTTCTGTACAACTTTGGGATGCTGGATGGAGCTGAAAGTGGTTTTTGCTATTCCAGTCTGGTCATGTACCAAATTGTTACCTCACAGCAGCCAAAACAACGGGAGAGTCTTCAAAACAAAGCAATTCAAATATTTCTGAGAGAGGAGAATTGTCAATGCACAGTAAGAGGCAGCTGAACTGAGGCAGAGAGATGCATACTTTCATTGTCTCTGTCTTTTCCATTTCAACCTATTGTGTCACTCAAACACATAAGGTCCTCAAAGCCCAGAGAGAGACGAAACCAGCTAAAAACCACCCAGGCTCACATGACATATGTCAAAACCATTAGATATACAATTAACATCACACATAAACCTCAAACTTTCTTTTGACGTGCCTCGAGAAGCAGGGAACTAATTCTTGGACCAAGGACAAATGTAAAGATTCTTCAACAACAGAGTCATCCGTCTACACCCACATTTTGCAAGCATGTTAGTTCACAACTGGATCCTGTTAATAGCTAATAATTTCACCTCAGTGTGCATGAACCAGGTTGGAGATGGGGTCAATGATGATGAACAAACAACCATCTCCCATGTGAGATTTGCATCGCTGCTCTTCAATATCATTCTGTGTTTTTGATCACAGATGACCAATAGGCGCCTTTCCAGTTTCTGGATTCTAATCATTCTTGCTATTCCGTGAACAGGTAAAATGGCCGAATTTACATTTTAATGAGTAGCCTCTTGTAGCACTCATGTAGCTGCTAGCTTTACTCGAGATATAAGGGGGCAGATGTATTTATTTGCCCCTTTCTGCAATTTCCTGTCCTGTTTTCACAAGTCAAATGGCTCTTCCTATCTGTGGCGTGTGGCCTGTTGCCACATAATAGAAACAGATTGCTGGTGGTGGGGGTAGTTCTGAAAAATGTTCTTAAGACCACACCATGACTATCATTCAGAATCCATGGTTTGGACGGTTGGCTATTTACCTCAGGTAAGATAGAAAATATTATGTTTGACCAATGCTTTACTGGCAGAACATAGTGACAGGAGCTTGGTTCTTCTTAGAATTGGCGTAAAACCAGTGTAAAAGGGGCTATATTTGGTGGGTGGCAACACCTTGCTCACGAACACATGGGGAAGGAAGGAACGGAAAGGGGTTACCTAGTCAGGTTTCTGTGTGTGTCTATATGTTAGATGTAAGTGTGAGTTTTGGAAGGGCATGTATAGCATATCTAGGTTATCTTCACTGTTGATGTTGAGACTGGTGTTTTGCGGGTACTATTTAATGAAGCTGCCAGTTGAGGACTTGTGAGGTGTCTGTTTCTCAAACTAGACACTCTAATGTACTTGTCCTCTTGCTCAGTTGTGCACCAGGGCCTCCCACTCCTCTGTCTATTCTGGTTAGTGCCAGTTTGCAATGTTCTGTGAAAGGAGTAGGACACAGCGTTGTACAAGATCTTCAGTTTCTTGGCAATTTCTCACATGGAATAGCCTTCATTTTTCAGAACAAGAATAGACTGACGAGTTTCAGAAGAAAGGTCTTTGTTTCTGGCCATTTTGAGCCTGTAATCAAACCCACAAATTCTGATGCTCCAGATACTCAACTAGTTTAAAGAAGGCCAGTTTTATTGCTTCTTTAATCAGTACAACAGTTTTCAGCTGTGCTAACATAATTGCAAAAGGGTTTTCTAATGATCAATTAGCCTTTTAAAATGATAAACTTGGATTAGCTAACACAACGTGCCATTGGAACACAGGAGTGATGGTTGCTGATAATGGGCCTCTGTACAGCTATGTAGATATTCCATAAAAAATCAGCCGTTTTCAGCAACAATAGTAATTTACAACATTAACAATGTCTACACTGTATTTCTGATCAATTTGATGTTATTTTAATGGACAAAAAAATAGCTTTTCTTTCAAAAACAAGGACATTTCTAAGTGACCCCAAACTTTTGAACGGTAGTGTACATAGAGTGGGATCTGAAATTATTGATAAAGATGAGCAATAAGGACTGTATAAACTAAATAATCCTGAATGAATCATGAATAAAGATGAGTGGGAAAATTACAGAGGGTCAAAGATCATACCCCAAAGACATGCTAACATCCCGTTATTGTAATGGTGAGAGGTTAGAATGTCTTGGGGGTATGATCTTTGACCCTCACTCATCATTATTCACGATTTATTCAGGATTATCCATAGTCCTGGTAACATCCACATTAATGTAGAAGTGTTTAGAAACCTATTCTATTTTTATTTACAATACTGCAAAATGACACAATACATTATTTACCATTTAATTTCTATTGGGCATAAAATTATCTTAAACACAACCAAAACGAACTGAAAATGCATCCAAAAGTTTGTAGCATCACAAGTTTGATGTAATCATTTTGTGCTCGGAATATGGGAACAAATACTAAACTTTTGACTACTTTATTCATAGGAATCTTTAAGAAAAAATGTATTACTTGTTAAACAATATCTCTTTCTCTGAGCAATTGTATTAGAAAATAATATAATTTCCCCCCCAGAATGTTGTATACAATATAGCATAAAATATTATTTATTTTATACAGTCATTATTGCTCATCTTTATCAAGGTTGTCAATAATTTCAGACCCCACAGTTCCTGAGTTTTGGACTATGTAAGGCCACAGAGGAAGGGTAGAAACACGTCAAAGACCCAATGAGTTAGTTAGAAGCAAGGAGGGGTAGTTGTGCAAAATAACATTTGACTCTTGCACTGAGAGAGGTTTTCTACTGAATGTGGTTTAACAGACAGGAAGTCGCTGAAACCCAGTGATGCATTTCCTGTCAGCGCAAGCTTCACAGGTCAGTTTGTGGCTGCTGTTTGTTTCTCTTCTCTCAATTATATTTTGTGCCTCTATTTTCAGTTTTCTACTCCCTCTTCTCTCTGTCCTCATGCATGGTATGCTCTGCCATGATAGGGAGGTGTGTGTGTCAATATATTTCCAAAGCATCATAATACTTGTGTAGGCTACAAGTAAGCTACAATTAGTAATACAAAAAAAACATTCCTAGATTTGAATGATTTAACTCTCACATCCGTATGAAGACTCAATGCAGAAGTCATGTGAATTTTGGTAATCTATGATCAATAAATTAGATTATCATGCTCTAGACTCTACACACACAGCTGATCTGTCTGCTTAAAAAACATAGTAAATTACCATGCAAATGATCATGGTACTCATGTGGCTCTATGCGCTGTGAGGTAGCACTATGAGCTGTGTTGTCACACCAGAGGGCTAGCTATAGCTCTTCAGATTTAACCTTAGCGAGTTAGCACTAGCAGCACCAGTCTGTATTGCCACACACCACAGAATGCTATAGCTCTTCAGGGTTGGCCTTAGAAAGTTAGCACTAGCAGCAGCTGTCTGTGAGGGTGCTGCTGCCTGCGACCTTGTCCATATTAGCCCTTCTCTCACTCAGAGCCTGGGGCTGCAGTGGAATAGTACAAGGTTTACGAGAGATCAGATTAAATTCCATCTCTCCCACTGAAAGCCCTGTACTGGAGGTGACCTTTTTCTCTCCATCTCCATTTGGCCGTAGCACACCAGCCCACCTCCCTGTGCATTACTACAACAGACAGACATCACTGTTGGTTTGGATGCAGGTGTTTTGTTTAGAATGACGGCTGCATTATCAACTCGATGTTGTTTAATATCAAACTCAACTGACTCATACAGAACAGAGTAATCAATCCCATATCCCAAACTTCAGGCATACCGAACAGTAACAGCACTGTAGAACTGTGTGTTAATGTAACTCTCAATGCAGCACTGTAGAACTCAGACATATCAGTCCAGATTACATGTTAGATATTGTTGCACTGTCGGAACTAGTAGCACAAGAATTTCGCTACCCTCGCAATAACATCTGCTTTCCATGTGTATATGACCAATAACATTTGATTTGATTTGAGACATAGCGGCATGTTTTGTTGTTTCGCTTTACTGGCCGCACTCGCCAGCTCAAATCAAGTCAAATCAAATTGTACTTGTCACATGCTTCCTAAACAACAGGTGCAGACTAACAGTGAAGTGCTTACTTACGGGCCCTTTCCAACAATGCAGAGAGAAAAATTGAGAAATAATAGAAAACTAGTAACACAAGGAATAAATACACAATGAGTAACGATAACTTGGCTATATACACAGGGTGCCAGTATGAGTCGATGTGCTGGGGTATGAGGTAATTGAGGTAGATATGTACATACGGGTAGAGGTAAAGCTGGGCGTTGTTAGAGGATGCCTATGTCCTCTGCCTTCATTTTTGGCCATATATCTCACCCGGCATGGCAACTTCTAACCTCCTATTCCCCGATAAAGTTAAAACATGTCAGGACTGTGAGCATTGTACACTACCATGGCCCATGCATGAACATGTGCCGAGCAAAGCAGAGAATACTACTGCCAGTTCTTACACACACTGCTGTAGGTTGCTGTGGTGGTGAAAGGACATTGTCTGTGTACACTCTGTTCTCTGGTGCCGAGGCAGCAGCCTCTTCATTGCGGAGGACTGTGACCTTTTCTGCTATGTATAATTCCCAAACAACTGGGCTAGTTTGCCTTGGAAGGCTGTCAATGCTTTGTTCCACTAACATGGGACATGGTGTGAGATGTCTTAAAACATTTTAGCAACTTGCATGTCTAAAAGACTTGATGTTTAATTGTGCATGTTTAATTGTCTGTGACTTATGTCAGAAGAGTGGTTAGTTCATTGTCTCCCTCAGTAGGGTTTTGCTGTTGTTGTTAAATGAAGTACATTTCTTAGCCTTTGGTCTGCTGACACCATGTGTTTTATGTCCCTGTTGATGTGCATGAGGCCAGAATCCTCTCAGGCCCGGCACTGGCTATCACAGAGCTCCAGGATTGACTTGACATCAGCCTAATACCACTGAGTCATTTCCCCAACAGGAACCCAGATGATTCCTGCAAAACAGCACTTCTCTGCTGACCACACTTGATGAGCACAAAAATGTGGTGTTGTCCTCGGTTTTTCTGGGGTTTTCTAACAACTTGTACATTGGTATTTTGCTTTGCTCTCAGGTCAGATCTACACTACCAGTCAAAAGTTTTAGAACACCTACTCATTCAAGGTTTTTATTTATTTTTACTATCTTCTACATTGTAGAATAATAGTGAAGACATCAAAACTATGAAATAACACATGGAATCATGTAGTAACCAAAAAATTGTTAAACAAACAAATCAAAATATTAAATGTTTGAGATTCTTCAAATAGCCACCCTTTGCCTTGATGACAGCTTTGCACACTCTTGGCATTCTCTCAACCAGCTTCACCTGGAATGATTTTCCAACAGTCTTGAAGGAGTTTCCACATATGCTGAGCACTTGTTGGCTGCTTTTCCTTCACTTTGCGGTCCGACTCATCCTAAACCATCTCAATTTGGTTGAGATTGGAGAACTGCCAAAGGGGGCGGAGTTGCAATCTACTGCAGCGACAGCCTGCAGAGTTCTGTCATACTATCCAGGTCTGTGCTCAAACAATTCGAGCTTCTACTTCTAAAAATCCACCTTTCCAGAAACAAGTCTCTCACCGTTCCCGCTTGTTATAGACCACCTTCTGCCCCCAGCTGTGCCCTGGACACCATATGTGAATTGATTGCCCCCCATCTATCTTCAGAGCTCGTACTGTTAGGTGACCTAAACTGGGACATGCTTAATACCCCGGCCGTCCTACAATCTAAGCTAGATGCCCTCAATCTCACACAAATGATCAATGAACCTACCAGGTACAACCCCAAATCTGTAAACACGGGCACCCTCATAGATATCATCCTGACCAACCTGCCCTCTAAATACACCTCTGCTGTCTTCAACCAGAATCTCAGTGATCACTGCGTCATTGCCTGCGTCCATAATGGGTCCGCGGTCAAACGACCACCCCTCATCACTGTCAAACGCCCCTAAAACACTTCAGCGAGCAGGCCTTTCTAATCGACCTGGCCCGGGTGTCCTGGAAGGATATTGACCTCATTCTGTCAGTAGAGGATGCCTTTGTTATTCTTTAAAAGTGCTTTCCTCACCATCTTAAATAAGCATGCCCCATTCAAAAAATGTAGAACGAGGAACAGATATAGCCCTTGGTTCACTCCAGACCTGACTGCCCTTGACCAGCACAAAAACATCATGTGGCGTACTGCATTAGCATCGAATAGCCCCCGCGATATGCAACTTTTCAGGGAAGTTAGGAACCAATATACTCAGGCAGTTAGGTAAGCAAAGGCTAGCTTTTTCAAACAGAAATTTGCATCCTGTAGCACAAACTCCAAAAAGTTCTGGGACACTGTAAAGTCCATGGAGAATAAGAGCCCCTTCCCCCAGCTGCCCACTGCACTGAGGCTAGAAAACACTGTCACCACCGATAAATCCACGATAATTGAGAATTTCAATAAGCATTTTTCTATGGCTGGCCATGCTTTCCACCTGGCTACCCCTACCCTGGTCAACAGCCCGGCACCCCCCACAGCAACTTTCCCAAACCTCCCCCATTTCTCCTTCACCCAAATCCAGACAGCTTATGTTCTGAAAGAGTTGCAAAACCTGGACCCCTACAAATCAGCTGGGCTAGACAATCTGGACCCTCTCTTTCTAAAATGATCCGCCGCAATTGTTGCAACCCCTATTACTAGCCTGTTCAACCACTTGTTCGTATTGTCTGAGATCCCCAAAGATTGGAAAGCTGCCACGGTCATCCCCCTCTTCAAAGGGGGAGACACTCTAGACCCAAACTGTTACAGACCCACGTCTATCCTACCCTGCCTTTCTAAGGTCTTCGAAAGCCAAGTTAACAAACAGATCACTGACCATTTCGAATCCCACCGTATCTTCTCCGCTATGCAATCTGGTTTCCGAGCTGGTCATGGGTGCACCTCAGCCACGCTCAAGGTCCTAAACGATATCATAACTGCCATCGATAAAAGACAACACCTTGCAGCCGTATTCATCGACCTGGCCAAGGCTTTCGACTGTCAATCACCACATTCTTCTTGGCAGACTCAACAGCCTTGGTTTCTCAGATGACTGCCTCATCTGGTTCACCAACTACTTCTCAGATAGAGTTCAGTGTGTCAAATCGGTGGGCCTGTTGTCCGGACCTCTGGCAGTCTCTATGGGGGTGCCAGCATAACTACTCTGGACGGTTCTGACTTAGAATATGTGGACAACTACAAATACATAGGTGTCTGGTTAGACTGTAAACTCTCCTTCCAGACTCACATTATGCATCTCCAATCCCAAATTAAATCTAAAATCGGTTTCCTATTTCGCAACAAAGCATCTTTCACTCATGCTGCCTAACATACCCTAGTAAAACTGACTATCCTACCGATCCTTGACTTCGGCGATGTCATTTACAAAATAGCCTCCAACACTCTACTCAGCAAATTGGATGTAGTCTATCTCCGTGCCATCCGTTTTGTCACCAAAGCGCCATATACTACCCACCACTGCGACCTTTGTGCTCTCATTGGCTGGCCCTCGCTTCATATTTGTAGCCAAACCCACTGGCTCCAGGTCATCTATAAGTCGTTGCAGGTAAAGCCCTGCCTTCTCTCAGCTCACTGGTCACCATAGCAGCACCCACCCGCAGCACGTGCTCCAGCAGGTATATTTCACTGGTCTAGAGGTCGACCGATTATGATTTTTCAACGCCGATACCGATACCGATTATTGGAGGACAAAAAAAAGCCTATACCGATTAATCGGACTATTTATTTATTTGTAATAATGACAATTACAACAATACTGAATGAACACTTATTTTAACTTAATATAATACACCAATAAAATCAATTTAGCCTCAAATAAATAATGAAACATGTTCAATTTGGTTTAAATAATGCAAAAACAAAGTGTTGGAGAAGAAAGTAAAAGTGCAATATGTGCCATGTAAAAAAGCTAACGTTTAAGTTCCTTGCTCAGAACATGAGAACATATGAAAGCTGGTGGTTCCTTTTAACATGAGTCTTCAATATTCCCAGGTAAGAAGTTTTAGGTTGTAGTTATTATAGGAATTATAGGACTATTTCTCTCTATACGATTTGTATTTCATATACCTTTGACTATTGGATGCTCTAATAGGCACTTTAGTATTGCCAGTGTAACAGTATAGCTTCCGTCCCTCTCCTCGCCCCTACCTAGGCTCGAACCAGGAACACATCGACAACTTTATCTTGGCCAGGTCGCAGTTGTAAATGAGAACTTGATCTCAACTAGCCTACCTGGTTAAATAAAGGTGGGGGGGGGGAAAAACAGCCACCCTCGAAGCATCGTTACCCATCGCTCCACAAAAGCCGCGGTCCTTGCAGAGCAAGGGGAACAACTACTCCAAGTCTCAGAGCGAGTGACGCCACCGATTGAAACGCTATTAGCGTGCACCCCGCTAACTAGCTAGCCATTTCACATCGGTTACACCAGCCTAATCTCGGGAGTTGATAGGCTTGAAGTCATAAACAGCTTAATGCTTGAAGCATTGTGAAGAGCTGCTGGCAAACGCACGGAAGTGCTGTTTGAATGAATGCTTATGAGCCTGCTGCTGCCTACCATCGCTCAGTCAGACTGCTCTATCAATTATCAAATCATAGACTTAATTATAACATAATAACACACAGAAATAAGAGCCTTTGGTCATTAATATGGTAGAATCCGGAAACGATCATTTCGAAAAACAAAACGTTTATTCTTTCAGTGAAATACGGAACCGTTCCGTATTTTATCTAACGGGTGGCATCCCTAAGTCTAAATATGGCTGTTACATTGTACAACCTTCAATGTTATGTCATAATTATGTACAATTCTGGCAAATTAATTACGGTCTTTGTTAGGAATAAATGGACTTCACACAGTTCGCAACGAGCCAGGCGGCCCAAACTGCTGCATATACCCTGACTGCTTGCACGGAACGCAAGAGAAGTGACACAATTTCCCTAATTATAAGAAATTCATGTTAGCAGGCAATATTAACTAAATATGCAGGTTTAGAAATATATACTTGTGAATTGATTTTAAAACATTGATGTTTATGGTTAGGTGCAACGACAGTGCTAAATCATCACCCGTTTGGCGAAGTAGGCTGTGATTCGATGAGAAATTAACAGGCACTGCATCGATTATATGCAACGCAGGACACGCTAGATAAACTAGTAATATCATCAACCATGTGTAGTTAAATAGTGATGATGTGAAGATTGATTGTTTTTTATAAGTTTAACGCTAGCTAGCAACTTGCTTGGCTTCTTGCTGCCCTCGCGTAACAGGTAGTCAGCCTGCCATGCAGGCTCCTCATGGAGTGCAATATAAGGCAGGTGGTTAGAGCATTGGACTAGTAACCGGAAGGTTGCAAAAACGAATCCCCGAGCTGACAAGGTAAAAATCTGTCGTTCTGCCCCTGAACAAGGCAGTTAACCCACCTTTCCTAGGCCGTCATTGAAAATAAGAATGTGTTCTTAACTGACTTGCCTAGTTAAATAAAGGTTTAATAAAATAAATCTCAGCTCACTGGTCACCATAGCAGCACCCACCCGTAGCATGCGCTCCAGCAGGTATATTTAACTGGTCACCCCCGAAGCCTATTCCTCATTTGGCTGCCTTTCCTTCCAGTTCTCTGCTGCCAATGACTGGAATGAATGACTAAAATCACTGAAGCTGGAGACTCATATCTCCCTCACTAACTTTAAGCATCAGCTGTCAGAGCAGCTCACAGATCATTGCACCTGTATATAGCTCATCTGTCAATAGCCCATCCAACTACCTCATCCCCATATTGTTATTTTATTTATTTTACTTCTTTGCACCCCAGTATCTCTACTTGCACATTCATCTTCTGCACATCTATCACTCCTGTGTTTAATTGCTAAATTGTAATTACTTCGCCACTACAGCCTATTTATTGCCTTACCTCCTTAATCTTACCTCATTTGCACACACTGTATATATATTTTTTTCTATTGTGTTATTGACTGTATGTTTGTTTATTCCATGTGTAACTCTATGTTGTTGTTTGTGTCGCACTGCTTTGCTTTATCTTGGCCAGGTTGCAGTTGTAAATGAGAACTTGTTCTCAACTGGCCTACCTGGTTAAATAAAGGTGAAAGAAAAAAATTGTGGAAGCCAGGTCATCTGATGCAGCACTCCATCACTCTCCTTCTTGGTAAAATAGCCCTTACACAGCCAGGAGGTGTGTTGGGTCATTATCCTGTTGAAAAACAAATGAGAGTACCACTAAGCCCAAACCAGATGGGATGACGTATTGCTGCAGAATGCTGTGGTAGCCATGCTGATTAAGTGTGCCTTGAATTCTAAATAAATCACAGACATTGTCACCAGCAAAGCATCCCCACACCATAACACCACCTCCTCCATGATTTACGGTGGGAACCACACATGCAGAGATCATCCGTTCACCCTCACCGCGTCTCACAAAGACACGTCGGTTGGATCCAAAAATCTCAAATTTGGACTCCAGACCAAAGGACAGATTTCCACCGGTCTAATGTCCATTACTTGTGTTTCTTGGCCCAAGCAAGTCTCTTCTTCTTATTGGTGTCCTTTAGGAGTGGTTTCTTTGCAGTAATTTTACCATGAAGGCCTGATTCACACAGTCTCTTTTGAACAGTTTATGTTGAGATGTGTCTGTTACTTGAACTCTGTGAAGCATTTATTTGGGCTGAAATTTCTGAAGCTGGTAACTAATGAACTTATCCTCTGCAGCAGAGGTAACTCTGGGTCTTCCATTCCTGTGGCGGTCCTCATGAGAGCCAGTTTTATCATAGCGCTTTATGGTTTTTGCGACTGCACTTGAAGAAATGTTCAAAGTTCTTGTAATTTTCCGTATTGACTGACCTTCATGTCTTAAAGTAATGATGGATCATTTCTCTTTGCTTATCTTAGTTGTTCTTGCCATAGTATGGATGTGGACTTAATTTTTTTTAAAATCTATATATATATGTAATTCAGTTAAGAACAAAATCTTATTTTTAAATTACGGCCTAGGAACAGTGGGTTAACTGCCTTGTTCAGTGGCAGAATGACAGATGTTTACCTTGTCAGCTCAGGGATTCGATCTTGCAACCTTTCGGTTACCAGTCCAAAGCTCTAATTACTAGGCTACCTGTTTTGCCCTACCTTGCCACAACACAACGCATTAAAAAGGTCAAACGCATTAAGAAGGAAAGAAATTCCGCAAATGAACTTTTAAGAAGGCACACCTGTTAATTGAAATGCATTCCAGGTGACAACCTCATGAAGCTGATTGAGAGAATGCCAAGAGTGTCCATTGCTCGTGTTTCTTGGCACAAGCAAGTCTCTTCTTATTATTGGTGACGTTTTAGTAGTGGTTTCTTTGCAGAAAAGTTGTCATCAAGGCAAAGGGTGGCTATTTGAAGAATCTCAAATATATTATGATTTGTTTAACACTTGTTTGGTTACTACATGATTCCATATGTGTTATTTTATAGTTATGAATTCTTCACTATTATTCTGCAATTTAGATAATAGTACAAATAAAGAAAAACCCTTGAATGAGTAGGTGTTTTAAAACCTTTGATTGGTAGTGTATGAAAATGTAGCTGCTTTGGTTTCAAAGCAAATTGTATTTGTCACATGCGCCTAATACAACAGGTGTAGGTAGACCTTACCGTGAAATGCTTTCTTGCAAGCCCTTAACCAACAATGCAGTTAAAGAAAAGATTTACTAAATAAACTAAAGTGTCAATGTAAATTGTCCAGGTGGCCATTTGATTCATTGTCTTATGGCTTTTGGGTAGAAGCTGTTAAGGAGCCTTTTGGTCCTAAACTTGGCACTCCGGTACCGCTTGCTGTGAGGTAGCAGAGAGAACAGTCTATGACTGGAGTCTCTAACAAATGTTTTGGGGGGCCTTCCTCTGACACCGCCTAATATATAGGTCCTAAATGTCAGGAAGATTGGCCCCAGTGATGTACTGGCCCATACGCACTACCCTCTGTAGCGCCTTACGGTCAGATGCTGAGCAGTTGCCATACCAGGCGGTGATGCAACCGGTCAGGGTGCTCTTGATGGTGCAGCTGTAGAACTGTTTGAGGATCTGGGGACACATGTGAAATCTTTTCAGTCTCCCGAGGGGGAAAAGGTGTTGTCGTGCGCTCTTCCCGACTGTCTTGGTATGTTTGGACCATGATAGTTCGTTGGTGATGTGAACACCAAGGAACTTGAAACTCTCGACCCGCTCCATTTCAGCCCCGTCGACGTTAATGGGGGCCCGTTTGGCCCTCCTTTTCCTATAGTCCACGATCAGTTCCTTTCTAGATAGAAAGGTATGCCTACCAAATTGAGCCTACGCTACCCACTGAGCACAGACTGCAGTTCAATATTTTGTTTTTACCTTCAATGTAGCTTCACTTTTGCCAGGCTAATAGCTAGCAGTTTCTGGGAACGAGACCATGCTCTAGAGATGTATTTGAGGTTAAGCTTTTCTGTTTGTCTCTCTGACTGAGACTGAACTACTCAAGTAGAGGGCTATATTCCGTCACTGGGATATGATGAGCTGTTGTAATTGACTGCAGTGGGTCAGTTTTCCTAAACTTTGCGGTGTTTAGGGAAGAGAGAAGTGTGATTTATGCCCACTCTCTTGTCTATCCTCTCCATCCACCCTGAAATGCCAGGAATGCCAGTGTTAGTCAGTTTCCCCGCTATCACCAAGCAGGAAAGAACTCCACACTCTCCCTGTCTTCCCTCTAACTTTCTCCCATTTCCACCCCAAAAGCGCTCATTAGATCAGGAGCTATTCTGAGACTCTTGAGCTGACAGCATTGAGGCCATGATCTTACACTCTCGATACAGGGCTAGTGAGTGTTAGAGCATGCAGCACCACCCATAATACTACCGCCCATCACATAGTTATACCAGAACCATCGGAGCATTCTCCAACCACCCTATAACAACGTCACCTCTTTTGAACATTGAACATCTCACATTTTGTAATTCGAGCAAGTAACCGGGGTCGATAAGAATAGTTTGTTCTTGGTCGGTTTTCTTGTTTCCCACAATGTTTGCGTGGTTGCCACATGCAGGCTGACTCATTGCCTAGTCATTCAATTGACTTAAATTACCTCCTTTCATGGTCAACAATGAGCTCAGCTGAGGAGAGCGAAGAGGAGGGAAGCATGGCCTGCTGGGAGCTGTGCGTTTGTTACACGGGTGTATTACATTTCGTGAAACGTTCAGAACATTGCAGATAGAACGGTAGGCCTAACAAGTTTAGCCTATGCTACCCACTGAGCACAGACTGCAGTTCAACGTTTTATATACATTTGATTGAGTTGTCAACTAACGTGAATTCAACACAAAATCATTTAGGTTAAAATGTACGTTGATTACTTTTTGCAAATCCAGTCAGTTTTCCAAGTTGATTCAACATCATCAGATAGATTTTTTTGGGTCGAAATGACATGAAAACAACATTGATTCCAACCAGTTTTTGCCCAGTGGGTAATCTCTATTCCACCTAACAGACAGTCATATCAACTGTTTTTTGCCCAGTTGGTAATCTCTATTCCACCTGACAGACAGTCATATCAACTGTTTTTTGCCCAGTTGGTAATCTCTATTCCACCTGACAGACAGTCATATCTGTTCTACACAATACAACGCTCTGTAACATCGCTCCCTTTTGAACAGACCGCAGGCCTCTAATTGGTTGTTATTGCGACTGCTAGTTACTTTGGGAGAGGGAGAGCAGTCTTCTGCTGTCTTTTCTCAGCTAGCTCCTCCTCCTACAGCACATAGAGCTGAGGACACGCTACAACAGACAGCCATGTTTGAGGGAGGGAGTGTGTGGAGCAAGTCAACCGTCAGTCACGTGACGTGAGCCACAGTGGAGTGGTAATTACTTCTACTAACTCCTGCAGTCTGAGGCTGGTCTAGAGTGGCACCACCCAGCCTAAAGTCACACTGCTTTATTTGCTCTGTGGAGGCTTGTGAAATTGAGGAACACTTTAACAGAGCAAGAGAGCGTTCCTCCCTTCTGTTTTGCTTCGCTTGTTTCTCCTCTCCTCTGGCTGAGAGTGATCTCAGCCTTCCTCTGCCTGTGCAGACAAGGCAGCTGTTGTCATGTGCTCTGGGATACTGTGCAGGTCTCTCTAATGACTGACTGTAGTATCTCTGTCTGCCCTCAGCACTGGGCCACCCAAATCAATGATTCAGTAACAGGAGGGATATAGAATACATGCATGTGAGCACACACACACACTCTCACACACACACAGACATTGTTCACATTTAACCCATCATATAGAAAAGCCAGGCCCTTCTACCTTGATATTTCTATTGATCTGATAACAGGCTTTTGGCTAGCATCAGATAACCCACTTGTGATTGGACGGTGCGAATGATTCATTCAGTCACAAGCTTATCTCTAAACTCTTGGACTAAGATAACGTAATAGTTTGGTTGATTGATGGCACTTTCAAATTCTAACAGACAGTCATGGTGGATGGCATGCTGAATAGGAGAAAAGGGAAATTGAACAGAGAAGTGAGACAGGATTGTAGGGGTCATATCATATTCTGGCCTCTCATAAAGGGACAGTTAATTTAAAAATCTAAATTTCTCAGTGCGCGTATCCACAAAACACTCATACATTTCATACACTCATACACTCCAGTCACCCACGTCATAGACTGTTCTCTCTGCTACCGCATGGCAAGTGGTACCGGAGTGCCAAGTCTAGGTCCAAAAGGCTCCTTAACAGCTTCTACCCCCAAGCCATAAGACTGCTGAACAATTAATCAGATTGCCACCCAGACTAGAGGTCAACCTATCGGCATGGCCGATTAATTAGGGATGATTTCAAGTTTTCATAAAAATCGGTAATCGTCATTTTTGGACGCCGATTATGGCCGATTACATTGCAATCCACGAAGAGACTGTGTGGCAGGCTGACCACCTGTTACTCGAGTGCAGCAAGGAGCCAAGAAAAGTTGCTAGCTAGCATTAAATGTATCTTTATAAAAAACAATCAATCTTAACATAATCACTAGTTAACTACACATGGTTGATGATATTACTAGTTTATCTAGCTTGTCCTGCGTTGCATATAATCAATGCGGTGCCTGCTAATTTATCATCGAATCACAGCCTACTTCGCCAAATGTGTAATGATTTAACAAAAGCGCATTCGCGAAAAATGCACAATCATTGCACCAATGTACCTAACCATAAACATCAATGCCTTTCTTAAAATCAATACACAAGTCTATTTTTTTAAACCTGCATATTTAGTTAAAAGAAATTCATGTTAGCAGGCAATATTAACTATGGAAATTGTGTCGCTTCTCTTGCGTTCAGTGTAAGCGGAGTCGGAGTATATGCAGCAGTTTGGGCCACCTGGCTCGTTGCGAACTCTGTGAAGACCATTTCTTCCTAACAAAGACCGTAATTAATTTGCCAGAAATATACATAATTATGACATAACATTGAAGGTTGTGCAATGTAACAGCAATATTTAGACTTAGGGTTGCCACCCGTTAGATAAAATACGGAACGGTTCTGTATTTCACTGAAAGAATAAACGTTTTGTTTTCAAAATTATAGTTTGCGGATTTTACCATATTAATGACCTAAGGCTCGTATTTCTGTGTGTTTATTATATCATAATTAAGTCTATGATTTGATAGAGCAGTCTGACTGAGCGGTGGTAGGCAGCAGTAGGCTCATAAGCATTCATTCAAACAGCACTTTCCTGCGTTTGCCAGCAGCTCTCCGCAATGTTTATGACTTCAAGCCTATCAACTCCCGAGATTAGGCTGGCAATACTATAGTGCCTATAAGAACATCCAATAGTCAAAGGTATATGAAATACAAATGGTATGGAGAGAAATAGTCCTATAAATTCCTATAATAACTACAACCTAAAACTTCTTAACTGGGAATATTGAAGACTCATGTTAAAAGGAGCCACCAGCTTTCATATGTTCTGAGCAAGGAACTTTAAATGTTAGCTTTTTTTTAGCACTTTTTTAGCACTTTTACTTTCTTCTCCAACACTGTGTTTTTGCATTATTTAAACCAAATTGAACATGTTTCATTTATCTGAGACTAAATTGATTTTATTTATGTATTATATTAAGTTAAAATAAGTGTTCATTCAGTATTGTTGTAATTGTCATTATTACAAATCTATGTTAATAAAAATCGGCCGATTTAATCGGTATCACCTTTTTTGGTCCTCCAATAATCGGTATCGGTGTTGAAAAATCATAATCGGTCGACCTCTAACCCAGACTATTTACATTAACCCCCCCTTTGTATTTATAATGCTGCTACTCGCTGTTTATTATCTATGCATAGTCCCAAATTACCTCGACTAACCTGTACCCTCGCACATTGACTCGGTTATTGTTATGTCATTTTCTTTATTATTATATATTTTTTTTACTTTAGTTTATTTAATAAATATTTTCTTAACTCTATTTCTTGAACTGCATTGTTGGTTAAGGGCTTGTAAGTGAGCATTTCACAGTAAGGTCCACACCTGTTGTATTTGGCACATGTGACAAATAACATTTGATTTGATTTACATTTTAAGTGATTGATTTTGACTTTGAAGTGAACTGTCCCTTTAAGTCTAGAAGGGAGCATTGGAGTTGGGCAGTACCAATGATGTCATAGACTGTATCCTGCATAGAATGAAATGTGCCTAAAATAAATATACTTTATCTCTATGCAGCCAGGACTGGGTTCTCATATGAACCTGACCTGTAGATGTTTACATTGTTCCCAGAGACGCAGAGAGAGAAGGTTTCTGCCTAGTCCAGGTTTATGTGTGCTGTCTGCTCCGTGTGTGGTCCCTATCCTGTCTCACTGCTTTTTGTGCAGAGTCACCTAGTAGACCGAGCTGTCAGAGTTGTCACTGTGCCCATGGAGAGGGATTAATGGGGGTGCCTAGAATGGAAGCACCCCCCCATTTGCCCACACCATTCCCCTGGGAGGGGGCAAGTGTCCTCTCACCCCCTTTTCCCATTATTCCTTTCCACTCCTCTCCACTCCCCCTTTCTCTCATCTGAGCTTTATGTTATGAGCAGACTGGGAAGAAACAAGCAACTTTTAATCACAAATTTGGGAAATGGACACTGGGTATGTACATAGTCAATGGTAGGCTTCGAGGGGACTCCTATGGTAAGTACACATATAGCTCATCTCTTGGCAGTTGTACTGTAGACTACTTTATCACTGACCTCAACCCAGAGTCTCTTAGAGTGTTCAGTCAGTCCACTGAAACCCCTATCAGATCACAGCAAAATCACACTCTACTTGAACAGAGCTTTGCTCAGTCATGAGGCATCAAAGCCAAAGGAACTGAATAATATTAAGAAATGCTACAGTATTCCTCTCCTCGCCTAATTTGAACCCCACACATCTTCCCTCTCTCATCCTCCCCGCCTTTTCACCACCCTCTCAGAGACACAATTGGACCAGGAATGCACTTGGTCAGGCATTTCAAGGCAAACAGGCCCCACCCTGCAACAGTAGAGAAAGAAGGGGGGGGGGGGGGGGGGGGGGGGGGCTTACTAAGTACTGCTGCCATCCTGACTCTCTCAATTCAATGAATCTCTCTCTACTCTCTACTGTTGCCAGCCCCCCCCCCCCCCCCCCCCCCCTTTAATCTTTAAGCAGACCACCGGCCCCTCCCTTTCCCCTCCATTGCCCTTGAGACCAGCTTGTGGGGTGTGGGCTACGCTTTCCCTACGATAGGCTTTATTTCATCAGGCGGATACAGCTTTGTGGTGCACAGGAGACCCAGGTTCGACTTTGAACCCCAGTCAGTCACAGTTGGTCTTACACACACACACACACACACACACACTTGGCTCCTAATGAATGTTTACTGACATGTTCCTCTCTCTCTCCTCTCTCTCAGGCAGGTGTAGATGCTCCAGACGCAGCAGGCCCCAGGAAGAGGCTGCCTCCATCCATCAGTGCGGCTCTTCTCTGATTCCTGGGTCTCTGTCGCACTTTGCACCACACCTTAACAGGGACCACAGAGAAAATAAACAGGAGTGAGGAGGCCTCTGGATATTCTCAAGAAGGGAAGCCTTTTTGTTTTGACCCACAGTATCACTGACCTTTCAACCTTTGGTTCAATCTGGTGGTTTCCTTGTGATTGGACACTCCCTAGAGGGGTTGGAAATCACCCTCCCCGTCTGTCCGTCTGCGTCCTACCTTCGGACCTCCATCACTATGGCGACTGCGGTGCAGCCCAACGAGCTGGTGTTTGAGTTCGCTAGCAATGGGATGGATGAGATAAACCAGGTACCTGTCATTACATTGGAGCTTAGCAGTAGTCGATATCAGTATTGTTATCATGTACCACTACCACCAATATAGAAAACTTCAAGATGGAGTCTGCAGTAGGGGGAAACGGCACCACTGGCCACCTCACCACCATTGTTATAGTTTTTGCTGCTGAGGTGCATCGCGCAACATGGTAAAAAAAACTTGCAGTACATATTGTGCTCTTCTAACGCGCGTGCAATAATGTCTGAGGGGAAAAAACGGTGTTTGTTGTTTGCAGTAACTTCTTTTTTGTTGTAATATTGCATCAGATGTGCCTGATTCACCATTAAGGTTTCCTGCAAGTCACTCTAAGTAACATAATACAAAAAATCCCCATCAAAATCTGTCAATTTAGGCTAGAGCATGGGCTGCATCTCAATCCACCGCATCCGCCTATGTCGGCCTTCCGCGTCTGCGGTGGAAAGTGGCCGAGCTACAGCAGTGTTTTTCAGAGCATGAGACATCCCCGAAAATCGGTCTTCTCACGAAAACGGCTCTATTATGACCACTCTATGGATAGGATAGACTCTCACGCTCTCTTTTTCCCCCACAAGTGTCATGGAACTCGTCTGAAGGTGACCCATACAAATGAATGGAAATATGGAGGTAGTTTTGTGCCAACAAAAATCTGGGGTTAAATATGTGTCCAAAAAAACAAAAATATTTCCTGAGCTTTCTTATGTCTACTAGATATCGGACAGATACTTTAAAACCTTATTCCTTATGATTTATTTTTGGACTGTCTTTTTTTCCATTTATGAATGTGTTATTCAGTGCATTTCTATGGGCTATAGTAGTAAAGGCCAAATTCAATATTTTATCAAATAATTGTAAATGTAAAGGGGTACTAAAATTCTAAATCAAATAGCTAAATGATCCATGGTATGATCATCTTAAAATTATTCCATATGTTAGCTTAGTATGGAGAGAAAGAGTGGAGTATGAAGGGATGGCAAGGAGAGGGCTGGGAAATGAAGTGTGGGCTGTAGGGAGGACAGAGACGGAAAGTGTGAGAGACCTGGAGTTGGGACTCTTTTAGTGTGCGTGGGAGGAGAGGGTGGGGCTTTGCCAGGACCCAGTCAATTTACAGCACAAATGTACGGTTTGTATGTGTTAGTCCACTTCAGTGCCCAGGTGTGTTTATCTTACCTCCACATCTTTGTCTGAATTCTGTGGAACAGGTTTGTGTGTGTGTGTGTGTGTGTGTGTGTGCACGTGTTTGTGTGTCTCTGCATTTTGTATTTGTGTAGATGTGGAGGGATGAGTTGTCACTGGATCCTCTTGCCTGAATGTCCTGGTTCATGCCTAACCAGACATACCTGTTGTGTGGAAATAACACAGGCCTCCTCTAGGGTTTCTCCCTGCGCAGAGGATTACATCGCCTGTCCACCTGGTAGCTTGAAAAAAGCTCTTAAACTTAACTTATATATATTTAGTGCTAACGAAGGTGGCCATTTTGTTTTTGCCGGAGCTAGCTAGTCTGAAGGGTTTATCTTTCCGTATGGGGTCTGTTGGAATCGGAGAAAGCCACAGCTAGCCTAGCTTGCTGGACAGTAATGACTAGCCTTCTTATATTGGATTTTACAGTCAATAAGTAGCTCCCTGAATCAGAGCCATGGTGTAATGATTTCAGAATGATGTTTACCTCAGTTTAGCATCTGAAAGCTGCTATTAGAGTTATATGGCAGCCTGCTGTGAGAGTTATATGGCAGCCTGCTATTAGAGTTCTATGGCAGCCTGCTATTAGAGTTCTATGGCAGCTTGCTGTGAGAGTTCTATGGCAGCCTGCTATTAGAGTTGGCAGCCTGCTGTGAGAGTTCTATGGCAGCTTGCTGTGAGAGTTCTATGGCAGCTTGCTGTGCGAGTTCTATGGCAGCCTGCTATGAGAGTTCTATGGCAGCCTGCTGTGGTCATACACTTATTTACACCCACTCCCGCATTTAACTGAACAGTCATTCAAGTACAGAACTCCATTAGGTCTAGTCTCTCAAAAGCACACCCCTTTTTAATTATTTCAGTTATCTGTGGTGTGGCAATGTATGCCATTCACTTCCTCTATCAGCCCCATTAGGGGATGTTAAAAGTAGGTAGGTGGGGCTAACAACGGCGTCATAGGCAGGTAAAGCAGAACCGAGTTGATTATAGGGGAACCTCTCACACACAGGGGCTTGCTTTCATAGCCGAAACTGGGAACTTGGAGATAAAAATCACCCAGTGATCGTTATCTCTCTGGTTTCCCTAGAGGCAGCCATTATGGCGCATGTGTAATTTGTTCTAAATTTCATACTCTGTTTTACACCTTTAATTAGCTTAGAGTGTCTCTTGACTCCTTCTGGTCAACATGATACTGGTCCGCCATGTTTTCGTGATACCGGGCCGCCATGCTTTCGTGATACCGGGCCGCCACGCTTTCATGGTACTGTGCCGCCATGTTTTCATGGTACTGGGCGGCCATGTTTTCATGGTACTGGGCCGTTTCTTTTTCTTGATACTGGGCGGCCATGTTTTCATGGTACTGGGCCGCCACGTTTTCATGATACTGGGCCGCCACGTTTTCATGATACTGGGCCGCCACGTTTTCATGATACTGGGCCGCCACGTTTTCATGGTACTGGGCCGCCACGTTTTCATGGTACTGGGCCGTTTCTTTTTCTTGATACTGGGCGGCCATGTTTTCATGATACTGGGCCGCCACGTTTTCATGGTACTGGGCCGTTTCTTTTTCTTGATACTGGGCGGCCACGTTTTCATGATACTGGGCCGCCACGTTTTCATGATACTGGGCCGCCACGTTTTCATGGTACTGGGCCGCCACGTTTTCATGATACTGGGCCGCCTTGTTTTCATGATACTGGGCCGCCACGTTTTCATGGTACTGGGCCGCCACGTTTTCATGATACTGGGCCGCCACGTTTTCATGGTACTGGGCCGTTTCTTTTTCTTGATACTGAGCGGCCATGTTTTCATGATACTGGGCCGCCACGTTTTCATGATACTGGGCCGCCACGTTTTCATGATACTGGGCGGCCATGTAACGGCTGTTGGTGGAAGAAGGCGAGGACCAAAGCGCAGCCTATTACGTGTTCATGTTTGTTTATTGACACTGAACACTAAATACAAAAATAACAAAGGGAATAACCGAAACAGTCCTGAAAGATTAAAAACACTAAACAGAAAACAACTACCCACAAACACAGGTGAGAACAGGCTACCTAAGTATGGTTCTCAATCAGAGACAACGATTGACAGCTGCCTCTGATTGGGAACCATACCAGGCCAAACACATAGAAATACAACACACAGAACAAAACATAGAATGCCCACCCCAACTCACGCCCTGACCAACCAAAATAGAGACATAAAAAGGATCTCTAAGGTCAGGGCGTGACAGGCCATGTTTTCATGGTACTGGGCGGCCATGTTTTCATGGTACTGGGCCGCCACGCTTTCATGATACTGGGCCGCCTACGCTTTCATGGTACTGAGCCGCCACATTTTCATGGTACTGGGCCGCCACGCTTTCATGGTACTGGGCCACCATGTTTTCATGCTACTGGGCTGTTTCTTTTTCTTAATACTGGGCGGCCATGTTTTGATACTGGGCCGCCATGTTTCCCTGTGTGGGGTGTATCACAACGGAGATTCACTAAGTTAGCCATTCTACAGATATAGCTCTTTTGTTACAAAACTGGAGCTGACAGGGGGTATTGAGAATATCGAGTGCATCCTGTTTCCATTGATCATCCTTGAGATGTTTATACAACTTGATTGGACCTGTGGTCAACTCAATTGATGGGACATGATTTGGAAGGGCACACACCTGTCTGTATAAGGTCCCACAGTTGACAATGCATGTCAGAACCAAACCAAGCCATGAGGTCGAAGGAATTGTCCGTAGAGCTCCGAGACAGGATTGTGTCAGGGCACAGATCTGGGGAAGGGTACCAAAACATTTCTGCAGCATTGAAGATGGCCTCCATCATTCTTAAATGGAAGAAGTTTGGAACCACCAAGACTCTTCCTAGAGCTGTCCACCCGGCCCAAACTGAGAAATTGGGGGAAAAGGGCCTTGGTCAGGGAGGTGACCAAGAACCCGATGGTCACTCTGACAGAGCTCCAGAGTTCTTCTGTGGAGATGTGAGAACCTTCCAGAAGGACAACCATCTCTGCAGAATTCCACCAATCAGGCCTTTATGGTAGAGTGGCCAGACAGAAGCCATTCCTCAGTAAAAGGCACATGACAGCCCACTTGGAGTTTGCTAAAAGGCACCTAAAGGACTCTCAGACCATGAGAAACAAGATTCTCTGGTCTGATGAAACCAAGATTGAACTCTTTGGCCTGAATGTCAAGCGTCACATCTGGAGGAAAGCTGGTACCATCCCTACAGTGATGCATGGTGGCAGCATCATGCTGTGGGGATGTTTTTCAGTGGCAGGGACTGGGAGACTTGTCGGGATCGAGAGAGAGATGAACGGAGCAAAGTACTGAGATCCTTGATGAAAATCTGATCCAGAGCGCTCAGAATCTCAGACTGGGGTGAAGGTTCACCTTCAAACAGGACAATGACCCTAAGCACATAGCCAACACAACACAGGAGTGGCTTCGGGACAAGCCTCTGAATGTCCTTGAGTGGCCCAGCCAGAGCCCGGACTTGAACCCGATCGAACATCTCTGGAGAGACCTGAAAATAGCTGTGTAGCGACGCTCCCCATCCAACCTGACAGAGCTTGAGAGTATCTGCAGAGAGGAATGGGAGAAACTCCCCAAATACAGGTGTGCCAAGCTTGTAGCGTCATACCCAAGAAGACTAGAGGCTGTAATCGCTGCCAATGGTGATTCAACAAAGTACTGAGTGAAGGGTCTTATGTAAATGTAATATTTCAGTTGTAATTTTTTTATACATTTGCAAAAATGTTTTTGCTTTGTCATTATGGGGTATTGTGTGTAGATTGATGAGGGGGGGAAATTATTTAATTCATTTTAGAATAAGGCTGTAACATAATAAAATGTGGAACAAGTGAAGGGGTCTGAATACTTTTGAATGCACTGTATGCGCGAAAGCTATCTAGCTGGCTAACTATTTGATCCTGCTTTGTGACAAACCCTCCAGGTGCAACTGAGCCCCATTTACGTCAAAACAACAACAGTAGACAGACACAGACATCTTCTGCCCCGTCAGCAGATTCTGTGTGGGATTCAGTCTGTCATGGTCTGGTCCTGCTATGGAGGGGAGACAGTGTGGGGTTTAATACACTGCAGTGAACTCAGCAGACTCACTGGTGCTCTCTTCATGTCTGGATACACACGTGTGCTCACGGACTCACTCACATCAGTGAATCCAGATGGGGCTCCCTACTGACTGAGATGCTGCTATAGTCTGAGAGCATTACGTCAATGACATTTCATCTTTTACAGTCAAGCACACAACAACAGCACCCTTTATTTTATACTTCCCAAGTGGTCTCGTGGCCCACTGTTGACCATTAGTGCTGACATCATGGAAAATCATTTTGCATGGACTCTGTTCTGAAAATGCAGATATTGTCTGTGAAGTTACTAGAACAGTCCCTGAACTCATAGCTATGTTCACATAGTTTAATTTTATGGTAATTAATGATTCAACCTAAAGCAGTTGTGTGTGGCATTGTGCTGTTAGTGTACTGTTAGTTCTCTGGTTAAAGTGTAGCATTGAGTGAATGTCGCCTTGGACTCCCTAGTCCCTCCGTGGGCTAAAAGCTGGAGTTCCCGGGGTTCAACCACAACAATGGAAACTAGTGCTTTAGAAGAGAGAGAGAAGTCTAACCCATAGAAATATAATTACTAAATTGGACAAGAATTACCAAAAAAGCAGAACCCTTATAATGTTCCACAACATAACAAAGACTATCTCAAGGGTAAAGGTAAAGTCCTACAACTCTGAACGTTGTTAGGCTATTCCATTAAAACCGATTTGGAAGTTTAAGTAAAAATGTTGTTACTTCCTTTCAGTATGGCTAAGTATTTGGCCACTAATTGTTTTCTAATGATTGAGAACTTGAATGAACTGTTTGGGCAGGACAAAGCATCCCAGATCATATGATAATCAGGCAATGAGCTGTAGTCTGCTGCCATCTCTTGGTTATTTTCAGAAACTGCTACTGAATTCATTTGTTTCCTCTGGCTATGAGAGTGTAATCAGGCTATAATACTTTGCACCATTTCATTAGAGCATTTTTGTTTGTTTGATATTTAGAATAGCTTAACCTGAAGTAAAAGACCTGCAAGCTAGGAGTCCTGCCTGCTCCATGTTTTTTTTCAAGCCGGGACTGGAGCTTTTAGGGCATGGGTCATGCCACAAATTCGGTGCCTTTTGAGATTTGTAACTTGGTGAAAAAAAACTTTTGATTTTACCTCATTTTAACATTCTGTCATAAAGAGCACATGTTCAACCTAATAAAATAACAGTTTTCCCATTTCATAGAAAATGACTATAGTAAGTGCCTATTTAGTGCCAAATAAAGTAACAGGGTTGACGATGTCATCTTAAATCAACCATGAATCCCCTTGTGACAGGGGGAATGGAAGCTTGTTGTGTGCAGCTGAGATGGGCATTTGAATGCAAGCTGAAGCTTCACAATAAAAAATAAACATTTCCACCACAAAACACCAGAAAATTTACAAATAGAGTAGAACCAGCTCACCTGCTTTTACACCATGATTTGGCTATTAGATGTTCAATATTTATTTTGAAAATAGTATTTAAAAGGGAATATTTTCATCATATTAAAAACGAGAGTTCAGTTCATGTAGCAAGATTGACCTTAAAATGAGAAACAAAAAAAACCTATCTTAAAATTCATCACTAATCACATAAAATAAATAATAATCTTTAGAAATGACTTTGTCAAAATAAAACAAATAATTAGAGCTTTACAATGATGATAAAAATGTGGAGACATTTTGGCGTTAAGTGGGTTAAAATTCCTGGAAGTCACAGAAGTGCACGGAGGGACATTTTGGCACTTAAGTCTTTATTCATATACATTTTTTTGATTTATTGAATTCTCAATGTGGTCTGTATTGAAGGGCACATTATTGAATATAACATGCTTTTCAATATTTGTGCACAATTTATACTTAAGATATCAAAGGGGCGCAAAAGACACTCATTTTGTGGAACCACCCACTTAATGGGAAAAAACTCACGGAAAGAGGTGCCATCCACACTGCTTCATGTTATGGTACTGTTGAAGACAGCAATATAACAGTGTGCTGAAGGAAAATAAAACTGTTTGTTTACTCCACAAGGACCTCACGCAATGAGAAATGAGAGAAGCTTGTTGTGTCCACATGTCCTGTCTGGATAACTGCCACATGTCCTGTCAGGATAACTGCCATGTCACATGGGTAGACCTACTGTAGACAGTGTTTCCCCTACCATTGTATAGGGCGATATGTATTTAAATAGACACTGGATGTTTGCTTGCAACCTGCCTGGAAAATAAGCTGGGAGAAACACTGGTGGAAGCGGTCAGTGTTCAAAGGGTTGCCAGGTGGGCTTGGTTGCCATACGCTACAGTTTCTTACACACTGAGCATACCAAACGTTAAGAACACCTCCCTAATATTTAGTTGCTCCCCCCCCATTTGCCCTCAGAACAGCCTCAATTCGTTGGGGCATGGACTCTATAAGGTGTCGAAAGCTTTCCACAGGGATGCTGGCCCATGTTGACTCCAATGATTCCCACAGTTGGGCTCCCGAGTGGCGCAGCGGTCTAAGGCTTTGCATCTCAGTTCTAGAGGCGTCACTACAGACCCTGGTTTGATCCCAGACTGTATCACAACCGGCCGTGATCGGGAGACCCATAGGGCGGCGCATAATTGACCCAGCGTCGTCCAGGTTGGAGGAGGGTTTGGCCAGGGTAGGCCGTCATTGCAAAATAAGAATTTGTTCTTAACTGACTTGTCAAGTTAAATTAAGGTTAAATAAAATAAAACATTTGGCTGGATATCCTTTGGGTGTTGGACCATTCTTGATACACACGGGAAACTGTTGAGCATGAAAAACCCAGCAGCATTGCAGTCCTTGACACAAACCGGCGCGCCTGTCACCTAGTACCATACCCCATTCAAAGGCACTTAAATATTTTGTCTTGCTTATTCACACTCTGAATGGCACACATGCACAATCCATTTCTCAATTGTCTCAAGGAATCCTTCTTTAACCTGTCTCCTCCCCTTCATCTACACTGATTGAAGTGGATTTAACAAGTTCCATCAATAAGGGATCATAGCATTCACCTGGTCAGTCTATGTCGTGGAAAGAGCAGGTGTTCTTAATGTTTTTTTTATACTCAAGTGTACTCAGTTTGGCCAGAGCTTTGGTAATTTCCTCTTCCCATGTTCAGAAATGTTGTGCTGGAAATGAGGGAGCGTGTCTGGAATCCCCAGTAACAAGACACAGGGGTATGAGGTATGAAAGGAGTGAATGGGTTGACAGTGTTCATGAGGTATGATACTGTAGGAGTGAATGGGTTAACTGGTCATTTATTTATAAAAAAATAAATAATAATTTCACCTTTATTTAACCACGTAGACCAGTTGAGAACAAGTTCTCATTTACAACTGCGACCTGGCCTAGATAAAGAAGTTACACATGGGATAAACAAACGTACAGTCAATAACACAATAGAAAGTATGGATATACAGTGTGTGCAAATGTAGAATGATTAGGGATGTAAGGCAATAAATAGGCCATAGTGGCGAAATAATTACAATTTAGCAATTAAACACTGGAGTGATAGATGTGCAGAAGATGAATGGCAAGTAGAGATACTGGGGTGCAAAGGAACAAAAAATTAATAACAATATGGGGATGAGGTAGTTGGGTGGGCTATTTACAGATGTGCTGTGTACAGGTGCAATGATCGGTAAGCTGATGCTTAAAGTCAGTGAGGGAGATATGAGACTCCAGCTTGAGTGATTTTTGCAATTCGTTCCAGTCATTGGCAGCAGAGAACTGGAAGGAAAGGCGGCCAATGGAGGAGTTGGCTTTGGGGATGACGAGTGTAATATACCTGCTGGAGCGCGTGCTACGGGTGGGTGCTGCTATGGTGACCAGTGAGCTGAGATAAGGCGGGGCTTTACCTTGCAAAGACTTAGATGACCTGGAGCCAGTGGGTTTGGCGACAAATATATATATATATATATTTTTCCACCTTTATTTAACCAGAGAACAAGTTGAGAACAAGTTCTCATTTACAATTGCGACCTGGCCAAGATAAAGCAAAGCAGTTCGACACATACAACAACACATGGAGTAAAACAAATATACAGTCTATAATACAGTAGAAAAATAAGTCTATATACAATTTGAGCAAATGAGGTGAGATAAGGGAGGTAAAGGCAAGAAAAGGCCATGGTGGCGAGGTAAATACAATATAGCAAGTAAAACACTGGAATGGTAGATTTGCAGTGGAAGAATGTGCAAAGTAGAAATAGAGATAATGGGGTGCAAAGGAGCAAAATAAATAAATACAGTAGGGGAAGAGGTAGTTGTTTGGGCTAAATTATAGAATGGCTATGTACAGCTGCAGTAATCTGTGAGCTGCTCTGACAGCTGGTGCTTAAAGCTAGTGAGGGAGATAAGTGTTTCCAGTTTCAGAGATTTTTGTAGTTCGTTCCAGTCATTGGCAGCAGAGAACTGGAAGGAGAGGCGGCCAAAGGAGGAGTTGGCTTTGGGGATGACCAGTGTAATATACCTGCTGGAGCGCGTGCTACGGGTGGGTGCTGCTATGGTGACCAGCGAGCTGAGATAAGGGGGGGCTTTACCTAGCAGGGTCTTGTAGATGACCTGGAGCCAGTGGGTTTGGCGACGAGTATGAAGCGAGGGCCAGCCAACGAGAGCATACAGGTCGCAGTGGTGGGTATTATATGTGGCTTCGGTGACAAAACAGATGGCACTGTGACTACATCCAATTTGTTGAGTAGAGTGTTGGAGGCTATTTTGTAAATTACATCGCCGAAGTCAAGGATCGGTAGGATAGTCAGTTTTACGAGTGTATGTTTGGCAACATGAGTGAAGGATGCTTTGTTGCAAAATAGGAAGCCGATTCTAGATTTAATTTGGGATTGGAGATGCTTAATGTGAGTCTGGAAGTAGAGTTTACAGTCTAACCAGCACCTAGGTATTTGTAGTTGTCCACATATTCCAAGTCAGAACCGTCCAGAGTAGTGATGCTAGTCGGGCGGGCAGGTGCACGGCAGCAATCGTTTGAAGAGCATTGAACCCTGTGGCACCCCCATAGAGACTGCCAGAAGTCCGGACAACAGGCCCTCCAATTTGACACACTGAACTCTATCTGAGAAGTAGTTGGTGAACCAGGTGAGGCAGTCATTTGAGAAACCAAGGCTATTGAGTCTGCCAATAAGAATGCGGTGATTGACAGAGTTGAAAGCCTTGGCAAGGTTGATGAAGACGGCTGCACAGTACTGTCTTTTATTGATGGCGGTTAGGATATCGTTTAGGACCTTGAGCGTGGCTGAGGTGCACCCATGACCAGCTCGAAAACCAGATTGCATAGTGTAGAAGGTATGGTGGGATTCGAAATGGTCGGTGATCTGTTTATTAACTTGGCTTTCAAAGATTTTAGAAAGGCAGGGCAGGATGGATATGGGTCTGTAACAGTTTGGGTCTAGATGACCGCGGCAGCTTTCCGATCTTTGGGGATCTCAGACGATACGAAAGAGAGGTTGAACAGGCTAGTAATAGGGATTGCAACAATTTCGGCAGATAATTTTAGAAAGAGAGGGTCCAGATTGTCTAGCCCAGCTGATTTGTAGGATCCAGATTTTGGATTTGGGTGAAGGAGAAGCGGGGGGGGGGGGGGGGGGGGGCTTGGGCAAGTTGCTGCAGGGGGTGCTGAGCTGTTGGCCATGGAGAGGTAGCCAGGTGGAAAGCATGGCCAGACGTAGAAAAATGCTTATTGAAATGATCGATTATCATAGATTTATCGGTGGTGACAGTGTCCCCTAGCCTCAGTGCAGTGGGCAGCTGGGAGGAGGTGGTCTTATTCTCCATGGACTTTACAGTGTCCCAAAACTTTTTGGAATTAGTGCTACAGGATGCAAATTTATTTTTGAAAAAGCTAGCCTTAGCTTTCCTAACTGACTGAGTATATTGGTTCCTAACTTGCCTGAAAAGTTGCATATCGCGGGGGCTATTCGATGCTAATGCAGAAGCCACAGGATGTTTTTGTGCTGGTCAAGGGCAGTCAAGTCTGGGGTGAACCAAGGGCTATATCTGTTCTTAGTTGAATTTTTTTTGAATGGGGCACGCTTATTTAAGATGGCGAGGAAAGCACTTTTAAAGAGCAACCAGGCATCCTCTACTGATGGGATGAGGTCAATATCCTTCCAGGATACCCGGGCCAGATCAATTAGAAAGGCCTGCTCGCTGAAGTGTTTTAGGGAGCGTTTGACAGTGATGAAGAGTGGTCGTTTGACCTCAAACCCATTACGCACGCAGGCAATGAGGCAGTGATCACTGTGATCCTGCTTGAAGACAGCAGAGGTGTATTTAGAGGGCAAGTTGGTCAGGATGATATCTAAGAGGGTGCCCATGGTTATGGATTTAGGGTTGTACCTGGTAGGTTCCTTGATAATTTGTCTGAGATTGAGGGCATCTAGCTTAGATTGTAGGACGTCCGGGGTGTTAAGCATATCCCAGTTTAGGTCACCTAACAGTACGAACTCTGAGGATAGATGGGGGGCAATCAATTCACATATGGTGTCCAGGGCACAGCTGGGGGCTGAAGGTGGTCTATAAGAAGCGGCAACGGTGAGAGACTTGTTTCTGGAAAGGTGGATTTATAGAAGTAGAAACTTGAATTGTTTGGGCACAGATCTGGATAGTATGACAGAACTCTGCAGGCTATCTCTGCAGTAGATTGCAACTCCGCCCCCTTAGAACTGCCAATCTTGTTGGAAGATGTTATAGTTACGGATGAAAATTTCAGGATTTTTGGTGGACTTCCTAAGCCATGATTCAGACACGGCTAGGACATCAGGGTTGGTGGAGTGTGCTAAAGCAGTGAATAAAACAAACTTAGGGAGGAGGCTTCTGATGTTAACATGCATGAAACCAATGTTTTTACAGTTACAGATGTCAACAAATGAGAGCGCCTGGGGAATGGGAGTGGTGCTGGGGGCTGCAGGGTCTGGGTTAACCTCTACATCACCAGAGGAACAGAGTAGGATAAGGGTACGGCTAAAGGCTATAAGAACTGGTCCTATAGTGTGTTCGGAACAGAGAGTAAAAGGAGCAGATTTCTGGGTGCGGAAGAATAGATTCAAGGCATAATGTACAGACAAGGGTATGGTAGGATGTGAGTACAGTGGAGGTAAACCTAGGCATTGAGTGACGATGAGAGAGATTTTGTCTCTAGAGGCACCAGTTAAGCCAGGTGAGGTCACCGCATGTGTTGGGGATGGAACAAAAGGGCTATCTAAGGCATATTGGGCAGGGCTGGGGGCTCTACAGTGAAATAAGACAATAATCACTAACCAAAACAGCAATAGACAAGGCATATTGACATTAGGGAGAGGCATGTGTAGCCGAGTGATCATAGGGTCCAATGAGTAGCACTAGATGAGTCAGGGAGCCAATTCAGTAGTCGCTACTACGCTAGGTGAGCTGGAGACACGGCGATTCAGTCAGCTAGCGGGCTGGGGATAGCAGATGGGCCTCAGGCGACGTCGCAATGGAAGAGCCTATTGAAACCACCTCGGACGGTTACGTCGGCAGACCAGTAGTGATGGATCGGCGGGGCTTCTTGTCGGCAGTAAAGGGTCCAGTCCAATTGACAAAAGAGGTATTGTAGCCCAAGAATTGGCTGGTGGACCTCTTTGGCTAGCCAGGAGATGGGCCTAGCTCGAGGCTCGCTCCAGGCTAACTGGTGCTTGCTTCGGGACAGAGACGTTAGCCAGGAGTAGCCACTCGGATAGCAGCTACTCGGATAGCAGCTAGCTAGCTGCGATGATTCGATGTAACGGTTCAGAGCTTGCGGTTGGAATCCGGAGATGTGGTAGGGAAAAAGCATTCTGATATTCTTCAAAAATATATATGTAGCGTTATTACCAGCAGTTTGTCAATTCTTGTTAGGATGAGGCCATGTTGGTCACATGAGAAATATGGGTTGTCTGTCTGTCTGTCTGTCTGTCTGTCTGTCTGTCTGTCTGTCTGTCTGTCTGTCTGTCTGTCTGTCTGTCTGTCTGTCTGTCTGTCTGTCTGTCTGTCTCTCTCTGTTTGTTTTTCTCTCTCTGTCTCTCTCTCTGTCTGTTTTCCTCTCTCTCTCTCTCTCTCTCTCTCTCTCTGTTTTCCTCTCTCTGTCTCTCTCTCTCTCTGTCTGTCTCTCTGTCTGTTTTTCTCTCTGTCTCTCTGTCTGTTTTTCTCTCTCTGTCTCTCTCTCTGTCTTGTTTTCCTCTCTCTGTCTGTTTTTCTCTCTCTGTCTCTCTCTCTGTCTGTTTTTCTCTCTCTGTCTGTTTTTCTCTCTGTCTCTCTCTGTCTGTTTTCCTCTCTGTCTGTTTTTCTCTCTCTGTCTCTCTCTCTGTCTGTTTTTCTCTCTCTGTCTGTTTTTCTCTCTCTGTCTCTCTCTCTCTGTCTGTTTTTCTCTCTCTGTCTGTTTTTCTCTCTCTGTCTGTTTTTCTCTCTCTGTCTGTTTTTCTCTCTCTGTCTCTCTCTCTGTCTGTTTTCCTCTCTCTCTTTCTTTCTCTCTCTTTCTTTTTCTCTCTCTCTTTCTTTCTCTCTGTGTAAGTAGTTCCTTTTGTTCAGCTGCATAGGGATCAAGCCAATGTGTGAGATATACCAGAGCAACTGTAAAAGCACAGTGTATAAGTCTACATTAACTTTACAAAGGATATACGATAAAAACCAAGCAAAAGACATGTCATTCTGTGGTCTAACATCTGTGGTCTAACGTCTGTGGCCTGTGGTCTAACGCCTGTGGTCTAACGTCTGTGGTCTAACGTCTGTGGTCTAACGTCTGTGGTCTAACGTCTGTGGTCTAAGTCTGTGGTCTAACAACTGTGGTCTCTGTCTTCTGTTGGCCTCTCTGTGTGTCCAGCTGGATGATCCGTCCGTGTTCCCAGCAGTCATCGTGGAACAGGTGCCCGCTGCTGACCTCATGCAGGTCTACTCGGGCATGGAGTCGGATGAGGTGACCAACGGCATTATGGTGGACAACACTGTACATGTGATGGAGGAGCCCATTATGGTCGGAGACGTGGGCCTCTCAGGTGAGGGGGAGGAGGGCATGATACTTTACACAAGCATGCATGCCTAGGGGGTAAGAGCTAGGAGTTGATTCCGGACAGGGCCTGGTATTATCTAAATTACCTAGAATTCACCCTTATTGATTGTAATATCCTTTCAAGATTGTCTCTAAAGCTGTCTGTTTCTTGTTCTGATGACAATCCCTGTCTGATTGGCCAGTAGAAACGACGGTATCGGGCACAGAGGATAACATGGAGACCAATGAGGCTGCGGCAGCCCTTCTTAACATGGAGTCACCAAACAACATTCTGGATGAGAAACGCATGAGTACGAATTCTGTTCTGTTGTTGCTTCTCTCTAGGAGGAGGTTAGGGGAAGGAGTATTTTTTGTATATGTTGGTACCACATGTGTATTAACTGAATCCAACTTCTACCCCAGAGCAATTATCTTGTGGGTTTTATTTTATCTGACCTAGTATTGATTCCGTGCTCTTTTCAAGATTCTATTCTGGATTTTCAATTTCTTTACCTTTGATATTGAGTACTGCATTGTTGAGGAAGAGCTTGTAAGTAAGCATTTTACCATACTGTTTACACCTGTTTTATCCTGTGGAGGTGATAATTACATTTTGATTTGATTTATCCCTTTCAAAACATATGGTTAAAACCTGCACATTTTTGATGAAGGCTATTTGTATTCAGTTTAATTTGTATGCGGTTTCATTTGTAGTATTTCCACTAACTCCTGTCATTATCTCTGGCTGTTGCTTTAGTTCAGTCTCACAATAATATTACAGAACTGGGAGTCATATTGAGTGTACTACTGTTTTCTCTTGTTGTTGTAGTTCATACGTACGGGACCATGTTGGAGTCTGACTACACCTACATCCACCTGCGGCCGGAGCCCAACGGCTGCATGGATGTATCGCTGGACGATGAAACATCCTCCATGGACGAGATCCCTCAGAAGAGCGTGTCCAAACCACAGAGGAAAACCAAAGGTACTGCAGGGGTTCTACTGGAATGTAGGGAGCAGTGTTACAACACATGATTTAGTCTTGTTTTTAATCTTCTATATGAAGATGTTCCACTTACTCTCATGTTTCGAAGAGATATGCGTTTAAGCGTTACACAGGAGTACCTTGGAAACCTTATTAACCATAGCTTATAGCCTTATTAACCACAGTTTCTAGCCTTATTAACCATATCTTATTATAGCCTTATTAACCACAGTTTATAGCCTTATTAACCATAGCTTATAGCCTTAATAGCTTTATTAACCATAGTTTACAGCCTAATTAACCATAGCTTATAGCCTTATTAACCATAGCTTACAGCCTTATTAACCATAGTTTATAGCCTTATTAACCATAGTTTGCAGCCTTATTAACCATAGTTTATAGCCTTATTAACCATAGTTTGCAGCCTTATTAACCATAGTTTACAGCCTTATTAACCATAGCGTATAACCTTATTAACCATAGCGTATAGCCTTATTAACCATAGTTTACAGCCTTATTAACCATAGCTTATAGCCTTATTAACCATAGCTTATTGCCTTATTAACCATAGCTTATTGCCTTATTAACCATAGTTTATAGCCTTATTAACCATAGCTTATAGCCTTAATATTATCAAATTGTTCATAATACAGTGCTGACATTTTTTTTATTCAGTCAATAACAGGGATGTGCTTAATTGGGTGTCACAGTGTTGACCTTTACCCTTTTCCTGTCTTAGTGCGCAAGCCTCGGCCGGTGCGTCCCTGCTCCCCCATTACCACTCCCAACCTGCCACTCAAGAAGAAGAGCAAGGAGGGCAAAGGTGAGCGTTCATCTCAACCAGCTCAGCTCTCAAAAAGAAGCCAATCAAGGTCTCTCTTGGGTCCTTCTCAATCAGCTTTCTTCTTGAAAAAATAGCCAATCGAAATCAAGTTCTCTCCTGGGCCCTTCTCAATCAGCTTGTTTATTGAAAAAACAGCCAATTGAAATCAAGGTATCTCCTGGTTCCTTCTGTAAGCTACTGTGCATGTTTCTGCTTGTAGAGTGGTGCAATCAGCAACCGGCAACCAGCAGCCCCTGTAGTCCAGTTGGGTTGGACCTCAGCCTGCTAATTGACTAGCTGCTCTCAACGTGCTGTGTTTCCCTGGGAAATAAGTGATTGCGCGCTGAGGGTACATTGATGAACTACTGATAAAACCCCTTTCCCCTCTCCTTGTGTGTGTCCCCTTCCACGTCACATAGAGATAGGGAGAGGGGGTTGGTTCAGCCGCACACATATACATTATGTTGTCACGGTGGCTGCTGGAGGGGTTGCTGTTTTTAACTCATTCTGGCCTAACTGTTTCTCAAACAAGAGTCATCAACTGCCAGAGCCCCATCCAATGCATTTATTTTCCAAGCCTAGGTACATACACACCAGACGAGAATGGCACATTTATTTATTTAGGTTATGAGGAGGGAATACTGCAATTACATCTCTGCCTATTTCTGTTTAAGTAAAATCTGCAATGCTAAATGAGTTATGGACAGGTGTAGCAGAACTACAAGCTCACACGTACTGTATTAGACTGACATGTACTGTATTAGACTGACATGTACTGTATTAGACTGACATGTACTGTATTAGACTGACATGTACTGTATTAGACTGACATGTACTGTATTAGACTGACATGTACTGTATTAGACTGACACGTACTGTATTAGACTGACATGTACTGTATTAGACTGACACGTACTGTATTAGACTGAGACACGTACTGTATTAGACTGACACGTACTGTATTAGACTGACACGTACTGTATTAGACTGACATGTACTGTATTAGACTGACATGTACTGTATTAGACTGACACGTACTGTATTAGACTGACATGTACTGTATTAGACTGACATGTACTGTATTAGACTGACATGTACTGTATTAGACTGACATGTACTGTATTAGACTGACACGTACTGTATTAGACTGACATGTATTGTATTAGACTGACATGTACTGTATTAGACTGACACGTACTGTATTAGACTGACACGTACTGTATTAGACTGACACGTACTGTATTAGACTGACATGTACTGTATTAGACTGACATGTACTGTATTAGACTGACATGTACTGTATTAGACTGACACGTACTGTATTAGACTGACACGTATTGTATTAGACTGACATGTACTGTATTAGACTGACACGTACTGTATTAGACTGACACGTACTGTATTAGACTGACATGTACTGTATTAGACTGACATGTACTGTATTAGACTGACATGTACTGTATTAGACTGACATGTATTGTATTAGACTGACATGTACTGTATTAGACTGACACGTACTGTATTAGACTGACATGTACTGTATTAGACTGACATGTACTGTATTAGACTGACATGTACTGTATTAGACTGACATGTACTGTATTAGACTGACATGTACTGTATTAGACTGACACGTACTGTATTAGACTGACATGTACTGTATTAGACTAACATGTACTGTATTAGACTGACATGTACTGTATTAGACTGACATGTACTGTATTAGACTAACATGTACTGTATTAGACTGACATGTACTGTATTAGTTAAAACTGTGAATTGCTCCTTTCTCCCCCCATGTAGGGAATACCATCTACCTATGGGAGTTCCTCCTGGCCCTGTTGCAGGACAAGAACACCTGTCCCAAGTACATCAAGTGGACACAGAGGGAGAAGGGCATCTTTAAGCTGGTGGACTCCAAGGCTGTTTCCAAACTGTGGGGCAAACACAAGAACAAACCTGACATGAACTATGAAACCATGGGTAGGGCACTCAGGTGAGAGGAATGACACACATGGTGTTGGCGTACATCACAGACATCACAGACATACAGTTACGAAGGCTACCACTCTAAAATGTCTGTGGCCCTGTTGCAGTAAATAGTTAAATGTCTGTGACCCTGTTGCAATAAATAGTTCAATGTCTGCGGCCCTGTTGCAGTAAATAGTTAAATGTCTGTGGCCCTGTTGCAATAAATAGTTAAATGTCTGTGGCCCTGTTGCAATAAATAGTTCAATGTCTGCGGCCCTGTTGCAATAAATAGTTCAATGTCTGCGGCCCTGTTGCAGTAAATAGTTAAATGTCTGTGGCCCTGTTGCAATAAATAGTTAAATGTCTGTGGCCCTGTTGCAATAAATAGTTCAATGTCTGCGGCCCTGTTGCAATAAATAGTTCAATGTCTGCGGCCCTGTTGCAATAAATAGTTCAATGTCTGTGGCCCTGTTGCAGTAAAAAGTTAAATGTCTGTGGCCCTGTTGCAGTAAATTGTTAAATGTCTGTGGCCCTGTTGCAGTAAATAGTTAAATGTCTGTGGCCCTGTTGCAGTAAAAAGTTAAATGTCTGTGGCCCTGTTGCAGTAAATAGTTAAATGTCTGTGGCCCTATTGCAGTAAATAGTTAAATGTCTGTGCCCCTGTTGCAGTAAATAGCTAAATGTCTGTGGCCTTGTTGCAGTAAATAGCTAAATGTCTGTGGCCCTGTTGCAGTAAATAGCTAAATGTCTGTGGCCTTTTTGCAGTAAATAGCTAAATGTCTGTGGCCTTTTTGCAGTAAATAGCTAAATGTCTGTGGCCTTTTTGCAGTAAATAGCTAAATATCTGTGGCCTTTTTGCAGTAAATAGCTAAATGTCTGTGGCCTTTTTGCAGTAAATAGCTAAATGGAAAATGAAGTAGGTGCTTCTAGATAATATAGACAACAAACTGCAGTATGTTGTGTTGTACCGACATAATACAATCTTATCTCACCTGCATCCCCTTCTCCTCTTGAAGGCAGTATTATAACATCAGTGTCTGTTATGAAACATAACTGAGAAAAATATTGAATACAGCGAGCAAGGCACTCAGACCCCAAACATCCTTTGTACCAGGAGTTTAAGTCACATCTCTCAGGTCAACATTATCAAGGACCAAGGCATAAAATAAATATTCACTGACACTTTATTCAAAGTGGACCTTATTCAAGCCACGGTCATGATCATTCAAAATGCAGGCTGGCAGGGTAGAAAGGAAAGTTCTCCATTGAAGTCAATGGTGAAAAGTGCTGAAACTTCATGTTTATTCAATGCCACAAACATCTTACCTTACCTGTCCCTACCTAAGGTATTACTACCAGCGTGGTATCCTGGCTAAGGTGGAGGGTCAGCGGCTGGTCTACCAGTTTAAAGACATGCCTCCTGACCTAGTGGTGATTGACGACGAGGACCCATGCCCCGACCTCACCTCTGGCTACGGGGGCCAGCGCCCCAGCCACCACGGCCGGGGAGGCTCCAGAGGGGGGCAGGGTAAAATCCATGCCCATGGGCACCGTCCTATATCGGTAAAACAAGTGAAGAGAGAGCCCATTGATATGGATGGAGGGCTGTACCATGAGGTCAATGGTAAACAGGCAGAACACATGATCCAGACGGTCCACGTGCTGCAGCCCAACCAGAGGGCGGCTGTGCCGGCCTCCACACACACTTTGAGGTGAGAGATAGATGGCAACCTGGCATACGTACACACACGCACATTCATACATGCACATGCATATCCATACACACACACAGATTTTGAAAGCTCATATATAATGCCAGTATGTAACATAAAGCTAATTTTATGCCTAAAGATATGTTCTATACTATATTATAAACTGGGTGGTTTGAGCCCTGAATGCTGATTGCCTGAAAGTTTGACAAAACATTTATTTTTACTCCTCTAATTACGTTGGTAACCAGTTTATAATAGCAATAAGGCACCTCAGGGGTTGGTGGTATATGGCCAATATAACACGGCTAAGGGCTGTATCCAGGCATGCCGCGTTGCATATTGGCCATATACAACACCCCCTCTGGCTTTATTGCTTAACTATATCATACTAGAATAGTGTTCTATTAAAAGTGTGTGTCTGAACCTGACTGTAAAGCACTTTGTGTCAACTGCTGATATAGAAAGGGTTTTATAAAATACATTTAATTGGTTGATTGATTGAGCTGATCTCCTCTCTCTCTCCTCAGGACCATCAACATGCCTACCTCCGTCCCCATGGTCCTGACGTCTTCCGGCCAGCTGCAGCCCCTCCTGTCCAACGGTGACTCGTCCAGCCACTCCTCCCAGCCCAGGGTCATCCTCCACACCGTCCCCTCTACCACGGCGGGGGGCAAGGATGTCCTCACCATCCAGACGGCCTCCCTGGCCACCGGGACGGGCAGCCTCCAGGATCACCATCAGCACCCCCAGTTCCTTGTCACCAGCCTGGGCTCCACTACCACCACGGGGGTCCTCAGCTCCACCACGGCCTCCCTCAACGGCCTTCCCCGCATGGTCACTCTCAACGCGGCCACCGGTCAGACCATGGTGGCCCAGCAGCCTGGTACCGTCATTGCTACGGTCCTCAAGTCCTCCAGCGGTGGCGAGCTCCTCCATGGCCTGCACGGCATCAAGGAGGAGATGCTGGACCCCTACTACCTGCAGTCAATGGTTAATGGAGACCCGTCGTTTGGCAAGGAGGAGATGGAGGCAGGGGAAGCAGAGCTCACCTACAGGACTGTGATCATCGGGAAGAACCAAAGCCTTGGACCGAGCCAGGGGGAGATTGGAAGCGAGTCTCCAGTGAACGGATACTTTTCCCAGGGAAGCAGCCCCAGTGAGGGCCTGACCCCCGTGGAGGAGCTAGAGGTGCGCGGGGAGATGGCCCTGCAACCGGAGCACATGGTGGGGGTCAAGGGGCTCCAGGAGCTGCCAGAGATCACCGTCCACCTCCCAGCCTCCTTCATCCAGATCAAGGCAGAACCCACAGAGGTCTAGTAGACCACAAGCTAACCTTTATTGTCATGAGTCTTGTCCTGGAGGCAGAACTGAGTGATTTCCGCTAGATGGGCCAGCTGAAAAGTCCAAATTGGCTCTATCATAAAAATTAAGGAAGACAAAAATGAGCTTTTTGATCATAATTTAGGGTTAGACATTAGGATTAGCAGTGTGGTTAAGATTAGGTTTTTATTTTACCTTTATTTGAACAGGGAGTCACCATTGAGACCAGGGTTTCTTTAACAAGGGAGCCATGCACATACTATTCATAAGACAAAATCGAATTGAAATCAGATACAATGTAAAACAAACTAAAATACAGCACAACACAAATATTCAAGAAAAACAGTTACATTCCTTAGTAAGAAGTTCCCCAATTTAATATTTGCAATTGCCCGAGCGGCACTACAACATCCAATTGTAATGTATTGTGAAGTTGGTTCCAGCAATGAGGTGTATTAAAACTAAAAGAGGATTTACTTAGTTCTGTGGAGACCACAAGGAACCTCAAGAGTTTGGTATCTCCTGATTTAAACTTTATATCATGTTTTATACTTTAACAACGAAGTGAGGTAAGTTGGAAGCTTGTGTAGTAGAGCTTTGTAAACAAGAAGGTAGTAATGAAGTGATATATGGGACGTTAATGAGGACCAGCCAACCTTTTGATACAGGATGCAGTGATGAGTAATAAAACTGTCACCTATGAAAAAAAAATGAATGGCACTATGGTAGACAGCATTCACAGGTTTAAGAGTAGTGGCTGCGGCAATCTGGTAAATGGTGTCACCATAGTCAAGAACTGTCAGGAAAGTTGACTGTACAATCTGCTTCCTGCTATTTAGGGAGAGGCAAGATCTAGTTAGAAAAACCACTTTTTTAAACTATCTCATTCGTATGTTTTTGTCAATCCAAATGTTCAGATATTTATAGGCGGGAATCTGATCGATGGGAGAACCATCCAATGGATAACTATGTAGTCCATCAGGTTAAGGTTAGGTTTAAAATCTGATTTTACGACTTCGTGGCTGTTCCAGCTAGTGCCCACTCTGCAGAGCTGCCTCCAGGGCAAGATTCATGACAAAAAAATGCCAACCAGCTAATAGGCCTGGACTCTCCATCTAAGCTGGACTATGGAATCAACATAAAGAAAGACTACCCAAAGGGCAATTCCATCACTTTTCAACCTCATTTTCATTGTCTCCAGCACAATACCATTGTCTACATATGTGAAAATGGCGCATTTGTACGTTTTGTGGAAACAAATATAAAGTTAAAGGGTTCTACCCAACATCATCAAAAGTTAACACATTTAGGACCTTTCTTCTTATCTTTTTAACCACAGATCATAGAAACATGCTGTTTTCACATATCTAGACACTGGTATGGTGCTGGAGATGATGAATATGAGGTTGAAAAGTGGTACAATGTCTTTTTAACAAAGTTTCCTTGTTCTTATCCCGTTGATAATCTTATTTTGAAAAGCGCTGGATTTTTAAATGTGGAGCGACAAACAGAGACCAAACGTTGGCCCCTGCCGGATGTTTTTGCTTACTCATTGATGTTGTGATCACGTGCCCAAATTTCAACATCAAGGGATTGTTTTGTGATGTGTTGTTGAAGGCTCCATAGTTCGATAGGCCCTCACTCGGATCAATCTACCTACCTACCTTGCTACTGTCAGTAGACCCGCCCCCTTCCCAAACCTGTCCCCACCAGGAGAACAGCCATTGGATAACCAGGGATCTACCCCACCACATGTGCCAGTTAGATTAGTAAATGTTCTACCTACCAGTACATCTCATCAGACTTGTGTCAATGCTAACAGACAAAAACAGCAAACCAAAAACAGGAGATGGGAACTCATGTGGGAGAATGCAATGAAATCAGACTTGATGAGCAGAAAATGTGTCATTTCTACATGCCGTCTCCACTTTTTTTTTAAGGAAGAATGACGGAAACGCACCTTACTGACCTTTAATGGAAGAGTGCCTTATACGTAAAGGTAAAACAGTTCAAACTCTTGATTGGAAAAGTCTGTGAGGGGGAAAAAAATGACGGTTCAGATTGTTTTGACTCAAACGATTGTGACTTATCCGGAGTTTCCTCCATATCTCCCCATATTATAAGGTTGTCGATAAGGTGTGCTTTCCCCTCCATTACTCATCGCCTTACAGCAATGTGTTACTATGGAAATGGGCATTTCCTGTCCCCTTGGACAGTCCAATCACAAACCTGTTTGTATATAGCTGCAGACTTGATGCAGGGAGAGAGAGAGAGAGAGAGCGAGAGAAAATACGGAGGAAAAATAAAATAGATTTTACTAGCCTCCTATCTTCCCATTAAGGCCTTTAATCCTGTTTATATGAAATGGAATATATATAAATATATATAAAATAATAATATACTATTGAGATTCAATTTAAGGCCACAAATGTATTTATTTTGTGAATTTCTAAATTCTGTATAAAAAGGCACATTTGTTTGTTATTTACATATGGAAAACACGAGGGATAATATACAAAGTATATGAAATCAAATAACAGGAAGCTCATATGTCGGTGAAATTTTTTTCCGAAAAGCTGATATGTTTTTTTTTAAGCATTCCATATAATCAGCGCAGCATTGATGATGATACTTTCTCTGTTTTGGACTCAAAGTGGTTTGCCCCGATGCAAATGATGGTCTCTATAAATATCTCTATCCTGTGTCATTTAAACATTGTGTTGTATGTGCTTTGGTTCTTCTTCCCTTTGTACAGCGGACATGCCTCTAGCCTTATTCAACAGTCAAGCAGTAGAGATCAGTTGGTTAGATTCACACACTCCTGTCCAGTTAATTTGGTCATTTGGTCTCAATCAGGTCCTCTGGGACCTCTCCTAACCCAGTTATTTCGTGACGCAAATTGTGACTGAACACCGGTGTTTTCCTCCCTACTTCTATGCATTTACAATTCTGGTGCTCCGCTCCTAGCTCTTGGTCTTTGGTCAGACTGGTGTCTGTGCTCTTTTTATTGGGTGTCCCAGTTTTGTTAAGGACCTGAGACGTCAGGGTCTCTGAATGGCCATGATAGCCTGCAAATGCTAGTGTAAGTAAACCAATATTTATCCTGAGCGCTATCGTGGCTAAATGACTTGTATTTTTTTCACTGGAGCTGGAGTGAGCAACAGACCATCTGAACTCTAGCTCAGCATCTGAGGACAAGCTTTAATGCTAATTTCAGGGGAAATGGAGAGTCTGTGACGTGACTTCCGCTTTTGGACATTAACAAGGTGACACTCCATCTTAACTCCTCCACATTTACGGAATTGTTTCAACAGTGCAGAAGAGAACCTCCCATCATTTTTTCCTTCTCAAAAGGTCCAGAAAGAAACGCCGCTCAGGCATTTATTTTACGCCTGCTTCGTTAGGTTATGCTGCTTAGGTTAGGCTACTTTTTAGAACGTGTGCCCAGGCATCAGTCTTATGTCAACCAAAGGGCTCTCTGTGTTGACAATCTGAATGTTGTACAGTACAAAGTTATGAAAAGTTGTGACAATCAATGCTCTCTAGGGTTACAAAAAGTACCAAAACAGTCTGTGGTGTTGATAATTGACTGCAATGAACTCTGTGGGTGGGGTTGACTGGATTTTCCTGCTTACAGACGCTGATGTTGTACATACAGGTATTTTCTTTTTTAAGCACTGTTGTATGTGAGATGTTGGCGTCTGTCCGCGCTGTCTGTCCGATCATTACGTTTTCCTTTGTCTTGGGTTTTCTGTGGTTTCCTCCTATGCTGTAACTAGATTAGATTTTTTAAAGAAAGAACATTTAGGCCCAGTGCAGTCAAAGCGTTATTTTCCTGTGTTTTATATATATTTCCACACTATGTGGTTGGAATAATACTGTGAAATTTTGAAAATGATGATAATGCCCTTTTAGTGTAAGAGGTGTTTGAAAAGACCACCTGAAATTTCTGCCTGTTTTGGTGGGATAGAGTCTTGGCCTGCCTGATAACATCACCAGGCAGTAAATTAGTTAATAGACCAATAAGCAAGAGTTCCAATCCTCTCTGCCAATAACAGCTAGTTTTCAGTTTTCCCCACTCAGAACACTCCCAGACAGTCCTATCAAAATTCTTGCTTGAAAAATTGCTCTTTGCTAAGAATCTATTTTTGTTTCTTTTTGACCATTTTAATTAAAAACAATCACAGTAAAGTACTTAATTGTTACCCAGAAATTATTTTGGTATTGAGATGAAAACGGCTGCATTGGACCTTTTTAATAATAAAACACATTTTGCTTATATTCCGCTTCAGTGTTTATTCTATATACACTGAGTATACTAAACATTAGGAACACCTTCCTAATTGCGTTGTACCCCCCCCCCCCCCCCCCCCCCCCTTTTCCCTCAGAACAGTCTCAATTCATCGGGGCATGGACTCTGGGATGCTGGCCCATGTTGACTGCAATGCTTCCCAAGGTTGTGTCAAGTTGGCTGGAAGTCCTTTGGGTGGTGAACCATTCTTGATTCACACGGGAAACTGTTGAGTGTGAAAAACCCAGCAGCATTGCAGTTCTTGACACAAGCTGGTGTGCCTGGCACGTACTACCATACCCCGTTCAAAGGCACTTAAATCTTTTATCTTGCCCACCCTCTGAATGGCACTCATACACAATCCATGTCTCTTTTTTAAATTATTCTTTAACCTGTCTCCACCCCTTCATCTACACTCTGATCGAATTGGATTTAACAAGTGATGTCAATGAGGGATCATAGCTTTCACCTGGATTCACCTGGTCAGTCTGTCATGGAAAGAGTCATGTTTTGTATACTCAGTGTAATAGCCTGGAATCCAAACTGATTCCGCTACTTTTAACATCAGTCCGGCATTCAGTCTGGTTTAACCAGGCTATCAATATGACATGAAACAATATTATAGCTTTGCATTCAAACTGATGCACACTTTTTTTCAGTCTGGTTTAACCAGGTTGTCAATATGATATAAGACAATTAAAATAGTGTGGACAGGCTGTTTTGAAAACTGGGACTGACTGATAAAATAATTATACTATTACCTTGTCTCCTCTTTGATGAGCGTATTAACACACACTTTCACACAAGGTCAAATCAAACAGATGTCGGTGTGCTGCTCTCAGTATATCTTCCTCCACTGTCTCTGTCCCTATACCAGGCTCCAACCAGTGATCCTCTGCTCACAAACATACATAACCGTCCTCCCTGACAACATACCAACCGATTGAGCTATACCAAAGGTACCAATTGGATAGGTCCATCGGCTATAGTTCAAGCGATAGTTCTTTACTCCGTAACTCCATAACACATCTTGCTTAAAGGGAGCTCTGATGAGGGTCAGGATGTTTCCAGCCATATGTCCCTCTTCCACGTCTGTTGCTGTAAAAACAACAGAAAACCGCGGGCCTGCTAGTCCTACTGCAGCAAAAAAAAACGACAGCAACGTCTACAATATGTCTACATGAAACAAACTGGCAACAATTGAGATTTGAGCAATAATAAGCTGTTCATTGGTGCAACTGACGCTACGAATCGTGCTCAGGAGACAGACAGACAAACCAGTCTGTTCTAGATAATAGCAGAAGCAGCTGTGCTGCTGGTTTCTAAAGGGCTACTTATGGGATTTTATTGTACACATAATGGTATTGAAGTAGCTCCAAGCTTTGAAGTTAGAGAGCAATATTGCTGTGTACAATCTGCAACATGGGATTTGAAGAACAGGAGAAGAAAAGGCATTTCTACTGGAATGAAGCCTTTAGCAGGCCGAAGAGAATGATTGGACCGTACCTCGGAGTCGTCTTCCAGTTGCCGTAGGCAGATGAATACATTAGTCCAGTCGTGCTGGGGGACAGTGGAGGCTGTTGTCACTGCTGTGACCTACTGTGCAGAGCAGCCTGAGCAGTGGGTTGAGAGTAGGGGAGAAGGGAAGGGGGGGGTGTACATTGGCTGGGATTGAGTGAGCCTCGGGTGGGGGTCTGCTGAGAGAGCTGACAGATGGGTTTGGCTGCTGTACACAACCCCCCTCCCCCCAACACTCCATGCACAACACCCACCCCCCCTCCCCACACAGCTGCAGACCACACACTCCTGCAACGCCATAGGGTTACCGCACCAAACAACACAGAAAAACTGCCACAATACCACTTCCTGTCACCAACAATGACAGCATAAGCCTTCGCCGATGGACCATTGTCCTTATCCATATCGATGTAATATTTCAAAACCGTCTCCTTTTTTGTTTCATGCTGTATCACACAGTGAGCTGCTAACTACCTTTTCACTCCATCTGAATAGACCTGTGGTGTCTTGACTTTAAAGCCAGCAAGATGCTAGTGGGATTATAAAGCTAATGAAAGACGAGCGCGTGCGTGTGTGTGTGTGTGTGTGCGCGCGGCAGTGAGTCAGAGAGCCCGGAGAGAGAGCCAGGCAGCCCAGTCCATCCGGAACCTGGGAGGGGAGAGGTCTATTTCCTGCGTCGCCTGCAGCCAGTGACACAGTGTGAGACGACCTAGCTCGCGCTAGTGAGTGTTTACTGCCGTGCCACTCCACATGCCTCTCTCACACGGCGCGAGGAGCTGTTGAAGGATGACGGCTGACACGGTAGAGCCTCCAGCCTGTGTCGGGAACCATGGCGGAGAGATTATTCAAACATCAGGCCTTCAGTGCATCATGGACCATGTACACTGACCCCACAACACAGCCCAAGCATTATAGCATTTGTCTGTTGTCTCATGGCCTAGCAGTACTACTGCCATGCACTGTGCTCTGCCTAGCAACCCACCTCAACTGTAATTTGGCCATCTGAGTGACCACTGGGCTCTGAATATATGAAAGGATTTTCAAAGGAGAGGCTCTCTTCTCTCCATCGATGTTGATATGTGCTGTTATTTGAATTTGACAGATGATTCAAAGTTTGAGTTAGAAATAGCAAAAAAGGCATTTACGTACTCAAGCTGACAAGTTAAACCTTAAAGCATAGGGCCCCTGCAGGTAATCATAACGCAACACTGGTGGAGATCAGTCTCAAAATGGCCATTCTGTCATGAGACCACAAGATGGCACTAGCAATACGTCTGTAACACTATCCGCCTGACAAGCCAAATATGTCTCTCCCCTCTCTCATAGAGGTAAATGACACTGCAGTTTTGATGTGGTAACAAAAGGAGTGAATTCACAAGTGTACACTACCGGTCAAAAGTTTTTGAACACCTACTCATTCAAGGGTTTTTCTTTATTTTTACTGTTTTCTACATTGTATAATAATAGTGAAGACATCACAACTATGAAATAACACATATGGAATCATGTAGTAACCAAAAAAAGTTAAGAGATTCGAGGAGGTTTGAGATTCTTCTTATAGCCACCCTTTGCCTTGATGACAGCTTTGCACACTCTTGGCATTCTCTCAACCAGCTTCATGAGGTAACAGATGTGCCTTCATAAAAGTTAATGTATTTGAGCCAATCAGTTGTGTTGTGACAAAGTAAGGGGGTATACAGAAGATACCCCTATTTGGTAAAAGACCGTCCATATTATGGCAAGAACAGCTCAAATAAGCAAAGAAAAATGACAGTCCATCATTACTTTAAGACATGAAGGTCAGTCAATACGGAAAACTTCAAGAACTTTGAACGTTTCCTCAAGTGCAGTCGCAAAAACCATCAAGCGCTATGATGAAACTGGCTCTCATGAGGACCGCCACAGGAAAGGAAGACCCAGAGTTACCTCTGCTGCAGAGGATAAGTTCATTAGAGTTACCAGCCTCAGAAATTTTAGCCCAAATAAATGCTTCACAGTTCAAGTAACAGACACATGTCAACATCAACTGTTCAGAGGAGACTGTGTGAATCAGGCCTTCATGGTCCAATTGCTGCAGTATGGATCCTGCAGCACTGTTTCTCTTTTGCACGCCTGCTCTGCTCAACACAATGCTAAACAAGCTTCCAGGGATTTTTTCCTAGATGCTGAATAATTTACATGAGGAACATGGACATGAGGGATTTACCTTTGAAACTACTGATTCTGGTGTTTACTATGAGTGGAGTCATAGATACAGATTTGAATGTGTAGCTTGTAGTCATCTGGACAGGGTATGTTGAGGAAAGATACACCTACTCACAAATTGGACAATTCACATTTCAACAGCCAAACAACGATTGTCCTCAGTCTCCTAACTAATTTAAAAAAATCATCACTCACGAATCGGGTACTAATCAGAATCTATTGCTCTCATGGTATTAAAGATGGAGAACAATTGAGATTTAATTCATGGCAAATTTGACAGTTATGGGCCAACTTGATATTGATACACCCACCAATCATTAGTGGGGAAATCGTATCAAATCTTTGTCTAACAGAACAATTTTCGCCTGTCTCCTTTTACCTTCAGAAATCCTCTATTATGAGGGGAGGGGAACAACAGTAGAATACATTATAAGGTGGATATTATACAGATTGACTTCCATCGTCTCTACTCACTGGCCAAGACTCTCAAGAAGGCGTGAAATGTTCTCAGTAACACTATTGCTGTAATATCTGTATCACATTCCACTGTCAGAGTGAGGTGGCCCATTCAAAATTACTCTCAAGGCTCCCATGGGCAATTTACTCGCACAACCACACAATAGCCAAGCCTGAATCTCCTGGGAAACCTTGTTGGATTGACAATGCATGAGACCGCTGGTTATCAAACATAATATCATAATAAGATCAAACATAATACTAGTGCTTAGCTAACCTAACCTTTTTTATACGATGTCAGTCCATCGTCTCGCTCTTTCTGTCTGTTTGACTTTCTCTGTCTCTCTGTCTCCCTCTCCTGCTCCCTCTCTCCCTCTGTTGCTACAGTATACTGATTGTGTCAGCTTCAATACACACAGCAGCATGACGTGATAAGGGAAAAATACAGGCAGAACAAAATACATATCAACACAAATTGTATATTATTTTCAGAACCGCCTTGGGGCATGGCGGAGCTGCCTGTCGGCACATTTGAAGTATGTTTGCAATTATTGCATTTGTTAACGCCTGACACTATTTTTACTCGACATGTTGCCCTTGGCTATTGACATTATTGATTTGAAAATACAATGTGTTTGCAGCTTGAACTTCAAGTTCTTTACTTCCGCCTGTTAATACATTAACATAAGTAATGAAGTTGAGTTTAGACTTAAGACAGACACAGTAAATTTGCTTATTTTCGCGAAATGTTTTACCTTTTTGAGGTCGATTGTTTTTTTCACCTTCCCAACATTCTAAATGTAGAGAACCTACAGTATGTTTAATGCAACATTACTGGGAGGGTACATCACTTGGAGGGAGGGTACAGAGAAATTGGATGTACTTCAAACCAACATAAATCAAAGTGAAACCGGCTCTATCTTTTCTCATCTGTCTTTTTACCTCTTTTGTTGTTTTGGTTAAAGAGCATCGATTTAGGTTTCTTTTCCAGGAAGGATATTAGTAACACTTCTTATGAACAACCTATATAATACATTATAACAACATCTGTTCTAATAACCGTGCTCATAAACATCTATAACTACTTTCATAGAGCATTGTGAACAGGATGTATAATGAGTAGAAAGAGGAGGAAGGGAAGCGCTACTAAGGTACACAATAGTACATTTTGGTAGACAGAAGGTGCTCTTTGGTAAAAGGGGTAAATTGGTCATCAAAAAGAAAGGAGGACCAAGGCACTCTTCATATAATTAATTAAAATGCCTTTATTAGTATGGCATGTTCAATAGAAACAAAGTTTTTAAAAACCGACGCGTTTCGGCTGCATGGCCTTCGTCAGGGAGTACAAAAGATGTATAATGACTTTTGAAGCAAAGTGGCATATGACTTAATCAATACATTTTGGAGTCAGGACATGTCATAGATTGACCCTCAAAGGTTAATAGATGTGTGAACTGCAGCATTGGACCATTTGAATGTATGATATTGGACTTTTTTCCACCAATGTTGGAATTTCAGCCAGTAGAAACCTGAATATGGCATCCATATTAGGAAGTTCCTCAGTTGTCAGGTGAAACCATTATATTAGTTATCAGACAAAACGTCCTAATATGGATGCCGTAGTAACTTTGAATGCAAATTAAGACTCACAAGAAGTCAGTTCTTTATCTTGATATGAGTAGCATTAGATGTATTTTAGTTTCAAAATACATTTTAATTGCATGTAATTGATAATAACTTAAGCATGTCAAACCATCATACAGTATCTCGTATGGTTGTAGGCCTATCTATGCCGGTAGAATCACTGTTTAGAGCATGATTACTGTGAGCTATTGAGCAACGGAGAAAAATTTGCAGATAACATTACATAATGGTAATTGAGCTGTGGCATAATTATGTCATTTACAGCCATTACAGTTAAAACAATGCTGCTTAAAATAACAATAATGACTTTACATCAAATAAAGAATGGCAAGTTGAATTAGAAGAATTAAGCATATCTATAGCCGCTGCTTTATTATAATTAGTCGACTCATTCTGATAGTTTTTTTCTATGTATTTATATACCTCCTCATCAATACATATATATTTCAAGTTAAACATGCTAATTGTAGTAAACAATAGTCAAAACAGATCATTCACAAAAAATAGGACATATATTATTTTTAGTCTAGAAAGGGTTAAATGCTCTTGACAGAGTGAGCAGGCTACAGCACTTCAGTATGTTCTACATAAAATACATTGTTGGTTGTCATAGGCCACAGCAGACGTGGGTTCAAATAGTATTTGTTTTCTTTCAAATACTTTAGCTGTGTTTGTCTTGTGCGATTGGACCACCGGGATAGTACCAAAAATGCAAACCCTGATCGATCTAGCACTCCAGGAAAGCTCAATCAAAAGCTCAAAGTATTTGAAAGAAATCAAATACTATTTGAACCCAGGTCTGCTCCACACAGCAAGAGAAAGTCGGTTACACGCCACCGATAAAAAAGATTAAGAAGGAAATGAAATGAGAAAGAAATGCAGCACCTTGAGAAACAGCCAAAACTAGCTCTTTAGCTACTGTTACAAATTCTTTAAAAAATATTTAATATGTTGAAAGAAAAATTGCACTTCAGCATACCGATGACGCATCAAGGCCTTTTAGAGAAATCACCTAGATGCTCCCAAAACTTCATTTAGACTTATGAGAGACTGACAGTAGATTTGATTATTTTCAAAGATAGGATGGGTAATAATTGTATACTAGAAATGTTTTGATATCACAAAGGCTTTGCAATACTAATTGGGGAGTAGCAAGGGGTGCATTCATTTTACCTCACCGAATGATCCAGTTGGGCGGAGTTTGCACCTTAGGACCAATGTAATTGTCTCAAATGTGCAAACTTCACCCACCTGGTGCCCCGGGTGGGCCTAGGCTGGGTTTACACTCTACCAAGTGTTCACAAAAGCAAAATGTCACTTATCCTTCTGGCATGCACTAAAGTCTCTTTGCGGTTGCTGAGACACTAAGCCTACTGCAGTGTAAATCCAGCCTTAAATGAATGCACCTGTCATTTGTGCTGAAACATAGTTGAATCCAGTTCCACTATCCAATCAGATCCTCCCGAGCATACGGGCTATCCACCAGTTGCAGGGCATGATGATCTGACAGATGACACGTCCTCCTTGGTAGTAGTAGGGGTAGGGGTTGAACCCTCCCAGAGGCTCGTAGTAGCGCTGGCAGTAGCGGTAACCACGACGACAGTGCTGGCAGCAGTAGCCATGGTCATCCAGACGGTTATCCAGCTCAACTCCAATGTCTCTCTGAAGGACAAATGGCAAGTCGATGAGAGGGAGGAAAGAAGTTAGGTGCAAAAGGTGATCCACACAAAGGAAAGCCAGAGAGACAGAGATCTTGAGAACATTTAATTTGAAGTATAGATGGGATGGATTGCTTACACCTCACTGGAAAGGTTTACTTTTCTGTGATAGCTAAATGTTTCTCTTTTTTTAACTTTAGCTTTCTCTGTTCAGTGACGTGTGTATACTTTAAATTAAATTAAATTGGTCTCCTTTTCTTTTCCCTTTGAGTACCAGCTCTCCCAGAGCAGGGCCAGACAGACAGCGGATTGGATTGGGTGAATTGATGTTCTCACTTCAGTTGTGGGTCAGAAAAATATATGTAGAAGCAGCTAAACAGAAGAGAAAGATTAAAATGGATGTCTAAGGAAACAAATGGACAAAATGTTTCCACCATCGACTGTGACACAGGGATCAAGATAGCATTGGAAAGTAATGTTAGTGGTAGTATTACTCTTAGCTTCACCATGCTCCATCTCACATCCCAGAGTCCTCGGCTCCTTTCTCCCTGGGCTATCTTCAATCAAAGTGACTCTGACACTGCCGGTTACCGGGATAATTGCACTATTTCTTTCATCTCTGACCCCCCCCCGCCCCCCCCCCCCCCCCCCCCCGACCCCGCTGCGACCTACGCGAGCTGAGTCAAAATGGCCGCCACTCCTCCATTACAGACTACAAATTAGAGGCTCTCCGTCGGCGCACTCCCCCTGACCTTGACTTTAAGTGGATGGCACATTCCTAAAGCAATTAGCCGAGTAATGATCGCCTAACAAGGATCTTTTTATTTGCTTGTGCCGACTGGGTGTGAATTTATATAAGGGCCAAATGAAAGCCAAACGAAAGGTAAATTGGGTAGAATTAATGGCCCTTGGGTTTTTCCATTGTGCAGGTCGGCCGGGCGCATGCCCTCTCCAGACGGTGGTAGGGCTGAGTGCCATGCCTTTGATCCAGGGAGACTCTGAATTGGGTTCAGAGAAGTGCCAGTTAACTCTCCACCCCTAGTTGTGGCGGCGGCTGCAGCAACCCGTCTCAGAGCAGCACAAATACATTCGACCACGTTTTCAATCTCCTGCAGCGAGTGAATCTGAGTGAATCTTCACAGACAATTCAGCACTGTCTGGTTAAATAGCTTTGATGAAAGAGACCAATTGTCCCCCTTTTGGACTTTACTTCTGGGAGAAGCGGCCATGCCGCAGTAGAAAAAACAAAACAGAAATCTATTGAGAGGGGGAACTGAAAATGCGAGGTCATTGTTTCACCCCAGTCTTTCAAAGGGCTGGGGCACATAGGAACACGACTTTGACTCTGATTCCTCCTCTATAGTAAATTATGGGCAGTGTGGACTGGAGGCTGTTTGGCTTTCCTATAAAGGCAGTATTAGGCACAGGAAATAGTTTACAGGCCACTAAATGGTCCACAGTCTCACAGATGTTGTTGACTCCACTGTTTGTGGCTGGAGTTAAGCTACATTCACCCTCCCAGAATTGTTGGAGCCAACATAATATGAACACAACAAATAGTGCTGTAGGTAGGATTCAAATCACGAATCAATCATCACAACTTCTGTGACAGATAAACGTACTAACATTACATACTCCTAACACGGAGGACTAACACCTCGGAAAGAGAAAAAGGGTGATATTTAAAATATGTGTTTTGATTTATGACTCTGACAATGGCTGGTGGGCGATTGCTGATTGATGATGTTAGTCATGTTTAGGGTCATCAGCTGCAAGGCAACAATCTATTATGGAGAAAACACAAAAGCTGTCACTGCAACCGACAATAATCTTATCAGCCGCCTCACAGCTAAAACTGTGATGGTATGAAATCCAAATCCAGAGCTTCAGTTTAGGAAAATTAATGGAAATATATTTATTCAAATGATGGGTGATTACAAAAACAAACAGACAATTGGCATTGTACCTCCGAGACAAATTAATCAGAGGCATCCTTTTTAAAAACGGAGCACGCATATTAATCATTTTGGCTTCAAATTCCCCTCTTCAACAGGATGTGGCGGCGGATGATTGGAATGGGGCACCATGGGAAATCTGGGGCCGTCACTCACAAACAAGTGGCATTAACGAAGGGTAAAAGTCATTACCCTCGAGCTCTGTCTGATATCTGACTTGGTCACACACCGAAACGCGTCTCACGCGTAACATCATATCAGAGATTTGATCAGTGTGTCAAGTCAAACTTTCAGTCAGTCATTCAATAATGAGGAAGCGAATCGAGCTGCGACGACTCCTTCAATTTCCACACTACTGAGTGTTATTTTACACACGCTGATTACTGTTCTGCTTGTGGCTTGAAACACACAAGCCTCGTTGCTGTTATTTAATCGTCTATATCAGAGCTGATCATCACAGTCTCTTTAATATTCTATTAAAACACCATGGACAACATTTCCATTTTATACTGTCACATGACTGTAGGTGTTGGGTATCGTCCCAAATGGAACCCTGCTCCCTATATAGTGCATTACTTTTGAACAGGGCCCATAGGGAATAGGGTGGCATTTAGGACACACCCTAGGTATGAGATGCAGCATGAAATGCTAGGCTAATATGCAGAAGGCACTGCCTTGTACTCCCAGTGCATGTTGTGTCGTCTTATATCAACCACATGAACTTCATTATGCAGGCAAGGGCGAAACCTGTAATGGTTAAGCCAAGGGGAAGTATAATATGAAATATATTATAAATATGCCACTAAGCTTTTATCCTGAGCGACTTCCATACATTTTTAGTAGGTGTACAGTGTGTCGACCTTGGCATCACTAGCACCACACGCCAGGCTCTTACCAACTGTGCCACACAGGCCCAGGAAGTATCTGTGTTTACAGTTTGGCGTAGCCTCGCTCAGGGAGGAGAGGAGGTATTTACAGCCTCTGTTCACCCTTGGTCTCCTGTGAACCATCACTGCCCACTCAGGGAGGACAGGAGGTCTTTACAGCCTCTGTTTACCCTTGGTCTCCAACCTCCACTCATGCCCGGGCATCCTTGTTTTTTTCAACGCTAACCTTGCCTGCCAAAGAGGCCTGGGTATTGGTACAGGGTCACACTATGGCTCAACCCAATCACCCAACATCCAACCGGCTAAAACACGTTTACAATATAATTATGTGTGCTGGCTGGACAGACTAAGGCCTGCTCCCAATCATATCTGTAGGCTTATCCTTCCCCCGTCTAGGTGAAGGACAGTGATGCGGCTTCTCTAGCGCTGCCAGATGATAGTTATTCAGTCGGAGAGCTGTCCAGGGCCGCTGCTGCAGCGCTGTGCGAAGGCTCTTCCGTGGTTGCCGCGGCTAAAGGTCGGCCCCATATATCTCCCCACCTCTGTCACTGCTACTTTAATGATTATTAGTAAGGTCGCTTCGAAATTACCTGCCGAAATACGTAATCAGGGGCCCCAGTGGCCGTCAGAGGAAAGGCCACGGTGGAGGCCAGATCAGGTGGAGGGGTGTGGGGGTCAGAATCAGCGCTCTACAAAAGGTCTAGGTCTACGTCAGCATCCCACTGTCATCAACAGCATCTTCAGACTCATCCCACTGTCATCAACAGCATCTTCAGACTCATCCCACTGGCATCAACAGCATCTTCAGACTCATCCCACTGGCATCAACAGCAACTTCAGACTCATCCTACTGTCATCAACAGCATCTTCAGACTCATCCCACTAGCATCAACTGCAACTTCAGACTCATCCCACTGGCATCAACAGTAACTTCAGACTCATCCCACTGGCATCATCTACTTCAGACTTGCCAATTATAACTTGCTGCCTCCCCTCCGTCGGTCAGAAAGGCCTTTGTTATCTGCTGGGCCCACAAACACTGACTAGCGGTGGCCTTGGAATGGGCGGGTTGGAGCTTTAGCTATGTATTACCTTAGCTGATTTTCAAAAGGGGAGCGGGTTTCATCTCCCGGTATGCTTTAATTGCATAGCATTGCAGCTGGGGCCATTGAGGATGAGCAGGGAGGAGGGGAAGGAAGAGAGGAGGGGAAGGAAGAGAGGAGGAGAGGAGGAGAGGGGAGGAGGGAAGGAAGAGAAGAGGAGAGGAGAAGAGAAAAGGGAGGAGAGGGAAGGCAGGCAGGCAGGCAGGCAGGTATTCCTGGGCCCGGCCTGATAAATGTTAATATTATGGCTGTATGTTTGTGTGTGTGTGTGTGTGTGTATGGGTGCGTGTCCATCTGTCCCCTGGTTCCTCAGAACTCAAAACCATTCTTCCTTTTCTGGAATGAGCTTTTAACGCTTACTTAGACAGTCTGGGTGGTCTATACTGTGTGTGTGTGTGTGTGTGTGTGTGTGTGTGTGTGTGTGTGTGTGTGTGTGTGTGTGTATGTACGTTTACCTTTGAGTGCATGATGTGTCTGTTGCTGTTCGTGTGTTTGTATGCATGTGTGTGTGTCAAGGGTAACTAATCATGGAGCACTAAGCCGCTCACATGCACAAAAACATGGCATTTTGTCCTCTTCCCTCTTTGTTTCCTTCCGTGATAATTAAGGCATGATTAATAAATGTGGCGTATCTATTCAGTAATGAGTGACCTTAGGAGTGCTGTTTTGCACGACGTTTGTACAAGCTGCCTGCTAGCTTGTAGCTTGTGGCCTCCCGGGTGGCGCAGTGGTCTAGGGCACTGCATCGCAGTGCTAGCTGCGCCACCAGAGTCTCTGGGTTCGCGCCCAGGCTGGGCTGGGTTCGCGCCCAGGCTCTGTCGCAGCCGGCCGCAACCGGGAGGTCCGTGGGGCGACGCACAATTGGCATAGCGTTGTCCGGGTTAGGGAGGGTTTGGCCGGTAGGGATATCCTTGTCTCAGTATGTAAAAATGTAATAATAAAAATAAAAAAATGTAATAAAATGTATGCACTCTACTGTAAGTCGCTCTGGATAAGAGCGTCTGCTAAATGACTAAAATATAAAAATGTAGCTACCTGCCTTTGCCCGAAAAGAAGGCAAAAAAGGCTCTGGCTCTGGCTGAGGCTGTGGGGAAAACGTTGCTGCCTTTGAAGGCTAGATATTCCTCTCCATTAATGTAGAGACCTTAAGAAAGTCTTAAGCAAGGCAAGTTCATTTAAACAGATATATAGAGCAATTTCTATGCCCTGTGGTACATCAAGACAAGTCTGTTTTATGCTATGAAATTAAGCATCAATTAGCAAGAGTCAATTTCTCTGCAGGAATAAATGAAGAAGAACTAGGCACCACCGTGGCTCGTATCACCTAGTGTGGTCTGGTTTGCATCCAAAATGGCAGCTTATTCTCTATATAGTGCACTAGAAAGTATTCACACCCCTTTACTTTTTCCACATTTTGTTGTGTTGCAGCCTGAATTTAAAATGTATTAAATTGAGATGTTGTATCACTGATCTACACAAAATTCCCTATAATGTGAAAGTGGAATCTGTATGGTCCCTCAATCGAGTAGTGAATTTCAAACACAGATTCAACCACAAAGACTAGGGAGGTTTTTCAATGCCTCGCATTGAAGGGAACCTATTGGTAGATGTGTAAAACTTTTAAAAGCAGATGCTGAATATCCTTTTGAGCATGGTGAAGTTATTAATTATGCTTTGGATGGTGTATCAATTAGAGGTCGACCGATTAATCGGAATGGCACATTAATTAGGGCCGATTTCAAGTTTTCATAACAATCGGTAATCGGTATTTTTGGACACCGATTGTGGCCGATTTTTTATTTTATTAATTAATTTATATATATTTTTTTACCTTTATTTAACTAGGCAAGTCAGTTAAGAACACATTCTTATTTTCAATGACGGCCTAGGAAAGGTGGGTTAACTGTCTTGTTCAGGGGCAGAACGACAGATTTTTACCTTGTCAGCTCGGGGATTTGATCTTGCAACCTTCCAGTTACTAGTCCAATGCTCTAACCACCTGCCTTATATTGCACTCCACGAGGAGCCTGCGTGGCAGGCTGACCACCTGTTACCCGAGTGCAGCAAGAAGCCAAGTTAAGTTGCTAGCTAGCATTAAACTTATCTTATAAAAAACAATCAATCTTAACATAATCACTAGTTAACTAGTTGATGATATTACTAGTTTATCTAGCGTGTTCTGCATTGCACATAATCGATGCGGTGCCTGTTATTTTCTCATCGAATCACAGCCTACTTCGCCAAACAGGTGATGATTTAACAAGCGCATTCGCAAAAAAAGCACTGTCGTTTCACCAATGTGTACCTAACCATAAACATCAATGCCTTTCTTTAAAATCCATACACAAGTATATATTTCTAAACCTGCATATTTAGTTAATATTTCCTGCTAACATGAATTTCTTTAAACTAGGGAAATTGTGTCACTTCTCTTGCGTTCAGTGCAAGCAGTCAGGGTATATGCAGCAGTTTGGGCCGCCTGGCTCGTTGCGAACTGTGTGAAGACCATTTCTTCCTAACAAAGACCGTAATTAATTTGCCAGAATTGTACATAATTATGACAGAACATTGAAGGTTGTACAATGTAACAGCAATATTTAGACTTAGGGATGCCACCCATTAGATAAAATACGGAACGGTTCCGTATTTCACTGAAAGAATAAACATTTTGTTTTCGAAATTATAGTTTCCGGATTTGACCATTATAATGACCTAAGGTCGTATTTCTGTGTGTATTCGAGCCCAGGTAGGGGCGAGGAGAGGGACGGGTGCTATACTGTTACACTGGCAATACTAAAGTGCCTATTAGAACATCCAATAGTCAAAGGTATATGAAATACAAATGGTATAGAGAGAAATAGTCCTATAATTCTAATAATAACTACAACCTAAAACTTCTTACCTGGGAATATTGAAGACTCATGTTAAAAGGAACCACCAGCTTTCATATGTTCTCATGTTCTGAGCAAGGAACTTAAACGTTAGCTTTTTTACATGGCGCATATTGCACTTTTACTTTCTTCTCCAACACTTTGTTATTGCATTATTTAAACCAAATTGAACATGTTTCATTATTTATTTGAGGCTAAATTGATTTTATTGATGTATTATATTAAGTTAAAATAAGTGTTCATTCAGTATTGTTGTAATTGTCATTATTACAAATAAATAAATTGTTAAAAAATCGGTCGATTAATCGGTATCGGATTTTTTTGGTCCTCCAATAATCGGTATCGGCGTTGAAAAATCATAATCGGTCGACCTCTAGTATCAATACACCCAGTCACTACAAAGATACAGGCGTCCTTCCTAACTCAGTTGCCGGTGAGAAAGGAAACTGCTCAGGATTTCACCATGAGGCCAATGGAGATTTTCAAACAGTTTCAGAACTTAATGGTTGTGATAGGAGTAAATGAGTACGGGTCAACAACATTGTAGTCACTCCAACATACACTTGGAGACAAATTCACCTTTCAGCAGGATAATAACCTAAAACACAAGGCCAAATCTACACTGGAGTTGCTTACCAAGACACCATTGAATGTTCCTGAGTAGCCTAGTTACAGTTTTGACGTAAATCGGCTTGAAAATCTAGGGCAAGACTTGAAAATGTCTGTCTAGCAAAGATCAACAATGAACTTATCAGAGCTTGAATAATTTTTTAAAAGAATAATGGGCGAATATTGTACAATCCAGGTGTGCAAAGCTCTTAGAGACGTACCCAAAAAGACTCACAGATGTAATTGCAGCTACAAAGTATTGACTCAGGGGTGTCAATACTTAAGTAAATTAGATATTTCTGTATTTAATTTAAAACAAATTAGCAAATTTGTGTAGATGGATGAGAGAAAAATCTATTTAATCCATTTTGAATTCAGGCTGTAGCACAACAAAATGTGTAATAAGTCAATATGTGAAGGCACTGTACTTTTGACCTAGTTCACTATATAGGGAATAGGGTGTCGGATTTCGGATGCCCTATAACCAGCAAACAAAAATTGGATCTATGAAAGTTGTTCTCAAAAACTTTCCAGTCATGGTGATGATTATAGAATGTTTTTATAAAACATTAGCCTGTTATTGCAAGAACGTTACTCACCACCGCTTCACCCATCCACTTCATATGCTGCATAATTCTGGGCCCATATTTACAAGGTATCCAAGACCATGAGTGCTGTTTTTCAGATCGTAAAAAATAAGCCAGGCAGGACCATATCAAGCGTCTCAAAGTAGGAATACTTAAAAAAATAAAGTTGAACAGTATATTTTTACACGATGTTGAATTTTTTACAGTTAGTCTAAATTCTGCATTTCTGACTGGATTTATAAATCTGGACGAAATAAAGACATCCTCTCTTTTAGTAGAGTATATATATGAGCCTCTAGTTAAAAAAAAAAGAAACACGGTTAATAAAGAATATGTGGAACCTACACTTTTCAGATCTGCAGCAAGATCATTAACCCGCTGCACCAGGGGATAGCTGTGCCCTTGTTGGTTTATCAGTCAAATGCTCAATCAGGACACAGAACACAATTTCTGATTCCTAAAAAGTGTCCCATCCTCCCATATAGGCTGTGTACTTGCAACACTGTATTTTTTTGTCCTGTGCAACCTGGGTTAAACATTGTATGAATGTCTTTACAACTAAGCATATTTTGTGTTTAGGGAACCTATCTCTTGTAATGGGAACCTTTAAAGAACTCAGAAAGGCTGTTCTGTCAACATACTTCCAATATCAAAGGAATGTTTTGTGCACCCTGATAAAACATTATTTGAATGTCAGCACAACTGGACAGTTATTTTGTTTTGGGAACATATCTCTTCTCATGTCCCCACAATGTTACCACAACCAAATTAAACATTCTGGGAACGGTCTTGTAACATCGGGCGAAAATAAATTATATATATATATTTTTTTACTTTTTCGTGATATCCAATTGGTAGCTACAGTCTTGTCCCATTGCTGCAACTCCCGTACGGACTCGGAGAAGAGAAGGTCGAGAGCCATGTGTCCTCCGAAACACGACCGCCAAGCAGCACTGCTTCTTGACACACTGCCCACCTAACCCGGAAGCCATCCGCACCAATGTGTTGGCGACCGAAGTCAGCGTGCATGTGCCCAGCAGCCACAAGGAGTCGCTAGAGCGGGACAAGGATATCCCAGCAGGCCAAACCCTCCCCTAACCCGGATGACGCTTGGCCAATTGTAAACCGCCACATGGGTCTCCTGGTCGCGGGTGGCTACGACACATTCCGGGATCGAACCCGGATCTATAGTGATGCCTTTAGCACAATAAAATGCAGTGCCTTAGACTGCTGTGCCACTCGGGAGGCCCATGTGAATGTTTTTTGCACCCTAAAATAAACATTGTCGACTCATCCGCAGAACTGGACAGTTTTTGTGTTTTGGGAACATATCTTTTGTGATGTCCCCACAATGTTCCCACCAGACTGAAACAATGAACAACCCAATGAAACATTCTGTGAACCTTTAACGAACAGATTAAATGTGTTCTAGGAATGTTCTTGCAAAATCAAGAGAATGTTTTATACAAACATTCTATAATCATCACCAAGAATGGAACGTTTTTGTGTTATGAGAATAATTGCCACAACCTAACAAATGTTTTGGGAACTTTCACAGAACCAATTTTGGTTTGCTGGGAAAACGTTACTGGTACGTTGTGTTATTACATTACCTGGGAACTTAATGAGAACTTTTGGGGAAGGTTCTGTAATGGTTGTTACAGATGTTATGCACAACATTTAAATTAATGTTAGGAGAACATTCCAAGGATCCTTCATTTAAAATAAAACCCTAACTTAATGGGAATCTTAGCTAATGTTCTGGGAATGTTCCCGGGTTGCTGTGTAGGCCCTATGTACTGCAATACTTTGGCCCTAGTGCACTATATAGGGAATAGGGTGCCATGTCAGATGCAGCCCCAGTACAGTACATACGTAGTCGTTGACAGGAACCTGGTCCAGGACGTCACGAGCGACGCGGTTACCTCTGACCTCAGCATCAGGTATGTCCTCCTCATCCTCCACCTCGTGGAACTCAGCCTCTGCACCAAAAGGAGGAAGTACACAGAACAGCTGTTGATGTACTTTACTGGATCACAGCAGAAACGTCTGTTTTTCCTGTTTGAGGGGATGTGAAGGAGGGGGTGGAGAGGCCCCGGTGCCCTGTACCTCTCATGGGGGAGGGATGGATCCAGTGGATGGGCAGCTCCTGGCATATCTCCCAGATCTTGGAGTTGAGGAGGAAGGCTGGGTTAGCGATGGGCTCCTCGGCAGGCACCCACACCTGGGAGTCCTCCATCACCTGCATGTCTATGCCCTCTGTCTCACCCACCTGTCAGGGAAAGCAAACACGCACATGCACATGCACACACGCACACGCACACACACATGCACAAACATGTTCATTTTCGTGAAATCTTTGGGGAGTAAAAATGTTTGACCATTAAAAATCTTATTTTCCATAACCCCTAACCCTTAACCTAACCCTAACCCTAACCTTAACCCGAACCCCAAAAACTCTAAACCTAACTCTATCCTTAACCCTAACCTTAGTGATAAGGAAGGAAGTTGATAACTAGCGCTTGCGCAATTCCTAACTAGCGTTAGCGCAATGACTGGAAGTCTGTGGGTATCTGCTTGCATCCATTGGCTCACGAAACTAACTCTAACTTCCTTCAAACCGGTATCCCTTTAACCATAACCCTGTGGCGCAGCGGTCTAAGGCACTGCATCTCAGTGCTAGAGGCATTACTACAGTCCCTGGTTTGAATCCAGGCTGTATCACATCCGGCTGTGATTGGGAGTCCCATAGGTCGGCGCACAATTGGCCCAGCCTGGGTTTGGCCGTGGTAGGCTGTCGTTGTAAATAAGAATTTGTTCTTAACTGACTTGCCTAGTTAAATAAATGTAAAATAAAAAACGAACCTTAAGCTTAAAATACCATTTGAACAAATTCAGGACATGAAGAAAGTCCTGCCTTTTCAAAAAAGTTATTGTTTTCGTACCTTGTCAGGACATTCGGGTGAATTGTTAGGACATTGGAGTCCTGATAAGGTAGGAAAACAAGTACACACACACACATATACAGTGAGTATCAAACACACCCAGCCTTACATGGCCGCAGGCACGCACGCACAAACACCCTCCTCCACACACACCTGTCAGAGCCCAAGAACACACACACACACACACACACACACACACACACACACACACACACACACACACACACACACACACACACTCAGTTCTGTACCCTCTGCATTCTCAGCCCTCTCTCCCCAGAGCCACAGCACACAAGCCCTGGCCATGTCCTTTTATTCATCACCCTTTATTGTCCACTGGGAGCACCGCCACTTCCTGCCTCCTGCTCGTTCTCTGTTTCTTCCTCTCAGGCCTCCAGGCAGCTCTTTCTGCCCGCCGATAACGCAGGAATCCAACGACGGCATAAATTTGACTTTGAAATGACTTTCTAGTGCTTTATACTTTATTGTGCGGTGAAAGGCCGCAATATCATTAAAATACAGCAGCCACAATAATAAGCATAGCGTCCTCCCCCATCCCCTCCTACTGCATTCAGCTCAGCCACGTGCTTCATTTGTTCATACTGTAGTTCATGAGCTGTAAAGTAAACTATTATTGCTTAATGATAGGGAATGCATGTCACTGCTATCTAATAGAGATGTATGAAAGGGGCTTTTGGCGATGCCTGATATTTGTTTCTTTATGTATATGTAAATATGTCGGCAAACAAACCCCTCTTCCCAGTGCCTCGTTAATTAGCGGCTGGAGAGAACAGCAAAACAGTTTACTTGACAAATGTTTTTACAAGGTGATTCTCTCCCGGTTTGAAGCTTAATTGCACATTAGTTGAGCTTGATGAAGGATCCCCGGGCTATGGTTGGAACCGCTGGTATCATTTATATTAGGTTGTGCACTCTCGACTCTCCCTCCCTTTCTTCCTCACACCTTGCCGATTCTTGCTTTATTTGAATTTACTGCCCATGCTGCTGTCTCGCTCGAACTGTTTGTTGTGAAGTGACATGATGCCAGTGACCCTGTGGAGACGAACTCGCACCTCGTTCTGGCCAGATGAAAGAACGCGTAGCGGCGTGGCTACTCAAGCGCTAGCTGCCTGTGTCAGTGCTTAGCTAAGCTGCCAAGACACCAAGCCTTTGACACAGTTTGCTCTCACTCTTTTCAGCAAATGTTTAGCCTGGTCCATATCGGGCTAAGCTAATGATGACTCAAAGGAGGACTAGGGGGCTCACTCCCCCTGAACTACAGACATTAAAATGAAGGCCAGGAAACACAAACAGACCTGCCTAATTGGACCTCAGAACCATTGAAGCCGAGCAACTAAGCAAACCTCCCCGAAATGAGTAAGTGGAGGTCAGGACACAGACTGACCAGTTGAGAAACAAGACCAATAAGGAAGATAACCACAATCCTGAAGGCTAAATTGATCATGGCTAGTGTGGAATAGGGATTGAAAAAGGCTATTTGACCACTACAAAGTCAACGTGATTATTATTTTAGAGCTACATTTTTTTATCATGCAGTTATATCATAATTTAAGCTGTTTTGTATCTATATAATATTGGACAAAGTAAATACATTTTGTATTGGGTGTCAGACTAATATAATGTATTTATTGTAACTTTGAGCCTATGTAAGTACATTCCACACACAATCAGTGTCATACTGTAAAGAACACACACTTGCCCTGTCTTGCTATAATGTCCTAAGGGTGCAGCATTTGTTTTGTGACATACTTAGGTCACTTGTGTTTGTCATGGATCAATGAACATTTTCTCATGATATCATAAGACTGTATATAACATTACTTCCCATCTGGCTGTCTCCCATACTGAACAGACATTGCACACTTTTCATAATGTTCATTATTTGTGTGTTCAAAATGACATACAGCTTTTTGTTTTAGTAATATGACATTTACCTACAGTACATATCATTCCAAGAATGTGTTGTTTTGCATGCATGGTATGGCATTTGTTTGTGGTTTTTATCTGAGTGGGAGGTTCTGGCTTGCCAGCTAGGCTGGTTGTGGCCGTACATATTAAGTGGTTCCCCCGAAGAGCAAGAAGGGATCCTATGACACTGTTTTACTGTCTGAAGAAGGAGGACAACAGCAATTTCATCGCTTCAACATTGGAGGAAACTGGAGGGAGGCTCAGGGATTACAGCCTCCCATCATTTCATATGAGGAACACATTGAAAATGGCTGAAAATACAGGTGGCAAACAATTCATGTTTGTCACCTGGTTCTACTCCCCGGGTGCTTAATTTCCTTATCAGCTGCTCGCAGTTTCTCCACCGGCTGCATTGTTTTCACCTGGCCTCTGAGAATCTGAGGCTCCAGACACCCCGCGCTGAGCCCACGTTCACATAGCCCGCAGGCTTGGAGCAGCAGCAAAACCATTACTGTTTTCTCTTCAACCCCTCTGTGGTTCACACGGTAGTAACACAGTCAGAACCTCAAGGGAGACTTGTCTGTGAGACAGAGGCCTCCCAGGCCATGGGTGGGTTGATTCTGATGGACAGTAGATCACGTTCTACTTTCTAATGTAGATCAAGTCTACAAGAGGTCATAGGTCAGAGAGGTCTTCAAGTCCCTGACATGCTATCCCAATAATGTAGTTCAGTACCACTGTGTGTTATACAATACCGGTAATATTTTACAATGAGCTAATGTAGTAGTTAACATGAGTACATTATCTTATGGAAAATAAGAAACAGATTATAAAAAACAAAACAAAATAAACAAACATGAGTAAAGGATCAATAAATACATTGACAACATTTATAATAACTTAATAATTACAATGCATTGATAGTTAACAAATACATTAACAAATGTTTTTTTATTAACAAATGCACTGCACAGCACATTGTACTTTAGGGTGTCATAACTTGACATTTCCTCAGTTAAAAGGCTATGGATCAGTGCGCATATTATGGGACTTGGTCTTCACTAATCCAGTGTGATTGTGAGCTAACCTTTTGTACATGTACATGTGTGCTTGTGCATCAATGCAGCCTTGTGTCTTTCCCTATCCTCTGGAGCACCTCTGGAGCATTTTCTCCCCTGCCTCCTCCTCACCAAAGACAAGACCCCTATCGGATTGATTCCACAGCTGTGAATTAAGGTTTAACAGAGAAGTCTAATTAGGTTTGACAATGGACAAAAGAAGACCAAAATGGCAGTGGTGTAAAGTACGTAAGTAAAAATACTTTAAAGTACTACTTAAGTCGTATTTGGGGGTATCTGTACTTGACTTTAATATCTATATTTTTGACAACTTTTACTTCTATACATTCCTAAAGAAAATAATATACTTTTTACTCCATACATTTTCCCTGACACCCAAAAGTATTCGTTACATTTTGAATACTTAGCAGAACAGGAAAATGGTCCAATACACACACTTACTGTATCAAGAGAACATCCCTGTTCATCCCTACTGCCTCAGATCTGGCAGACTAAACACACATTGTTTTTTTGTCAATTATGTCTGAGTGTTGGAGTGTGCCTCTGGCTATCTGCAAATAAAATAAAAACAAGAAAATTGTGCCGTCTAGTTTGCTTAATATAGGGAATTTGAAATGTTTTATGGTTTTACTTTTGATACTTACAGGAGATGATTGTGGACTTCAGGAAACAGCAGAGGGAGCACCCCCCTATCCACATCGACGGGACAGTAGTGGAGAGGGTAGTAAGTTTTAAGTTCCTCGGCGTACACATCACGGACAAACTGAATGGGTCCACCCACACAGACAGCGTTGTGAAGAAGGCGCAGCAGCGCCTCTTCAACCTCAGGAGGCTGAAGAAATTCGGCTTGTCACCAAAAGCACTCACAAACTTCTACAGATGCACAATCGAGAGCATCCTGTCGGGCTGTATCACCGCCTGGTACGGCAACTGCTCCGCCCACAACCGTAAGGCTCTCCAGAGGGTAGTGAGGTCTGCACAACGCATCACCGGGGGCAAACTACCTGCCCTCCAGGACACCTACACCACCCGATGTATCAGGAAGGCCATAAAGATCATCAAGGACAACAACCACCCGAGCCACTGCCTGTTCACCCCGCTATCATCCAGAAGGCGAGGTCAGTACAGGTGCATCAAAGCAGGGACCGAGAGACTGAAAAACAGCTTCTATCTCAAGGCCATCAGACTGTTAAACAGCCACCACTAACATTGAGTGGCTGCTGCCAACATACTGACTCAACTCCAGCTCACTTTAATAATGGAAATTGATGGGAATTGATCAAAAATGTATCACTAGCCACTTTAAACAATGCCACTTAATATAATGTATATGTATATACTGTACTCTATATCATCTACTGCATCTTGCCATCTTTATGTAATACATGTATCACTAGCCACTTTAAACTATGCCACTTTTATGTTTACATACCCTACATTACTCATCTCATATGTATATACTGTACTCGATACCATCTACTTCATCTTGCCTATGCCGTTCTGTACCATCACTTATTCATGTATCTTTATGTACATATTCTTTATCCCTTTACACTTGTGTGTATAAGGTAGTAGTTGTGGAATTGTTAGGTTAGATTACTCGTTGGTTATTACTGCATTGTCAGAACTAGAAGCACAAGCATTTCGCTATACTCGCATTAACATCTGCTAACCATGTGTATGTGACAAATATAATTTGATTTGATTTGATTTACAGTAGGTATATGTAAAACCAAATGCTTTTAGACTTTTACTCAAGTAGTATTTTACTGGATGGCTTTCACTTTTACTTGAGTCATTTTCTATTAAGGTATCTTTACTTTTATTCAAGCATGACAATTAGCTACTTTTTCCACCCGCTGCAAAATGGCAGGAACATATGGTGCAGGCTGGGCAATTAGTATCTGGAAACATGGACCAGACATTATAAAGATGAGGGAGAAGGGGATGCAGTCTGGTTCTTTGTCTAAACAGCTTGTGTTCTTAAAGTCAGAAAGGGATATCTGTGACTTACTTGGCATGACAATGTACCAACATAATATATTGTATTTTTTAAATGATGGACCAGGGAAGAGCGTTATGATATTTCCCAGATCCGTTGGAGCCATGTGTAAAATGGAAATGAAAGTGGAGGATGGTAGAGGCGGAAAATATTGAGAGTGGAGAATGGTAAAGGCTGAAAATATTGAGAGTGGAGAAGGCTAGTGGTTGAAAATATTGAGAATCTAGAATGGTACAAGCTGAAAATATTGAGAGTGGAGAATGGTAGAGGCTAAAAAATATTGAGAGTGGAGAAGGCTAGTGGTTGAAAATATTGAGAATCTAGAATGGTACAGGCTGAAAATATTGAGAGTGGAGAATGGTAGAGGCTAAAAAATATTGCGAGTGGAGAATGGTATAGAGGCTGAAAATATTGAGCGTGGAGAATGGTAGAGGATGAAAATATTGAGAGTCTAGAATGGTAAAGACTGAAAATATTTAGAGTGAAAAATGCTAGAGGCTAAAAATATTAAGGGTGGAGAATGGTAGAGGCTGAAAATATTGAGAGTGGAGAATGGTAGAGGCTGAATATATTAAGTAAGGGATTCTTTAAAAAAACACAAACACTTTTTTGCACTGTGAATTGTACTGTGGCACCAAGAAGTTAGATATTTTGATTGATAGAATTTCGCCCATCATTCTCGCCAAATGTCACATAAGGCTATTGGGCTGGGAGAGGTGAGATGAATGCTATACCTCTTCCTCAGACCCTTCTTTCTCTCTCACACTTCCCCCTTTAGGCTATTTGGGTCAAGCCTTTCAAGAGGACAATTAAATATTTATATTAGTTCAAGATTGGCAGCAAACACCATTTGATATGTGGGCAGCTTTCAGACTGGAGTTTCTTTTTCAGTGGCGGAGGGCAGAGAAGATTGGATGGTCAGGGTGAGTGTTTGTGCTCTGCTCTCTGACTACTCTTCTCTGTTTATTCCTACTACCCTTGCAAAATGCATGATAGTTTCCTGTGGTAAAGAGAGGGAGGGAGGGAGTCACACACGCACACACACACACACACACACACACACACACACACACACACACACACACACACACACACACACACACACACACACACACACACACACACACACACACACACACACACACACACACACACACACACACACACACACACACACACACACACACAGAGTGAGTCAGAGAGATGCAGATATACCAGTAGCTCTGTGTCCACTGTCACCACCTCTGTCACTTTGGGAAGCTCTGTGGTCTGGGTCTTGATGTAACACCGCTGGTGTTTGGCGAACCAGATCCCTGTGATTCCCTTTGAGGGAAAAAAGAGAGAAGGAATAATAATTATCATTATTTCATCTGTGATGTGGAACAGCTAAGCGCCAGGGCGATATCATTTTTCAAAAAGTTTCTTCAGTCTCTTGAAGAAAAATCTAAGCTCTTAACAACTAAGAGAAGTTAGAATGTAATGAGTGTGCAAAGGTACTTTCCATCTTCTTTATCTTCTTTAATTTTCTAGTAAATCACAGTTCAAAGACAGCTCGGCACCTACAACACAAACCTTTTAGAAGAGACTGTGAGTAAAGAACGAGGGGTTCTTCCTAACTAAACAATACTTCATAGAGGGATGTCTCCAGCAGGAGAGTCAAGCGACATGTCAGAGGGCAAAGCAGCAGTTGCACCCCAAATCCCACCCTATTCCTTATTCTGTACAGTGCACTGCCTTTGACCAGGGCCTATAGTAATGCACTATATAGGGAATAGGGTGTGATTTGGAATGCATAAGGTGTCTCTACGGAGGCTGCCCCGGCTGAATTGGTCAGTCATAGGTCCCTGTCACTCTCTTAATCTGTTCAGCCAAGTGAAGAGCCACTCCCTTCAGCGCCATTGACGATCCTCCACTGTGTGGAATTCAGGGTCTTTTCAATTTGACGACCGGAGAAAGCCTATTTCAACAAAGCAGACATATCTGTTAATTGTCTTTCTGTGTGCCATTCTCTGTTCGACAAAGTAGTTCTGCCGGTATAAGTCTGAAACCCCAGGAAAGCATATCAGATTGTCTGCCGTCTCTAGGGCTACCATATATCAGATTGTCTGGCGTCTCTAGGGCTACCATATATCAGATTGTCTGCTGTCTCTAGGGCTACCATAGAATAACATAGAGTCATCAGCATATGACAATAGACTGCTGGATCTTTACCGGCAACGCCTGCCTTCACATTGTATCACGATAAGTGGTAGCATGAAAATGGACTTGATACAATCAGAATTGAATTGCATCTAAATGGCACAGAGCTCTGATGAATTTCTGACATCTTCTTTAAATCAGTGTTAACTCAGTAATACAGACACTTTTCTCCACTTGTCTCTAGACGCCACACATGACTACACGATATGAAGCAACACCTGTTATAATCTCCCCGTCATAATCCCCCTGTCATAATCCTGTCATAATCCCCCTGTCATAATCCCCTTGTGTATAATTTCATCTGCGAGGGAAAAAAACAAGGCAATAATAGCCGGCGACACAAAAGCATAATGTTTATGCCTGACTTTATTGTGATGAGCCTGTTTAATTTACTGTAATGGCGAGTGCCGCTACAGAGAGAGGGAAAGGACATTCTCGTGATGAGATGCAATGATTACCGGGATTGGTCAACCAGAAAATGAAGAAAAGACACATCATTACGGGGATAAGAAATGGGAAAAAGATGCGGGCTTATAAAACCACGTCAAAATACCGGCTCGCTATTCTCCCCAATTAAACATGCTACACGTACACCGACAGCTTTGAGCATTCCAACTGAACAATGATTTGATTGGAGGGCCTGTTGCATCGCCATTGCATAGAAAGGTTAGGGGATGCTGTACCAATCAATCAATCATCAATCATATACATGATAAGACACACACTCTACACACACGTACACATGGATTTTGTATTGTAGATATGTGGTAGTAGAGTAGTGGCCTGAGGAAACACACTTAACGTGTGAAAAGTGTTATGAAATGTAATACCATGTAATATTTTAAATTGGATATAACTGCCTTAATGTTGCTGGACTAGTGGGGATCCTTAATACATACAAATACATTGTCACTTGGGCTCTATATTCTCGTGTCTTCCTGCGTCTGTTGAGTGTCAGGTGACGTGTTGAGGAAACAAACATGGAAGCTCAGGGTGCTCATTCTACTTTTATTTAAATAATTATAAAAATGATTAACCGCAAACTCTCCCCTCAGCTCTTCTGAAAGGTGGACCTAAACCCATGCCATTAAATATTAAAAACAAAAAAACATGTTTTAAGTGAGAATAGGCATGGTCTGAAGCCAAAAAATTCACATGAGCACCACAGTGCCTATTCCACCCATGCTCGAACACTTACTTCAGTAGCTATGTTGGTATTGTACTTCAAACTTTGTGTAGACAGGTTGGTTAGGATTCAAACCTTCTCAAACAGCCTAATTCATACTCTGAGAGGAGGTGCTTCCACAATAATATGATTTGTACTGTATACAAGGTAAATTATTGGATTCTTCACACACCACAGTAAGACATTAGCCCATTATGCTACCTTTCATGCTTTTTTTGTATTAAATGAAAGTAAGCTTTGCTTTTATACTTACAATACCATCATCCTTGATTGAGCTGTTCTGTCTTGTAGTAATGTGGTGCATACCTGTATTTCCTTAAACCTTTATTTTAGCAATACATGTCATTGGGGAAAAAATATCATAATGACATCCTTTTTTTGGTCAGTAGGTGCTCAACATAACATAACAACTGTTAGTGGTGGTGTGTTGGACACAGTTGCTCAGATAGATATAACCTGTCTGCATTCCTGATTTCTGTAACTGTTAGCTTACGTGTAATATTGACATAAGTTCAGAACCTCCTCCTGTGGTCATTTACAATAAACACCTGCTACTCCCTGCGCTTGAAACCAGCTCTCTGTCTCCCATCGCATTCATTATAGAATACCTCACCAAAAACGACAGATTGATTCAGCGGAGCTGCAGCTACGTCTGGCCAGACAGGAGGAATGAATTGCGACCTCCTTCACCAGTCCATTCCTGCTTCACCGATATCAGGTGCCACAGCCTCCTCTCGTTCATCTCCCCCATATCCATGCCTAATAAATACCACGGATCCCCAGGGAAATGTCAAGGATTTCTCATGCAGTGTAACCTGTACATAGACCATCACCCCGCTGACTTCACCTCTGACAAAGACAGGGTGGACTTCGTCATCTCCCTAATCATAGGCAAAGCTCTGGATTGGGTCACAGCACTGTGTGCCGCTCAAAGTGCTGATCTGTCCTCTGAATCAGGTGTTTGACCATTCAGTTTCAGGTCGTCACACCGGGGACCTGTTATGTGAGCTGCGACAGGGCCGTCACTCCACCACTGAGTATGCCCTGGAGTTCTGCACCATGGCTGCCGGCAGTGGATGGAGTGAACCAGCTCTCCTTATAGTCTACCGGAGGGGTCTTAATTGGGAGTTACAGACCGAACTGGCCTGCAGAGGATATTTAACGGACCTCAACCAATACATCTGGATGTCCATATCCATTGGCAACCTACTGGTGGACCGCAGACCTATACAGTCGACCATGGCCTGCGAGTCTTCCAGGCCCATGCAACTCGGCCGTGCCCCTCTCACGCCTGCCGAGAGACATCGAAGGTTATGTGAAAACCTGTGCCTCTATTGTGGAGAGAGTAACCACCTACTCAATAGCTGTCCGTTTCGCCCCCCACGAAGGGGTGACCACAACCCCTCCACTTCCGCCCGGGTAAGCACCTCTACGTTTTTGAATATTACCAAAAGGCAGTTCAGTATCCCGGCTCTTCTTTCTGCTGATGGGCTCATTCAGTTTGTGGAGGGACTAGTGGACTCGGGGGCCACAGGTAATTTCATTGACGAACAATTGGCACAACAGTTAAGAGTCAAACTAATCCCTGTTAAACTTCCCCTTAGGATTAATGCGCTGGACGGACAACCTCTCGGAACTGGTCTTGTGACTCGCATGACCAAAAGTATCACCCTTCAGATTGGCCTCCTACACTCTGAGGTCATTCAGTTAATGGTGTTGTCTTTGCCTAAAGAACACCTCATCCTCGGTCACCCCTGGCTAAGCCTTTACGACCCTACAATCTCCTGGCGGCAAGTGGAACTGCTGTCAAGGTCTCCCACCTGTTTTAAGAACTGCTTCAATCTAACCTGTTGAGCCACGTCTATAGAAGGATCGGAGTCTACCATTCCAACCCACATCCCACCTGTATATGCCCAGTTCCAGAGTGTCTTCAGCAAGAGGAGGACTGCACGATTTACCTCCTTCCTGGGGCATCGCCCCCTAAGGGTCGGATCTACCCCTTGTCCATTCCAGAGAATGAGGCTATGGATTCATCTGTCCATCCAAGTCTCCGGCTGTATCCAGTTTCTTTTTTGTACAAAAAAGGATGGTAGTCTCCATCCCTGCATAGATTACCGACCCCTCAATGACCTTACCATCAATAATTGCTTCCCTCTTCCTCTGATTCCGGCCGTACTAGAACAAGTTGGACAGGCTACCATCTACTCCAAACTCGACCTACGTAGTGCTTACAACCTGGTCAGTATACGAAGTGGGGATGAGTGGAAGACGGCGTTCATCACTGCTAGGCGTCACTACGAATACCTGGTTATTACCTACGGTCTCACCAATGCCCGCAGTCTTCCAGTCCTTCATGAATGAAGTTTTCCAGGACATGATCAACCAGTTCCTCATCGTGTACATTGACGATAGCTTGATCTACTCTCACTCCATTGCAGAACATGTACAGCATGTGTAACAGGTCCTCCAATGACTACAGGACCACCATCTGTATTTCAAGGCTGAGAAGTGCGCCTTTCACTTTACCACAGTAACCTTCCTAGGTTTTGTGTTGACACCAGGAGGGGTTAACATGGATGAAGGCAAAGTCACGACCGTGCTTAGCTGGCCCAAACCTACCACTGTAAAGGAACTACAATGTTTCCTAGGATTTTCCAACTACTACCGCCGGTTCATCTGAAACTGCAGCAGCACAACCACTCCTCTCTCAGCTCTCACCAGTCAAAAAAACAGTACCCTCCAATGGACCGACACCGCCCTTACTGCATTTGAGACCTTTAAAGTCCTCTTCACCTCTGCACCCATTCTTAGGCAGCCATATCCTACCCTTCCTTTTTTTCCTGGAGGTTGATGCAGCCGAGGTCGGCGTAGGAGCGGTTCTCTCTCAGCGGGTAGGGCCACCTCCCAAATTCCACCCATGTGGATTCTTTTCCAAGAAACTGTCACCCGCTGAGAGGAACTATGATGTCAAGAACCGAGAACTCCTCGCCATTAAGCTGACTATCGAAGAGTGGCGCCACTGGTTAATTAAGAGGGAACTCATCACCCATTCCTGTCCTTACCGACCACCGCAATTTGGAGTACTTAAGGCGTGATAAGAGGCTCAACCCCAGACATGCTCGCTGGGCACTCTTCTTCACCCGTTTCAACTTCACTGTCACCTATCTGCCTGGCAAGAAAAATGTGGCTGATTCCTTATCCCATCTATTTGACTCCCCTTCCTCTAACCCAGCTCCTGAGCCCATCCTGCCTCTGTCTTGTGTCGTAGGACCCATACAGTGGGAAATCCAATCCGCCGTCCAAGAGCCCCTACAACATGACCCAGCACCTCCCGACACCCCTGCAGGCAAGACCTACGTTCCGGCGTCCATCAGACCCCAACTAATTCAGTGGTGCCATACCTCTCTGAGTTCTGGCCATCCCGGGATCACCCAGACCACGGAGCTACTGACACGCAAGTTCTGGTGGTCATAACTAACAGCAGATGTCCGAGATTACGTTCTTTCCTGTCCCGTCTGTGCATGGGCAAAGAGTCCTCGCCAACTACCTACCGGTAAGCTCGAGGGGGGTACTGTAACGTCTGCTTCCAACTCACAGTCTCAAACACATAGATCTCCTGAACGCAGCTCACTTTCCAGCTCACACTCTCAAACACATAGGTCCCCTGAAATGCAGCTCACTCTCCAGATCCCAATCACCTGAATTCTGATCACCTGTTCACACACCTGTATGTCATTATCACACACTATTTAGTTCAGTTCTTTGCACCCCATCATTGTGGGGTATTGTTTGTTTTATGACACGCTTCTATTCGGAGCTCTGTTTTTCCTGTAGTTTAATCCTCCCGTGTATGATAGTTTTTGCCTAATCCCTGTCTGTACCTTAGCCTATAAGATTTCCTGTTATCAACCTATTGCCTGATCTCCCGGACGACTTTACTAGCCTTTTCCCAGCCTGTACTGTTGCCTTTTTGGACCCCCTGTGTATGACCTTCTGCCTGCCCCTGGACCCAGCTACCTGCCTCCTCCTGTGGTCCTTTACAATAAACACATGCTGCGCCCTGCGCTTGAAACCAGCTCTGTCTCCCATCGTGTTCATTACATGATTATGCAACATTATTATCAATATTATAATACAGTTTAACACGTGCTCTCCTTGTGAACCCTCACAATGTTGTGGGTTTTATTGGTTTTATTTATTGATAAGACCCCAGCTCATAATCCTACTGATCATTGCTCAAAGCAAATTGGTGAGAGCAAGGAAATAAAGACTGAAGCAAATATTTACTATGCGATTAAACAATGCAGCTGGCTAGATGACTACAGGAGTGTGAAATATGGATGAGCTGTTCTCAATGGAATGGTTCTGAAATATTCTCTCTCGCCAAGGCGAGGTTTGACCGTGAACATATCATAGTCATTCACCTCGGTGGAAACGACTTGGGACAAACAAATGGGACAGCCCTGGTGTGTCAGATACGAGCTGATTTGGAGGTAGTCATACGGATGTTCCCTGGGACAACGGTGGTCTACTCTGAGGAGTTGGATGTTCTTGTTGGATGAGGACAATAAACAAGTGCATAGAGATGGCCCAGCGCTCACATGATATATGCCTACATACTTATAACCACTAGGCTAATAATAAATCACATATTTTTTAATGGTATTTCAAGCAGAATATCACGTTGTTAAAAAAAATGCCTAAATTGGTAATGCGTATATGTGGGCAAATTATAGACTTTTCAAGCGTTTTATGCAACATTATCGGCAAGTAACTACTGTGCCAAAGCGATTTAGAGTTGTTTAACAGGAGTGACGAGGGTGTGGATATAATGATAATGTAAATCATTATACTGCACGATTCTGTGCAAAATTACTATCACATTATTCAAAATATCGGAATTGGTAAAAAAAAAAAAAGGTTATTCATGGCAACATATTAGGCAAGAATTAAGTGTAGGCAAAGTGATCGTGCCGGGGGTACAACATTTGATGTACAGTCACATTCACCATAGTTGTCTGAAGCGTGCTATAAATTGCACAGCTGGCGATGCCTCATTGTGACTGGTTATTCCCCATCATTTGCAACAAGTCAATGAGTGTCATCACTATCTTTCTTTTGCAGTACATCAAACTGTCGTGATTACCAGCTGAGATAAACTATTATGAGTTGATTTTACAACTGGCTCAATGTTTATCTGCAGTTTTTTAACATCATACCAAAACCTAGGCTGCATTCCAAACACTTAACAGACACAGCCTCTCCTCTCAGTCCTCAAATTAAGTGGACACTTCTGATTACGTTTCATGACGTCTGACGAGTTTACACTTGCAGGGCAAGGGGCGAGGGAGGAAGGAATTCATTTTAAATGGACCGCTCTTGCCTAGTTACTTCTGAAGAAGGTTTTTACTTACACTTGTATGTTGACTCCATATAGACGTTACACAACTTCTTCAGGCTCGGGTCCTTTATTCAGAATTTCCACCTGACGTGCCCAAAGTAAACTGCCTGTTACTCAGGCCCAGAAGCCAGGATATGCATATAATTGGTATCATTGGATAGAAAACACTTTGAAGTTTGTATAAATGTTAAAAATAATGTATGAGACTATAACACAATTGATATGGTAGCCCGAAAATCTGAAGAAAAACCAACCAGAATTTTATTTTTTTGGGAGATCCCATGCTCTTTCAATGGAAAGCTATGGGTTCTATGTAATTCCAGCTCCCAGATTGCAATTCCTATGGCTTCCAGTAGATGTCAACAGTTTTTTTCAAGGTTTCAGGCTCGTTCTTCCAAAACGAGGAATAATTTTGAGTTTTGGCACCGGGAGTCACAGTTGGGAAGGCTAATTTTACTTTTCTATTGAACATACTTCTTTCCGTATGAAATATTATAGTTTATTTACATTTTAGGGTTCCTGAGGATTAAATAGAAATGTAGTTTGACTTGTTTTAACAAAGTTTAGCGGTATCTTTTTGGATTCCTTTGTCTGCATGTTGAACGGGTGGATTACTGAAATCGATGGCGCCAACTAAACAGACTTTTTGGGATATAAAGAAGGATTTTATCTAACAAAACGACCATTCATGTTGTAGCTGGAACCCTTGGGATTGCAAACAGAGGAAGATTTTCAAAAACTAAGTGATTATTTAATCGCTATTTGTTATTTTATGGAGCCTGTGCTGGTTGAAAAATATGTTGATGTGGGGCGCCATCCTCAAACAATCGCATGGTAAGCTTTCGCTGTAAAGCCTATTGTAAATCGGACAAAGCAGTTAGATTAACAAGAATTTAAGCTTTTAATCGATATAAGATACTTGTGTGTTCATAAATGTTAAATATTACGATTATTTATTTGAATTGCACGCCCTCCAATTTCACCGGATGTTGTTGACAGGTGTCCCGCTAGTGGGACGCCTAGCCTTAATTAACGTTTTAAGTTTTGGCTGACTTTTCTTAGCGGATGTACAGTCATCGCGAATTGAATGATGGGGCATTTCAGGCCCTGAAGTGAACACAATTGTACAATCGCAAACTCCATTAAAAACAAGGGCTGAGGGGCTTACGCTGCAAACTTCCCTTGCTTGGCTAATAATTTGGGCCGACGACAAATATGGCCGCGGGGATTCCCCCAAGGGCATAAGGCGAGGGTAAGTGGACGAGGGTGTGTCTTTTATGAGTTTGAAACGCAGCCATACTCTGAGTCTGGAGTTTTTTTGGTCTTAAAACTGGTTTTAACAGGATTCCTATGACCTTTTTTGAGAAGCTTTGTCTCGCAGCAACTCACTGCCTTCCTGAAGACAAACAATGTATACGAAATGCTTCAGTCTGGTTTTAGACCCCATCATAGCACTGAGACTGCACTTGTGAAGGTGGTAAATTACCTTTTAATGGCGTCAGACCGAGGCTCTGCATCTGTCCTCGTGCTACTAGACCTTAGTGCTGCCTTTGACACCATCGAACACCACATTCTTTTGGAGAGACTGGAAACCCAAATTGGCCTACACGGACAAGTTCTGGCCTGGTTTAGATCTTATCTGTCGGAAAGATATCAGTTTGTCTCTGTGAATGGTTTGTCCTCTGACAAATCAACTGTACATTTCGGTGTTCCTCAAGGTTCCGTTTTAGGACCACTATTGTTTTCACTATATATTTTACCTCTTGGGGATGTTATTCGAAAACATAATGTTAACTTTCACTGCTATGCGGATGACACACAGCTGTACATTTCAATGAAACATGGTGAAGCCCCAAAATTGCCCTCCCTGGAAGCCTGTGTTTCAGACATAAGGAAGTGGATGGCTGAAAACGTTCTACTTTTAAACTCGGACAAAACAGAGATGCTTGTTCTAGGTCCCAAGAAACAAAGAGATCTTCTGTTAAATCTGACAATTAATCTTGATGGTTGTAAAGTCGTCTCAAATAAAACTGTGAAGGACCTCGGCGTTACTCTTGACCCTGATCTCTCTTTTGACGAACATATCAAGACTGTTTCAAGGACAGTTTTTTCCATCTACGTAACATTGCAAAAATCAGAAATTTTCTGTCCAAAAATGATGCAGAAAAATTAATCCATGCATTTGTTACTTCTAGGTTAGACTACTGCAATGCTCTACTTTCCGGCTACCCGGATAAAGCACTAAATAAACTTCAGTTAGTGCTAAATACGGCTGCTAGAATCCTGACTAGAACCAAGAAATTTGATCATATTACTCCAGTGCTAGCTTCCCTACACTGGCTTCCTGTTAAGGCAAGGGCTGATTTCAAGGTTTTACTGTTAACCTATAAAGCGTTACATGGGCTTGCTCCTACCTATCTTTCCGAGTTGGTCCTGCCGTACATACCTACACGTACTCTACGGTCACAAGACGCAGGCCTCCTAATTGTCCCTAGAATTTCTAAGCAAACAGCTGGAGGCAGGGCTTTCTCCTATAGATCTCAATTTTTATGGAACGGTCTGCCTACCCATGTGAGAGACGCAGACTCGGTCTCAACCTTTAAGTCTTTACTGAAGACTTATCTCTTCAGTAGGTCATATGATTGAGTGTAGTCTGGCCCAGGAGTGTGAAGGTGAATGGAAAGGCTCTGGAGCAACGAACCGCCCTTGCTGTCTCTGCCTGGCCGGTTCCCCTCTCTCCACTGGGATTCTCTGCCTCTAACCCTATTACAGAGGCTGAGTCACTGGCTTACTGGTGCTCTTTCATGCCGTCCCTAGGAGGGGTGCGTCACTTGAGTGGGTTGAGTTACTGACGTGATCTTCCTGTCTGGGTTGGCGCCCCCCCTTGGTTTGTGCTGTGGTGGAGATCTTTGTGGGCTATACTCGGCCTTGTCTCAGGATTGTAAGTTGGTGGTTGAAGATATCCCTCTAGTGGTGCGGGGGCTGTGCTTTGGCAAAGTGGGTGGGGTTATATCCTTCCTGTTTGGCCCTGTCCGGGGGTATCATCGGATGGGGCCACAGTGTCTCCTGACCCCTCCTGTCTCAGCCTCCAGTATTTATGCTGCAGTAGTTTATGTGTCGGGGGGCTAGGGTCAGTTGGTTATATCTGGAGTACTTCTCCTGTCTTATCCAGTGTCCTGTGTGAATTTAAGTATGCTCTCTCTAATTCTCTCCTTCTCTCTTTCTTTCTCTCTCTCGGAGAACCTGAGCCCTAGGACCATACGTCAGGACTACCGGGCATGATGACTCCTTGCTGTCCCCAGTCCACCTGGCCTTGCTGCTGTTCCAGTTTCAACTGTTCTGCCTGCGGTTATGGAACCCCTACCGGTCCCAGACCTGCTGCTTTCAACTCTTAATGATCGGCTATGAAAAGCCAACTGACATTTATTCCTGATTATTATTTGACCATGCTTGTCATTTATGAACATTTTGAAAATCTTGGCTCTCTCTAATTCTCTCCTTCTCTCTTTCTTTCTCTCTCTCGGAGGACCTGAGCCCTAGGGCCATACGTCAGGACTACCGGGCATGATGACTCCTTGCTGTCCCCAGTCCACCTGGCCTTGCTGCTATTCCAGTTTCAACTGTTCTGCCTGCGGTTATGGAACCCCTACCTGTCCCAGACCTGCTGTTTTCAACTCTTAATGATCGGCTATGAAAAGCCAACTGACATTTATTCCTGATTATTATTTGACCATGCTTGTCACTTATGAACATTTTGAACATCTTGGCCATGTTCTGTTATAATCTCCACCCGGCACAGCCAGAAGAGGACTGGCCACCCCTCATAGCCTGGTTCCTCTCTAGGTTTCTTCCTAGGTTTTGGCCTTTCTAGGGAGTTTTTCCTAGCCACCGTGCTTCTACACCTGCATTGCTTGCTGTTTGGGGTTTTAGGCTGGGTTTCTGTACAGCACTTCGAGATATTAGCTGATGTACGAAGGGCTATATAAAATAAACTTGATTTGATTTGATTTTGATACGGGCCCTGGTCACTCCTCCGTTCAAGCAAGATGCATGCAGTAGTACACACCACCTGCCACTTGCCTGCCTCTCCATGAACCCAAAGGCTTTTTTAAGAGCCACCTAAGACATTAACATAAGTGTGTGTGTCATTTAATCACGTAGTTAACCAAGTTAGCAAGCATTTCCGTTTATTTTGAGTGCACGCTGCTGCAATTTGATCTAACATTTTGTTTTATTTTTGGTACAGAATCTGAAGCACTGCATTTAGTATGATATATTACATTTCGTATGGTATGTATTCAGTTGTGGGTGTCCATCATCCATTTCACATGATATGTTACGAATTACAATTCGTATGATATGTTACGAATTGCATTAGTTCATTAGCTAGCTAGCTTTCAGCTGACTGGTGTTAGCTAGCTACAGAGGCTAGCTACTGGACTTTGTAAAAGCAAGCTAACGTTAGCTAGCTACCTAGCTAATCAAAATATCTGTTTGCATTTATTGATTAACCTCAGCTTGAATACCACCATATAGCTAGCTATATACAGTAGCCTTGGTTTGTTCTCATGCCTTTCTTATGACTGGCAGCATGGTGCAAGCAGCTGTGCTGTTGACAAGCAACCGACCCGGTGTTATAGAACTCTCGGCTAAAAAAGATCTTAGCATTGTCAGAAATGCTACATCGTTGTTTCTTAATGGACGGAAATGTGCATTTGAGAGCGATAAATTATACATTTTATAAAACCTGTTGCACCTGAAGTGGACGCTATAGTCTCATTTTAAACCAACATCTAGAATTTGAGCTAGAAATACTCTTAAAACTTAATTGCTAACAACCCTGTTAAAAAATCCGGAATGTGCTTCTCAGTAACGGATGGGCGGCTCATGACAAGAGGCGGGGAGTGTGTTGTGTACCTCCAATCAAGTTGATTTGATTGGTGTCATATTGGCTTAGATATGATGGTAGGGAGATTTTAATTTAACACTGAGCTTCAACCAATGCGACTATCATTGCGTCTATAATTAGCTCTGGGTCGTGTTCGTTAGGGAATAAAGCAGAAAACGGAAAAACAAAATTAGCATTTGTTATTGGACAAGTCCAAGTAGTTCCTTCCTCTTTCAGTCCATTTTCTTCTGTTTATTCCCGAATGGACACAATCCAGGATTCATGTCGCTGGCCGTAAACAACAAACAATGTCATCTTTGGATATTGGAGTACCTGAGAAACAGTATGTAGTTCAACGAAAATATAAATGATTTCATGTTAAAATGTGAAGCATATTATTACAGTATAGCATAGCATCTTGATTACTATTTTGATTTCACCTTTATTTAACCAGGTAGGCTAGTTGAGAACAAGTTCTCATTTGCAACTGCGACCTGGCCAAGATAAAGCATAAAGATAAATTACTTGAGGTATGTTGCTCATACAGGTTATAAGGACACAAGGCGAGACCCAAATGCAGACACAGGAAGCAGATGGTTGAGCTCCGATATTTATTAATCCAAGGGGTAGGCAAAAGGTAGGTCGGGGACAGGCGAGAGTTCATAAACCGGGTCAGAGTCCAAAACAGTACCAGACGAAGGGCAGTCTCGAGGTCAGGCCAGGCAGGGGTTCAGTAACCAGATCCGAGTCCAAACAGTACAAGGGGATAGCCAGGCTTGAAGACAGAACAGGCAGAGTGGTCAGGCAGGCGGGTTCGGAGTCAGGACAGGCAAGGGTCGAAACCAGGAGGACTAGAACCAAAAGAGACTGAGGAAATAAATAGGAGCAAGGAAAACCACTGGTTGACTTGGCAAACAAGACGAACTGGCACAGAGAGACAGGAAACACAGGGAAAAATACACCTGGGGTAATAAGCAACACCTGGAGTGGGTCGAAACAATCACAAGGACAGGTGAAACAGATCAGGGTGTGACACAGGGAGTCTGGCAGACTTGTATTTTGGTTCAAATGAAACGGGATCATTAGATTAGTCTTAGTCTAGATTTAATACAGTTGTAGAATACAAGTTTTGTATTGATGTCAAGCTCAAGGTTCTGGGAAACTGGCATTGAGGTAGGCCTACTCTAGTCTATACTCTCACCCCCAAATAAATTCTACATCAATATTGGAAATGTATTCTTATATTCTTGTGTATTTCAAAATTGTTTGAAGGTTAGGGATTGTGTAATATCATTGATTCAAAGCTTTACTGTAGTTCCAGATTGAATATTACACAAAATATGAACCACTGTTTGTGTCAAATTATTAATGAAATGACTACATCATTTTTTGTTGAAGAGCTACATAAAAATACAGTAGATGGGGTGGTGGTGGCAGGTGGCAGGTGATTGCACTGTGTGACCATAATGATTCTCTGTAACGATCGTCGTAATCCTCCTCCTCGGACGAGGAGGAGAGGCGAGAAGGATCAGACCAATATGCGGAGTGATTAGTGTCCATGATTATTTATTATATCGAAACTGAACACGAAAACAAAAGAACACCATGAAAACAATCGACAAACAGTCCCGTGTGGCACGAATGCAGACACGCGATACAACCACCTACAAAACACACGTGAAACCCCGGCTGCCTTAGTATGATTCTCAATCAGGGACAAACGATCTACAGCTGCCTCTGACTGAGAATCATACCAGGCCGAACACAAAAAACCCCAACATAGAAAAACACACATAGACCAACCCACCCAACTCACGCCCTGACCAACTAAATAAATACAAGAAAAAAGGAAAACAGGTCAGGAACGTGACATAACCCCCCCCTTAAGGTGCGAACTCCGGGCGCACCCCTACAACTCAAGGGGAGGGTCTGGGTGGGCATCTGTCCGCGGTGGCGGCTCCGGCGGTGGACGAGGACACCACTCCACCACTGTCTTTGTCCCTCTCCTTCGCGTCCTTTGAGTGGCGACCCTCGCCCCCGACCATGGTCCAGGAACCTTCACTAAGGCCCCTCCTACATAGAGGAGACAGCTCAGGACAGAGAGGTAGCTCAGGACAGAGAGGTAGCTCAGGACAGAGAGGTAGCTCAGGACAGAGAGGTAGCTCAGGACAGAGAGGTAGCTCAGGACAGAGAGGTAGCTCAGGACAGAGAGGTAGCTCCGGACAGAGAGGTAGCTTAGGACAGAGGGACAACTCTGTACTAATGGCAGCTCCGGACTGAGTGGCAGCTCCGGACTGAGTGGCAGCTCCGGACTGAGTGGCAGCTCCGGACTGAGTGGCAGCTCATGACTGGAGGGCAGCTCATGACTGGAGGGCAGCTCATGACTGGAGGGCAGCTCATGACTGGAGGGCAGCTCATGACTGGAGGGCAGCTCATGACTGGAGGGCAGCTCATGACTGAAGGGCAGCTCATGACTGAAGGGCAGCTCATGACTGAAGGGCAGCTCATGACTGTAGGGCAGCTCATGACTGTAGGGCAGCTCATGACTGAAGGGCAGCTCATGACTGAAGGGCAGCTCATGACTGTAGGGCAGCTCATGACTGTAGGGCAGCTCATGACTGTAGGGCAGCTCATGACTGTAGGGCAGCTCATGACTGTAGGGCGGCTCTGGCAGCTCCTGACTGGCTGGCGGCTCTGGCAGCTCCTGACTGGCTGGCGGCTCTGGCAGCTCCTGACTGGCTGGCGGCTCTGGCAGCTCCTGACTGGCTGGCGGCTCTGGCAGCTCCTGACTGGCTGGCGGCTCTGGCAGCTCCTGACTGGCTGGCGGCTCTGGCAGCTCCTGACTGACGGACGGCTCTAGCGGCTCCTGACTGACGGACGGCTCTAATGGCTCGGGACAGACGGGCGGCTCCGAAGGCGCTGGGCAGACAGATGGCTCCGAAGGCGCTGGGCAGACAGATGGCTCCGAAGGCGCTGGGCAGACAGATGGCTCAGACGGCGCTGGGCAGACAGATGGCTCAGACGGCGCTGGGCAGACAGATGGCTCAGACGGCGCTGGGCAGACGGATGGCTCAGACCCGCTGAGGCGCACAGTAGGCCTGGTGCGTGGTGCCGGAACTGGTGGTACCGGACTGGAGACACGCACCTCAAGGCTAGTGCGGGGAGCAGGAACAGGGCACACTGGACTCTCGATGCGCACTATAGGCCTGGTGCGTGGTACCGGAACTGGAGGTACCGGGCTGAGGGCACGCACCTCAGGGCGAGTGCGGGGAGAAGGAACAGTGCGTACAGGGCTCTGGAGACGCACAGGAGGCTTGCTGCGTGGTGCCGAAACTGGAGGCACTGGGCTGGAGACACGCACCACAGGGAGAGTGCGTGGAGGAGGAACAGTGCGTACAGGGCTCTGAGGACGCACATGAGGCTTGGTGCGTGGTGCAGGCACTGGTGGTACTGAGCTGGGGCGGGAAGGTGGCGCCGGATATACCGGACCGTGCAGGCGTACTGGCTCCCTTGAGCACTGAACCTGCCCAACCTTACCTGGTTGTATGCTCCCCGTCGCCTGACCAGTGCGGGGAGGTGGAATAACCCGCACCGGGCTATGTAGGCGAACCGGGGACACCATGCGTAAGGCTGGTGCCATGTAAGCCGGCCCAAGGAGACGTACTGGTGGCCAGATATGTAGAGCCGGCTTCATGGCACTTGGCTCAATGCTCAATCTAGCCCTACCAGTGCGAGGAGGTGGAATAACCCGCACCGGGCTATGCACACGTACAGGAGACACCGTGCGCTCTACTGCGTAACACGGTGTCTGCCCGTACTCCCGCTCTCCACGGTTAGCCTGGGAAGTGGGCGCAGGTCTCCTACCTGCCCTAGACCCACTACCTTTTAGGCCCCCCCCCAATAAATTTTTGGGTTGTACTTGCGGGCTTTTCGGGCTTCCGTGCTAGACGCGTCCCCTCATAACGCCAGTTCCTCTCTCCGGTTTCCTCCGCTCTCCGAGCTGCCTCCAGCTGTTCCCATGGGCGGCGATTCACTTCAACTTTAGCCCATGGTCCTTTTCCTTCTATGATCTCCTCCCAAGACCAGAAATCCTGCTTCGTGCGCTGTCCGTTAACCCGCTGCTTGATCCGGGTTTGGTGGGTGATTCTGTAACGGGCTTCCTCCTTCTCTTCATCCGAAGAGGAGTAGCAAGGATTGGACCAACGTGCAGCGGGGTGTGAATTCATAATGATTTATTAAACAAAAACGACGAAACACGAAATAACACTTAGAAATACAAAATAACAAAAACGAATGTAGACTGACCTAAACCATGACAACTTACATACAACACGAAGCACGTAGGAACAGGTACAGACTATTACAAACAAACGAACAAACGCTACAGTCCCGTGTGGTGCGCAGACACAGATACGGACGACAATCACCCACAAACAAACAGTGAGAACAACCTACCTTAATATGACTCTCAATCAGAGGAAACGTCAAACACCTGCCTCTAATTGAGAGCCATACCAGGCAACCCCAAAACCAACATAGAAACAGAAAACATAGACTGCCCACCCAAAACTCACGCCCTGACCAATAAACACATACCAAACAACAGAAAACAGGTCAGGAACGTGACATTCTCATATAATAGACTGTTGAATATGCTTGAAAGCCAGTTCCCTAGGTTCTTCCTGCAGCATGTTCCCTGTATTAGCCTGAAACAATAGAAAAGGGATTTCGCCTCTGGCCTTAAGCGGCATTATCTGCCCATTTCAATTCCTCATACACAGCCCTTGGGCTTGACAGAGATTGTTTTAAAGGGGGCTTTTTAATTAGTAAAGACTTGAAACATCCTTTCTTTATAAAAATACATTCCAAACCCATCCCCCTCAACTTACAGTTAGTATAACTTATAATAAGGTTTGTGTTTTCCTCCACTCTCTTCTATTCATTTGTAATCACAATGAGGATTATTCTGCTCGCTCACTTGTTTCACAATGTAGTCTCCCGTGGCCATGCCTGGCCAAACACATCTCCTCGGTGGATTCGCTTCACTGACAGAAGTGGATCATTCAGATTGGATGGGCTGGAGGAGAAACTAGCAACTTGTGTTTGTGTGCGTGTGTGTGTGTGTGTGTGTGTGTGTGTGTGTGTGTGTGTGTGTGGCCGCACGTGTGTTTGAGTATGAGTGTGAGTGAACTGAGACCTCTTGTTATTAGATATTCCATTTTATTTTAGTCACGCCGACTGGCACGAAGCTGTAATATGGAGCTCAATGTTAAAATCAACTTGATTGGAGGTTAACAACACACTCCCCGCCTCTCGTCATGAGCCGTCCGGCTGTTACTGAGAACCACATACAGTGCACTTGTAAAGTATTCAGACCCCTTGACTTTTTCCCCATTTTGTTACGTTACAGCCATATTCTAAAATGGATTAAATAAAAAAAATCCTCATAAATCTACACACAATACCCCATAATGACAACGCAAATTTATTACAAATAAAAAATAGAAATACCTTATTTACATAAGTATTCAGACCCTTTGCCATGAGACTCGAAATTGAGCTCATGTGCATGTCTTGAGATGTTTCTACTACTTGATTGAAGTCCACTTGTGGTAAGTTCAAATGATTGGAGATGATTTGGAAAGGCACACGGCTGTCTACATAAGGTCCCACAGCTAACAATGCATGTCAGAGCAAAAACCAAGCCATGAGGTCGAAGGAATTGTCCGTAGAGCTCCGAGACAGGATTGTATCGAGGTACAGATCTGGGGAAGGGTACTAAAAAATGTCTGCAGCATTGAAGGTTCGCAAGAACACAGTGGCCGCCATCATTCTTAAATGGAAGAAGTTTGGAACCACCAAGACTCTTCCTAGAGCTGGCCGCCCGGCCAAACTGAGCAATCGGGGGAGAAGGGCCTTGGTCAGGGAGGTGACCAAGAACCCGATGGTCACTCTGACAGAGCTCCAGAGTTCCTCTGTGGAGATGGGAGAACCTTCCAGAAGGACAACCATCTCTGCAGCACTCCACCAATCAGGCCTTTATGGTAGAGCGGCCAGACGGAAGCCACTCCTCAGTTAAAGGCACATGACAGCCCGCTTGGAGTTTGCCAAAAGGCACCCAAAGGGCTCTCCAGACCATGAGAAACAAGATTCTATGGTCTGATGAAACCAAGAATGAACTATTTGGCCTGAATGCTAAGCATCAGGTCTGGAGGAAACCAGGCACCGCTCATCAGCTGCCAATAACATCCCTACAGTGAAGCATGGTGGTGGCAGCGTCATGATGTGGGGATGTTTTTCAGCAGCAGGGATACTAGTCAGGATAGAGGGAAAGATGAATGGAGCAAAGTACAGAGAGATCCTTGATGAAAACCTGCTCCAGAGTGCTCAGGACCTCAGATTGGAGCGAAGGTTCACTTTTCAACAGGACAACTACCCTAAGCCCACGCCAAGACAATGCAGGAGTGGCTTCGGGACAAGTCTCTGAATGTCATTGAGTGGCCCAGCCAGAGTCCGGACTTGAACACGATCGAACATCTCTGGAGTGACCTGAAAATAGCTGTACATCGACGCTCCCCATCCAACCTGACAGTTTGAGAGGATCTGCAGAGAAGAATGGGAGAAACTCCCCAAATACTGGTGTGCCAAACTTGTAGCGTCATACCCAAGAAGACTCAAGGCTGTAATTGCTGCCAAAGGTGCTTCAACAAAGTACTGAGTAAAGGGTCTAAATACTTACATTTCCTCGACTAAGAACAACCAAGACCACAACACAAACCATAGCCGAGAAAACTGTTTTGTTAAGAAACAGGAAGCTAGTTATGAACCGCATATAGTAAATGGTTGAACCCCAAATGCACAGAACCTCAGTTGTGCATGCTAGCATCAGACAACTTACCAGACTTGACTGACAGCATCACTGTTTCCACATGTGTAGAATTGTTTCCAGCTCCGGCATACTCTCTTTCCTTTATTTCATTATTGTAATCCAAATTTGTGCTGACTGATCAACACAGTTACTTTTCTGTGTTTTCACAAAAAATCTGAAGTCACCATCCACAAGTAAAAACTAGTCAGGGGTTGCGGGTTTTCAACAAATCAACTGTTTTAGACTATTGTCTTTTTTACCAAGCAAGAGAAATAAACTGTCAAATTAAATGGTCTGTCAAAGTCAATGTTACAGGTTTAATAGTGTAATGGTTAGAGTTACCGCCTGTGGATCAGAAGATTGCGACTGCCATTTTCACCATTCTTTCGTTAATAGTTTTGACAGCCCCCTTCCTCCCGACACACACCCACACATATACACACTTATTTGAATGTATTAGGTGGCTTTTAAAAGCGCCTTTGGGTTCGGGAAGTGGCAGGCAAGGGGCAGTAACTGTGGTGGTGTGTACTACTGCATGTGTCTTGCTAGAACAGAGGAGGTCTAAGGCACTGCATCGCAGTGCTAGCTGTGCCAATAGAGATTCTGGTTAGTGTCCAGGCTCTGTCGCAGCTGGCCGTGACCGGGAGACCCATGGGGCGCGCACAATTGGCCCAGCGTCGTGAGGGTTTGGCCTGCAGGGATATCCTTTTCCCATCGCGTTCTAGCGACTCCTGCGGCGGGCCGTGCACAATGTACGCTGACACGGTCGCCAGGTGTACGGTGTTTCCTCCAACACGTTGGTGTGGCTGGCTTCTGGGTTAAGCGGGTATTGTGTCAAGAAGCAGTGCGGCTCGGCTGGGTTGTGTTTCGGAGGACGCACGGCTCTCGACCTTCGCCTCTCCCGAGTCCGTACGGGAGTTGCAGCGATGGGACAAGACTGTAACTACCAATTGGATACCATGAAATATGGGAGAAAAAAGGGGTAAGAAAAGGAAAATGTAAAAAAGAACAGAGGAGAGGCCAGCTCTCAGACTCTCAAGGCAGAGGTCATTGCCCTCATCTGTGAGATGCATACCTTCTCTGTGGTACTGCCCAGGGACACACTGCTTGATGGCAGGGTGGTGGATTGTGGGCATGCGCCTGTCACGGAGAAGTGCAAACACCATCTGGTTGACAGGATGCCAGGCCATCTCTATGCGCTTGTTGATGTCCTTCTCCCACTGGAACATCCAACTCCTCTGCTGCAAGATGTCATAGTAGACCACCGTTGTTCCGGGGAACATTTGGATGACTACCGCCAAATCAACACGCATCTGACTTACTAGGGCTGTTCCCTTTGTGTTTCCCAAGTCTGTTCCACCGAGGTTAATGACTATGATGTCAGGGGGAGCAGCAGCACAGGCCCTCTGCTGGCGCAGAAATTCATCAGTTTGCCCCACTTCATTTCTAGCTATGTGACAATAGTTAAGGGAGAGGTTGTGATGCTTTCCGACCAGTAGATCCATGAATGCCACACAGTTTTCATGTTGATGAATGAGTAAATGCCTGGAAGCCTGCAAAAAAATGTATGTGAAATGTAGTAGTAGTGTAGATGTGGAATGACTAGAACTGCATTCCTATTGAATAAGATCATACACAGATTCCTTTCTTCCTCCCGTTCCAGGGCAGCATTAAATGTATAATTTAGACTTTTGCAAGGACAATAAACCATTTTCTGTATGTTTCTCATTTTTCTAGCCAACATTCCCATTGAAGCACCAAGTCCAATCTGTTCACCTGCTATATTTCTATGTGCTTGAGCGTAAAGCTTGCTCTGAGAGGATCTGTCAGACTTTCACTCTCTCCCTTCTTATCTCTGAGATAATCTCCAACAACGACTCATAAAACTATTGATCATCACCAAACATGAAAATTCAGACTGTATTTATCCATATTTTTTAAATCGTTTTTTTTTTTTTTTTAGATTTGCCTTATATAGTTCAGTTTAAATAATTAGCAAGTCTGAAGGGTAGGCTACTAGCTAGCCAGCTAGCTGGATAGGTCTATATGTGGGCCTGGTACACGTGTCAAACTCATTTAACGGATGGCCGAGTATCTGCAGGTTTTCGCTCCTCCCTTGTACTTGATTCATGAATTAAGGTCACTAATTAGTAAAGAACTCTCATCTGGTTGTCTAGGTCTTAATTTATTTTTTTTAAACGCCAGGCCCTCCATGGAATGAGTTTGACACCCTTGGCCTAGTAGGTCTATCTGATTTATTTGTTACAGTCCAGAATCATCTTATTGAAGAACATTCAATGACCTAGCTGAGCCTTTACAAGTAAGTTAAACACAGAGAGTAGATATATGTCGGTAGAAGGCTAGTATGTGTCAGTCTCACCAGTTAGGCCTAGACAGCCAACTAATATGCAAACAGACCAGTGGTGAGTGGCTGATAATGAGCATTGCGAGTGACAAAAACATTAGCCTATACTATTAAGACAGCATGACAACGTTAGCTGTCGTCCAGTCAGAAATGATGTTTGATCCGTTTTACATGAAATGGACAAAATCAGACACATGCAGAAAACTATGTTGCAAACGTTTCTCCTTGTCAGTTTCACTTTTATGCAGGATTTTTAATACAAGCCCAGTGCTACCCTACCTGATTCTATTACTCATCTGTTCTTCAAGATCTCCTCTGTTCATAGAGACTTTGAGTAGTAGAATATTTAGTTCTCAATGACATGTATTGCCAAATAAAAAGGTTAAAGGAAATACAGGCAGGCACCACATTACTAGAAGATAAAACACCTCTCTCAATCAAGCACGACAATCGTGTAAGTATAAAAGCAAACTTGCTTTCATATAATAAAAAAAAGCTTGAAACGGTAGTGGAAGTGGATTAGTGTGGTGTGTGAAGAATCCAATACTTTACCTTGTATGCTGTACAAATCATATTATTGTGGAAGCACCTCCTCTCAGAGTATGAATTAGGCTGTTTGAGAAAGTTTGAATCCTAAGCAACCAGCATACACATTGTTGGAAGTATAATATACCAACATAGCTATTGTAGTAGGTCAACGCTGTGTACTGGGAAACCTTGGTGGAGCATGGGTTGAGTAGGCATTGTGGTGCTCATTTCCTTTCTTTTTCGGCTTCAGGACTTCTCACTTATAACAGTTTTTGTTTTTTATACATGATATTCAGGTATGGTTGTGTGTGTGTGTGTCTGTGTGTGCATGTGTGTGTGTATATGTACAGGTAACTGACAAAATAATGGAAACACAAGTAAATGAGGGATACAAAGTATATTGAAAGCAGGTGCTTCCACACAGGGGTGGTTTCTGAGTCAATTAACATCCCATCATGCTTAGGGTCATGTATAAAAAGGCTGGGCAGGCCATTATTTTGGACATTATTTTGGCTACCATGGCTATGCCCCCATAGGATGACAATGCCGCCCTCCACAGGGCACGAGTGGTTACTGAATAGTTTGATGAGCATGAAAACGATGTAAACCATATGCCATGGCAGTCTGTCACCAGATCTCAACCCAAATTCATTTATGGGAGATTCTGTAGCAGCGCCTGAGACAGCGTATTCCACCACCATCAACAGAACACCAAATGATGGAATTTCTTGTGGAAAAATGGTGTCGCATCCCTACAATAGATTTCCAGACACTTGTAGAATCTATGCCACGGTGCATTGAAACTGTTCTGGCTCGTGGGGGCCAAACGACCTATTAAGAGACATTATGTTGGTGTTTCCTTTATTTTGGCAGTTACCTGTGTGTGTGTGTGTGTGTGTGTGTGTGTGTGTGTGTGTGTGTGTGTGTGTGTGTGTTTGTTTGTGGGGGATAAGGGGTTGTATATGAGAGGGAATTGAAACCTCTTGTTATTAGATGACACACATTGGATATCAGCTTTTTCCGTGAGAGAGAGAGAGAAAAACACAGGAGAGAGTGCATCGTATTGTCGAAGAAGATGATATGATTTCGGAGAACAGAAATGCTTTTACACAATCTAACAGCAATTTGGAAAGGGCTCGAACACAAACACAATCATTCTGCACAAAAACTATAATAAAGAAAAGAAAATGACAGTATATGAAGTATGCAGAAGGTATACTGTACCTAATGTGAATTTTGACAACACTTACATGTTTGAAGTCGTGGACCTCGAGCACCTCATCACTGCCGTTCCCCATCCTGAAGATCTCAATGCGGTGGGCGGGGTCAATCTCCATGATACTGTCTGTCTCCATACCGTCCAGCATGGCCTTGTAATGTTGGTCGTACACCTGGAGACACAGGACCAATCAGAAACATCTTCAGCCTGACTGACAGGTCATTTAACCAATAGTACATGAGGGTGTGGCAACTCAACTCAGTAGCTCAAATATATTGCCTTTCAATAGTCTTTCAATAAGCTTACTATACTGCCAATAGCGCAAACCTAGGTGTGGCAGGTATCCTAGTGATTAGAGAGGTGTGACAGCAATCGGAGGGTTGCTAGGTCAAATCCTGTGTCTTGCGGGAAATGAGCTGGTGACCGGAGGGTTGCTGGTATCAAATCCTAGATGTCATTGACTCTTGGACAAGGCTCCTAAGCCCCCCAACAACTTCTCCATGGGCACCCAGTGTGGCAGCTCCCCGCTCCAACCAGTATGTGTGTCTTTCAGAGGGGTTTGGATAAATCAGAAGTCCAATTTTTTTTGTACCTTGTGTAGAATTGACAAATGAAGTGATCTTAATCCTTAATGTATGGCCTTTCAATAGGCTTAATATACAGTCTATAGGCGTAATACACTGCAAATAATTATAATCCAAAGAGAAATACTGTAATCTAAAGATGTGAGGCCCATACACTCACTTGATGCAATCACATTGATCTAGCTATGTCATATTCTTCAAAGCATCATGTCCAAATTTGACCAATGCAACCAATACACCACCGCAGTGGCATCTTGCATGCTGACATTTGTAAAGTGCGAAAGTATTCATAAACAAGATCAGAGATAATACTAAGTCATTGTTCATACATGCAACCACATTTGTACATCCATAGAGGCTGCGTAAGTACCCTTCGAGTTGCTATGTCGAATAAATGCCACTTCGAAAATGTGGCTCGGATAGTTGTTTGTTTTTCTTGGCCGTACCTTAAAGCACTTGATTATGTATTGTTCTTGGGCACGCCGGGGCGGCTGTTAAAATTCCCTGTCTACAAAAATGATTCATGCCTATGAGATGAAAACTACGCTATTAATATGTATGTGGAGTGTGGTGTTATGATGAGAAATATATTGCTGAGTTCATCTTCATCTGTTGGGGTGATGAATCAAAGCGCCCCATACTGTACCAATGAGAGAGTTGATTAATGGATACAGGTAGGCGGCCAATGAAATCCATCAAGATTAATATTCCCAATCAACATGTCGGGGCCACTGATTGTTAAGGGATCTAACACAGAAATAACCCAAGCCCTGTGACAAATGTAGTTTCTTTCTAGTGTTTATGACTATAATGTCCATGCATGATTCTCCTAGGTTGGTTTAGTGACTCTAGTACCACTAGTTAAAGCTCTATAGCGTGGCAATACCATTCAGAAAGAGGTTAGATAAGCATTCGATTACACTCTTCATACATCTGCTCAACGTGTTGTTCACCTACTCACTACCACATACTCCTTATGACATTTAAATGACCTGCACCACATATTACCATCAAGCTCATCAATAGGGTAGCAATAATGATTGAATGGGATATAATTCTTAACAGAAAATCACGGCAAGTATGGCTCTGGAATATAAATAGCCATTAACATGGGTCTCAATGGCCTTGGCTCAGAAAGGAACCTGAACTTTAAAATCTTAAGACGTAGCCAAATGAAGATGGACCTGATATTCAAGTGTCAGTCGAGCAGTTATGTGAAATTCAGAGCCATTAAACAGTCTGGGAGCCCTTGCGGTGGATTAAAGTTCCATTTAAGCCTTTTCTTCTATATTAGCATAAAGGTGGAAAGGACTTATTGATTTATACTAAAACAGTTCATCCCATTTTCTGTAGGCGGTGATGGCTTCTGTGGATCCTTGGGTTTGTGGCAGGTGCAGTATTGCTCAACTATTAGTAATACAGTGCATTCAGAAAGTATTCAGACCCCTTGACTTTTTCCACATTTGTTACGTTACAGCCTTATTCTAAACGGATTAAATAAATGTTTTTTTCTCATCAATCTACACGCAATACCCCATAATGACAAAGCAAAAACAGGTCTTTATACATTTTAGAAAATGTATTAAAAATAAAAAACAGAAATACCTTATTTACATAAGTATTCATAACCTTTGCTATGAGACTCAAAATTTAGGTCAGGTGCATCCTGTTTCCATTGATCATCCTTGAAATGTTTCTAAAACTTGATTGGAGTCCAACTGTGGCAAATTCAATTGATTGGACATGATTTGGAAAGACACACACCTGTCTATATAAGGGCCACAGTTGACAGTGTATGTCGGAGCAAAAACCAAGCCAGGAGGTCAAAGGAATTGTCTGTAGAGCTCCGAGACACGATTGTGTCAAGGCAAAGATCTGGGGAAGGTTACCAAAGAAATTCTGCAGCATTGAAGGTCGCCAAGAACACAGAGGCCTCCATCATTCTTAAATTGAAGAAGTTTGGAACCACGAAGACTCTTCCTAGAACTGAACAATCGGAGGAGAAAGGTCTTGTTCAGGGAGGTGACCAAGAACCTGATGATCACTCTGACAGAGCTCCAGATTTCCTCTGTGGAGATGGGAGAATTTTCCAGAAGGACAACCATCTCCGCAACACTACACCAATCAGGCCTTTATGGTAGAGCGACCAGACGGAAGCCACTCTTTGGCCTGAATGCCAAGTGTCACATCTGGAAGAAACCTGACACCATCCCTACGGAGAAACATGATGGTGGCAGCATCATGCTGTGGGGATGTTTTTCAGCGGCAGGGACTGGGAGACTAGTCAGGATCAAGGATCTGCAGAGAAGAATGGAAGAAACTCCCCAAATACAGGTGTCAACCTTGTAGCATAATACCCAAGAAGATTCAAGGCTGTAATCTCTGCCAAAGGTGCTGAGTAAAAAGTCTGAATACTTATCTAAATGTGATATATATATTTTTTTATATATACAAATTTGCAAAAAAATTGAAAACTTTTTGCTTTGTCATTATGGGGTATTGTGTGTAGATTGATAAGTGGAAAAAACAATTGAATCAATTTTAGAATAAGTCAGTAACGTAACAAAATGTGGGAAAAGTCAAGGGGTCTGAATACTTTCCGAATTCACTGTATTATTAAAGTAACTGTCCAGTGAAAATCTCACTTTTGAAAGTTCATATTCTATTCACGCATACCTAATGTTATTGATCTGTCCTATACTCGTATTTGTGGCCAAATCAAAAATTGGAGGAAAAACACTTAAAAAAACACCTCAAACTTAAACAGACCTTTTAAAATCTTTGCTATTTCCTCATAGATGATGATGTCATCATCCTGAGGACAATGAGCTGGCCAATCAGCCGTCTGCTCCCATTAATATTTTTAATGACCGGTATACGCCAACACCATTCTAACATAGAAAACACTGGACAATTACTTTAAGCTTGTGAATATAACAGCAAGGTTAGAAATATGGCTTTCTTAGAACTAGCATTTTGGTTAATGGACAATATTCATACATTTGTTTACCACAAATTGTCATATCAAACATGGTTAATTGTAATGGATTTTATGGGGTGGATTGACTTTGGATAGCACTAGTGTTCATCTAATCTTTTCGCAAATCGAATATTTCAATTTCTTATAGCCCTTCCTCACCAACATTGAGTCTCTTCACTAGAAACCGAGAGTATTCTTCAGTTTTAACTTTGCTTCATTGTCTCCTCAGCATTTTTACCAATTACTAAACAGCAAATTCTTCCAGAAGCACATGCTCGGCAACCGAAGCCTGACTGCCTCACAAAAGATCTCAGCGTTGCAAGGAATGATAGTGAAAGTTAATTAGCTTTCTGTGCGACTTCACGTAGACTGGGGAGGCCAATGCTAAGGGAGTACATCCTGAGTGCTCCTGAAGCAAATTCATATTGATTTGTACTCGATCGGGCTGGCTATTCAGATATGTCATATAATTAATTTAAAGGTTCCGATTCAATGCGGTTGCATAACATACTCAACATACATGATATATAAGAAATATGACTTATCAAAACAGTGAAGTTAAGTTAAAGGAACAATTAAAAAAGTGTCTGAATTAGTCTCCCCAGTACCAAGGCAGCTAAGAGAATACACTGTATGATAACCTCTCTATGAATGTCACAGTACAAATTATTATGCCTTCCTTACTCCGTACAACCCGCCGAATCTAAATAAATTTTTTACAGGGTACGAGGGAAAGATCTCCTCTTATCAAAAACCACCATCAGTATCTCCCATTCCCCCTAGGAAGGGCTCAGGTTTCCCACATAGCCCTATGCCTCTCACCATCATCAGTCGATATACAAAAATAGAAGGTTCAATCAATCTGTCAATCAATCAAAGTTTTTTTGTCACATGTTTTGTACTTGAGCTATTCTTGTCTATTAATGTTCTGTAAAATGTCATGTTTCATGTTCTGTGTGGACCCCAGGAAGAGTAGCTGCTGCTACAACAGCTACTGGGAATCCTGATAAATATCCATACAGGAGGTGTAAAAGAGTGAAATGCTTACTTGCACAGCGGGAAATTCGCTTCCAACACGAACACGACACTGCAAATTGTATGGAAGCATTTCCTGACAATGTCTTGTTTATTTATCCACAGCAAGGCCTTTCTCCGAGGTGGTCCTTAACAACCTCTACCCAGATGGTTGCAAACATACTGTAGAGCCACAAAAGGGCCTAGTGAATAAGAGACAGCAGGCCCAACTAGCCCACAGGTTGATTGTGTGAATGGGGCTCTATCCATCTGTGGTACCGAAGGACATTGCGTAAAGGTCACAGCGATGCTGTGTGCAAGTGAGTGGGTGTATGAAGGACAGGACTGTTTGTGTGTGTGTGTGTGTGTGTGTGTGTGTGTGTGTGTGTGTGTGTGTGTGTGTGTGTGTGTGTGTGTGTGTGTGTGTGTGTGTGTGTGTGTGTGTGAGCCTCATGGCAGCCTCGGGCACACCGGTGATGGATAGAGGTGGGCAGCAGCTCAGACAGCCATACTGGTCACCAATTACAAGTCAGAGAGAAAGAGCCTGCGGTAGGTCTTGATTGACATAGCCTACATCTTGGATGCTATATGAACCTCTCATAGTTATTGTTTTATTATTATTTTCACACAATTTCGATCTTGTCTCATCGCTGCAACTCCCCAACAGGCTCAGAAGGCGAAGGTAGAGTCATGCGTCCGCCGAAACATGACCTGCCAAACCTCGCTTCTTAACAGCTGCCTGCTTAACCCGGAAGCCAGCCGCACCAACGTGTTGGAGGAAACACCATTCAACTGACGACTGAGGACCGCCTGCAGCCACCCGGCCCGCCACAGAGTCGCTAGTCGCTGAGCCAAGTATAGCCCGCCCAGCCGAAACCCTCCCCTAACCCGGACGATGCAGGGCCAATTGTGCGCCGCCCTATGGGACTCCCAATCACGGCCGGTTGTGATACAGCCCGGGATCAAACCCGGGTCTGTAGCGTTGCTTCTACCACTGCGAGGCAGTGCCTTAGACCGCTGCGCCACTCGGGAGGCCCTCTCATTGTTTCTAAAGGAAGTTTAGTGGGTGGATGAATAAAAGGATGGGAAATGACATGAGCACCACTGTTACTGTTACAGAAGATGGTCTCATGGGTAGACAGATCAGTCAGTCTAAACAGCTGCGGAAGGAGGGAGAGGAGAGTCCAGCATTCAGCCTTGGTTGGTTGCCAGTGAGCAATCGGAATGGAAATTTCCCTAGCTCTCTCTTATAGCTTTTCTCTTTGCTCCTTTTTCACACAGAAGCCCCACCATTGGCTCCTTGTCCTCCAGCATGGTGATTTAGCAGAGCTCATGACTCTCGCCTCACATGGCCAGTCACATGAGAACTAGTTAAAAAAAAATTAGTTAAAATGTCTCCCCAGGGTTGCATTCGCTCCTCTGCAATGTTGTTTTTTTCGAGTCTAGTTTTTCCCCACTCCAACGGAAACGGACATCTCTGTTAGAGACATTGAAAATAACCACTTCTACAACCTTCTGCTAGTACCAGCACCACCGCTACCCTACTCATCCTCCTCCGCTCTACAAGAATTAGAGACTGAATTTAATCTACAGCTCTGCTCCTCTCCCATGGGGGTTTCAGAATGTTGAAACAGAATGTGGGTAGCAACCGCCAGACAAACGAGAAGATGAGAGATGAGGGAAAACAATTCCAGAGAATATTCAGAGGAAGATGAGAAATTAAACAGTGTGAAGAGAGAGGGAGGGAGATAAAAAAGGTGAACCAGGTACCTAAGGAAAATGCTGGAAAATGAAGAACCACAAGGGAAATTACTTCAACCATTATAAACTGAACAAAGATATGAACGCAACAGGCAACCAGTGGTGGAAAAAGTACCTGTCATACTTGAGTAAAAGTAAAGATACCTTAATAGGAAATGACTCAAGTAAAAGTGAAAGTCACCACCAAAATTCTGAAAGTATTTGTTTTTAAATATACTTAAGTATCAAAAGTAAATGTAATTGCTGAAATATACTTAAATATCAAAAGTAAAAGTATAAATAATTTCAAATTCCCTATATTAAGCAAACCATTCGGCACCATTTTATTTTAAATTTTTTAATTTACGGTTAGCCAGGTGTACACTCCAACACTCCCTCATCATTTACAAACAAAGCATGTGTGTTTAGTGAGTCCGTCAGATCACAGGCAGTCGGGAAGACCAGGGGTGTTCTCTTGATAAGTGTGTGAATTAGACAATTTTCCTGTCCTGCTAAGCATTTAAAATGCAACGAGTACTTTTGGGTGTCTGGGAAAATGTATGGAGTAAAAAGTATACTATTTTCTTTACGAATGTAGTGAAGTAAAAGTAAAAGTAGTCAAAAATAGAAATATTAAAGTACAGATACCCCCAAAAATTACTTAAGTAGTACTTTAAAGTATTATTACTATTATTACTACTATTATTGTTGGTCGCAGATGCCTTAAAAAAAGTGTGCGGCGTGGATCAGAAAACCAGTCATTATCTAGTGTGACCACCATTTGCCTCATGCAGTGCAACATCTCCTTTGCATAGAGGTGATCAGGCTATTGATTGTGGCCTGTGGAATGGTGTCCCACTCCTCTTCAATGGCTGTGCAAATGTGTGCACAAACAGCTCATGAAACATGGGACCAACACTTTACATGTTGCATTTATATTTTTGTTTAGTGTAGATCTGGCAGAGACAGGAGCACAGATGGCATTCACATGGATTGAATGCATGTCAATGTCCACCGAATCAGCTACCGTGGGCGGATAGAAAGCTGAAAATGCAATAGTACTTGTGCTCAAAGTGTCCCCATAGATCATCCATTTGAAATCAGCTCACTAATGCACACTCATTTCAGTACAACAGGTGCATTCACCAGAACATATTGTGATTGTCGTACATTGTACATGGAATCAGTCAGACACACCAGCATTATGTCTTGCTATCTCAGAGAATTATTCTCATAAAGGGTAGACCTACAAATGGCACCAGTCTTTCAAGGAGAGCTTTAGATAACACTACAAGTAGCCGTCTCTCTATAGTACTGCTGTGGGTATAGGGGAGAGAAATACAGAGGGGGATTATGCTTGTGGACATTGATTACCAGGCCGGTTAGTTCCCAAGGCCTATAAAATATGGATAAATGGAGTGGGGAATGTTCTGGCACTGCCTGCCACCATCCCAAGTCTCCCAGTGTACCGTTTGGTGATGTCAGCTGACGACAGGCAGCTAAATTTTGGACAGGTGCCAACTTGGAAAATAGCAGTGGTGGTCAGTTGCTACTAATAGATCATCAACTTAGCACGGTGCACAGGAAAATGAGCTTTTCGGGGGCTGTGTGATATCAATCTCACTGACAGGAGCGTTGACAGCAAGCAGAGAAAACACAACACAGGAGGGATGTAAATTGATGGTTACATATTGCCCATGTCAACCGAGCAGAGGCGATAGAGAGATATTAAGCATATTTTGTTTCTTGATTGTTGTCATTTGTGCAATAGTTTGAGATATCAACAACTTTTGCAAACCAGAAGTAATGTCTTATCACAGGTGCGTAGGAGAATCAAAAACTGAAGAGGAATGGTTGAAGGGACTCCTTCCTACGCACTGTGTACTAACCATTTATTAAAACAACGATTTGGTCACAACTGGCACAACTTTTACAGAACCATTTTTTCTATTCCTGTTTGGTCTTTCTATTCACACACATCTTTTTGATATACTCATTGTTGAAATAGTAATTCTGTCTTTGGACTTTGTTTATTTACCTATTCTGCCGCAGCTAATCTTTGGATATTAACGTGTGTCCTTTTATTAAAGAAATGTCGCTTGAAGAATAAATACAATGTTTGGTAGATCACTAGAAAGAGTGGAAATGGCACTGTTTGTTCTTGGTTTAAGTTAGGTTTTCACTGTTCGTCAGTTCACAATTAGACCAAGAACAAACAGTGCCATTTCCACTCTTTCTAGTGATCTACCAAACATTGTATTTATTCTTCAAGGGAGATTCAAAAAAATCTGGCAACATTTCTTTAATAAAAGGACACAAATTCAGGAGCAGCATCTAAATATTCTAAATATAACGACTTGAGATCCATTGTACATCCACTCTTCTCTCTGTGGTTTTACTGGTTGCTGTGGTACATATGGGGATGCGGTGGTACATATGGGGATGCTGTGGTACATCTAGGGGCGCGGTGGTACATCTAGGGGCGCGGTGGTACATCTAGGGGCACAGTGGTGCATCTAGAGGCGCGGTGGTACATCTAGGGGCGCGGTGGTACATCTAGGGACGCGGTGGTACATCTAGGGGAGCGGTGGTACATCTAGGGGAGCGGTGGTACATCTAGGGGCGCGGTGGTACATCTAGGGGCGCGGTGGTACATCTAGGGGCGCGGTGGTACATCTAGGGGCGCGGTGGTACATATAGAGGCACGGTGGTACATCTAGGGGCGCAGTGGTACATCTAGGGGAGCGGTGGTACATCTAGGGGCGCGGTGGTACATATAGAGGCACGGTGGTACATCTAGGGGCGCAATGGTACATCTAGGGGCGCGGTGGTACATCTAGGGGCGCGGTGGTACATCTAGGGGTGCGATGGTACATATAGGGATGCGGTGGTACATCTAGGGTGGTACATCTAGAGGTGCGGTGGTACATACAGGGATGCTAACAGAAGAAAGACCGTACTTATGTGTGTGCCTCTGTAGGTTGATGGAAATCCCCATCGACTGAGGATGAGGGGCCACCATTATATAGTTGTGTATAGTTATGTGTAGAAATAAAAATAAATCACAGTTATCAACTGACTCCATTATTATGTGAATAAAGGCAACAGGCCCTGTGCATCTCTGGAGGATCTAGCCATGGTAGCAAGCCTTACATCACCTCTCAGTATGACAATAATGAACATGTGTCTAACTTGCACCGTTATGCACTTTTTGAGAGGCTAGATACAAACAGCAAATCCTGGCAACCAATATTCTTGCATTAATTTATTGAGTCATTGCCTGTAGTCTACTGTACATGGTGGAGGAACATATTGCCTGGCTGTAGTCTACTGTACATGGTGGAGGAACATATTGCTTGTAGTCTACTGTACATGGTGGAGGAACATATTGCCTGTATCCACTGTACACGGTAGAGGAACATATTGTCTGGCTGTAATCCACTGTACATGGTGGAGGAACATATTGCCTGTAATCCACTGTACATGGTGGAGGAACATATTGTCTGTAATCCACTGTACATGGTGGAGGAACATATTGTCTGGCTGTAATCCACTGTACATGGTGGAGGATCATATTGCCTGGCTGTAGTCTACTGTACATGGTGGAGGAACATATTGCCTGTAATCCACTGTACATGGTGGAGGAACATATTGTCTGGCTGTAAACCACTGTACATGGTGGAGGAACATATTGCCTGTAGTCTACTGTACATGGTGGAGGAACATATTGCCTGTAATCCACTGTACATGGTGGAGGAACATATTGTCTGGCTGTAATCCACTGTACATGGTGGGGGAACATATTGTCTGGCTGTAAACCACTGTACATGGTGGAGGAACATATTGCCTGTAGTCTACTGTACATGGTGGAGGAACATATTGCCTGTAATCCACTGTACATGGTGGAGGAACATATTGTCTGGCTGTAATCCACTGTACATGGTGGGGGAACATATTGTCTGGCTGTAAACCACTGTACATGGTGGAGGAACATATTGCCTGTAGTCTACTGTACATGGTGGAGGAACATATTGCCTGGCTGTAATCCACTGTACATGGTGGAGGAACATATTGCCTGGCTGTAATCCACTGTACATGGTGGAGGAACATATTGCCTGTAATCCACTGTACATGGTGGAGGAACATATTGTCTTTAATCCACTGTACATGGTGGAGGAACATATAGCCTGTAATCCACTGTACATGGTGGAGGAACATATTGCCTGTAATCCACTGTACATGGTGGAGGAACATATTGTCTGGCTGTAATCCACTGTACATGGTGGAGGAACATATTGCCTGTAATCCACTGTACATGGTGGAGGAACATATTGTCTTTAATCCACTGTACATGGTAGAGGAACATATAGCCTGTAATCCACTGTACATGGTGGAGGAACATATTGCCTGTAGTCTACTGTACATGGTGGAGGAACATATTGTCTGGCTGTAATCCACTGTACATGGTGGAGGAACATATAGCCTGTAATCCACTGTACATGGTGGAGGAACATATTGCCTGTAGTCTACTGTACATGGTGGAGGAACATATTGTCTGGCTATAAACCACTGTACATGGTGGAGGAACATATTGTCTGGCTGTAATCCACTGTACATGGTGGAGGAACATATAGCCTGTAATCCACTGTACATGGTGGAAGAACATATTGCCTGTAGTCTACTGTACATGGTGGAGGAACATATTGTCTGTAATCCACTGTACACGGTGGAGGATCATATTGCCTGTAATCCACTGTACATGGTGGAGGAACATATTGCCTGTAATCCACTGTACATGGTGAAGGAACATATTGCCTGTAATCCACTGTACATGGTAGAGGAACATGTTGTCTGTAATCCACTGTACATGGTAAAGGAACATATTGCCTGTAATCCACTGTACATGGTAGAGGAACATGTTGTCTGTAATCCACTGTACATGGTGTAGAAACATATTGCCTGTAGTCTACTGTACATGGTGTAGAAACATATTGACTGTAGTCTACTGTACATGATGGAGGAACATATTGCCTGGCTGTAGTCTACTGAACATGATGGAGGAACATATAGCCTGTAGTCTACTGTACATGATGTAGAAACATATTGCCTGTAGTCTACTGTACATGGTGTAGAAACATATTGCCTGTAGTCTACTGTACATGGTGGAGGAACATATTGCCTGTAGTCTACTGTACATGGTGGAGGAACATATTGCCTGGCTGTAATCCACTGTACATGGTGGAGGAACATATTGCCTGTAATCCACTGTACATGGTGGAGGAACATATTGCCTGTATAGGAACATATTGCCCAAAATCCGTAAACATGGGCACCCTAATAGACATTATCCTGACCAACTTGCCCTCCAAATACACCTCTGCTGTCTTCAATCAGGATCTCAGCGATCACTGCCTCATTGCCTGTATCCGCTACGGGTCCGCGGTCAAACGACCACCCCTCATCACTGTCAAACGCTCCCTAAAACACTTCTGCGAGCAGGCCTTTCTAATCGACCTGGCCCGGGTATCCTGGAAGGATATTGACCTCATCCCGTCAGTTGAGGATGCCTGGTCATTCTTTAAAAGTAACTTCCTCACCATCTTAGACAAGCATGCTCCATTAAAAAAATGCAGAACTAAGAACAGATATAGCCCTTGGTTCACTCCAGACCTGACTGCCCTCGACCAGCACAAAAACATCCTGTGGCGAACTGCAATAGCATCGAATAGTCCCCGCGATATGCAACTGTTCAGGGAAGTCAGGAACCAATACACGCAGTCAGTCAGGAAAACAAAGGCCAGCTTTTTCAAGCAGAAATGTGCATCCTGTAGCTCTAACTCCAAAAAGTTCTGGGACACTGTAAAGTCCATGGAGAACAAGAGCACCTCCTCCCAGCTGCCCACTGCACTGAGGCTAGGTAACACGGTCACCACCGATAAATCCGTGATAATCGAAGACTATTCGCCCAAGCCTCCCCAGCTTCTCCTTTACCCAAATCCAGATAGCAGATGTTCTGAAAGAGCTGCAAAACCTGGACCCATACAAATCAGCTGGGCTTGACAATCTGGACCCTCTATTTCTGAAACTGTCCGCCGCCATTGTCGCACCCCCTATTACCAGCCTGTTCAACCTCTCCTTCGTATCATCTGAGATCCCCAAGGATTGGAAAGCTGCCGCGGTCATCCCCCTCTTCAAAGGGGGAGACACCCTGGACCCAAACTGTTTCAGACCTATATCCATCCTGCCCTGCCTATCTAAGGTCTTCGAAAGCCAAGTCAACAAACAGATCACTGACCATCTCGAATCCCACCGTACCTTCTCCGCTGTGCAATCCGGTTTCCGAGCCGGTCACGGGTGCACCTCAGCCACGCTCAAGGTACTAAACGATATCATAACCGCCATCGATAAAAGACAGTACTGTGCAGCCGTCTTCATCGACCTGGCCAAGGCTTTCGACTCTGTCAATCACCATATTCTTATCGGCAGACTCAGTAGCCTCGGTTTTTCTAATGACTGCCTTGCCTGGTTCACCAACTACTTCGCAGACAGAGTTCAGTGTGTCAAATCGGAGGGCATGTTGTCCGGTCCTCTGGCAGTCTCTATGGGGGTACCACAGGGTTCAATTCTCGGGCCGACTCTTTTCTCTGTATATATCAATGATGTTGCTCTTGCTGCGGGCGATTCCCTGATCCACCTCTACGCAGACGACACCATTCTGTATACTTCTGGCCCTTCCTTGGACACTGTGCTATCTAACCTCCAAACGAGCTTCAATGCCATACAACACTCCTTCCGTGGCCTCCAACTGCTCTTAAACGCTAGTAAAACCAAATGCATGCTTTTCAACCGGTCGCTGCCTGCACCCGCACGCCCGACTAGCATCACCACCCTGGATGGTTCCGACCTAGAATATGTGGACATCTATAAGTACCTAGGTGTCTGGCTAGACTGCAAACTCTCCTTCCAGACTCATATCAAACATCTCCAATCCAAAATCAAATCTGAGTCGGCTTTCTATTTCGCAACAAAGCCTCCTTCACTCACGCCGCCAAACTTACCCTAGTAAAACTGACTATCCTACCGATCCTCGACTTCGGCGATGTCATCTACAAAATAGCTTCCAATACTCTACTCAGCAAACTGGATGCAGTTTATCACAGTGCCATCCGTTTTGTTACTAAAGCACCTTATACCACCCACCACTGCGACCTGTGTGCTCTAGTCGGCTGGCCCTCGCTACATGTTCGTCGTCAGACCCACTGGCTCCAGGTCATCTACAAGGCTATGCTAGGTAAAGCGCCGCCTTATCTCAGTTCACTGGTCACGATGGCAACACCCACCCGTAGCACGCGCTCCAGCAGGTGTATCTCACTGATCATCCCTAAAGCCAAAACCTCATTTGGCCGCCTTTCCTTCCAGTTCTCTGCTGCCTGCGACTGGAACAAATTGCAGAAATCTCTGAAGTTGGAGACTTTTATCTCCCTCAACAACTTTAAACATCTGCTATCTGAGCAGCTAACCGATCACTGCAGCTGTACATAGTCCATCGGTATATAGCCCACCCAATTTACCTACCTCATCCCCATACTGTTTTTATTTATTTACTTTTCTGCTCTTTTGCACACCAGTATCTCTACTTGCACATGATCATCTGATGATTTATCACCCCAGTGTTAATCTGCTAAATTGTAATTATTCGCTCCTATGGCCTATTTATTGCCTACCTCCTCATGCCGTTTGCACACATTGTATATAGATTCTCTTTTTTTTCTTTTTTCCCCCTACTATGTTATTGACTTGTTTATTGTTTACTCCATGTGTAACTCTGTGTTGTTGTCTGTTCACACTGCTGTGCTTTATCTTGGCCAGGTCGCAGTTGTAAATGAGAACTTGTTCTCAACTAGCCTACCTGGTTAAATAAAGGTGAAAAAAAAAATATATATATATATATATTGCCTGTAATCCATTGTATATGGTGGAGGAACATATTGCCTGTAATCCATTGTACATGGTGGAGGAACATATTGCCTGGCTGTAGTCTACTGTACATGGTGAAGGAACATATTGCCTGGCTGTAGTCTTCTGTAAACATTACCAATAGACTTACTAAATTATGAACGTATAGTCAATCAAAGAATGACTCTGTAAAACAAGGAATGCATTTACTCAATTCAACTAATAGTTAGTCACTAAATAATTGACACTCAAATAATTCCAGTATACATGAAATACATGACACATTACAGAATTAAAGAGTAAATGACTATCAACTAAATAAGACTTAACGTGGGTACACGTGTCTTCAGTTCAGAATAATCTCTAAGAGAAATAAAAGTGAGTCTGATACACGCAGGAGCTTGGAAGCAAGAACTCAAAGTATGAGCAAATTCACTACAGTTTTAACAAAATTCCAGTGAGAACGCACCCCCAACCTGAATGAACAAAAGGCTGGAACAACACACCCAGACTCAAAGTGAATGTTACGACCGGACAACAGGGATATGCCGGATAACCAGTCAACCCATTCACTTTAAAATTACATCATCCAAATAACATACAATGCAATAAGACATATCAACTTTTTCAGCTCTTTTTTTAATGAACTCTTGAAACAAACAAAACATGACAGTTTAATTCACAGTAAAATGAATTTAGTCGATTCACGTTTTCATCAGTCTTCACACCGCCAACGGTGTCTGTGCTCCCAGGACTTCCGCTGGAATGTCTCGCTCCGGAGATTTTCACAGCGAAGGTGTGACTCTCTGAGATGCAAATATATAGCCACCCATCCAAAGAATTTATTGAGACCTCGTGCTTGGTCTCGGTGCCAGCAAATCGCTAGTCGCGAGTATCACATCTCATTTTTCCACTACATCTCTCCAAGTTCTAATTGCACTATCAATGGCCTAGCCATTTTGGTTTCGATTCCACTGAAACCCTAAGAGTAAGCTCTTCAAACAAACATCGTTTGGAGAAACTCTGAGGAATTCCCAACCCTCATCTGAAAGCCAATGTGATTTAATATGTTTCCTCAAGTGTACTAAATCCTTGATACCTAAGAAGAACTCTAGGAACTCTGGTTAATTTAGTGTATTTGGAAGTCATACAAATACTACTGTTTCCATTTGCTCAATGTGGCATTTAGGCTGGAATTAGAGCTCAGGGCTACAGAGCTTTGGGGAATTTACCCAAGAATAAACACTTAGTGGAGCAGTTTTATCTTTTGTAACTGGATATGGTAAATATAATACCTGACTCCAAATCAAATATGTGGCAATTTCAGAGCATAATTGTAGGGCTATTATAGAGGTATTTTGCCAATTTCGACATAATTCTGAAATGATGATGTTGTTCCACTTTATTTATATTGCTGGAATTAAATGGGTGTTCTTTGGCTGCTTCTCTGCAGGGTATCTGGATGTTGAACGCAACACTATTCTTACCCGCTTCTCTCCTGAAAGGATTGTAATGACCCACATCTATCCTTGATCCCCAGCGACTCTCCGCCGCTTGCCACGTTTGACCACCTTGCTGTGGTCGACTACCGTCTGCAGCTGCTTTTAATTTGCAGGAGCACCGCGGTCCCCCTTTTTCAGCTCTAACGCATATATGACTAATCGCACCAGCCATTTTAAACAACTTGAGCCCTCTCTGGCAATAAATCACCTTGATATGAGCTATTGTGCCCGTAATAGAGATATGTTCAGGTGTGTGTGTGTGTGTGTGTGTGTGTGTGGGGGGGGGGGGGGGGGGGGGGGGGCCTTTGGGAACAATTCCATCTCTTCCTGGTCAGCCCACTATTGTGAGACGAACTCAGCGACTGGGACACATTGTTGTCTGAAGCATTGTCTGTTTTTATTATAAAAAAAACAACTTTTTTTTACAGTCAAGGGATGATTGTCTTTCCTTTTATCTTGGGGTGCAGTTGTATCTCTCTGTCTCTGTCTAACTCGGCACTGCGGGAGATGTCTGAAAATAATGTGGATTTCTATAAAAATCATTTTCAGCCTAATAATAGAAGTGGAAAATCTGATATTAATCTGAGTGGCGCAGCTGTCTAAGGCACTGCATCTCAGTGCTAGAAGTGTCACTACAGGCCCTGGTTCGATCCCAGGCTGTATCACAACCGGCCTTGATCGGGAGTCCCATAGGACAGCGCAGAATTGGCCCAGCGTCTGGGTTAGGGGAGGGTTTGGCCGGGGTACTTACTTACTTACTGACTTAATTCTCCCCATGGGGAAATTTTGTTGCAGTGTCATGTACACATTTAAAGTGATGTTTAAATACAAAACAAAATTGACAATTCAAATTCAACAGCTACATACCAATAAAACATTATTTTTTAAGACTAGCCTGCTGGCCTTACTGAGTCGATAGGAACATTAGCCCGAGCTATTTAGGAGGGATATCACACCTGGCACAAATTATTGTCTAGTTCTGTTTTTCCTGCTGAGGGATGCCCTGTACCTGCGCCCAGAGGGGAGTAGTTCAAAGTCCGGGTACAGGGGGTGGCTTGGGTCTAAAATAATTTTGTGAGCCTTGAGGAGGGCCCTGACCTTAAAGATCTCATCCAGGCCTGTCTGTTTGACTCCAAGTACCTTGCTTGCTGTGGTGATAATCCTTCTCAGCATATTTCTCTGGTTGACAGTGGCATTACCAAACCACCAAACAATACAAAAAGTTTAAATACTCTCAATGACTCAATTACTTATACTTTGTTAAAGGGGAGGGGGTTGGGGACTTGAGCAGCTCTTTAATGCTAGTATATAGGTTAGAATGAGCAGATTACCACATAACCTTTGCTCAGGCAACTGTGACCTTTCTCTCCACCTGCAATCTATAACTTCCCATCTCTCTGAGGTCTTTTTCACCAGCCCTTTCAAAGACAGGACAAAATCACTTTTTCAGGACATTATAAATGACGGAGCGCCTCCAAGTTCCACTATAGTCTGCTTCTATGATTGTTATCTCTGTGCTGGAATGGGTAACAACCAATGAAAGGTTTTAAAATAAAATTTAAAAAATGAAGGGCACTAAAGATTCGGCCTCTTTCACTTGGTCTCACCTTCTCTCTCCTCCCTCTTTCTGTCTCTTTCTTACTCCTCTCTCTCCTCCCTCTCTCTGCCTCTTACTCCTCTCGCTCTCTCTGCCTCTTATTCCTCTCTCTCTCCTCCCTCTCTCTGCCTCTTATTCCTCTCGCTCTCTTCCCTCTCTCTGCCTCTTACTCCTCTCTCTCTCTTCCCTCTCTCTGCCTCTTACTCCTCTCTCTCTCTTCACTCTCTCTGCCTCTTATTCCTCTCTCTCTCTTCCCTCTCTCTGCCTCTTATTCCTCTCGCTCTCTTCCCTCTCTCTGCCTCTTATTCCTCTCTCTCGCCTCCCTCTCTCTGCCTCTTACTCCTCTCTCTCTCTTCCCTCTCTCTGCCTCTTACTCCTCTCTCTCTCTCTGCCTCTTATTCCTCTCTCTCTCCTCCCTCTCTCTGCCTCTTACTCCTCTCTCTCTCTTCCCTCTCTCTGCCTCTTATTCCTCTCTCTTGCCTCCCTCTCTCTGCCTCTTACTCCTCTCTCTCTCCTCCCTCTCTCTGCCTCTTATTCCTCTCTCTCTCTTCCCTCTCTCTGCTTCTTACTCCTCTCTCTCTCCTCCCTCTCTCTGCCTCTTACTCCTCTCTCTCTCTTCCCTCTCTCTGCCTCTTATTCCTCTCGCTCTTTTCCCTCTCTCTGCCTCTTACTCCTCTCTCTCTCTTCACTCTCTCTGCCTCTTATTCCTCTCTCTCTCGTCCCTCTCTCTGCCTCTTATTCCTCTCTCTCTTCCCTCTCTCTGCCTCTTATTCCTTTCTCTCGCCTCCCTCTCTCTGCCTCTTATTCCTCTCTCTCTCTTCCCTCTCTCTGCCTCTTACTCCTCTCTCTCTCTCTGCCTCTTATTCCTCTCTCTCTCCTCCCTCTCTCTGCCTCTTACTCCTCTCTCTCTCTTCCCTCTCTCTGCCTCTTATTCCTCTCTCTCGCCTCCTTCTCTCTGCCTCTTAGTCCTCTCTCTCTCCTCCCTCTCTCTGCCTCTAATTCCTCTCTCTCTCTTCCCTCTCTCTGCCTCTTACTCCTCTCTCTCTCCTCCCTCTCTCTGCCTCTTATTCTTCCCTCTCTCCGCCTCTTACTCCTCCCTCTCTCCTCCCTCTCTCTGCCTCCTATTCCTCTCTCTCTCTTCCCTCTCTCCGCCTCTTACTCCTCTCTCTCTCCTCCCTCTCTCTGCCTCTTATTCCTCTCTCTCTCTTCCCTCTCTCTGCCTCTTACTCCTCTCTCTCTCTTCACTCTCTCTGCCTCTTACTCCTCCCTCTCTCTCCTCTCTTTCATTCCTCTTTGTTTCATTCTCTCCTCTACCTGTGCCTCTTTTGCTCTCATCTATTTCTTATTTTTCCTCAATGCATCTTTCTTTCTCTCCTTTCTCTCTCTCGCTTTCTTTTTCCCGTGATGGCCGGCGAGTACCATTTTCCTCGCGAGGAACATGTCAAATGAATCCTGTTGCAGATTTTTTTGTCTGAATACATTTCCACTGTTTGAATATGGCCAATCTTGTCTAATAAAAGGGCAGTTGATGTAGCATGAAATATTCATCAAAGGCCTTCCCCCAAGATTCCGGCACTCTTCGACACATCTCCATGAATGAGAAACAGACTTGGCCAGACCAAATATTGAGGTAAACGTCCACGCGTGCCACTGAATGAGAAGCCTAGGAAAGCCATCAAGGAGGTCACCTCTATGGTGGATATGCATCTCTGTCACTCCGGTTTGGTTTCCAGTCACACCACGTCTTAATAAATCGACAAGTGTGTGCTAGGCGCTCCTGCAGCTCAGTGGCATTTAGGAACAGCTTGTGAGTAGCTGTAAGCCTGTATTTTAGATCATTTAGATGCATGGGCTCATTTGGCCAGAAGAACAGCATTAGCTGCTAATGAGGACCGGAACGGAAAAAGGAACTATTAAACCAGCGCTACCGTATGGTAGCGTGAGGTAAAGTCGTGAAAGGCCGAACTTCAGAGTTTTAGAAGGACAACCAAATACTTCAGCAGCCATTAACCAGGTAGGTTTGTAACGTTTAAGTAGGAATTCAAGGCTTGTCAACAGCATGGTTTGCAGAAGAGCACAACACATTAAACGTGACCACAACCTGGCAATCTCAAACTTCTGTAAAAAAACGACAATTATCAAAACAGTCTTCTGACTGAACATAGACACCGGCTCGACCGCCATTGTTTCATCAAATATTTCTTTCTTTCCTTTAATGTTCCACAATGCCATCGACATTCTCCGCACAGCAGTTCCCACAGGGTTGAGTATTTCACTACCGTTACTACGATCTTATTACTAATATAACATGCTGCCCCTTGAACAAGGTAGACTGTAGGGGACAGCACCTTTGAAATGGCTGTGATATTTACAGCCTCATAATTGTTCAAACGTTGTTTACATCGAGCTGCTTCCCTGAAGACACAATAAAGGGAAGTCATTGTGTGCAGCAGCAGACACACTGTAGCCCTCCTACTGAGTCCCTGCTGGTGGTTGGTGCTGGTGATGAGGATAACTCCTTGATCTATTGCCATGGCCCCTGGGTGCGTGGGCGCGAGCTGTCAGCACTAGTTTAGGGCTTCAGGTGGGAGAGCCTCTCATCCAAGGGCCCTCTGGTGGCCCAACACTCACAGATGCTAAGACGAACACTAGTCCATGTCGACTGAATGGATGGCACTATTGACCCACCAACCCCAGGATCCTTCAAGTATACTTGACTTATTTTGCATTGAGAGAAACTATATGGAATTAAAAAATATATATATTTTCACAAAGATTGTATTTAAATAAACCCGCTTACATACTGGTTGGATATAAAAATATTAATGTGTGAGTAATAACAAAATAGATTAATGTAATGTTGTTTCAGAAAGACAGAAGTTGGAACTTACTGAGATAATTGGGCAAACATAGATGGGTATGAGAATTGGTTTGAATGACTCTACCCACCTGATCCCAGCAATCATCTAAAGGAGACTAATCAGTCACCTAGAGTAGACTAATCAGTCACCTAGAGTAGACTAAACAATCACCTAGAGTAGACTAATCAGTCACCTAGAGTAGAGTAATCAGTCACCTAGAGTAGAGTAATCAGTCACCTAGAGTAGACTAATCAGTCACCTAGAGTAGACTAATCAATCACCTAGAGTAGACTAATCAGTCATCTAGAGTAGACTAATCAGTCACCTAGAGTAGACTAATCAGTCACCTAGAGTAGACTAATCAGTCACCTAGAGTAGACTAATCAGTCACCTAGAGTAGACTAATCAGTCACCTAGAGTAGACTAATCAGTCATCTAGAGTAGACTAATCAATCACCTAGAGTAGACTAATCAATCACCTAGAGTAGACTAATCAGTCAACTAGAGTAGACTAATCAGTCAACTAGAGTAGACTAATCAGTCACCTAGAGTAGACTAATCAGTCACCTAGAGTAGACTAATCAGTCACCTAGAGTAGACTAATCAATCACCTAGAGTAGACTAATCAATCACCTAGAGTAGACTAATCAATCACCTAGAGCAGACTAATCAGTCAACTATTCCATTGTCTTCTATAACTTGTTTTGTAATAATGCGCTGAGTGGCTCTACACGTCAGCATTGAAGATTGGAAATGACCTATCATCGGACTGGTTGAGGAGGTTCCTCAGATGGGAGCTGTATGAACAACTTCTCAAGCTCTTAAGCTTTAAGGGTATAAACGGTATGCAAAAACATCATTCTGGTGTACATGTGCTTTCAAAGGCCCATGTCCCAAGAAGATAGTCTAAAACGTTCACAATTTAGAGTCACTTTTGATGAATCCTTCTATGTCCCTAAGCTTTTCTGCCGAGATTCAAAGACGAGTGCGAAACATCAAAACACGTTGAGGTCATTATATTCCACTCTGAATGAATTCTCCCATTTCACCTCTATAACTATCCTTTTATGACTAGCTGGTCCTTTTTTTAGAGCCAATAGATGTAAAGTCATTCTTGGAAATAACAGCAGTAGACTGATTGACTTTTTCAAGAGGAAAATAGGGTTTTGTTTCACCGACAGCCATCAGTAAGTAGTTCAGAGAGTCCAGTGCTAAACTATGAATTTCTGCCTCTACTGGAAAATGAACAATTGTTGACACTGTCTGCCGAAGATTTACACGATGATATTAGTAGACAGGATAATGAGCCACTGTTATTATTCAAACGGACCGGAGAAGTGCAAAGCATCGTGATTAGTGTAAACAAGCATGATTATATTTTATTAAACCTACTCACTGTGTGCTATAAAATAGACCTTTACATCTCTACTTGACTACTTTTTATGTTTCATACTAGTAAGAGGTATGTGGCTTGGGAACATTCTGCCACATGTAAAACTATTAGATGAACAACTTAACATGAAGCATCACTACATCACTAAATGTACAAACCTTTTGAGATGTCGTCAAGTCTCACCAGATATGAATCAAATAAAATAAAATCACATTGTATTGGTCACATAGACATATTTAGCAGATGTTATTGCGGGTGTAGCGAAATGCTTGTGTTCCTAGCTCCAACAGCGCAGTAGTATCTAACAGTGCAGTAGTATCTAAAAACGATTCGCAACAATACACACAAATCTAAAGATATATGTCACTCTCTGAATCTCCATAGAGGCAACTTAGCAACCGTAAAGGAAGCTGGAAAAGAATAACTTGGTTTAACCTCACCAGCTGTGGCAAAGTTTTGTTATTCGCCTACCTGGTAGGATATTGTACCCATTCATAAGACCGTGTGAGGCATTTGTTTTTCATGCATCAACAGACTTCCTATCCTTGGAGCTACAGTACACTGCACCAAGTCCAAGATCAGAGGAAGAACAAGTACACAGTACACCGTGGACTCGACATGATACTTTCGCGCTGCACTTCTAGTCAAGGATCATCGAAGGAGTGAGACTACAATGCTTTGTCTGGCTTTCACGTGGTGCGAATGACAGCTTGCCATCCGCACAGTGTACCACCGGAGATAAATTATGCAATAATCAATTTAAAGATGTTTGTAGCCAAGATTGCTTTGGTGTATGCTGTCTGATGTTTGATTTATTTCCAGATCTGACGCTTGTCTTCCAAGACGTCTGCTTTGTTTCGCAAGGTGCCATAAAAATGTAATACTTTGAGCTCTCGGAGCAAATTATACCAATTTCTAAAATTTTATGGCTGACATGTACTTTTAAGTTTGAGATTGGAGCAAATATATAAATCAACCTAGAGGCGTTTCCTAAACTAGACGGTGAGAGCTGAAGCACAGGGGCAGACGATGCTTCACCCGCTCTGAATCAAAACAGGCCTGTTTCCCAAGGGGAGATGTCAATCTTCCTGTGCTTAATATTTGATTCTCTTTATTAACGTTGAATGACAAAACAACCAACATCTGGCGGGCAAAGGGGACATTTGCACTCTATCTTTGATAAGTTATGCCACGTGAAACAACCACAGAGCGTCCCGCATCCATCCGGCTTAGTCCAGTTGAGATGCTGCGTTGCATAGCGCAAGCGATGTTGACAGAGCATGATAGAAACACAACACATGAGGCGAGGCAGGGTACTCTCAGACTGATAGTCTTTGTCGGCTTTGATTCTCAGTTCATATTCAATGCAACATTCAAGGAGAATTGTTCATTCACTTTTACTTAGTATATGCATACAACGCTTAGCGTTGTAATGAATAACATTCCATTCCATTTTCAATCCATTTCCAACTGGATTTGTCAATGTGAAGACTCTAGGGCTTTGTGACTACAAATAGGTGCAGATGCTGCCTATAATAATACTTTGAGAGTATGGAGTGTGTGCTCCTCTTCCACACTTCAGTAGTTTGGCTCGAGAACTGTTTCCACTAGTTTCCACAGCCACAAAGTCAAAATTTGCTATGTCGGAAAAATGTATGAAAACAAAAATGTGCTTATTTTTTTTTGCTTAATTACGCACAAGGTTAGCAGTGTGTTTAAGGTTAGGGTTAGTTTTAAATCAAATTTTAAGAAGATACATTTTATAAATAGGCAGGGTTTATGACTCTGTGGCTGTGGTAACTAATGACGACCCTAGAGAATGCACTGGGACAGAAGCAGAAGATCAGACTCATTGGGAGAGCCAAACAGGATGTGAAAGCTCAATCAGAATCCAAATTGTACAACAGAGGGGAGAGTAAGACTGCTTGGCTCTTGCTCGAGTGAGAGATGGAGGAGGGGGAGCATGGGGAGAGTAGGGGAGATGGGGAGGGGGAACATGAGGAGAGTTGGGGAGATGGAGGAGGGAGAGCATGGGGAGAGTAGGGGAGATGGGGAGAGGGAGCCTGCGGAGATTAGGGGAGGGGGAGGAGGGGGAGCATGGGGAGAGTAGGGGAGAGTAGGGGAAAGGGAGCATGCGGAGAGTAGGGGAGATGGAGGAGGGGGAACATGAGGAGAGTTGGGGAGATGGAGGAGGGGGAACATGAGGAGAGTTGGGGAGATGGAGGAGGGAGAGCATGGGGAGAGTAGGGGAGAGTAGGGGAAAGGGAGCATGCGGAGAGTAGGGGAGATGGGGAGGGGGAACATGAGGAGAGTTGGGGAGATGGAGGAGGGGGAACATGAGGAGAGTTGGGGAGATGGGGAGGGGGAGCATGCGGAGAGTTGGGGAGATGGAGGAGGGAGAGCATGGGGAGAGTAGGGGAGAGGGAGCATGCGGAGAGTAGGGGAGATGGGGAGGGGGAACATGAGGAGAGTTGGGGAGATGGAGGAGGGAGAGCATGGGGAGAGTAGGGGAAAGTAGGGGAGAGGGAGCATGCGGAGAGTAGGGGAGATGGGGAGGGGGAACATGAGGAGAGTTGGGGAGATGGAGGAGGGGAAGCATGGGGAGAATAGGGGAGATGGGGAGGGGGAGCATGAGGAGAGTTGGGGAGATGGAGGAGGCGGCTCATGGGGAGAGTAGGGGAGATGGGGAGAGTAGAGGAGACAGAGGAGGGGATATGGGGAGAGTAGGGGAGTGTGGCGAGAGTAGAGGAGATGGGGAGAGTAAAGGATATGGGGAGAGTAGAGGAGATGGGAGAGGTAGATGAGATGGAGGATGGGAGATGGGGAGATGGGGAGGGTAGGGAATATGGAGGAGAGGGGATGGAGAGAGTTGTGGAGATGGATGGGAAATGGGTAGAGTAGGGGAGATGGAAAATGGGGAGAGTAGAGGAGATAGAAGATAGTATGGAAGATGGGGAGAGTAGAGGAGTTAGGGAGAGTAGGGGAGATGGAAGATTGTAGGAGAGATGGAGAAGAGTAGGGGAGATGGAGGAGAGTAGGGGAGATGGAGGAGAGTAGGGGAGATGGAGGAGCGTAGGGGAGATGGAGGAGCGTAGGGGAGATGGAGGAGAGTAGGGGAGATGGGGAGACTAGGGGATATGGGGGAGGGGGGAAGAGATAGCCTGCCAACCTTGCCCCAGTGAATGAGTTTACAGACTGTGCATGCAACACGTCACACATCAGGTGCCTACAGATTGGGAAGTAAACTGCCGTCCATTCAAATGCTAATTCCGACTACTCTTCTGTCGCTTTCGCTTTTGGAGAGGGAGATGCACAGACTCGCATTGAAACGCCACATGGCCCTGACGAGTGTTCCCAACACGCTTTGTAGCAGTGTTCTCAATGCTCCTAGCAGAAGCTACAGTTGAAGTGCACCCAGTTACCAGAGGTGGGCAGCATGCCACAGCCACCCTTTCCTTCACACACCACAACACTGTCGCTACCTCGGGCTATTGGCTGGGCAGGGTTTAAGAACACAGTGACTACTTCAGGCATTCGGCTGGGCAGGGTTTAATGGATTAAGAACACAGTGACTACCTCAGGCTTTCGGCTGGGCAGGGTTTAATGGTTTAAGAACACAGTGACTACTTCAGGCATTCGGCTGGGCAGGGTTTAATGGATTAAGAACACAGTGACTACCTCAGGCTTTCGGCTGGGCAGAGTTTAATGGTTTAAGAACCTAGTTACTACCTCAGGCTTTCAGCTGGGTAGGGTTTAAGAAAACAATCACTACCTCAGGCTTTCGGCTGGGCAGAGTTTAATGGATTAAGAACACAGTGACTACCTCAGGCCTTCAGCTGGGCAGGGTTTAAGAACACAGTGACTACCTCAGGCTTTTGGCTGGGCAGGGTTTAAGAACACAGTGACTACCTCAGGCTTTCGGCTGGGCAGGGTTTAATTAAGAACACAGTGACTACCTCAGGCTTTTGGCTGGGCAGGGTAACTCTTAAGGATCAGACTTTAGCCCAAAATGACATACCCAAATCTAACTGCCTGTAGCTCAGGACCTGAAGCAAGGATATGCATATTCTTGATAACACTTGAAAGGAACCACTTTGACGTTTGTGGAAATGTGAAATTAATGTAGGAGAATATAACACATTAAATCTGGTAAAAGATAATACAAGGAAAAAAACTTTTGTTTCGTTTTTTTGTTTTATCGTCTTTGAAATATAAGAAAAAGGCCACAATGTATTATTCCAGTTTAGGTGCAATGTAGATTTTGGCAACTAGATGACAGCAATGTATGTGCAAAGTTTTAGACTGATCCAATGAACCATTGCATTTCTGTTCAAAATGTTGTATCAAGTCTGCCCAAATGTGCCTAATTGGTTTATTAAGAACACAATGACTACCTTGGGCTTTCGGCTGGGCAGGGTTTAAAGGTTTACGGACACAGTGACTACCTCGGGCTTTCGGCTGAGCAGGGTTTAAGAGTTTAAGAACACAGTTTTACCTCAGGCTTTTGGCTGGGCAGGGTTTAAGGGTTCAAGAACCTAGTTACAACCCCGGGCTTTCAGCTGGGTAGGGTTTAAGAAAACAGTCACTACCTCAGGCTTTCAGCTAGGTAGGGTTTAAGCATGACACTTGTTTTGTCCCTCCCTCCCTCCTTCACTTCTGGGTCCAAGAGAACTTGAAGTCTGTTGGAGTGAGTGCGCTCATCCTCCTCCCTTGGAAAAACAATGTGACCATATGACAGGTTGGTAGGATGACGTTAAATACAAAACATGCGAACCAGTCTCCTTTGGTGACATTTCTAGGGCACCGCTGGAATTGTCAAAACAAACTCAGGACACAAACTGAGGAGGGCAGTAGAAAGCCCAGCACCTGTGACCATTCGAAAGGAGCAGGTGCAAGACTGTTCATTAGGCAACCCCAGCCTGACACTGAAGTCTTTAAGTTGCAGTCTGGGGCAGCGTGTGAGGGACTGCCCGGGGACTGGGGCGAGACATCAAGGTGAGCAATGCAATTCCAGCTTGAATAATGGAGTGCTTCCCTTCAGCCTGGCACCTGTGTTTCTCATGCAATTTCACCACACTGTCCCAGCAGCACCTGGGAGCTATTTAGGCTCCCCCTGGAGTAACTGGTTCACAAATAACTCTCGATTCACAATTATTCTGTGGCTAGTTGCCATTAACGTCATATTGCAGACACTTTTATGCAAAGCAACTTATAGGAGCAATTAGGGAACATAGACAGATTTTTCTCCTATTCCTCTCAGTTTTTGAACCAGCAACCTTTACTGACCCAACGCTCTTAACCGCTAGGCCACCTGCGGCCCCAAGAAGTTATTCTGCACCCAAATTGTTTCGTGTCTCGAAGAGGCTGTGGAGAGTATAGCAATCACCTGAACAACATGAGGTGAAAGAGAATACCCCCTACGAACTGGGTGACGAATTATGTTCATAGAATTCTTACAAAGAACCCCCAGCATAGTACCGGCACTGATTTAAATCCGTTGTAATGTATCAAACCGCAGGTCTATTTTCACCACAGGTAATCCCTTGATGAGTGCAGGTATGAAGTCATAATCACGCATACATTTCTACAGTTGCTAAGCACACCATATAATACATCCATGGACGAACCATTGTGTATTGGTAATAACAGTAGATTAATACACAAGGAGGCAAAATCCCCTGTGAGCTTTGGAGCCCCCTAACAATAATGACTACACAGTAAACATTAAGACAGAAATGTACCGGAAGCCAAGAAAGGACATAGGCAGCAGCCCAGCCTACACACTAAAACACACACAGGCAGGGAGAATGATGGCAAACTATCTTCCCCACAGGCCTCTGTAGCAACATATGTTTGCAAGTAATTAAAATAAGTTCCCAAGTGGGTACCGTGTCATATTGAAATACAATGTGCAAAACAAATTACCTTTCCATGGCAGGGGACAGGAGACCAGCGTGTTGGAGGCTCCTGCCAGAGTGGGGAGTGGCAGAGGCATTCTCAATTGATGTATTGACTTCTAATTAGTTTGTCAGGGGTTAAAGCTTTCCAGAGCAAGGTAATAATTGATGAGAGCTTACAGGGAAACGGAAAGGTAAGAGCGGCAAGCCATTCCACATTAAGATATTTTTTTAAAGAGACTCATCCACATGGGCAGAGGAGGTTGTGCATGAAATATATATTATTGTGGTTGAAATATTTATTGGGAGCTGTGAAGTTGTGACTGCCTAAAGCTGTAATGTTTGCATATACTGTATACAGGTTTCATTGTCATTGTCTGTGGAAACACAGCTTTTTTATGCACGCACGCACGCACGCACGCACGCACGCACGCACGCACGCACGCACGCACGCACACACACTCCCATTCTCTGTTCAAACTCTCCTTCAGATGAGTCCCAAGATGGGTTTGGCGAGGATACAATTGGTGTGTTTTACTGCAGTGTCTCTAAGGGGGCTTCCCATCAGGCAGACAGACAGGTGATTGGGCTTTGAAGCGGCTCCATCTTTCTCACTGATGAAGGCCAGAGAACGGGGCCTCCCCTCAAGACCCCATTAAAGGGGAAGTGAGAGGCCACGGGTTTGATGTCCAATCCCTGGGAAGCCTCTGCCCTCAACACATTGGATGCGTCCCAAATGGCACCCTATTCTGTTTATAGTGCACTACTTTTGACCAGGGGCCATAGTGGCATTTGGGATGCGGACATTATGTGCCACGTGAGAGTGATCACAGCTTATTAAAGTGGAAATAATGACTCCTCCACCTCCGGCATGAAATATTTAACAAGGACCAAGAAGACAGACCCAAAGGTGATTTATACCTGGTGAGCAAGGAGGAGGAGAAGGTGGACAATGCCTGTCCATACAGAGCATTTCGCTGTACCTTGATTAGCCTGTGCTCTGTTACCTTCCAGCACTATCCCTCATGTGAAAAAGTTCCCATTTTGATGTGTACAGTAATTCACAACTTACCTGTGCTACAAATTGACAAAAAGGATATTTTTCTTCAATATTATTCCAATAGCTTCTTAAGAGAGGGTTATTGAAGCTGGTTGTTGTACAGTATACATAGTATATAAAATAGTTGTATTATTGCTAATTGAAGGCCGCTATAAACAGTAAACCATTTGTATTATTTGTCATATGGACATATGGACTACTGTGGTTTACTGTCGACATTGAAATATCTAGTTTAGTTAGTAGGTCTTTTTATCATTGGTCTAAATATTCTGTACAAGAAGCAAAATCATTTACCGTTCTTTTCTCTCATTCAAGGTAGCGCCTGGAACACAAATACTGGCTAATGTTCCTTGAGAAGAAAGTATCGATGTATTTATTTTTCCATGGTCTTGAGTAAATTAGCTTTTTTCCCCCCATGGGGAATCTGGGGGAAAGAAGCGGAGTGAAAATACTCTCCATCAAAAGTGAGTGAATTGGATTTTCACAAGATGAATGGCTCAGACAAGAGTTTACTCCAATTATAACATGAAGAGGCTTGAGTTCTAGTGCTGCCAATGTGGTCAACCGCAATTAAGGTCGACTGGACAGAGGTATCAGGAGCACCAATTGTGTAAACATATTTACACTGCGAGTAGAGAGAAGTTAATAGACAAAATGATAAATGACGCTGCAATCAAACATTTCCAACAAGAGATATCATCGTATAACATGAAAGCTTCCTCAAATTACATATGCGAAAACCAAGACATTGAGACAGTCATTTCAAAACACAGCTGTCTTATCGATAGAGCTTCGATAGAGCCAATAGAGCTTTTAATTCAGTGCAATATTATACTGACTGCCGACTAAGGCTGTCCTGGCTCTTTGTGTGGCCATCTCTCTCCATTTCAACACATTTTCCATGGAAGTCATAGATAGGATTTGGTCAGGAAAAGCTTGAGTGGGTCTTTTATCCTGAGTCCTAACAATTCTAACTTTCCATTAAAAGCTGGGCCATACAGCATTGGAGCATGACATCAATATACGTAGCTGTTTTCATGGTAGAGAAGGATGAACGGATGTGTAACTTTTAACCCGATTCAAGGTCGGACATGAGCTAGTTTTGATAAGAGCGATGGAAACCCAGCATACTGGTTTATTGTGAAAAAATACAAAGAGTCATTATGACATTCCACAGTTATTGACATAAGCCAGGCCTTACCTTGCTGAGGCCCAGACTAAACCTTTACCACTAGTGTACTGGTTAATCATGAAGCAATACTACTGTTACTGACATAAGCCAAGCCTTACCCTCCCTAGACTAAACCTTTACTATGACTCTAGTGTACATTGTAAAAAAAGATATATTGAGATTCAGTTAAAATGACTCATTTTATGTAGCCAAGTCAAGAAAATTTGCAAAATTGGGTTGAGTTGAAAAAATAAATAAATAAAGTTGACTTCAACTCACTCAAAATGTCATAACTTACTCAATCAAGTTGAGTTAGCAACAAACAATGTGTTTACTAAACTTAGAAATTCACCATGAAGTCAAAACAACTGAAGCAACATAACAGTTGTGTTGACTGTAAATGTAAAGTTTAGATAACTACAACTTATCTAATTGTCTTAATTCTCAATAGGGGGTGCTATTTGCACTTTGTAATAATTTCGTTTCCAAATTAAACTGCCTCGTACTCAATTCTTGCTCGTACAATATGCATATTATTATTACTATTGGATAGAAAACACTCTCTAGTTTCTAAAACCGTTTGAATTATATCTGTGAGTGAAACAGAACTTGAGTTAGAGCATTTTTCCTATGAGGATGTGAGAATGCATAAATCTTCTTGCTATTCTGAGATCTGTTTATAAATCTGCCTGTCTTCTATTGGTTGAGATGCACTGCATACGTCTTCCCCTGGGTGTCAGCGAATAGTGAGAGTTGAAATGGGGTTGCTAGGCAGAACTGAAAGCTTATAAAAGACCTCGGAACAAAGTGTCCGGCCATTTTTCACTTCGCTCTGGCGCAGGGAGGACATCTGGCTGTGGCTCTAGAACGCTCCGGTTATAGGCCTTTAGATATATCCGGTCATGTTTTTATTCGTTATAGGTGTTAAAGACATCATAAGGTAGTTAATTTAAACCGACTTATAGCAGTTTATATCAGTTTATTGCGATTTTCTGGAATTTCTTAGTCACGCGCTTTCACGAGTTGGACACCTCTCCTGCACATAGCTAGCGTTAGCTGCTATTTCTACAGGAGAAGAGGACATCTTTCAACCAAAAGACGATTGTTCTGGAGAAAGGACACCTTGCCCAAGATTCTGATGGAAGCTCGTCAAATAGTAAGAAGTCTTTATGCTGTTAATTCGTATTTATGTTGACAAATGTTAAACAATAATTCCGCCATGAATTTCGGTGCGGTCTCGCTTTAGCGCACGCTGTATTGCGCAGTAACGTTAATTTTAAAAATCTAACACAGCGGTTGCATTAAGAACTAATGTATCTTTCATTTGCTGTCCAACCTGTATTTTTTAGTCAAGTTTATGAATAGTTTTCGATTAGATTAGGTGCCTCTCCAAGATGGCGCCGGACAGATTGCTTGAAGTTTGGCCACTACTCACATTGTATAACCACGATTTGTGCCGCTACATATGCACATTTTCGAACAAACCCTATATGCATTGTGTAATATGATGTTACAGGACTGTCATCTGAAGAAGTTTATGAAGGTTAGTCAAATTATATATATTTTGCTTGCTTGTTATCACTAACCTTTGCTGCTGGTAAATGGTGTTGTGTTTCTGGCTATTGTGGTAAGCTAATATAATGCTATATTGTGTTTTCGCTGTAAAACACTTAAAAAATCTGAAATATTGGCTGGATTCACAAGATGTTTGTCTTTCATTTGCTGTACGCTGTGTATTTTTCAGAAATGTTTTATGATGAGTTTTTAGGTAATTCACGTTGCTCTCTGTAGTTATTCTAGTCGCTTTGGTGAGAGTTGTGATGGTGGCTGCAATGGTAAACTATGATTTATACCTGAAATATGCACATTTTTCTAACAAAACATATGCTATACAATAAATATGTTATCAGACTGTCATCTGATGAAGTTGTTTCTTGGTTAGTGGCTATTTATATCTTTATTTGGTCGAATTTGTGATAGCTACTGATGCAGTAAAAAAATGGTGGAGTAAAAAAAGTGGTGTCTTTTGCTAACGTGGTTAGCTAATAGATTTACATATTGTGTCTTCCCTGTAAAACATTTTAAAAATCAGAAATGATGGCTGGATTCACAAGATGTGTATCTTTCATCTGGTGTCTTGGACTTGTGATTTAATGATATTTAGATGCTAGTATTTACTTGTGACGCTATGCTAGGCTATGCTAGTCAGCTTTTTTACTGATGGGGTGCTCCCGGATCCGGGTTTGGGAGGAATTAGAGGTTAACTTATGAAATCAAGTTGAATCAGCTAAGAACTACGTGTTTACTCAACTTGGAAATTCACAACCAAAACGTCAAATCTAATGAAGCAACATAGGAGTTATGTTGACTAAAAATGTCAAGTTCAGATGACTTCAACTTATTTTGGGGGTGCTGAGCTCTTAGAATAATGCAACCGTTAATTTTGACATTTACATTTTGGTCATTTAGCGGATGCTTTATCCAGAGCAACTTCACTTACTGAATTCAACAAAGGTAGATGAACAACCACATGTTAAAAGTAACAATAAATGTTTTTCTTTAACCGTTACTGAGAACGCCGTTGTAGTTAAATTGTTGTGTTGGTTGGTTGACTTAACTGAGTGCACTGCCAGTTTTGAAACTGGTGAAAAAGCTCACACATTGAGCAAGAGACAGATGGGAGCATAATGTTCCCTACTGAAATCTGTGTTATATAATTGTTATGGTCAGGGTTAGGGTTGTTATGTCAATGTATATAAAGTCTACTTAACTTGATAGTAAGTTAGATTAATTGAAAATATGAAGTCATTTCAAAATGGAGGCTAGTTATTTCTACTAAATTGATTAAACTATAAATTGTAGGTTATACTGACTGTAACGTTGAACTGACTTTATTTTATAGTAAATTTTATAGTAAATTTGGTGCTAGTTATATAAACTTTAAACTTAAAGTTATCCTAACTAAAGGTGAAATTGATTCAACTAGGAATAGTAGGTTATAATGACAAATGGTGAAGTTGACTTAGTCGAAGTAAATTTGGTGTAAATTAGGATAGCTTGAAATTCAAAGTTGATAGAACTTGAAAAAGGCCATTCAACTTTATGACTCCGATAACAAGCTAAAACAACAAATATTTTGAATCATGAATCATGAAGCAATACTACTGTTACAGACATAAACCAGGCCTTACCCTCGCCAGACTTGGGCTCCAGAAGTGTCTGAGGCTGAAGATGCCCAGCGTTAACATCAAGAAGACCACCCCTAGAATCAGGGCTCCTCGCTGGTAACTCCGGTACCTGGTCTTCTTCTCTTTTCCGACCTCCACCTAAGGAGAACATTTGAAATAAAATGTCATGGTATCAAATGTATTTATATAGCCCTTCTTACATTAGCTGATATATCAAAGTGCTGTACAGAAACCCAGCCTAAACCCCCAAACAGCAAGCAATGCAGGTGTAGAAGCACCTGAGAAGCACTGCTAATCCATTCACACCTCAGGGTTGTTCATGTACATATCATATAATGTCCTTGAAGTAGTAACTATCATTTAAAACTTGCAAATAGTCTCTCAACACTTGGTATACACCTGCAGTGAGGATTTTGTTATTCCAATGGTAGTGTTATAACATTGTAATAACCACATTATAACATGACATAATTGAAATAGTGTCTGACAATCATTTATTGATGCAAGATTCCTAATGTTGCTTACTCTCCATAGCCTCTATAGGCCTACTCTACAACGTTGCAGAAATATGATATCAATAATTATATCAATAAAACCCCCACATACTTCTTTGTTTTAGTATTAATGCGGTTCAGCATGTCATTGTGAACCTTGTACAACATTGCAGTCCCTTGAGAAGAACTAGGAGAAGGCATCTGAAAGAGGAATTGGAGATTGAAAAATAGGCAACCTTGCCACCTGTACAACTCCTTACTCTCTGTTTCCAGGCTTCCATCGATGAAGTTGGTGATAAACATATTGCTTGGAACTTTGAAGAACTACTTTCTGGAAGTACCTTACTATGCCCACACAAAGTAAATAATCAGCATATGGAAAATCTGCAGTGCTGCAGAGATACTAAAAGGTCATGTTTATTAAATGTTTCCTCCAATTAAAACTCTCCCCACTGGACTCAATTCCCAGAGCTCAAGGCCACAAATTAACAACAGGGCTTTTGTTCCCCCTCAAAGCTCCAGGGGTGAGGGAATGAAATGTTCTAATTCACACTGGACTGCTTTCAAAGGTTTCCGAGGACCATGAAAGAAGACATCGAAAACGGAGCTAACTTCAATTAGCAAAATTGTTGTTCCTTAAAACCTGTTGGGCCGACATTCCCCAAAAAAAAAAAAAAAAAAAAAGGCGAAATTTAAAAAATATTTTTTTGAAATATTTAACTTTCACACATTAACAAGTCCAATACGGCAAATGAAAGATAAACATCTTGTGAATCCAGTCAACATGTCCGATTTTTAAAATGTTTTACTGCGAAAACAGCACGTATATTTATGTTAACTCACCACCAAATACAAAGAAGGACAGACATTTTTCACAGCACAGGTAGCATGCTTCACAGCACAGGTAGCATGCACAAAGCCAACCTAACTAACCAAGAACCAACCAAACTAACCAAGAAACAACTTCATCAGATGACAGTCTTATAACATGTTACACAATAAATCTATGTTTTGTTCGAAAAATGTGCATATTTGAGGTATAAATCAGTTTTACATTGCAGCTACCATCAGAGCTACCTTCAAAAATAGCACCTAAGCAGCCAGAGCAATTATAGAGACCAACGTGTATTACCTAATTACTCATCATAAAACATTTCTTAAAAATACACAGCGTACAGCAATTGAAAGACACAGATCTTGTGAATCCAGACAATATTTCAGATGTTCTAAGTGTTTTACAGCGAAAACACAATATAGCGTTATATTAGCTTAGCACAATAGCAAACATCACAATAGCTCACATTAGCATTGATTCAAGGCAAAAAGAGCGATAACGTTATCACCACCAAAATATATTAATTTTTTCACTAACCTTCTCAGAATTCTTCAGATGACAGTCCTGTAACATCATATTACACAACGCATATAGAGTTTGTTCGAAAATGTGCATATTTAGCAGCACAAATCGTTCTTATACAATGAGAAAAGTTGCCAGGCAGCCCAGAAAATGTCGGGCGCCATCTTGGAAAGTCACCTAGTCTAATCAATAAATAATCATAAACTTGACTAAAAAATACAGGGTGGACAGCAATTGAAAGACAAATTAGTTCTTAATGCAATCGCTGGGTTACATTTTAAAATTAACGTTACTTCAAGCATACAGCGTGCGCTAAAGCGAGACCGCACCATAATTCATGGCGGAATTATTATCTGACATTTGTCAACATAAGTACGAATTAACAGCATAAAGACTGCTTACTATTAGTTGAGCTTCCATCAGAATCTTGGGCAAGTGTTCTGGAGAAAGAACACATCGTCTTTGGGTTGAAAGATGTCCTCTTGTCCGGTCGAAATAGCTGCTAATGTTAGCCACCAACTGGAGAGGTGTCCAACTCTTGAAAGCGCATGAAAAAGAAATCCCAGAAAATCGCAATAAACTGCTATAAACTGCTAAGTCGGTTTAAATTAACTACCTTATGATGTCTTTAACACCTATAACGAATAAAAACATGACAGGAGATATAGAACTACTAAAACGAAAGCGTTTGCAGGACGCCATTGTGATGTCTTCATGCGTCGAGCGCACTGGTGAAAAGAACGTTCCTTCTGCTCCAGGGTCTATATATAGGGCCCAGATTGCGCAATCCACTCCATTCAAAATCTCCCCGCTTACTGACATCTAGAGGAAGGCGTGTGCAGTGCATGTAGCCCCATAGCTTACATGGGGACTTATAAACTGAGCCCAGAACAGGGACCAAAAATTCTGAAATCTCACTCCTTGACAGGAAATCTCCTGCCAAATGAGTTCTGTTTCACTCAGAGAAATAATTCCAACGGTTTTAGAAACTAGAGAGTGTTTTCTATCCAATAGTAATAATAATATGCATATTGTACGAGCAAGAATTGAGTATGAGGCCGTTTAAATTGTGAACGATTTTCCCCCAAAGTGTAAATAGCGCCCCCTATCATCAACAGGTTTTAAAAGAATTGGGCCATCTTCTTGCATCTAAGGTGATGATAAAAAGTATACGTTGTTCAAACACGATATCTTGTTTAGGATGCAGAACAAATGATTAATTAACAACTATGAATGAAGGTAGAATTGAATGACTGTCATCGTGCTTGCTAAGTGCTTGCTAAACGTGTATATTGGGCTTCTATAGACTATTCTTATTGAGTCGTAATTTACACTAAACTTACTTATAAGGTGATAAGATGATGATATGATCAAGAATATGATGCTGCCAATGTTTGATGACTAATGTCTATCTAATAACCAGCAAGAATATGGATTTATAGAGATGGACAGATAGTTTTCTCTCCGCGTCTGGATTTCTATCTGGCTTTCATCCCTGACAGATCCAAGCATATTATCAACATGAAGAATGCAATAGTGAAATGCATGTATTTTAGTATGCACATGTACACTATATATACAGTATGTAGATCCCCCTTCAAATAAGTGGATTCGGCTATTTCAGCCACACCTGTTGTTGACAGGTGACTAAAATTGAGCATGCAGCCATGCAATCTCCATAGACAAACATTGACAGTAGAATGGCCTTACTGAAGAGCTCAGTGACTTTCAACGTGGCACCGTCATAGGATGCCACCTTTCCAACAAGTCAGTTCGTGAAATTTCTGCCCTGCTAGAGCTGCCCCGGTCAACTGTAAGTGCTGTTATTGTGAAGTGGAAATGTCTAGGAACAACAACATCTCAGCCTCGAAGTGGTAGGCCACACAAACACAGCGGGACCACCGAGTGCTGAAGCACGTAGCGAGTAAAAATAGTCTGTCCTCAGTTGCAACACTCACTACCGAGTTCCAAACTGCCTCTGGAAGCAACATCCGCACAAGAACGTTGGGAGCTTCATGAAATTGGTTTCCATGGCCGAGCAGCCGCACACAAGCCTAAGATCACCATGCGCAATGCCAAGCGTCGTCTGGAGTGGTGTAAAGCTCAAAGCCATTGGACTCTCAGTGGAAACTCGTTCTCTGGAGGGGTGAATCACACTTCACCATCTGGCAGTCCGACGGACGAATCTGGATTTAATGGATGCCAGAAGAATGCTACCTACCCGAATGCACTGTAAAGTTTGGTGGAGGAGGAATAATGGTCTGGGGCTGTTTTTCATGGTTCGGGCTAGGCCCCTTAGTTCCAGTGAAGGGGAGTCTTAATGCTACAGCATACAATGACATTCTAGATGATTCTGTGCTTCCAACTTTGTGGCAACAGTTTGGGGAAGGCCCTTCCTGTTTCAGCATGACGATGCACAAAGCGAGGTCCATATAGAAATGGTTTGCGAGATCGGTGTGGAAGAACTTGACTGGCCTGCACAGAGCCCTGACCTCAACCCCATCGAACACCTTTGGGATGAATTGGAATGCCAACTGTGAGCCAGGCCTAATCGCCCAACATCAGTGCCCGACCTCACTAAACTCTTGTGGCTGAATGGAAGCAAGTCCCAGCAGCAACGTTCCAACATCTAGTGGAAAGCCTTCCCAGAAGTGTGGAGGCTGTTATAGCAGCAAAGGGGGGACCAACTCCATATTAACTTCTTATGGCTGCAGGGGCAGTATTGAGTAGCTTGGATGAAGGGTGCACAGAGGTGCCCATAGTAAACTGCCTGCTCCTCAGTTCCAGTTGCTAATATATGCATATTATTATTCGTATTGGATAGAAAACACTCTGAAGCTTCTAAAACTGTTTGAATTATGTCTGTGAGTATAACAGAACTCATATGGCAGGCAAAAACCTGAGAAGTTCCACTTCCTGTTTGAATTGTTTCTGAGGTGGCAGATTTTCAACCAAGCTCTCATTGAAATTACAGCGAGATATTGATGAGTTTTCACTTCCTACGGCTTCCACTAGATGTCAACAGTCAATAGAACTTTGTCTGATGACTCTAATGTGAAGGGGGGCCGAAGGAGACAGGAAATAGTAATCACTGCCATGAGGTGACCACGCATTGAACACGCGCCTTCACATGAGGAGGACCTCCGTTCCACCGCTCTTCTGAAGTCAATCTAATTCTCCGGTTGGAACGTTATTCAAGATGTATGTTAACAACATTCTAAAGATTGATTCAGTACATCGTTTGACATGTTTCTACTGAATGTTACGGAACTTTTGGACATTCGTCACGTTATAGTGGATGCGCTTTGTGACTTTGGAATTGTTTACCGCTAACGCGCTAACCAAAGTAGCTAATTGGACATAAATAACGGACATTATCGAACAAATCAAGCATTTATTGTGGACCTGGGATTCCTAGGACTGCATTCTGATGAAGTTCATCAAAGGTAAGTGTCACGACTTCTGCCGAAGTCGTTGCCTCTCCTTGTTCGGGCGGTGTTCGGCGGTCGACGTCACCGGTCTTCTAGCCATCATCGATCCATTTTTCATTTTCCATTGGTTTTGTCTTGTCTTCCCACACACCTGTTTTCAATCCCATCCATTACCTCTTGTGTATTTAACCCTCTGTTTCCCCTCATGTCTTTGTCAGAGATTGTTTCTTGTTAGTATTGTTTTTTATGTGTATAGGTCTCCCGGGTGGCGCAGTGGTCTAGGGCACTGCATCGCAGTGCTAGCTGCGCCACCAGAGTCTCTGGGTTCACACCCAGGCTGGGCTGGGTTCGCGCTCTGTCGCAGCCGGCCGCAACCGGGAGGTCCGTGGGGCGACGCACAATTGGCATAGCGTCGTCCGGGTTAGGGAGGGTTTGGCCGGTAGGGGATATCCTTGTCTCAGTATGTAAAATGTAATAAAATGTATGCACTCTACTGTAAGTCGCTCTGGATAAGAGTGTCTGCTAAATGACTAAAATGTAATGTAAATGTAAAATGTAGGTGCGCGACGGGTCTTCGTACCCATATTTGTTTATGTTCGTTTCTTATTAGTGTTATGGAGCATGTACTTGGACATTGATTAAAAGACTCCATTTTACACTCCGTTTGACTCTCCTGCGCCTGACTTCCCTGCCACCTATACACACGACTCTGACAGAATCTCTGACCATAATATGAAGTCAGCAGGAGAGGACACTACGCTCATGGAAGTGGAGGAACGCGTCCGGGAACAAACGGAGGAGATTGAATGTTTGAGCGCCGTCATGGATCGCATTGTCCAGAATATGGACCGCTGGGAGAGACAGGGAGTTTCTCCAGCGCCTCCACTCCCACAACCAGGGTATTCCTTGAACACTTTCTATCATCTGAGGCAGGAGACGAGGAGTGCACAGGAGTTTGCTTTGGAGTTTAGAACCATGGCTGCCGGCGCTGGATGGAGCGACAGGGCCCTGATCGACCATTACCGCTGTAGTCTACGCGAGGACGTCCGTCGGGAGCTGGCCTGTAGAGACACCACCCTCAACTTCGACCAGCTGGTGGACATGTCCATCAGGCTGGACAACATGCTGGCTACTCGTGGACGTCTAGATCGGGGTCTGGTTGTTCCATCCTCCCGCACCCTCTCTCCCGAACCTATGGAATTGGGAGGGATGGTACGCAGGGAGACCGGAGGGGGTTCCCGCTCGAGCACCATCTATGGTCGCAGAGATCACACTGCTGGTCGGTGCCGGGTTGGTTCCTCTGGGAATAGAGAAGGCAGGCAGGGCACTCTGGCATCACCCCAGGTGAGTAGGCACCATTCTCATCCATAGCCCTCTGTCGCACTAATGTTTGTTTCTGTCACTTTTCCGGATTTTCCCCTGCATTCCCAGTATAAGGCGCTAGTAGATTCAGGCGCAGCTGGGAATTTCATTAATAAAGATTTAGCTCATAGTTTAGGGATCCCTATTGTTTCTGTGGATATGCCTTTCCCTATTCATGCCTTAGATAGTCGACCATTAGGTTCAGGGTTTATCAGGGAGGTCACCGCACCTTTGTGTATGATAACGCAGGAGGGTCACAAGGAGAAGATTAGTCTTTTCCTTATTGATTCTCCTGCGTATTCTGTGGTGCTAGGCCTACCCTGGTTAACTTGTCATAACCCCACTGTTTCTTGGCCACAGAGGGCTCTCACAGGGTGGTCGCGAGAGTGCTCAGGTAGGTGTTTAGGGGTTTCCGTTGGTGCTACTACGGTGGAAAGTCCAGACCAGGTCTCCACCGTGCTCATTCCCCCCGAGTATGCCGATTTGGCTCTCGCCTTCTGGGCGACTCAATTACCACCCCATCGACGGGTGGATTGTGCGATAGATCTCCTGGTAGACGCTGCATATCCCAGGAGTCACGTGTATCCCCTGTCGCAAGCGGAGACGGTGGCTATGGATACATATATCTCTGAATCTCTGCGTCAGGGGTTCATTCAGCCATCCATTTCACCAGCCTCTTCGAGTTTCTTTTTGTGAAGAAGAAGGATGGCGGTTTACGCCCGTGCATTGATTATCGATGTCTCAATAAAATCACGGTGAAATATAGTTACCCGTTACCTCTGATAAATACAGTTATTGAGTCAATGCACGGGGCACGCTTCTTCACAAAATTGGATCTCGGGAGTGCGTACAATCTGGTGCGTATTCGGAAGGGTGATGAGTGGAAGACGGCATTTAGCACCACCTCAGGTCATTATGAGCACCTTGTCATGCCATATGGGTTGATGAATGCTCCGTCAGTCTTCCAATCATTTGTAGATAAGATCTTCAGGGACCTGCACGGGCAGGGTGTAGTGGTGTATATCGATGATATTCTGATATACTCCGCTACACGCGCCGAGCATGTGACCCTGGTGCGCAGGGTGCTTGGTCGCCTGTTGGAGCATGATCTATATGTCAAGGCTGAGAAATGCTTGTTCTTCCAACAATCCATCTCCTTCCTAGGGCATCGGATTTCCACTTCAGGAGTGGAAATGGAGAGCGACCACATTACAGCCGTGCGTAATTGGCCGACTCCAACCACGGTAAAGGAGGTGCAGCGTTTTTTAGGGTTTGCCAATTACTACCGGAGGTTTATCCGGGGTTTTGGTCAGGTGGCTGCTCCCATTACCTCACTGCTAAAGGGGGGCCCGGTGCGCTTGCAGTGGTCGGCTGAGGCGAACAGGGCTTTTGGACACCTGAAGACTCTGTTTACCTCGGTGCCTGTGTTGGCTCATCCGGATCCCTCTTTGCCATTCATAGTGGAGGTGGACGCATCCGAAGCTGGGATAGGAGCAGTGCTCTCTCAGCGTTCGGGTGTGCCACTGAAGCTTCGCCCCTGTGCTTTCTTTTCGAAGAAGCTCAGCTCGGCGGAGCGAAACTATGATGTGGGGGACCGGGAGCTGTTAGCTGTCGTACAAGCCTTGAAGGCGTGGAGGCATTGGCTTGAGGGGGCTAAACACCCTTTTCTCATCTGGACTGACCACCGCAATCTGGAGTACATCCGGCAGGCGAAGAGACTGAATCCTCGCCAGGCAAGGTGTTTTTCACTCGTTTTGTGTTTACCCTTACTTACAGACCAGGCTCCCAGAACGTCAAGGCAGACGCATTGTCTCGGCTGTATGACACAGAGGAGCGGTCCATGGATCCCACTCCCATACTCCCAGCTTCGTGTTTGGTGGCGCCAGTAGTGTGGGAGCTGGACGCGGACATTGAGCGGGCGTCACGTGCAGAGCCCTCTCCTCCTGAGTGTCCAGCTGGTCGTCTGTACGTTCCGTCTGCTGTCCGCGACCGATTGATCTATTGGGCTCACACGTCACCCTCATCTGGTCATCCTGGGATAGGTCGGACGATGCGCTGTCTTGATGGGAGGTACTGGTGGCCCACTTTAGCCAAGGACGTGAGGATTTATGTTTCCTCCTGCTCGGTGTGCGCCCAGTGCAAGGCTCCTAGACACCTGCCCAGAGGTAAGCTTCAACCTTTACCCGTTCCTCAACGGCCGTGGTCGCACCTGTCGGTGGATTTTTTGACTGATCTTCCACCTTCACAGGGTTACACCACGATCCTGGTCGTTGTGGATCGGTTTTCAAAGTCCCGTCGTCTCCTCCCTTTGCCCGGTCTCCCTACGGCCTTACAAACTGCAGAGGCCCTGTTTACACACGTTTTCCGGCACTATGGGGTGCCTGAGGATATAGTGTCTGATCGGGGTCCCCAGTTCACATCAAGGGTCTGGAAGGCGTTCATGGAACGTCTGGGGATCTCGGTTAGTCTTACCTCAGGTTTTCACCCCGAGAGTAATGGGCAGGTGGAGAGAGTTAACCAGGATGTGGGCAGGTTTTTGCGGTCCTATTGCCAGGACCGGCCGGGGGAGTGGGCGAAGTTCGTGCCCTGGGCAGAGATGGCCCAGAACTCGCTACGTCACTCCTCCACTAACCTCACTCCTTTTCAATGTGTATTAGGGTATCAGCCGGTTCTGGCTCCTTGGCATCAGAGCCAGACCGAGGCTCCTGCGGTGGACAATTGGTTTCGGCGCGCTGAGGAAACCTGGGAGGCAGCCCACGTCCACCTTCAGCGCGCCATAAGGCGCCAGAAAATTGGCGCAGACCGTCGCCGCAGTGAGGCCCCGGTGTTCGCACCAGGGGACAGGGTCGGGCTCTCGACCCGAAACCTGCCCCTCCGCCTGCTCTGCCGGAAGCTGGGTCCGCGGTTTGTGGGGCCGTTTAAAGTCCTGAGGAGAGTGAACGAGGTATGTTATAGGTTACAACTGCCCACTAATTACCGTATTAACCCCTCGTTCCATGTGTCTCTCCTCAGGCCGGTGGTGGCTGGCCCGCTCCAGGAGGCTGAAGTGCGTGAAGTTCCTCCGCCTCCTCTTGACATCGAGGGAGTCCCGGCGTACTCTGTTCGATCCATTTTGGATTCGAGACGTCGGGCGAGGGGCCTTCAGTACCTCGTGGACTGGGAGGGGTACGGTCCGGAGGAGAGATGCTGGGTTCCGGTGGAGGACGTTTTAGATCCTTCCATGTTAAAAGAATTCCACCGCCTCCATCCGGATCGCCCTGCACGTCGCCCTCCGGGTCGTCCCCGAGGCCGGTGTCGACGCGCTGCTGGAGCCGCGCGTCAGGGGGGGGGGTACTGTCATGACTTCTGCCGAAGTCGTTGCCTCCTTGTTCGGGCGGTGTTAGGCGGTCGACGTCACCGGTCTTCTAGCCATCATCGATCCATTTTTCATTTTCCATTGGTTTTGTCTTGTCTTCCCACACACCTGTTTTCAATCCCATCCATTACCTCTTGTGTATTTAACCCTCTGTTTCCCCTCATGTCTTTGTCAGAGATTGTTTCTTGTTAGTATTGTTTTTTATGTGTATAGGTGCGCGACGGGTCTTCGTACCCATATTTGTTTATGTTCGTTTCTTATTAGTGTTATGGAGCATGTACTTGGACATTCATTAAAAGACTTCATTTTACACTCCGTTTGACTCTCCTGCGCCTGACTTCCCTGCCACCTATACACACGACTCTGACAGTAAGGAAACATTTATCATGTATTTTCTGGTTTCTGTTGACCCCAACATGGCGGCTAATTTGACTATTGTTCTGAGCTCCGTCTCAGATTATTGCATGATTTGATTTTTCCGTAAAGTTTTTTTGAAATCTGACACAGCGGTTGCATTAAGGAGAGGTATATCTATAATTCCATGTGTATAACTTGTATTATCATCTACATTTATGATGAGTATTTCTGCTGAAACGATGCGGCTATGCAAAATCACTTGATGTTTTTGGAACAAGTGAATGTAACGCGCCAATGTAAACTCAGATTTTTTGTTATAAATATGAACTTTATCAAACAAAACATGCATGTATTGTGTAACATGAAGTCCTATGAGTGTCATCTGATGAAGATAATCAAAGGTTAGGGATTAATTGTATCTCTATTTCTGCTTTTTGTGAAATCTATCTTTCGCTGGAAAAATGGCTGTGCTTATTGTGGTTTGGTGGTGACCTAACATAATCGTTTGTAGTGCTTTCGCTGAAAAGCATATTTGAAATCGGACACTTTGGTGGGATTAACAACAAGATGACCTTTAAAATGATAATAGACACATGTATGTTTGAGGAATTTTAATTATGAGATTTCTGTTGTTTGAATTTGGCGCCCTGCACTTTCACTGGCTGCTGTCATATCGATCCCGGTAGCGGGATGCAGCCATAAGAAGTTTTAATGCCCATGATTTTGGAATGACATGTTCGACAAGCAGGTGTCAACATACTTTTTGTCATGTAGTGTATGTGATAAACCATAGCAGTAGCCATAAACATCCAATGTGGCACATCAAGGCACCGGCTCTCCTCTCAAGGTATGATGATAGGAAACAGAAGGCTACATAATCACAGGGCCAGAAATACCTATCATAAAGAGAATTTCTCCCAGCGTGGAAAAAAATGTGTCCTAAGTCCACTCTCTCCTCCAGCAGCTTGCATAAGCAGTGGAAACTTGACTCGAGGACAGTTTGCACAGAATATAAATTGCTCAGAGAAAGAGAGAGGGAGAGAGACGAGAGAGGGGGGGGGGGGGGGTTGGAGAGGAAGTGAGAGGAGTAGAACGTTTACAGACAGACGACTGCCAGTCGACCAGTGTTAATTCTGGTTTTAGGGTTGACAATCAACCAGGTGGTTGGTACCTCTATAGCAGGACTCAGTCTGTGATGAGGGAGCCTGAGGACCCCTGCTGTTCTGAGACAGAAAGAGAGAGGGATGGAGCGCTTACTTAAAAAACTAGAGAAAAAATAAAAATCTGCAAGAGCTAAACAACGGGGCAGGGCGGGGTCATGGCAATGGGCATTTTTGCCATCCTTGCACATATCATTGAATTGTGGTGGATTAAGGTAACACACAAACAAAACGTTTAAAATATTCCATAAGACTAGTTTAAATTATTCCACAAGACTGGACTAAGAGTAGTCCATTTTGGATTCAGTACAATCATATTGATTCCCTCTATTCACATCTTAGGGAGTCTGTTGTAACAATTGACAAAATCTTCACGAGAGAAGAGTGTGATGGATGAACAGCTTCTTAATCTCTTATTGGAATGTACAATTTTCATTTGCTACCAAAAGCATAGACACACGACAGGTGAAATAAATAGCAAGTCACTGTCACTATTAAGAAGCAGAACTTCATGTCCAACATCACATTATTCGGGAGAATATCTATGGATTATAGAGGCAATGTGGTTTTTTTATTCTGTCAGAGAGCAATAAGCACTCAAAAACAGCCACAGACATATTGAAATCTCACTGTACGTGAGAACACATGTTATTGAGGAATAAAGGCCCCTAGCTCAGGTGAATCTGAGGAAGAATAAACAACACAAGGACCCAAGGAGGCAAGGCGGAGAGGAAAGATGAGGAAAATATGCCTCTGGAAACACTCAGTCAGGCACCAATATCAAGTCCCATTCTATTTGTGATTCCAAAGAGAAAACATTCGGTGACTGTATGATGTCAGATATAACTCTAGGCATTTGTTTTATTTGATTTATCTTAGCCTCATCATGACCTTCAGGTCTCTCAACCCACCTAAAACTCACAATATACCAATTGCAATGGCTCTATTCTCTGTAAGGTATTTTTTCCCCAATATGCATGACAAAATACTGATATTTGTGGTCATTGTAATTGCATTCATTATCTTTTCATCACCCAGTAAAATAAATACTGAATTCATTACTACTTATTACCAATATTTCTACAATCGGTATAGTATGGTCAATTAGCAACAACAAAAAAGACATTAAGACTCACATCTTTCCATAGAGCCTGTTGACTGCTGGACTGAGAGCTATTTTCCATAATGCAAGCCCAGAGGAGAATTCCTTCAGATTCACCCGTCCTAGCTGGTAAAACTACTAAGTCTCTAGAAGGAAAAAAGTCCAAACTTCATTCCGTTGGTAATTTCAGAGTGCACTGAAAGGGGAGGGAGGTTTTAGATGGGATGGAATTACCAAAACACTTGTGATTCCCATTATAAGAAAAGCAGATGTTTCCAGCAGAAATGTGCTCCAAACTCAAAGAGTGAAATATCTTATTTTTTAATTTTTTTAAATACTTTTATTTAACTTGGCAAGTCAGTTAAGAACAAATTCTTATTTACAATGAAGGCCTACCAAAAGGCAAAAGGCCTGCGAGGACGGGGGCTGGTATTAAAAATACAAATATATGTCAAAACAACACGCATCACAACAAGAGAGACACAAGGTAGGTTTTTAACTATAATATTCTGTACTACAGTCAGGAGAGTTATACTAAATTTACTTTAAATTGTATTCCTCTTGGAGGACAAGTTAACTTTTGAAAGTGTTCGAGAAAATACATGGAATTATGAGAAAGAGAAGGCTTGGAAAATGTTGGCATTTTTGCTCCAGTCTGGCTGTCTAACCAATCTCTCAAGTGAATGCACCCACAGCAAAACAGAGCAAAGACAGCAAAAACAGCAAAGACAGCAAAGACAGCAAGCACAGCAGAGACAGCAGAGACAACAGAGACAGCAGGCACAGTAAACACAGGAAAGACAGTAAACACAGTAAACACAGCAAAGACTGCAAGCACAGTAAACACAGCAAAGACAGCAAGCACAGTAAACACAGCAAAGACAGCAAGCACAGTAAACACAGCAAACACAGCAAAGACAGCAAGCACAGTAAACACAGCAAACACAACAAAGACAGCAAGCACAGTAAAGACAGCAAGCACAGTAAACACAGCAAACACAGTAAAGACAGCAAAGACAGCAAACACAGCAAAGACAACAAGCACAGTAAACACAGCAAACACAGCAAAGACAGCAAGCACAGTAAACACAGTAAAGACAGCAAGCACAGTAAAGACAGCAAGCACAGTAAACACAGCAAACACAGTAAACACAGCAAAGACAGCAAGCACAGTAAACACAGCAAACACAACAAAGACAGCAAGCACAGTAAAGACAGCAAGCACAGTAAACACAGCAAACACAGTAAACACAGCAAAGACAGCAAACACAGCAAAGACAGCAAGCACAGTAAACACAGCAAACACAACAAAGACAGCAAGCACAGTAAAGACAGCAAGCACAGTAAACACAGTAAACACAGCAAACACAGTAAACACAGCAAACACAGTAAACACAGTAAACACAGCAAACACAGCAAAGACAGTAAACACAGTAAACACAGCAAACACAGCAAACACAGCAAACACAGTAAACACAGCAAACACAGTAAACACAGTAAACACAGCAAACACAGCAAACACAGTAAACACAGTAAACACAGCAAACACAGTAAACACAGCAAACACAGTAAACACAGCAAACACAGCAAACACAGTAAACACAGCAAACACAGTAAACACAGCAAACACAGTAAACACAGTTAACACAGCAAAGTGACTAATAGAAACAACACTCAGGATGGTGTTCCCACACAGTGAAACAGAATAATTTTTTTTCCCTGTTCCTTTGTTCGAGCTTACATTGACACACAATGAAACACTATTATAATTTGACACTCTATGCTATTTGACACCTTTACAGTCTAAGGCCATGTGACACTGTGCAAACATTTAAGCAGGAAGCTTTCTAACATCTGGTGAAATCTGGCAGATTTCCAATCTTTCAGGCAAAAGGAGGACTTGAAGTTGTCTGGGAGTTAACGTTATGCCTGATAGTCCATATAGTATGTTGCTTCTACAGCACTGACTTTAAAGAATGTTAAAACCGCTTAAGATAAAAAATTAAATAAAAAGAAGGGAATATGCCTGGACAAATCGACGGAATTGTCGCAGTGTTGTCCATGTCATTTTACTAGATGGTCGAGGTAAATACTCACACATACCTAGATTTCATAAGGAAGAGGAATATTGAGGACCAAGGTCAGTACAACGGAAATCATTTGAGTTAAACGTGGTGAAGCAGGACTTTAGTGTGACATGCAACATTTCAACACTCATTAAGTCTGTCAGATCTGATAGCCATGCGGCTTTGTCAGCTTTTTCCTATTGATATAAATCTTTACAATTACTGTCACATTTTGCCTGGGTAAATCAAGCAGCAGCTCTTTCAGGAATAATGTTGTGTCAGCACTGGAGTCAAGCAGCCACAGACCATCCTCCTTGCAGCATTCAGAGCAATACTGGGGCTTCAACACCCATAGGAAGGAATAAACAGCAATTTGGAGTGAGTGTACGCCAGATACCTACAGATTAGAGGCGGGCTGATGGGAGCAGCTTGAGCAAACCTGGAAGAATGATAAATGTAGGATCATAATTTCAGTCAGTTTGCTACAGCAGGAAACAAGAAATGTGAATTATTATGTGGATTATAATTAATTTGTAAGGGTTGATACATTTTTCATTAGGGCAAATCAGGTCTGAAATTTCAAAGTGGAAATTGCTAACTTTAGAAGCCTTTTAAAACTCAAATACACTACAAGTTTGCATTTCCTGCTGTGGAAAATTCTCCTCAACAAAAGAGTGATTAAGATCCTACATCTGAAATAAACATTTGCTCTTTCCCCCTCGAAGCTTCATCGCTGACCAGCATTTGATAGGAATTTGATGAACTATTCAGCCTCTTGTCTGTTTGTTGGCTGTTCAGACGCAGCCATGGAGTAGAATGTGAGGCACATAAAAGTTCAAAACAAGTGAAGGTGCAAACAAGGCAAGTGTAACTTTTCCATAGCTTTGATGGCATGCATGTCGCAGTCTTCTTCACCCCTCACTCTCTCTCCTCCCCAGTCAAGGCCTTCCCACTCCGGCACAGAGCTGTTGAGGACACTCCACACATTTCCCCAGCCCATTGCCAAGGTACTCCAGCAGCCCCACTCTTCCCTGTCGCTACAGTAAGGCCTGCATCCATCTGGTCACGGCCAGTAGGCGCAGACATAGATTAACTGGGCTGCACGTGTGCAGTGAGACGATCAAGAGATAGGGTCCCATCTCTCACACACTAACAGCAGACGAAGCCAGCCCCTCCCTTTGGACTACACCGCAGCACCCCTGAGTGGCTCTGCACAGATCAAACATGGCCTTATTATCCTGTGTGATTCCATTATCCTCTCATGACCATTCTGCAGGTACTGCCTTAGTCTTTCATTACTGTGGAAGGAGAGGTGAGGGCGGAAGGGAGAGAGTGAATATTAACGTTGAAGGCAGTCATGGAAACTACAGCTCTGGGGTCTGAGGAAGGAGTTGGCTGCCTCCCTTTCTCTCTCCATGCCTCTCTCTCGCTCTGTCTGCCTCACTTTCTCTCCTTCCCTCTTTCTCTATCTGTGTCCCTCACTCTCTCGCTTCCTCTCTCTCTATCCATCTCACTCACTCTCTCTCCCTTCCTCGATCTCTATCCGTCTCCCATACTGTCTCTCCCTCACTCTCTCTCCCTCTCCCTTCCTCTATCTGTCTCCCTCACTCTCTCTCCCTCCCTCATTCTCTAATCGTCTCCCTCACTCTCTCTCTCTTCCTTCCTCTCTATCTGTCTCTTTCCCCCGCTCTCTCTCGCTTTCTCTGGGTTGTCATGCTTCAGTGAGGAGAGGAAGAGGTGTTGCCCAGCACATGAAGCTTGTGCACTTCACTGAGGAGCCTCTTGACTGTTTAATGTAGTGTAACTGGAACCTGACCAGAACTGTCATTTATTCTACTAATCCTTTTCAATTCTGCTCTGCTATGTGCACAATTTCTTGGAAAATAACTGCCCCTCAAACATACACAAATATATACTGTATATACCCTATATTATTATTATTATTATTATACATGAGGTTATAATAGATTTGTAATTTGACAATACTGGTGTAAATGGCCGGTACTCCCTCCAAACCAGGATGCTGCAGATGAAGTGTCAAATCAGGGTTCATCACCAGAGCTGAGTCATTACATACAGGATTCATTCATTATCAGATAATTATGAGCACAGCAATGTACTAGGGAATGTATTTCTCAATGACACGCGAGGCGACCACAAAAGGATACAAATATGAGTGCAACAATAGAACAAGAATATATAATCTGGTAATGCAACATCTAGACATTGGCTGAAGGAAATCCTAGACAGAAGAAGCAATGGATGTTGCACCTATTTCTCCAGATGGAGCCATCATTTCAATGGATTTCTATGTGCAAGCAAAGTGAGTAAATAAAAGTTGGAGGGAGAACACTACACCCTCTCTTACGAGTTCCTTTGAACTGACAAACTGGGGGAAGCAAATGAATAGAAAGGCGGATTACCACGTTGCAAATCTCTCCAAGTTGCTGCAATCATTTTCCTAAAGCTCACCTTGAGAGGGAAAGCTGCTTGCAGTGGGATTTTCTCAATTTCTTGCTTGGCGGAACAGGTGTATTTACCTTGGTAATTGTATTCCTCATACAATTCATAATGTGATTAAATATTAATACAATTCAGAGTTCGAGGGGAGGCAGATCGGCAAAATTATCTAAGCGGCAATATTGTGGAATCGCTTTCTGCACTCCTAGACATTTTCCATAACCTTATAAAGAAAGGAAAATGTTAAAAGGGAAATCATCCTCAACACAGCTTGCATAGAAAAAGTGTGCAGAAGTCAAAAAGTGTATCAAAGTTAATGCTAAAAATTTGGGTATTTTTCACTGTCGTGATCTCTATTCACATTGACTGATTTGTTTAGCTCCTGGCAGTGCTCTCCGAGCCAAGCAACTGTTTAGTGGAATATTCAAAGCAAAGCTCCCTGTATGAGCACTACGAGAGCACTGGGCCTTGTGCGTCCTTGGGCAGCGGCTGCAAATAATAGAGCCTTCCCATAAGTCATAGTCAAACAGTAATTACAAGGGCCCTATACTGGCAGAAAGAGCACCGATTGACTCCTCATGGTTATTGATGTCAAGGTAGAAGGGCGATGATTTAAAGAAATAGAATAATTGTATATTTCTATGTGATGATTCGCCTCGAGTCTCAGAGGCATGTTCTACACGTTGTGCACTCTGAGCGACCACGTGAGTGCCACAGGGCAGCAGATGTGACTAAATAAGTAGGTGTAATAATTACTTTCAATCAGCTTCTTATGTTTAATAGACCTGTCCTGGCTTTCAGAGATGGTAGGTCATAGTAGAGTATTAGTGGATCCAAGCAATAATCAATATCAAGTGAGCTTTTATATTAAACCACACAACATCATGTTTTGAATATGACACAGATGACCGCCTATAAACAATGACATTATAGAGTTAGGCTCTAGTTTTGAGTCCACTTGTGACTGTGTTAACTTAACATCAATTATTGTCAATTCCCTTCACTCTGAGACCTGCCAATAAAATACTAGGCAGTAGACAGTTAGCTGTCAGACAGTCTTATTGAAAGTAACATACAACTGACAGTGATTCTCGTGTAATCAAATCCTCAAGGACATTAAGAGAGTAGCTGCTATATTGCCTGTTAACTATGATAACGATCCCTCTCCTGGCCCGAACCATACCATTTATCATGGACAGGAGCCCAGCTTTTGCCAGGAGCGATCAATTACAGCATAAATAATTTAGTCTGGCAAGCACAACTAACTTGACTATCTTTTTAAAAAAGTGGACATTGAACATAAGTAGGGGATGTGCATGTAAGTTCCACTCTAACTTCCTTTGGGGTGACAATAGCAGTTTTACTTATGAGCAGGAGAGTATAAGCCTGTAACATTTACTCTGTGGTATGACTCTAGTGACTTAGTGGCAGGACTTGCATGTAATCACCTGGAAAGGAGTTGATATTGAGCTATAGTAGGTGTTTTACTATAGAATTAAGGAAGTCATCATGTAGGCAAAGGTGATTGGTCCAGATTCAAATCTAGCAAATTCGAACTCAGTACAGTAAATAACAACTTGCAGACTCTGCCCCCTGGTCAGTACAGTACACAGTAATGTAAGGCATGCATATTGTTACAAAGTGGAAATTCCTCCCTGACCTGGGTGCAAACTCAGAACCCTCTACACCATAACACAAATACTCAAGAAGCACCAGCTGAGGTATTTCTGGATCCGGGACAACAGTATTTCTTGGTCTCAGGAAGGTAGCAGCGATGCGCTTAGCCATCTGCTACATACTGTATGGGACATGTATGGGTCATTCTTAATACTTCATTGGATTAATGCCAGTCTCACCACTTCCCTCCAATTCAAGACATCTGTATATCGAGGGAGAAAAACATAATTAAGTCAAAGGATTATTTCAAATCCACGAATTGGATTATGAAAGCTGAAATAACGGATTTGTATTTTATTTGACAATTTAAAATACGTAAAGAAGCCACAACAGGCAACTTGGAATCCCAATCCCTTACAGGGAACCCATCTGGCTTGCCCACGTCTACTGGAGCAGGTAAACAACTATTTGCCAAATTATGCTAATAAACTTGCTGCAGAAAGAACAGTGGGAGTTAAACTGAGCAAATACCCATTAAAAGCCTCCGGGGCCTAAAGGCGAATAAATAAAGTCATGCAATGAGCTACAACAAAAGGACTGGTGGGAACGGGAAGTGGTTCCTAAGCAACTGTTGCGGAGACGCCATAGGGGGACGGTGGTGGGCCAATTGAGACCTGATCATTACGAGAGCTCCCTATTCAATCTCCAAACAGGCCTTCAGTTCACCATATTAGACCCAAATTAACTAGCATGCGGGCTCAATTATGTTTGAGTCTTGCCAAGACACACTTTCTGGGAAATATCAACTTAATGTATGATTTGGCCTTACAAGACGATAGCTGGTGATTTCAACCTGCACCATTGCAGGCTTGAAGGGAAATTCCACCACTTTTAACCTCATTTTCATTATCTCCAGCACAATACCAGTGTCTACATAAATGTATGTGAAAACGGCACATTTCTACGTTTTGTAGAAAAATATATATAAAGTTAGAAGGTTCTACCGATGACATCATCAACAGTTAAAACACTTTAAAAACAATGATTTTCAAACACTATGAGATTCATGGTGATGTAGGGAGCAAGAAAATACCCTTCCTCTGGCTAGAAACTCATTGCAGGCTTTGAAAATCATTGTTTTTCTTACTTTTAATCTTACCCTGTGATCTTTTTAACCCCAGATCATAGAAACACTATTTTCACATATGTAGACACTGGTTTGGTGATGGAGATAATGAAAATGAAAATGAGGTTGAAAAGTGGAGGAATTGCCCTTTTAAACTTTTACATAGTCATTTTGAAGGCAGAAAATAGTGGAAATGTCAGATAATGTCATAATAACAGTAATACGGCCCTTTTTGAAAATGTTATTCCTGTAGACTGCCTTGGTTCTGTAGTAAAGTTAGTCAAAGAGCAGCCCTGTCTAAACGAATAATCAATCAAGTGATGCATGGAGGAGATTTGTGTCTATTACTGTCTCCGAAAGGGTGAAGGAACATCCTCTTATATCTATCTGAGGTATTTAAACAGTACATCCAAAATCATAGAGGAAATGACAAGGCCTGTATTCTGTATTCTGTGCAGGGTTGTCATTTAGTGACATTTTTCTGTACCACAACTGCAGAGCAGATGTCATGGACATAACATAGGTGCTATATCCTGATTTCTAAACGTATTAATCATTATTCCAAAGCTACTTGACTTATGAGAAGTTATAGAAGAAATAAACATGAATTTGTCATGTTCTAAGAAGAGCTGGGAAAAAACAGTCCTATTTATTACATAACAATTATTCAACAGTTGCATTTGTAATTTTCCTCTATACGGTATAAAACAATTGGATTAAATTGAAAGACTATTCAAAAGGACTGTTAGTCAGAGAGTCTTTACCCAAATGGACTGTTATTCGGAGAGTCTTTATCCAAAGGGTCTGTTACATAGAGCTTCTTTATCCAAATGGAATGTTATTCAGAAAGTCTTTAACCAAATGGACTGTTACTCAGAGAGACTTTATCCAAATGGACTGTTATTCATAGAGTCTTTAAAAAATGGACTGTTATTCATAGAGTCTTTATCCAAATGGGCTGTTATTCAGAGAGTCTTTATCCAAATGGACTGTTGTTCGGAGAGCCGTTACCCAAATGGACTCTTATTCAGAGGGTCTTTATCCAAATGGAGTGATTTTTAGAAATTCTTTACCCAAATGGAATGCTACTCTGATAGCATTCATCCAAATGGACTGTTATTCAGAGAGTCTTTATCCAAAGAGGATCCCTAAATTATTTGTCTGCTCTTTTCATCAGCCGACTATTAAGGGACCTTATACTGCACACTACATTTTAATTTCACATGCAGCCAGCAAGGGATAATGCACTTAATCACTTTTAATTAGGTATGCAGTTTATAATTGAATAATGGCTTTTTGGTATTTTATTATCCGTGTTCCATTTATGCCCAAGGTGACAAAAAAGTGTTAGGCTGACCTCAGGAAAAGAATAGAAAAGAGGAGCGGAGAAGTAAACTCTGTGGTTCACGGCTTTTCCATCGTTTTAATAGTGAGAACATTACTGTAATGACACTTAACCTTTATTCATTCTCAGTTTTCTACTGGAGCGAGATCCTCATTGTAAATCAAGATCCATATGAGCTCTCTCATGGAGACAACTCCTCCTTAACTTTAAACTCAGTCCCATGAGTATAACATCTTATTTCTTAACGACTACAGGAGCCATTGCTACGACACAGGGATTATCCTAGTAATATTATTTAAGAGGAACATGAAGGAACTTAATGTAGAGTAGAACAGATCGTTCTCTGTCTTAACTCATCAACAACAAACATTGTACAGTGGATTTGATCCCATGGATTATCAGGCCCTGTCACGTTTGTTGTATTGAGGAGACCAAGGCGCAGCGTGATATGAATACATTCTTCTTTTAATTTAGAAAGAACACAAAACAAACTAACAAAACCAACGTGAAGCTATATAAGACGAATGCTGACAGGCAACTACACATAGACAAGAACCCACAAAACCAAAAGGGAAAATGGCAACCAAATAGGATCCCCAATCAGAGCCAACGATAAACAGCTGCCTCTGATTGGGAACCAATTCAGGCCACCATAGACCTACAATTACCTAGACTTACAAAAACCCCATAGATCTACAAAAACCCTAGACAAGCCAAAACACGCATACCCACCCTCGTCACACCCTGACCTGACCAAAATAATACAGAAAACATAGATAACTAAAGTCAGGGCGTGACAGGCCTTGCATCCATAGGTCCATCCAATTAATTTGAAAGTGTCTTCTCCATCCCCGTTGCTCAGCTTTATAGTAAACAAGTGGCGGGGATGCCATACCCACACTATTAATTCAACTGAACTTTGGTATGTAAATCTAAATAAATGTTGTGGATATATGAAACATGGCTAAAGTTTTCATCAAAGTTGCTGACGTGTAGATATCTACATAAGAATGAGCCGTCGATGGAAAATTCACTCGTCCATTTAATCCAGGGCCTGTGGCGATTGAACTTCCCCCAGAGGGTTGGCGAGCACACTCTGCGGAAAACAAATTGAAGCGTCTCTGTTAACACAGTACATTTCCTGTGCAGGGTGGTTACAAAGACAGAGGGAATGAGACGGAGCATATTTCCTTGGGTCTCCACCAACTCATGAGCAAATGTAATCAAACAGAATTAAACTGATTAAAATATGCAGAGGAATGGAGAGCGGACAGAGCATTACACTTTACAACATTTCCTCATTCAAATGATCTAATGCATAATTTTAATCAACCCATATGTACCCTCTACTCTAAATGTGCTCAATTCTGTCAGAATAGAGGGCTGTAATTGCTGTGTAATTACTCTGTGATATAATTAGACAGTGATTAGCTGGATGTTTTAATGATTTATTTTTATTTTTTCCTCCCTCTGTTTGAAATAGTCCTCATTGTGAAAGGCTAAGGTGATGGCGAGGATTGCTAAACACTATAAATGCTTGAAAGTAAAACCTGTTAACAATTGACCCAGAGTTTAGTTGCGATTGTCCTCACGTTATTGTTCATGGTTGCTGAATTTTTCATGTGATACTCAATTCTTAATCAGTTGATTATGATAATGTGGAGATAAGGTGTTAATGATTTTTCAGCAAAAATATAATCGTTCAATTTGAGCCATGTCGTTGACCATGAATTCATTGTATTCATAACTCATGAGGTGTGGTGGATTCATGCAATAGCAGTAGTCAGGTGGACTTTTTCAACAACCATATACCTTATGGAGGAGTTTACACAAGAAGATTGCCATATTCAAGATTACAATCAAATAATTTGCAGTCACTTAATAACTATAAACAGTGGAATAACATGCACAAATGCCATCTAATTAAATAGAAAGTTAAACACCATCAAAATGCTGTTTTGCTCATTTTCATCAAGGCACTCTGTGGACCAGACAGTCAGTTATGATCAAATATAAGGTGTTCATGATAGCAATCTGAAGGTCTGACCCCTCTTAGAAGTCTGTGTTCCAATTCATCCCAAAGGTGTTCGATGGAGTTGAGGTCAGGTCTATGTGCAGGCCAGTCAAGTTCTTCCACACCGATCTCGACAAACCATTTCTGTAGGGCCCTCGCGTTGTGCAGGGGGGCATTGTCATGCTGAAACAGGAAAGGGCCTTCCCCAAACGGTTGGCACAAAGTTTGAAGCACAGAATCATCTAGAATGTCATTGTATGTTGTAGCGTTAAGATTTCCCTTCACTGGAAGTATGGGGCCTAGCCCGAATCATGAAAACAGCCCCAGACCATTATTCCTCATCCACCAAACTTTACAGTTGGTACTATGTATTCGGGCAGGTAGCGTTCTCTTGGCATCTGCCAAACCCAGATTCGTCCGTCGGACTGCCAGATGGTAAAGCGTGATTCATCACTCCAGAGAAAGCGCTTCCACTGCTCCAGAGTCCAATGGTAGTGAGCTTTACACCACTCCAGCCGACGCTTGCCATTGGTGATCATAGGCTATGGAAACCCATTTCATGAAGCTCCCGACAAACATTTATTGTGCTAACATTGCTTCCAACGGCAGTTTGGAACTCGATAGTGAGTGCTGCAACCGAGGACAGACAATTTTTATAATCTATGCACTTCAGCACTAGGCGGTCATCTTTCTCTGAGTTTGTGTGGCCTACCACTTCGCGGCTGAGCCGTTGTAGCTCCTAGATGTTTCCAGTTCACATTAATAGGATTTCCAGTTGACAGGGGCAACTCTAGCAGGACAGAAATTTGACAAACTGACTTGTTGGAAAGGTGGCATCCTATGAACGTGCCACGCTGAAAGTTACTGAGCTCTTCAGTAAGGCCATTCTACTGCCAATGTTTGTCTATGGAGATTGCATGGCTGTGTGCTCGATTTCATACACCTGTCAGCAAAACATACTTTTGTCTATAAAGTGTATGTCAAATTGGAGCTTTTGCTAAATTGCCATGAAGGCATTCGAACAATGCTTTCAAGTTCGATGTGTGTCCAAATCCTCAAAAGAAAAGAGTGTGAAAAAAACTGTCTCAAATCCTACCTTTTGAGATGGTGTCAGGTTGTTAACCTCTCTGGGGCAGGTGGGACGCAATCGTCCCACCTGGCCAATAGCCAGAGAAAAATACAGCGCGCCATATTCAAATAAAATGATATAAAAATCTAACTTTCATTAAATCACACATGTAAGATACCAAATTAAAGCTACACTCGTTGTGAATCCAGCCAACATGTCAGATTTCAAAAAGGCTTTTTGGCGAAAGCATAAGATGCTATTATCTGATGATAGCACAACAGTAAACAAAGAGAGTAGCATATTTCAACACTGCAGGCACGACACAAAACGCAGAAATAAAATATAAATCATGCCTTACCTTTGACGAAATTCTTTTGTTGGCACTCCAATATGTCCCAGAAACATCACAAATGGACCTTTTGTTCGATTAATTCCGTAGATATATATCCAAAATGTCAATATATTTGGCGAGTTTCATCCAGAAAAACACAGCTTCCAACTTGCGAAACGTCACTACAAAATATATCAAAAGTTACATGTAAACTTTACCAAAACATTTCAAACTACTTTTGTAATACAACGTTAGGTATTTTTAAACGTTAAAAATCGATCAATTTGAAGACGGGATGATCTGTGTTCAATAGAAAAAGAAAACAAACTGACTCAACATTTTTGGTAACGTGCCTCTCTCAAACAATTTACTTCATGTGCCCCTCATTTACGATTGCCTTACTTCCAAATAAAAATTCTGAATGGTTTGTCCTCGGGGTTTTGCCTGCTACATAAGTTCTGTTATTCTCACAGACATGATTCAAACAGTTTTAGAAACGTCAGAGTGTTTTCTATCCAAATCTACTAATAATATGCATATCTTATATTCTGGGGATGAGTAGCAGGCAGTTGAATTTTGGCATGCTATTTATCCAAAAGTGAAAAGGCTGCCCCATGCCCTGAAGAAGTTAACAGTAATTAAACATTAGTGTAAAAAGAGATGAAATATTATTGACATGAAATGTTAGAAGTGTTAACTGGTTTCTGTTCCAATATCCAACCCCAGGCCTTCAGATTATCTGCAGTATATACAGCCAATAACCCAGACATAAACAGAAACTTCAGTGTCATCTGTACAAATCCTTAAAACATTGAAACTGAGGTGAACTGCAGTCTTTTGTCAGATTTACTGCCGCGCTAGTTCTGAAATGTGTGCTAAACATCACATACAACACAGTCTCTCTCATTCCCCCTCTCTCCCCTCAACCCCACCCCCCTCCCATCTCCACCTCTCATTCCATCTATGCATCAGTCAGATTCCGAGAGGCTGTCCTAATATGACCAGTATCCAGAGGTCATTGTAAATGTCCAAGTCCTGTGGAGAAAGCCCATCACGCCGAGCGCCGCATGCTTGAGGCCTCTCCCCATCAACATTCTTTGCTGCCCCTAGGCCAATGAGCAGATTTTTCATGTCAGCTGGCATGCACCTCCAACTCATAAGTAGCTGTTTGACTTTCACAAGTCGCCCATCATCCAGGCAGCCTACACACTTCCACACAAGGTTGTCATATCCTTGGGTCTATAATTATATGCCAGTTAGAAGTGTCCGGTTACGCATGCAGATTGCCTCTGCTGTTCGCAACCAGGAGGTCACAGTCATACTACATAGCATATATAGCAACACCAACATACATCAATGACTGGTTGTGCTAAAGGTTGTTTTCATGACATTCCCTTTGCCCTTGTCAACGGAATACTTTCTATGTAAATGTATAACGATTACCATGGCTGTTCACGAAATAACATTGGAATGACATATAAATCTAATGGCTCTGACGTGAATGACCTGTGGGGAATGATTGATTGAAAACACATGAATATTAGACAAAGGGAAGATTGTCAACACATCCCTTAATTGATGGCACTTTTTTGGACCAGAACAATTGCTTGAAAGAGGGGTTGGACCAGAACTACTGTTGAAAGTGGGGTTGGACCAGAACTACTGTTGAAAGAGGGGTTGGACCAGAACTACTGTTGAAAGTGGGGTTGGACCAGAACTACTGTTGAAAGTGGGGTTGGATCAGAACTACTGTTGAAAGTGGGGTTGGACCAGAACTACTGTTGAAAGAGGGGTTGGACCAGAACTACTGTTGAAAGAGGGGTTGGACCAGAACTACTGTTGAAAGTGGGGTTGGACCAGAACTACTCTTGAAAGTGGGGTTGGACCAGAACTACTCTTGAAAGTGGGGTTGGACCAGAACTACTGTTGAAAGTGGGGTTGGACCAGAACTACTGTTGAAAGAGGGGTTGGACCAGAACTACTGTTGAAAGTGGGGTTGGACCAGAACTACTGTTGAAAGAGGGGTTGGACCAGAACTACTGTTGAAGAGGGGTTGTGCAAATCCAAATTGCAACAAAAAGACATACAGGAAATAGGCCACGGCTATAAAGACAGGTAAAGAACTTTGTACATTAAGTAAGAATAATGCCAGATATCTCCTGCTCCCCATTTGAGAGGGAGAGGGAGAGGGAGAGGGAGAGGGAGAGGGAGAGGGAGAGAGAGAGAGAGAGAGAGAGAGAGAGAGCTCAGTCGTGCCTTTGAGGAGATGACAGCTACAATATCATATTAAAGGATCCATCAAAAGTGGCTGAGTGATTGCAACACACCCCGGCTGATGAATGATTGCAACACATTGCGGCTGATAACTGATTGGAACACACCGCGGCTACAGTACCAGTCAAACGTTTGGACACACCTACTCGTACTAGTTTTTCTTTATTTTTACTATTTTCTACATTGTAGAATAATAGTGAATACATCAAAACTATGAAATAACACATATAGAATCATGTAGAACCAAAAAAGTGTTAAACAAATCAAAATATATGATATTTTAGATTCTTCAAAGTGGCCTCCCACGACTTGATGACAGATTTGCACACTCTTGGCGTTCTCTCAACCAGCTTCACCTGGAATGCTTTTCCAACAGTCTTGAAGGAGTTCCCACATATGCTGAGCTCATGTTGGCTGCTTTTCCTTCACTCTGCAGTCCAACTCATCCCAAACCATCTCAATTGGGTTGAGGTTGTGTGATTCTGGAGGCCAGGTCATATGATGCAGCACTCCATCACTCTCCTTCTTGGTTAAATAGCCCTTACACAGCTTAGAGTTGTGTTGGGTCATTGTCCTGTTGAAAAACAAATGAAAGTCCCACTTAACTCAAACCAGATGGGATGGCGTATCGCTGCAGAATGCTGTGGTAGCCATGCTGGTTAAGTGTGCCTTGCATTCTAAAGAAATCACAGACTATGTCACCAGCAAAGCACCCGCACGCTGTCATACCTGCTCCTCCATGCTTCACGGTGGGAACCACAAATGCACTGATCATCCGTTCACCTACTCTGCGTCTCACAAAGACACGGCGGTTTGAACCAAAAATCAAAAATTTGGACTCATCAGACCGGACGGATTTCCACCGGTCTAATGTCCATAGCTCGTGTTTCTTGGCCCAAGCAAGTGTCTTCTTATTATTGGTGTCCTTTAGTATTGGTTTCTTTGCAGCAATTTGACCATGAAGGCCTGATTCACTTAGTCTCCTCTGAACAGATGATGTTGAGATGTGTCTGTTACTTGAACTCTGTGAAGCATTTATTTGGGCTGCAATTTCTGAGGCTGGTAACTAATGTACAGTATTTGTCCTCTGCAGCAGAGGTAACTCTGGGTCTTCCTTCCCTGTGGTGGTCCTCATGAGAGACAGTTTCATCGTAGCGCTTGATGGTTTTTGCAACTGCACTTGAAGAAACTTTCAAAGTTTTTGAAATTTTCTGAATTGGCTGACCTTCATGTCTTAAAGTAATGATGGACTGTCGTTTCTCTTTGCTTATTTGAGCTGTTCTTGCCATAATATGGACTTGGTCTTTAACCAAATGGGACTATCTTCTGTATACCACCCCTACCTTGTCACAACACAACTGATTGTCTCAAAAGCATTACGAAGGAAAATTTACTTTTAACAAGTCACACCTGTTAATTGAAATGCAGTCCAGGTGACTACCTCATGAAGCTGGTTGAGAGAATGCCAAGAGTGTGTAAAGCTGTCATCAAAGCAAAGGGTGTCTACTTAGAAGAATGTAAAATATAAAATATGTTTTGATTTGTTGGTTATTACATTAATCCATATGTGTAATTTCATAGTTTTTTCATATGTGTTCACTATTATTCTACAATGTAGAAAATAGAAAAAAATTAAGAAAAACCCTTGAATGAGTAGGTGTGTCCTACATTTTGACTGGTATTGTAGGTGTAGCAACAATCAATTAAATCAAATCAAATAAAACTTTATTTGTCAGATGCGCCGAATACAACAAATTACACAGTGCTATTTGAGTATACTTATAAAACAATATGCATAGACAGCATTTAACGAGGGATATACACATTTTATATGTCACAATCAAAACCACACATTCTTCTACAGTACTTACGAAGCTTAAACAGGGTGAGGTGGCACCTGATTGACTTGTGGCGGTGTGATGTGGAGGACTCAGGAGGATGCAGAGTGATTGCTGTCTTCCCTTGGTCTATACTCTAATTACCATGGCTAATATACTGTACACTACAGCTACAGGAAACAGCTGTAGCATATATTAGCACCTGGCAGAGGAGGAACAGACGACAAAGAATAGGTCTGCTTCCTATTCCCTATTAATAAGTGCACTAGGGCTCTGGTCAAAAGTAGTGCACTATGTAGGGCATAGGGTGTCATTTGGGACGTATCCTAGATATTCAGGCAGAGCTTGGGGTTTGAACTACGCACAAGATACGGAAGCAGAAGGTGGTATAGTTTGATTCTCACATTATTTGTCACGCCCTGATCTGTTTCACCTGTCTTTCTGCTTTTCTCCACCCCCTTCCAGGTGTCACCCATCTTCCCCATTATCCCCTGTGTACTTATACCTGTGTTTTCTGCTTGTCTGTTGCCAGTTCGTCTTGTTTGTCAAGCTTACCAGCGTTTGTCCGGTCAGCTTCTGTCTTTTCGCAGCCTCTCTTTTTCTCACCCTCCTGGTTTTTGACACTTACTGTTCTGACCCTGAACCAGCCTGACCACTCTTCCTGCCCCTGAGCCTGCCTGCCGTCCTGTACCTTTGCCCCATCTGGATTTCCGACCTCTGCCTGACCTGAGCCTGCCTGCCGTCCTGTACCTTTGCCTCTGTTGCTGTAATAAACATTATTACTTCGACACAGTCTGCATCTGGTTCTTACCTTATCCTGATATTATTGAACATTGCAGCACAGAACTTCCCACTCGAGGTTGGAAGTCTATTGGAAAATAAGCAGGTTATACCTGCCGATAGAAACGGATGTTTGTTGTCATAGGTGAAAGAGTAAGATGAGCTGTGTAGTACCATAATGACTCTAGTAATAACGTTGTACTAATATAATATCATAAATAATATTGTCACGACTTCCACCGAAGGTGGCTCCTCTCCCTGTTCGGGCGGCGCTCGGCGGTCGTCGTCGCCGGTCTACTAGCTGCCACCGATCCCTTTTTCCTTTTCTTTTGGTTATGTCTGTTTTGTGTTTCACCTGGTTTCATTTTGGTTAATTAGGGGGGGTATTTAATTCGACATTTCCTTTGGGGTTTTGTGCGGGATTGTTTTCGTTCGAACTGTCAGTGAGTTTGGGTTTCGTTTTTATTAGCTCATGTTTTACAGGTGTTTCCCTAGACTGTGTCTGAGTGGGAATTTCGTGGCTATTGCTGTAGTCCGGTGTTCCTGTTGTTTTTTTTGAGCTAGTTAAATATAACGCCCTTTTCTTTGGAACTTGTTTCTCCTGCGCCTGACTCCACACCCACATCTCCTTGTGTCACGTTCCTGACCTGTTTTCTGTTGTTTTGTATGTGTTTAGTTGGTCAGGACGTGAGCTGGGTGGGAATTCTATGTTGTGTGTCTAGTTTGTCTGTTTCTATGTCCAGCCTAATATGGTTCTCAATCAGAGGCAGATGGTAATCGTTGTCCCTGATTGAGAATCATATATAGGAGGCTTGTTTTGTGTTGGGATTTTGTGGGTGTTTGTTTCCTGTCTCTGTGATTGTCTGCACCAGATAGGTCTGTGTCGGTTTTTGCACATTTGTTATTTTGTATTGTTGTTTGTAGTGTTTTACTTGTTCTTTATTAAACATGTTTAACACTAGCCGCGCTGCACTTTGGTCCTCTCCTTCACCCCTGGAAGAAAACCGTTACAGAAACACCCACCAAACCCGGACCAAGCAGCGTGGCAACGGGCAGCAGCAACAGCAGCAGCGGTACAAGGAGGAATGGACATGGGAGGAGATTCTGGACGGAGAAGGACCCTGGGCAGAGCCAGAGGAGTGTCGCCGTCCCAAAGCGGAGCTGGAGGCATCAAAAGCGGAGAGGCGGCATTATGAGGCGCTTGCAAGGCAGAGTGGCTGGAAACCTGAGAGGCTCACCCAAAAATTTCTTGGGGGGGGGGGCGGCTAAAGGGGAGTGTGGCGAAGCCGGGTTGGATACCTGAGCCAACTCCCCGGGCTTACCGTGGAGTGAGAGGGCGTCGTACTGGTCAGACACCGTGTTATGCGGTAAAGCGCACGGTGTCCCCAGTACGCGTGCTTAGCCCAGTGCGGGCTATTCCACCTTGCCGCACTGGGAGGGCTAGGTTGGGCATCGAGCCGGATGTCATGAAGCCGGCCCAACGTATCTGGCCTCCAGTACGTCTCCTCGGGCCGGCGTACATGGCACCAGCCTTACAGGGGGTGTCCCCGGTTCGCCTGCATAGCCCAGTGCGGGTTATTCCACCTCGCCGCACTGGCAGGGCTACGGGGACCATTCAACCTGGTAAGGTTGGAGAGGCTCGGTGCTCAAGAGCGCGTGTCCTCCTTCACGGTCCGGTATATCCGGCGCCACCTTCCCGCCCCAGACCAGTACCACCAGTGCCTACACCACGCACCAGGCTTCCAGTGCATCTCCAGAGCCCTGTTCCTCCTCCCCGCACTCGCCCTGAGGTGCGTGCCCTCCGGCACCACGCATCAGGCCTATTGTGCGTCTCAGCCGGCCAGAGTCATCCATCTGCCCAGCGCCGTCTGAGCCATCCGTCTGCCCAGCGCCATCTGAGCCATCCGTCTGCCCAGCGCCATCTGAGCCATCTGTCTGCCTAGCGCCATCTGAGCCATCTGTCTGCCCAGCGCCATCTGAGTCATCCGTCTGCCACGAGCCATTAGAGCCGCCCGTCTGTCCCGAGCCATTAGAGCCGTCCGTCAGTCAGGAGCCGCTAGAGCCGTCCGTCAGTCAGGAGCTGCCAGAGACGCCAGCCAGTCAGGAGCTGCCAGAGACGCCAGCCAGTCAGGAGCTGCCAGAGACGCCAGCCAGTCAGGAGCTGCCAGAGACGCCAGCCAGTCAGGAGCTGCCAGAGACGCCAGCCAGTCATGAGCTGCCCTACAGTCATGAGCTGCCCTACAGTCATGAGCTGCCCTACAGTCATGAGCTGCCCTCCAGTCATGAGCTGCCCTCCAGTCATGAGCTGCCCTACAGTCATGAGCTGCCCTCCAGTCATGAGCTGCCCTCCAGTCATGAGCTGCCCTCCAGTCATGAGCTGCCCTCCAGTCATGAGCTGCCCTCCAGTCATGAGCTGCCCTACAGTCATGAGCTGCCCTACAGTCATGAGCTGCCATTCAGTCCGGAGCTGCCATTCAGTCCGGAGCTGCCACTCAGTCCGGAGCTGCCACTCAGTCCGGAGCTGCCACTCAGTCCGGAGCTGCCACTCAGTCCGGAGCTGCCACTCAGTCCGGAGCTGCCATTAGTCCGGAATTGCCCCTCTGTCCTGAGCTACCTCTCTGTCCTGAGCTACCTCTCTGTCCTGAGCTACCTCTCTGTCCTGAGCTACCTCTCTGTCCTGAGCTACCTCTCTGTCCTGAGCTACCTCTCTGTCCTGAGCTACCTCCTAAATCATGTGGGGGCCTTGGGGAGGATTCTTAGGCCAAGGTCGTGGGCGAGGGTCGCCACTCAAAGGACGCTAAGGAGGGGGACAAAGACAGTGGTGGAGTGGTGTCCTCGTCCTGCGCCGGAGCCGCCACCGCGGACAGATGCCCACCCAGACCCTCCCCTTGAGTTTTAGGGGTGCGCCCGGAGTTCGCACGTTGAGGGGGGGGTTCTGTCACGTTCCTGACCTGTTTTCTGTTGTTTTGTATGTGTTTAGTTGGTCAGGACGTGAGCTGGGTGGGAATTCTATGTTGTGTGTCTAGTTTGTCTGTTTCTATGTCCAGCCTAATATGGTTCTCAATCAGAGGCAGATGGTAATCGTTGTCCCTGATTGAGAATCATATATAGGAGGCTTGTTTTGTGTTGGGATTTTGTGGGTGTTTGTTTCCTTTCTCTGTGATTGTCTGCACCAGATAGGTCTGTGTCGGTTTTTGCACATTTGTTATTTTGTATTGTTGTTTGTAGTGTTTTACTTGTTCTTTATTAAACATGTTTAACACTAGCCGCGCTGCACTTTGGTCCTCTCCTTCACCCCTGGAAGAAAACCGTTACACCTTGGGGAGATCTGACAAATATATACCACTTAGCAGACACTTTTATCCAAAGCAACTCTTTTGGACATAAATTAATGTATGTACCCATTTATTCTTGAAGAATTTAACTTATCATTGCCTCATGAACCCAAAATATAATATTGTTTTACTCCAATATCTGAAAACAAAGTAAATGTAAACACAGCCTCAAAATGGTTAAAGCCAATGTTGATATCATGGATGGTCAGTCCTCGCATCCATAGCTTTGTCTATGAATTTGAGAGTGGTTACATTTACTGAAACCAGGGCAGGGAAAATACTTTATTGTTTCAACTGCTGATTGCCCCCTTCAAATAGTGTTTGCATACATTTTTGTATGGGTGGCAGCAATGGGAATTGAACACACGACCATGACATTTCAAGCTTTATCTTGGCCAGGTCGCAGTTGTAAATGAGAACTTGTTTTCAACTGGCCTACCTGGTTAAATAAAGGTGAAATAAATAAAAAAGCACCATGCTCTACCAACTGAGCCAGACAGGACTACTAACATGGACTTTTCTGTTTGTACTAAAGCAGTGGACGCCAACCGGTTGATCGACTGGTCGATCTCCAAAGCATTCCTAGTCGATCACCTAACATTTCTGTGAAAAAACAAACGAGAAGGCCTTGCGTTCCTATTTTTTAATTCGTTGCTCGCTGTTGGCGGTAGAGGAAGGAAAAGTGCTCCCATGTTGATCCATTTCATGTGTCTGAAGGTAGAACTCCACCTACCCGGCAGAGCAAGAGAGCAAATCAAGTGCACCTATTGGTCTACCGCTGGCCAATCAGATAGCTCAGTGTAAAAAGAGACCTCGAACGTACAGCAAAATTTATACTGTGAGAATTAAAACCTTTTAAAACCATGAATAAAGAGAGACTCAACGAATACAGCAAAGAGCTGCTGTTTTTATGAGTAATTTTAAATTGTTATTCAGCACTGTCAACACTTTTATAAGACATAAAATGTGCGTACTCCAGCTCTGCAGCTGCAATAGATAGCAAAGTGTTCCTATAAGCTTGTGTTGTTATTATTCGTGGCTTGTGTTTTTTTTTTAATATCGAGGAATATTTCACTTTCGCTGGTCATAGGAGTAACAACATGAATTTGTGCATGAGGCAGAAATAATGCAGTGCTACTTGATTTTCACCATCAGCTGGACTGTGTGCCCTTTTCTCAGTGGAGGTAGGGAAAGCGGCGGGACGGTGACGGTACGTTTCGGCGATCAAATCAAATCAAATTTATTACATCAGCTGATATCGCAAAGGGCTGTACAGAAACCCAGCCTAAAACCCCAAATAGCAAGCAATGCAGGTGTAGAAGCACGGTGGCTAGGAAAAACTCCCTAGAAAGGCCAGAACCTAGGAAGAAACCTAGAGAGGAACCAGGCTATGAGGGGTGGCCAGTCCTCTTCTGGTTGTGCCGGGTGGAGATTGTAACAGAACATGACCAAGATGTTCAAATGTTTATAGATGACCAGCAGGGTCAAATAATAATAATCACAGTGTTTGTCGAGGGCGCAACAGGGCAGCACCTCAGGAGTAAATATCAGTTGGCTTTTCATAGCCGATCATTCAGAGTATCTCTACCGCTCCTGCTGTCTCTAGAGAGTTGAAAACAGCAGGTCTGGGGCAGGTAGCACGTCTGGTGAACAGGTCAGGATTCCATAGCCGCAGGCAGAACAGTTGAAACTGGAGCAGCAGCACGACCAGGTGGACTGGGGACAGCAAGGAGTCATTAGACCCGGTAGTCCTGAGGCATGGTCCTAGGGCTCAGGTCCTCCGAGAGAGAGAGAGAGAGAGAGAGAGAAAGAAAGAAAGAAAGAAAGAAAGAAAGAAAGAAAGAAAGAAAGAAAGAAAGAAAGAAAGAAAGAAAGAGAGAGAGAGAGAGAGAGAGAGAAAGAGAGAATTAGAGAGAGCATACTTAAATTCACACAGGACACCGGATAAGACAGGAGAAATACTCCAGATATAACAGACTGACCCTAGCCCCCCGACACATAAACTACTGCAGCATAAATACTGGAGGCTGAGACAGGAGGGGTCGGGAGACACTGTGGCCCGACGATACCCCCGGACAGGGCCAAACAGGCAGGATATAACCCCACCCACTTTGCCAAAGCACAGCCCCCACACCACCAGAGGGATATCTTCAAGCACCAACTTACCATCCTGAGACAAGGCCGAGTATAGCCCACAAAGTTCTCCGCCACGGCACAACCCAAGGGGAGGCGCCAACCCAGACAGGAAGATCACGTCAGTGACGCAACCCACTCAAGTGATGCACCCCTCCCAGGGACGGCATGGAAGAGCACCAGTAAGCCAATGACTCAGCACCGGTAATAGGGTTAGAGGCAGAGAATCCCAGTGGAGAGAGGGGAACCGGCCAGGCAGAGACAGCAAGGGCGGTTCATTGCTCCAGTGCCTTTCCGTTCACCTTCACACTCCTGGGCCAGACTACACTCAATCATAGGACCTACTGAAGAGATGAGTCTTCAATAAAGACTTAAAGGTTGAGACCGAGTCTGCATCTCTCACATGGGTAGGCAGACCATTCCATAAAAATGGAGCTCTATAGGGGAAAGCCCTTCCTCCAGCTGTTTGCTGAGAAATTCTAGGGACAGTTAGGAGGCCTGTGTCTTGTGACCGTAGCGTACGTGTAGGTATGTACGGCAGGACCAAATCGGAAAGATAGGTAGGAGCAAGCCCATGTAATGCTTTGTAGGTTAGCAGTAAAACCTTGAAATCAGCCCTTGCCTTAACAGGAAGCCAGTGTAGAGAGGCTAGCACTGGAGTATTTTTTGGTTCTAGTCAAGATTCTAGCAGCCGTGTTTAGCACTAACTGAAGTTTATTTAGTGCTTTATCCGGGTAGCCGGAAAGTAGAGCATTGCAGTAGTCTAACCTAGAAGTGACAAAACCATGGATACATTTTTCTGCATCATTTTTGGACAGAAAGTTTCTGATATTTTGCAATGTTACGTAGATGGAAAAAAGCTGTCCTTGAAACAGTCTTGATATGTTTGTCAAAAGAGAGATCATGGTCCAGAGTAACGCCGAGGTCCTTCACAGTTTTATTTGAGACGACTATACAACCATCAAGATTAATTGTCAGATTCAACAGAAGATCTCTTTGTTTCTTGGGACATAGAACAAGCATCTCTGTTTTGTCCGAGTTAAGTGGTTCTGACGATAAGTGGTTCCTCCGCTTGACAACTCTTCGCTCCAAAATATTGGCCTCTTCGTGGGCGTAGGCGTGAACCTACAAGTAAGTAAGTAAATACATTTAGAAAATGTTAAAAATTATGTATTATCAGCTAGCTATACTACAGCTAGTTATGTAGGCCTATTTATCTTTGCAAACTAAAAACTCATGCTCCAAATCCATTTGTAGATAACAGCAGTGGAAGAGGGTGAACGGATGTTCTGCTCCAGCTGTCAGAAAAGGGAGTAGGTTTACTAGTTCGACAGGGCAGGTTGTGCGATGACATTATGAAAATATTCTCCAGTTTTAATCCCTAGAGAGGAAAACTATCAAGACAGATAATATTCAGGGCTGTCTGATTGTAATAACATGACGACTGTTTCTTTGTGATGTCTGTCCTCAGATAAGGAGAGCTGTGAAAGCCTGTCTGCAGATGGAGGTCCCAGTGAATGTCCCAAGAGACTGCTGGCACATCCTTGTATGCCAGGGTTTGTATGTGTACTTATGTTAGCAAATGTTGTATATGACAATACAGTTAAAAGTCACACACAATGTAGGCTTCAAACGTATTACAACTGGAGAAGGCCTATCCTTCTCGTGGAGGTATGCTGGGTGTGCAGGCTTCTGTCCCAGCCCAGCACTAACAAACCTGATTCAATTTATCAAACCTAATGAATTGATAATAATGTGTATTATTGCTGGGCTGGAATAGAAGCCTGCTCACCCAGTAGATCAGGGAGTCGAGCAAGGTTGGCTACCTATTGTATGGACTTTTTTGTTCACCAGAAATTATGCTTTAGTAATAATAATAGCCTACTTACTAAGATGTTTAACATTTTCAAGCAAGTTAGATTATTTGTACATTTTGAAATTATATTTTGATTCATTCAATGTTGATTCATTGAAGTGAAGTGTTTAAACGTGTTTTAATTGTTAACTTAGAAACATTATTCAAGATGAACTAGTGTCAATGTTCATTCATCACAGATCACAATTCTGCAATTTAAAGGTATGAAGTGGATATGTCTCATTTGTCTGTGTTTCTGTGTTGCGTTCTCAAATGAAAACATTACCTTTTCATCCAGTTGTGAGCTCTTCAATGTAATGATATTGTATATGAGGCTAACTATAAGACAGATTTTCTACATTATTTTTCTGACATGAAATTGTTGAGTGCAAATGAATCCCTTGTATTTTAGGTACAGTACTGTACATGGAAATAAGGAGCAGGCAATTTGTAGGTTAATTAAAAAGATCAAAAAGGAAAATAATGTGGCATGGGGTGCATTGTAATTCTACCTTGTTTATTTGCTGAGAATGATTTTAGAATACAAAGACTAAATCATAAGGTCAATGGCATGGAGGAGGATTGCAGAGATGTTGGTGTTGATGGTGGATAAAGAGAGATTTGCCCAACAATGTTTGAATGTCAAAGCCACAATTTCCTTTACCCAAAGTACCCATTCATGTGTATGTAGACCTATGTATTTTATAGGAAGTGAGCTATAATCATCAATGTCATGACACCAGTATAATGAAAGAGCCATAAACTATAATATATGAGAATCGTAACGTTAAGATACCATAATCCAATTGGTAGCATATTACATGGGAAAGTCATGCTTAGTGTATCATTTACAATGTTATAATGCATGTTACTGGTGATTTCTATCCTTTGGTGGGCAAACTTGATCATTTCATTTAGTCAACACATTCTTTGTTCAGTTTTGAAGTTCAGGTTGCTTGATGTTCATAGTTAGCTAGCAGCACAATCAAACATTGTTGTGCAAATCTCTCTTCACCCACTTTCAACACTAACAATCTCTGCAATCCTCCTCCATGCCATTGACCTTATGATTTTGTCTCTGTATTCTAGCAAAGCAAAATCATGTAGAATTGGAAAACCAGACACAGCGACTATTGTGGGTTGTGCTTGCCCGGAACTATCTTTTGGGTTGTGCTTGCCCGGAACTATCTTTTGGGTTGTGCTTGCCCGGAACTATCTTTTGGGTTGTGCTTGCCCGGAACTATCTTTTGGGTTGTGCTTGCCCGGAACTATCTTTTGGGTTGTGCTTGCCCGGAACTATCTTTTGGGTTGTGCTTGCCCGGAACTATCTTTTGGGTTGTGCTTGCCCGGAACTATCTTTTGGGTTGTGCTTGCCCGGAACTATCTTTTGGGTTGTGCTTGCCCGGAACTAATGACAGGCGGAACTATGTTTTATGAACTAGATTTTCAAGCAAAAACATCTGCTCTGCACATGATTGGTTAACGGCAGCGGTGGCCGTGTGCAATTTGTATAAAGTAGAGCAGAGCTGAACTTTTTCTATCACTTTGCTTGCAGGGTTTGCACCGCTCAACTTCCCACAATCCCCTGCATATTGCTCCGCGTGCTCCAGTTGAAAATGAATGGGGGCGGAACTTCGTCTGGTGTATTCGGAAATGGTGGAAACCCTACGTGAGTCGGGTGAGAGGCATCCTCACTGCTGCTCCCTCCCTCAGACTGACCATCAGATGCAGGTCATCAGTCCAGTAAATAAAAAAAGAAGCAAATTATTATGTCCAGTCAGCTGGGCCTCACAAGTAATACAACAAATAATCTATTACCAGTGATCATATACTAATAATTATTTATTTTTAAAAATATTTTCTAATTTCAAAATGGTCTGAGAAGAACAACATTAGCAGGGCAATTCAAGCATAGCCAATATGCATTGATAATGTATTGGGCCTATAGCCTACTGCACAAACCTCATTGCTACAGAGCAGTTTTTAATTGGTTATTGTTGCAAAGGCTTACGTTTCTAAGTCATGTTAAAAAAAAAATCTGAGCGGTAGATCATTTTGACTCAGAAAAGGTTTGTGACCACTGTTCTAAAGAGTTACCGTTTATTGGAACCTTTTTATACTACGGATCATGAATTTACTTAATGAGTAAACAGCATCAATCATTTTTTTTAAATATTTTTTTTTTACTGTTGCTTCGACATCACTGGCAATTACCACTCAAACAACACATAAAGCTTTAGTTGTAAACACATGTTCTGACTTGGAGTGGCAGCTTCGTGTATTCCACTTGACACCAGTGTTAAGGTAGAGCAGACATTGAGCCATGAGGCAATTTCATTCTGCAGCCCTAGATCCAGTCTAAGTATGCATCCCGAATGGAACCCTAGTCCCTTAAAAGTACACTACTTTTGTCTAGGGACCATAGGGCTCTGTTCTGGTGAGCTCTACTACAAAATACTCATGTCAAAGTTCGCTGTAGTCAGCACATTCAACATGGAGAACTTTGTGGCATGTTGTTGGCAATTGCAAGCCAACTCAAACTAGACACTGAGGAAAGATTGTATTTCTACTGTTGCCGTGTAGGACCCGCATCTCAGTCTAATAGTGTCAATCAAATGAATTATTTGTTTGTTTATTCTTTGGGACACATTACTTGACATGTGAATATGTTGTCTGTGAATGGCACTTTGCATAAGTAGTAAACAATGAATCCAGAAATGCAAATGTGTCTAGCAAACGTGAAACTAATGAAACACACTTCAAGGCAGTTGACAGATTTTGGAACTCCTTCCACTCTGAATAGTGGCAAAGTGTAAAGTATGAAACCTCAATGCTTTGGAACAGATGGTTTATTTATCTTCACAGAAACACAGAGAGCAACTCCGAGCACATAGGGAACAGGTGCAATAGACATCAACCATGCATATCCATCTGCTTTCAGAGTTAACACAGGGTGTGACTGGGGGATGAGGACAGGGTGTGACTTAGGCTTGGGGGATATACCGTTTATACCGTATTTCGAAATACCGACGGTGGTGAATGCGGGAGAGTATGCTACGCCACTGCTTATGACTATAAGTTAAGTAAAACTATAAGAAATCAAAGATGTGTCAAATTAATTATATCCAGCTCAGGGCTCCAGCTATGCATTTGGTTTGCTAACTTGCTAGCTAAGTGGCTAGATGTCAAGATCAAGCTTCTTGGTTACAGCAGAGACATTCTAGCTTGAGTATCAGACTCTTTACGTAACATTCCACTCCTTGCCAGTCCTTGTCAATGCCAAAGAGCCTGGCCTTTCTGCTATCTTCAAATATGAACATTCTGTCATTATAAATGATGGTATACATCTCTACGCAGACGACACCATTCTGTATACTTCTGGCCCTTCTTTGGACACAACCCTCCAGACGAGCTTCAATGCCATACAACTCTCCTTCCGTGGCCTCCAACTGCTCTTAAATACAAGTAAAACTAAATGCATGCTATTCAACCGATTGCTGCCTGCACCTGTCCACCCGTCCAGCATCACTACTCTGGACGGTTCTGACTTAGAATATGTGGACAACTACAAATACCTAGGTGTCTGGTTAGACTGTAAACTCTCCTTCCAGACTCACATCAAACATCTCCAATCCAAAGTTAAATCTAGAATTGGCTTCCTATTTCGCAACAAAGCATCCTTCACTCATTCTGCCAAACATACCCTCGTAAAACTGACCATCCTACCGATCCTCTACTTCGGCGATGTCATTTACAAAATAGCCTCCAATACCCTACTCATTCATTTGGATGCAGTCTATCACAGTGCCATCCGTTTTGTCACCAAAGCCCCATATACTACCCACCACTGCGACCTGTACGCTCTCGTTGGCTGGCCCTCGCTTCATACTCGTCGCCAAACCCACTGGCTCCAGGTCATCTACAAGACCCTGCTAGGTAAAGTCCCCCCTTATCTCAGCTCGCTGGTCACCATAGCAGCACCCACCTGTAGCACGAGCTCCAGCAGGTATATCTCTCTGGCCACCCCCAGAACCAATTCCTCCTTTGGCCGCCTCTCCTTCCAGTTCTCTGCTGCCAATGACTGGAACGAACTACAAAAATCTCTGAAACTGGAAACACTTATCTCCCTCACTAGCTTTAAGCACCAGCTGTCAGAGCAGCTCACAGATTACTGCACCTGTACATAGCCCATCTATAATTTAGCCCAAACAACTACCTCTTCCCCTACTGTATTTATTTATTTTGCTCCTTTGCACCTCATTATTTCTATTTCTACTTTGCACATTCTTCCACTGCAAATCTACCATTCCAGTGTTTTACTTGCTATATTGTATTTACTTCGCCACCATGGCCTTTTTTGCCTTTACCTCCCTTATCTCACCTCATTTGCTCACATTGTATATAGACTTATTTTTCTCCTGTATTATTGACTGTATGTTTGTTTTACTCCATGTGTAACTCTGTGTTGTTGTATGTGTCGAACTGCTTTGCTTTATCTTGGCCAGGTCGCAATTGTAAATGAGAACTTGTTCTCAACTTGCCTACCTGGTTAAGTAAAGGTGAAATTAAAAATAAAATACAAATCTGGATACTGTCCAACCCTAGTGTGACTGGGGAATGAGGACATGGTGTGACTGGGGGATGAGGACATGGTGTGACTGGGGAATGAGGACATGGTGTGACTGGGGAATGAGGACATGGTGTGACTGGGGAATGAGGACATGGTGTGACTGGGGGATGAGGACATGGTGTGACTCGGGGATGAGGACATGGTGTGACTGGGGGATGAGGACATGGTGTGACTGGGGGATGAGGACATGGTGTGACTGGGGAATGAGGACATGGTGTGACTGGGGGATGAGGACATGGTGTGACTGGGGAATGAGGACATGGTGTGACTGGGGAATGAGGACATGGTGTGACTGGGGAATGAGGACATGGTGTGACTGGGGGATGAGGACATGGTGTGACTCGGGGATGAGGACATGGTGTGACTGGGGGATGAGGACATGGTGTGACTGGGGGATGAGGACATGGTGTGACTGGGGAATGAGGACATGGTGTGACTGGGGGATGAGGACATGGTGTGACTGGGGGATGAGGACATGGTGTGACTGGGGAATGAGGACATGGTGTGACTGGGGAATGAGGACATGGTGTGACTGGGGGATGAGGACATGGTGTGACTCGGGGATGAGGACATGGTGTGACTGGGGGATGAGGACATGGTGTGACTGGGGAATGAGGACATGGTGTGACTGGGGGATGAGTACATGATGTGACTGGGGGATGATGATATGGTGTGACTGGGGGATGAGGACATGGTGTGACTGGGGGATGAGGACATGGTGTGACTGGGGGATGACGACAGGGTGTGACTGGGGGATGAGAACATGGTGTGACTGGGGGATGATGACAGGGTGTGAGTGGGGGATGAGGACAGGGTGTGAGTGGGGGATGAGGACATGATGTGACTGGGGGATGAAGGACAGGTTGTGAGTGGGGGATGAAGGACAGGTTGTGAGTGGAGGATGAGGACAGGGTGTGAGTGGGGGATGAGGACAGGGTGTGACTTGGGGATGAGGACAGGGTGTGAGTGGAGGATGAGTACAGGGTGTGAGTGGGGGATGAGGACAGGGTGTGAGTGGGGGATGAGGACAGGGTAGGACGGGATGTGAGCCACTCTAAAAATGGTCCTTCTTAAGATGAGAACATTGAAGAAGAGGACAGTGTTATCAGTTTCATGCTTGTTCATTTTACGTGATTGGGCTACTTGATTGGGCTACTTGTGTAAAAGTAGCTAATATTTAGCCTAATTTGCACAATGCTGATCTCACAGCTGAACATTTACTTCAGACGTTTAGCAGTTAACCCTCTCTACTTCACCTGCGTCCCTCTTCACCTTGCTGGTTTTACTCTTACCCCATGGATTGAGCACACATGGGAACAGAGCTGCAAATTACGATCCAAAAAGACAGCCTTGTGCTCCTAATGACAGAGGCTGATCCATTTATAAAGAAAATATGTCCCTTTAAAGAGAATGAAAAGCAAGCTAGGGGATAATTAAGAGGTAGTGTCTGCAGAACTCACAAAGGCTATCGGCACAATGGTTGGTCGCCATAGCAACAGCCTTGTGGCCGGAGTGGGCTTAGGGCCGAAGGGACTTGATTATATCTTGGCCAAACAGGGAAGGTAAATATAATATCTCTGGGTAGAAATGCCAGTCATTGATTAGATATGATTGAGCCACATTAGCGGGGCTGTGCATGAGACCACACACCTGCTGCCGAGCGTGGATGGCACTCTGGGGTATAGGTGGGTAATGAGAAAGGGGAAGGTTAAAAGCATTGCAATGGAACTAACAGTCCTAGATCTGCTTCATACAGTACAATGATCAGATTAGTTGCCTTATAAAGATGTTAAGTATTCCAATTTCAGCTTCTTTTAGTAAATGCATGGAAGCAACAGCGTTTGTGACATTTCCAAACGTCTATCAGATTATAGTTGTAATGTATTCTCTGCATTACATCCCATGTTAATTAGGAATGGAAGGCTGTGTGTTCCAATTTACCCATGTGCAGTTGTGAATGTACAGCCTGAAATTCCCAAGCAGCCAGCACATATGTATTGGTGTGTGTGTGTGTTAGTGTTAGTGTGTGTGTACAGTATGCATGTGTGTTAGTGTGTGTATTTGTATGAAGGTGTGAGTGCGTGTGTGTATGACCGAGTCTCTAGCCTTTAATGAGGACATTTTCTGCACTGCCAAACTGCTTCTTCTCCATTAGCGATGTGCTGTGGATGGTGGATTGACACACTTGATTTACCCTGTCCTCAATGACATTAGAGGCATCAGTGAAAGAGAGGTGAATGCAGTGCTTAATTTGAGCCGGTGCTAGAACAGGATCCAGCAACTCTTTTGTTCCGGAACCTATTTGCCTGGATCCGGTACCTCCTTACAATGTAAAAAAATCCTAATAAAAGCAATGAAAGTTAATTTGAGTTGCCTCTTAGTTAATTCTCCTGCCCCCACAAAAAAACGTAATGTGAAATGTAGATTTTTAGCCTGGGCCTAATATTCTAAGAGTTTATTCGGCTTGGGTTTATGGTTTGCGCGACACTGTAACCTATGTTTGAGACCAACAATTGGCCGTGGCTGTGTGAGAAGCAAGCCAATGTCTCTCATAACTAGAATGAGATTTACTTTCTATGATCTTTCTTCCTCTCTGCTCTGATAGACATGAGCCTGCAACTCTCATCTCTCCAGTGTTGCACTTCAAAATGTATTTTCTTTTAGAATCATAGCCACGCGAAGGGTTCTGAACAAACTGCAGCACCTCTGATCAATTTCAATACATTTGCATACAGTAGTAAAAAGTTTGTCTTTTCAGAAATAAATGAAATAATTCAGAATAGCCTACTACGCCATGAGAAGGCCTATAATTTAGCAACAGAGGATCAATAGCTGTGGATTGTAGCCTAATAACAAGAAATACCCTACAGTCGGGAAGTGAATCTGTAAGTGGAAAAATAGCACAAAGACAAAACAGTCCTTTTGCAATATTTCAAATACAATCGAGGGAAAACACAGGTTGGAAAGCAAATGGCTCCTGCTGAAAGGAGAAGTCTGCTGTAGGCTACCAAAATATTTGATCAACTTACAAATATTATTTTTACAAAACAGAGGCTTTTGGCACGAGCATCGGCCATCACCAGCGAGTGAGCTGCAGCATCATTGGGAGAGTCAGTGAAACTGGAAAGCATTTTTAGGACTATAATTTCCTCCTCAAATTGTAGCCTACAATATGTGTCTCCACACACCTAGGCCAAGACTATTGATGGATTCAAGACAAGGTCAATTTTATTGATCTCAGATTCTCAGTTTGTCAGTGTCAAAGTAGCCTGCCATTTCAATCATTTGTTAAATATTATATAATATTAAAAAAGATTCAGCAAAAGTCTCCAGTCATGTAAGAGGATGTAGAATTGCATGAAATGCGTTTATAAAAGGCCAACATTTTCCCGGACCATAGTCTACTAAAAATGTTCCCCGTTTGTGCAACTTCTATAAGGGCCACTACGCAAATGCGATGATATGCATGCAATGCTTTATTATAAGGGCAATTTTTATTTTTTTATGCATTCCGGTACCTCAGAACTCCCCAGGTCTCCCCACTCTCGCGCTCACTTTTGGTTCCGGCACCTCCTGATGTACAAATTAAGCACTGGGTGAATGTCATAGCAAAAGGCTAGCATGAAATGAACCATGTCCAAATAAGTTAGCGGGTCCAAACAACCACATTCTTGGCTAGCTATGGGCAGCTAGCATGCTAGCATACAGAAGCTTTAATTCATGCTACGTGATAGGTACTTTGTCAACCAATACCCACTGATCATAAGCGACGGCTTTATTGAGGTATTAGCAATATTTGAACCTTTGAGAAAGCACAGGTATTGTTTTGTTCTGATGCAGGTATGAAGACAATGAAGACAATGTAAGTCAGGTAAACTGTTTCACCTTTAACTGCCCAGCTGTTCAAGACTTTTGGAAGCTACCACCATTTACTTTGAATAAAGGGAATATGCCTACACTGTAGCTAGTTACTGTAGGTCGATACACATGGAAAACATGAGAATGACTTACCAATAAAAGGACTAATTCGAAGTAAAAAGGATGGAAAACAATTAAGATCATTGAAGGGCATACTACTGTAAAAACTATAAATTAATTCCCAGACAGCCAGGTGTTTCCAAAAACAAGCAAATTCAACATGAATATTTATCATGGTATCTTACACACTTAGTGTTAAAGGAATTATGGGAATTTCAATTGAAAGAAAGCCTCTTGAGGAGAGAAAAGGATGACATTTCAAAACACTCACAATACTGTTGATGTCAACTGCACACCATCCTAACGGGAGATATTACTACCAGATTAGAGTGAATACCATCCCATTGTGAATATTGTACAATACAACAGATCACATCTAAGCTGGGTTTTCACCCATCAGGTTTTCCCAACGCCTGTGGTTGAAACCCTAGGCTTCTCCCCTGGGGCATCACTTATCTAGCACACTGGAGTTGTGCCACCTTAGGGGTTAGTCAGGATTGTATTCTCTCACCCTCCTCTTTCCTGTGCCATGTACAGACCACCTATGACTATGAGTATCTTTGCATCCTCCTTGGAGTGTGATATGGGAACCCCCATGGCTCAGCTCTTTACTGGCAGGTATGACACCTCACCCTTTTTACTTAGCTATCAGCGGAGCGTCTATGTGACTTGGCCTGCTTTGAGGCCCTCTGACAGGGTACGCTTAAGGTTTTCAGGGCTTCCTCACTTCCCCTAGGTGACAAGGTTCAGTAAAACATTGTATGTGTTCTGAATTCTTTCAAAAAGTTTTCCTCCCTAATAAATGAAAATGTGTCAGAAAAGACTTCTATTACCATTACTGTCTGTGGACCATCTCAATTTGATGAAAGAGTTGATTTGATGTGAGCTGAAATTCCCAACAGTATTACAATGTAAAGAGGGAACGCTCCACATACATTAGCCCTGGAAAGTGTCTCGTTTTAATGGTATCAAACAGCTTATGCGACTTTGGAGAGGGACATTGCAGAAACACTGAAATCATGTCATCCATCTCAGCCTTCTCAAGAGCCTGCTTTGATTTGAATGTGAAAACGGTTGCGTGTTACTTCCCCGGAATTGAATTGATTGCTGTTATGTGCCTTTGTCCATATCTACATTAGATTCTCTGCATTAGCCTAGGATACAGGCCCTCCGAGCTGCCACATAATTAGCCCAGAAGCACTCCAATTTGAGCCTTTCTTCATATGTAGCAGCAGAGAGTATGAAAAAAATCCCTCTCTACTTAGTCAAATTCAGTGCTTGCCTGGATACCCCTAATTCCCATCCAACGACTTTTGCAGATTGCTTCTGAAGAGTGCAGAAAAGGAATGTCCATGGAAGCTGTTAGCTCCATGCCATGCTAGTGCCCCCTGCTTTAGAAGTCTAAGTACAGGTTATTGTACCTTATGGGGGGTTGTGATTGAGGTCAGGGTGGCTGAGGCGGTGAAGAGAAGTGAGACGATTTGACGGACAGACTAATACATACCCTCTGAACTGAGGACTCCCTGAGGAACCGATCCGAGTTTGATCTTTCTTTAGCTCATACAACACTGTGAAACACACCTACTTAAATAACCTCTAGAGGCATGTACATCCGGTCCAAATCAAATCAAATTTTATTGGTCACATACACATGGTTAGCAGATGTTAATGCGAGTGTAGTGAAATGCTTGTGCTTCTAGTTCCGACCATGCAGTAATATCTAACAAGTAATCTAACAATTTCACAACAACTACCTTTAAACACAAGTGTAAAGGAATGACTAAGAATGTGTACATATAAATATATCAGTGGTGGGCCGTCAGGGCCTGCAAGGCCTTCTCTGCTGGCCTAAACATCATCAGAATATATATTTTTTTTAAATATATTTTCCCACAAATATGTATTAAATTATTCCCCAGAGTAAGAGTTATACTCTTCATTTCATAGCTTTCCTCTTGGTTGCACTGCTTCCAGCCCCAGGTTGAGATTTGGAGGGCTGGTCTTTATGTTAGATCTTTTATCCAATCATATTCAGCCATCATGTGTTGCCAGGGGTCTAAAATCTGCCCTCAGGCCTTCAGAATCAACAGTGCGGGCGCTTGTAGCTTATAGTGAATGGAAATGAAAATTTAGTGTCAACCAATCAGCTTTAGAGTTGGCTATTGTACGCCTGCTGGCTGGCTCCAGAGTTACACAGGAGCCAGCTAGCAGGCGTAGTGCGTGCACGTCTTTTGATTGGATTACCAATATTGAGAGGCAGGTCCTATGGAGATCTAGGAAACTGAATTTGATAAACGAATTAATTCGCGTACTACTAAGCTGTTTTTTCAACCCACAATGGCGGAAGGAGGAGAATATATCGATTTGGTCGAGGATATAATTATAACGCCATTCTCAAGAGAACTTTTCAAGAAAAGTTAGACATTGTAAGGAGAGGTCGCCCGACGCCACAAAGCCTGTCACAGGCGGGAAAGGGGTTCGTTCGCTCGCCACTTTCAAAGTTTCAACTACGAGCGCTGTCAATGGCTCACAGGCTCCTTGGCTCCGAGAAGCACTGCAAACTGTACTGCTGGGAATGCCTATTATTTGCAAGTGATCGATTTGGTGTTTGGAGCCACACTGGCTTTGCAAACTTGAGTTGTCTAACCAAGGCAGCAACGAGACACCAAAGTACGGCTGGGCACTTACAAGCAATGGTGCTTTTGAAAACTTTTGGGGACACCGGAGTGGATCTACAGCTCAAAGAACAAGCGCGCAGGGCAACGGAGCTGCACAATGAAAAGGTGAAGGGAAATATTGAAAAGACTCATTGATTGTGTCATGTTTTTGGGTAAACACAGTTTACCCAAAAATGTCAATTTGTCAATTTCAAGGTGACGCAACGCCTGGTTATACTGCGTTTCTGTCTAAATGTATAGTGTCTAGAGCCATGGCATCATAATGATGGTAATAAGAGGTGGATTAATTTGGGTGGGACTGTGTAGTACCTCACTGAAGGCCCAGGCCCCAGGCCCACGGCACGCCACTGAAATATATGGATGAGCGATGGCCGGAAGGCATAGGCAAGATGCAGTAGATGGTATAGAGTACAGTATATACATATGAGATGAGTAATATAGGGTATGTGTAACGTTCTTCGTCGGGCGAAAGAGAGGAGGACCAAGATGCAGCGTGGTGAGTATCCATTTTAATAAGAATACTTGAAACAAGAACCAAAACAATAAACCGACAAACGAACGAAGACGAAACAGTCCCGTAACGTGAACACAAACACAGGAACAGGAACAATCACCCAGAACCCACAATACAAAACAGGCTACCTAAATATGGTTCCCAATCAGAGACAACGACTAACACCTGCCTCTGATTGAGAACCATATCAGGCCAAACACATAGAAACAGACAAACTAGACATACAACATAGAATGCCCACTCATATCACACCCTGACCAAACAAAACATAGAAACATACAACGCAAACTATGGTCAGGGTGTGACAGTATGTAAACATTATATAAAGTGGCATTGTTTAAAACCTCTCTGGGATATTCGGGACGGTAGCGTCCCACCTCGCCAATAGCCAGTGAACTTGCAGGGCGTCAAATTCAAAACAACAGATATCCCATAATTAAAATTCCTCAAACATACAAGTATTTTACACAATTTTAAAGATAAACTTGTTGTAAATCCAGGCACAGTGTCCGATTTCAAAAAGGCTTTACGACGAAAGCACACCAAACGATTATGTTAGGTCAGCACCTAGTCACAGAAAAACACAGCCATTTTTTCCAGCCAAAGAGAGGAGTCACAAAAAGCAGAAATAGAGATACAATTAATCACTAACCTTTGATGATCTTCATCAGATGACACTCATAGGACTTCATGTTACACAATTCATGTATGTTTTGTTCGATAAAGTTAATATTTATATCCAAAAATCTCAGTTTACATTGGCGCGTTATGTTCAGTAGTTCCAAAACATCCGGTGATTTTGCAGAGAGCCACATCAATTTACAGAAATACTCATAATAAACATTGCTAAAAGATACAAGTGTTATGCATGGAATTTTAGATCCACTTCTCCTTAATGCAACCGCTGTGTCAGATTTCAAAAAAACTTTACGGAAAAAGCACAACATGCAATAATCTGAGTACGGCGCTCAGACACAAAAACAAGCCATACAGATACCCGCCATGTTATGGAGTCAACAGAAGTCAGAAATAGCATTATAAATATTCACTTACCTTTGCTGATCTTCATCAGAATGCACTCCCAGGAATCTCAGTTCTACAATAAATGTTTGTTTTGTTCGATAAAGTCCATCATTTAAGTCCAAATACTTCCTTTTTGTTCGCGCGTTTAGTACACAAATCCAAACTCAGGAGGCGCAGGCAAGTCCAGGCGAAAGTTCAGACGAAAAGTAATATTACAGTTCGTAGAAACATGTCAAACGAAGTATAGAATCAATCTTTAGGATGTTTTTATCATAAATCTTCAATAATGTTTCAACCGGAGAATTCCTTTGTCTGTAGAAATGCAATGGAACGCAGCTAACTCTCACGGGAGTGCGCGAGACTGAGCTTGTGGCACTCTGCCAGACCCCTGACTCAAACAGCTCTCATTCCCCACCCCTTCACAGTAGAAGCATCAAACAAGGTTCTAAAAACTGTTGATATCTAGTGGAAGCCTTAGGAAGTGCAATATGACCCCATAGACACTGTATATTCGATAGGCAATGACTTGAAAAACTACAAACCTCAGATTTCCCCCTTCCTGGTTGGATTTTTTCTCAGTTTTTTGCCTGCCATATGAGTTCTGTTATACTCACAGACATCATTTAAACGGTTTTAGAAACTTCAGAGTGTTTTCTATCCAAATCTACTAATATGCATATTCTAGCTTTTAGGACTGAGTAGCAAGCAGTTTACTCTGGGCACCTTTTTATCCAAGCTACTCAATACTGTCCCTCAGTCCCAAAGAAGTTAAAGTGACTAGTGATACATTTATTACATCCAATGTTTTATTATTAAAGTGGCTAGAGATTTGAGTCAGTATGTTGGCAGCAGCCACTCAATGTTAGTGATGACTATTTAACAGTCTGATGGCCTTGAGATAGAAGCTGTTTTTCAGTCTCTCGGTCCCAGCTTTGATACACCTGTACTGACCTCGCCTTCTGGATGATAGCGGGGTGAACAGGCAGTGGCTCGGGTGGTTGTTGTCCTTGATGATCTTTTTGGCCTTCCTGTGACATCGGGTGGTGTAGGTGTCCTGGAGGGCAGATAGTTTGCCCCCGGTGATGCGTTGTGCAGACCTCACTACCCTCTGGAGAGCCTTATGGTTGTGGGCGGAGCAGATTTTTTATGTGCAAATGAACTCAAGCTTACGAACAATGTCAAATGTGATATAGCGAAGCACCTGGTGAGCTGGGTGCGCAATTATGCAGGTACTTTCCCAAAACGGATGACACAAACAACTGTATTTGTTATCCCTTTCATGCCCTGCCTCCAGTCGACTTACCGATATCTGAACAAGAGAGTCTCATCGAAATTGCAACAAGCAGTTCTGTGAAAATAAAATGTAATCTAGATTTCTGAATAGGGCTGCGCTCAGAGTTTCTTGCCTTGGCAAATTGCGCTGTTAAGACACTGATGCCCTTTGCAACCACGTACATATGTGAGGGTGGATTCTCGGCCCTCACTAGCATGAAAACTAAAAATAGGCACAGACAGTGTGTGGAAAATTATTTAAGACTGAGACTCTCTCCAATAGAACCCAACGTTGCAGAGTTATGTGCATCCTTTCAAGCACACCCTTCTAATTAACCTGTGGTGAGTTCTTCACAATTTTCGATGAACAAATAAGGTTTTATATGTAAGATGGTTAAATAAAGAGCAAAATGTTTTTTTTGTTTTTTTTTGGGGGGGGGTGGATCAGCTTAATATTGCGGAAAGAATGTTGCTTCCAATGTAATTGTCTGCATCATTTCCAATCCCCCATATTTTTTTGGGTAAATATATATATCCATTCACGTATGCATACATATACACATATATACATACACATACCTACATAGACATACATACTTTTTTAAAGAGTATACCTTTATTATTATTCCCCGCAAACCCTACCACCGATCCCCCAATTGGAGTAAACTGATAAACATTTCTGTTTTTACCTTCAATTTATACATCTTATACACATTTTACAGACACAGTCTACTTTATAATAGTTCTCTCTTGTTTGTTCTTAGTCCTTCCTCTATTTCTGTTGTCCATCCAGTTTGATTTCCACTTGTAACTGTGCTATTTCACAATAGCTCCGCACCTATACACATTTCACAGATCCCGTATGCCCTACATTGTTTATCTTGTTATTAGTCCCACCCTTCAGCTCCACTCAACCTTTCCCATCTATCTTCCAACATCATCCATTTCGGATTTTTATTTGCCATATATTTTTCAACTGTGCTGTGATGCTTCACAAAAGATTTGAATCTTCCTATTCTCATAGCTTCCACGGATTGTAAATTAAAAATAAACATTTTTGCTAAAATAATTATTATATTATTGATTGATTGACTATGGCTTTTCAAATCCCCCAGTATTGCTATCTGTAGCGTTAGTTCTACGCAAATGTTGCAATTCTTCAACCATTCCTGGACCTGTGACCAAAAACGAGCTACATGCGGACAATACCAAAATAAATGGTCTAATGACTCTGCCTCCTCACAGCAGAATCTACAGAGCTGGGAAGATTGTATCCCCCATATATATAACATTCTATTAGTTGCAAGAATTTTGTACAATAATTTAAATTGAAAAATTCGAAGTTTTGAATCCGGCGTTGTTTTGCGTATCAATTCATACACCATGTGCCATGGAATGGGTACATCGAAAATCTCTTCCCAACTATTTTGCAATTTATATGGCACAGCTGTAAGTTTTTTGGTCCTTAAATGAAATTGGTATATGTTTTTATTTATCACACTTTTCTTTAACCATTTATGTTCTTTAATATAAGGCCGACATACAAGTTCCTTACTTTTATCCCCTTCCACCTGCCTCTTCCATTTTTGTGGTAATGCTGCAATTAATTGGTTGTAATTTTGGGTAGAGCAGACATTTCCATATGTCTGCGTTAGTTGCATGTGTGACATTACTCCACCAGTCCTTTTTATGATATCATTCACAAAAATTATACCTTTTTTAAACATTTCTTCGATAAATACAGTTTTTTTATCAATTACTATATTTGAATTTAACCACAAGATTTGTTGTACTATTTGTTCCGTCCTTTCAGGTGGATTAAACTGAAATTGCAACCAACTTTCTAAGGCTTGCTTAAAAAATAAAGATATTTTGGAGATTATTTCCTTTTCAAGCAACCGAAAGTGAGCAGGTGTAATCTGAATAAAGGGAAAAAGGCCCTTCTTGAACATAGGATGAGACATTCGTACCAATCTACTAGAGAACCAGTTTGGATTTAAGTATAACTTTTGTATGACTGATGCCTTTAGTGAGAGGTCTAATGCTTTAATATTTAATAATTTCTGCCCTCCGAATTCATATTCGTTATATAAATAGGCCCTTTTAATTTTATCTGGCTTGCCGTTCCAAATAAAATTGAATATTTTTTGTTCATATAATTTAAAAAGCAGGTCACTAGGTGTAGGCAAAACCATAAGCAAATAGGTAAACTGTGATATGATTAAAGAGTTAATCAGGGTGATTTTCCCACAAATAGACAGGTATTTTCCTTTCCATGGTAGCAAGATCTTATCTATTTTTGCTAACTTTCTATAAAAATTTATTGGAGTGAGATCATTTCTTTCTTTTGGGATTTGTATACCGAGTATGTCCACATCACCGTCAGACCATTTAATTGGTAAACTACATGGCAATGTAAAATGTGTATTTTTTAGTGATCCAATACGTAATATGGTACATTTATCATAATTTGGTTTTAATCCAGAGAGGATAGCAAATATATCTAGATCCTCTAAGAGGCCGTGGAGAGATTCTAGTTGTGGTTTTAAAAGAAAACATGAATCATCAGCGTACAATGACACCTTAGTTTTTAGGCCCTGGATTTCTAATCCCTTAATATTAATGTTTGATCTAATTTTAACAGCTAACATTTCGATGGCAATAATAAATAGATATGCCGATAGTGGACAACCTTGTTTTACTCCTCTAGATAGTTTAAAACTTTCTGAGATGTAGCCATTATTTACTATTTTACACCTAGGGTTACTATACATAATTTTTACCCATTTTATAAGAGATTCCCCAAAATTGAAATATTCTAGGCATTTATATATAAACTCCAGTCGTACTTTATCAAAAGCCTTTTCAAAATCAGCTATGAAAACCAGGCCTGGTGTCCCCGATATTTCATAGTGTTCTATTGTTTCCAGTACTTGCCTTATATTATCTCCAATGTATCGTCCATGTAGAAAACCTGTCTGATTAGGATGAATAATATCTGACAAAACTTTTTTTATTCTATGCGCCAAGCATTTTGCTAGGATTTTTGCATCACAACACTGAAGTGTAAGAGGTCTCCAATTTTTTAAATGGACTGGATGTTGTGCTGCAGAATGAGGACCCAAAAGCGACGTAATAGTAACAGAGTCTTTATTCCAGAATAAAACAAATAATGATTCTCCTGGATACTATCCTCTCGTCAACAGAGAGGAACGACTGGAGACGCGACCACAGACTGCAGGTCGCTTCAGGAAGGCACTGGCCGTAGCTGACATTGACACCTGCTCACACGCAGCATCTGAAGAAGGCAAAGAACACGACAGGGCGGAACAAGGACACAGGAACAGCAAACGTCAAACAAGAATCCGACAAGGACAGAAGCGGAAAACAGAGGGAGAAATAGGGACTCTAATCAGAGGGCAAAATAGGGGACAGGTGTGAAAGAGTAAATGAGGTCGTTAGGAGAATGAGAAACAGCTGGGAGCAGGAACGGAACGATAGAGAGAGAGAAAGAGGGAAAGAACCTAATAAGACCAGCAGAGGGAAGCACAGGGACAAGACATGATGAAAGACAAAACATGACAGTACCCCCCCACTCACCGAGCGCCTCCTGGCGCACTCGAGGAGGAACCCTGGCGGCAACGAAGGAAATCATTAATCAACGAACGGTCCAGCACGTCCCGAGATGGAACCCAACTCCTCTCCTCAGGACCGTAACCCTCCCAATCCACTAAGTACTGGTGACCACGTCCCCGAGAACGCATGTCCATGATCTTCCGTACCCTGTAAATAGGAGCGCCCTCGACAAGGACGGGGGGGGGGGAGGGAAGACGAATGGGGGCGCGAAGAAAAGGCTTGACACAAGAGACATGGAAGACAGGGTGGACGCGACGAAGATGTCGCGGAAGAAGCAGTCGCACAGCGACAGGATTGACGACCTGAGAGACACGGAACGGACCAATGAACCGCGGAGTCAACTTGCGAGAAGCTGTCGTAAGGGGAAGGTTACGAGTGGAAAGCCACACTCTGACCGCGACAATACCTAGGACTCTTAATCCTACGTTTATTGGCGGCTCTCACAGTCTGCGCCCTGTAACGGCAAAGTGCAGACCTGACCCTCCTCCAGGTGCGCTCACAACGTTGGACAAAAGCCTGAGCGGAGGGAACGCTGGACTCGGCGAGCTGGGACGAGAACAGAGGAGGCTGGTACCCAAGACTACTCTGAAACGGAGATAGCCCGGTAGCAGACGAAGGAAGCGAGTTGTGAGCGTACTCAGCCCAGGGGAGCTGTTCTGCCCAAGACGCAGGGTTTCGAAACGAAAGGCTGCGTAATATGCGACCAATCGACTGATTGGCCCTTTCTGCTTGACCGTTAGACTGGGGATGAAACCCGGAAGAGAGACTGACGGAAGCACCAATCAAACGACAGAACTCCCTCCAAAACTGTGACGTGAATTGCGGACCTCTGTCTGAAACGGCGTCTAACGGGAGGCCATGAATTCTGAACACATTCTCAATGATGATTTGTGCCGTCTCCTTAGCGGAAGGAAGCTTAGCGAGGGGAATGAAATGTGCCGCCTTAGAGAACCTATCGATAACCGTAAGAATCACAGTCTTCCCCGCAGACGAAGGCAGACCGGTAATAAAGTCTAAGGCGATGTGAGACCATGGTCGAGAAGGAATGGGAAGCGGTCTGAGACGACCGGCAGGAGGAGAGTTACCTGACTTAGTCTGCGCGCAGTCCGAGCAAGCAGCCACGAAACGGTGCGTGTCCCGCTCCTGAGTAGGCCACCAAAACCGCTGGCGAATAGAAGCAAGCGTACCCCGAACGCCGGGGTGGCCAGCTAACTTGGCAGAGTGAGCCCACTGAAGAACAGCCAGACGAGTAGAGACAGGAACGAACAGAAGGTTACTAGGACAAGCGCGCGGCGACGCAGTGTGAGTGAGTGCTTGCTTTACCTGTCTCTCAATTCCCCAGACAGTCAACCCGACAACACGCCCCTCAGGGAGAATCCCCTCGGGGTCGGTAGAAGCCACAGAAGAACTAAAGAGACGGGATAAGGCATCAGGCTTGGTGTTCTTATTTCCCGGACGATAGGAAATCACGAACTCGAAACGAGCGAAAAACAACGCCCAACGAGCCTGACGTGCATTAAGTCGTTTGGCAGAACGGATGTACTCAAGGTTCTTATGGTCAGTCCAAACGACAAAAGGAACGGTCGCCCCCTCCAACCACTGTCGCCATTCGCCTATGGCTAAGCGGATGGCGAGCAGTTCGCGGTTACCCACATCATAGTTGCGTTCCGATGGCGACAGGCGATGAGAAAAGTAAGCGCAAGGATGGACCTTATCATCAGACTGGGAGCGCTGAGACAGAATGGCTCCCACGCCCACCTCTGAAGCGTCAACCTCGACAATGAATTGTTTAGTGACGTCAGGAGTAACAAGGATAGGGGCGGATGTAAAACGCTTCTTGAGGAGATCAAAAGCTCCCTGGGCGGAACCGGACCACTTAAAGCAAGTCTTGACAGAAGTCAGAGCTGTGAGAGGGGCAGCCACTTGACCGAAATTACGAATGAAACGCCGATAGAAATTAGCGAAACCGAGAAAGCGCTGCAACTCGACACGTGACTTAGGAACGGGCCAATCGCTGACAGCCTGGACCTTAGCGGGATCCATCTGAATGCCTTCAGCGGAAATAACAGAACCGAGAAATGTGACAGAGGAGACATGAAAGGCGCACTTCTCAGCCTTCACGTAGAGACAATTCTCTAAAAGGCGCTGGAGTACACGTCGAACGTGCTGAACATGAATCTCGAGTGACGGTGAAAAAATCAGGATATCGTCAAGGTAAACGAAAACAAAAATGTTCAGCATGTCTCTCAGTACATCATTAACTAATGCCTGAAAGACAGCTGGAGCATTAGCGAGACCGAACGGCAGAACCCGGTATTCAAAATGCCCTAACGGAGTGTTAAACGCCGTTTTCCACTCGTCCCCCTCTCTGATGCGTACGAGATGGTAAGCGTTACGAAGGTCCAACTTAGTAAAGAACCTGGCTCCCTGCAAAATCTCGAAGGCTGACGACATAAGGGGAAGCGGATAACGATTCTTAACCGTTATGTCATTCAGCCCTCGATAATCCACGCAGGGGCGCAGAGTACCGTCCTTCTTCTTAACAAAGAAAAATCCCGCTCCGGCGGGAGAGGAAGAAGGCACCACGGTACCGGCGTTGAGAGAAACAGACAGATAATCCTCGAGAGCCTTACGTTCGGGAGCCGACAGAGAGTATAGTCTACCCCGAGGGGGAGTGGTCCCCGGAAGGAGATCAATACAACAATCATACGACCGGTGAGGAGGAAGGGAGCTGGCTCTGGACCGACTGAAGACCGTGCGCAGATCATGATATTCCTCCGGCACTCCTGTCAAATCACCAGGTTCCTCCTGAGTAGAGGGGACAGAAGACACAGGAGGGATAGCAGACATTAAACACTTCACATGACAAGAAACGTTCCAGGATAGGATAGAATTACTAGACCAATCAATAGAAGGATTATGACATACTAGCCAGGGATGACCCAAAACAACAGGTGTAAAAGGTGAACGAAAAATCAAAAAGGAAATGGTCTCACTGTGGTTACCAGATACTGTGAGGGTTAAAGGTAGTGTCTCACATCTGATACTGGGGAGAAGACTACCATCTAAGGCGAACATGGGCGTGGGCTTCCCTAACTGTCTGAGAGGAATGTCATGTTTCCGAGCCCATGCTTCGTCCATAAAACAACCCTCAGCCCCAGAGTCTATCAAGGCACTGCAGGAAGCAGCTGAACCGGTCCAGCGTAGATGGACCGACAAGGTAGTACAGGATCTTGATGGAGAGACAGGAGTAGTAGCGCTCACCAGTAGCCCTCCGCTTACTGATGAGCTCTGGCTTTTACTGGACATGACATGACAAAATGTCCCGCAGAACCGCAATAGAGGCAAAGGCGGTTGGTGATTCTCCGTTCCCTCTCCTTAGTCGAGATGCGAATACCTCCCAGCTGCAGGGGCTCAGTCTCTGAGCCGGTGGGAGGAGATGGTTGAGATGCGGAGAGGGGAAACACCGTTAACGCGAGCTCTCTTCCACGAGCTCGGTGACGAAGATCTACCCGTCGTTCTATGCGGATGGCGAGTGCAATCAAAGAGTCCACGCTGGAGGGAACCTCCCGGGAGAGAATCTCATCCTTAACCTCAGCGTGGAGTCCCTCCAGAAAACGAGCGAGCAACGCCGGCTCGTTCCAGTCACTGGATGCAGCAAGAGTGCGAAACTCTATAGAGTAATCCGTTATGGATCGATCACCTTGACATAGGGAAGCCAGGGCCCTGGAAGCCTCTTTCCCAAAAACTGAACGATCAAAAACCCGTATCATCTCCTCTTTAAAGTTCTGATAAACGTTAGAACACTCAGCCCTTGCCTCCCAGATAGCTGTGCCCCACTCCCGAGCCCGACCAGTAAGGAGTGATATGACGTAAGCGATCCGAGCTCTCTCTCTTGAGTATGTGTTGGGCTGGAGAGAGAACACAATATCACACTGGGTGAGAAAGGAGCGACACTCAGTGGGCTGCCCAGAGTAACATGGTGGGTTATTAACCCTAGGTTCCGGAGACTCGGAAGACCAGGAAGTAGCTGGTGGCACGAGACGAAGACTCTGAAACTGTCCTGAGAGATCGGAGACCTGAGCGGACAGGGTCTCAACGGCATGACGAGCAGCAGACAATTCCTGCTCGTGTCTGCCGAGCATTGCTCCCTGGATCTCGACGGCAGTGTTGCGAGAATCCGTAGTCGCTGGGTCCATTCTTGGTCGGATTCTTCTGTTGTGCTGCAGAATGAGGACCCAAAAGCGACGTAATAGTAACAGAGTCTTTATTCCAGAATAAAACAAATAATGATTCTCCTGGATACTATCCTCTCGTCAACAGAGAGGAACGACTGGAGACGCGACCACAGACTGCAGGTCGCTTCAGGAAGGCACTGGCCGTAGCTGACATTGACACCTGCTCACACGCAGCATCTGAAGAAGGCAAAGAACACGACAGGGCGGAACAAGGACACAGGAACAGCAAACGTCAAACAAGAATCCGACAAGGACAGAAGCGGAAAACAGAGGGAGAAATAGGGACTCTAATCAGAGGGCAAAATAGGGGACAGGTGTGAAAGAGTAAATGAGGTCGTTAGGAGAATGAGAAACAGCTGGGAGCAGGAACGGAACGATAGAGAGAGAGAAAGAGGGAAAGAACCTAATAAGACCAGCAGAGGGAAGCACAGGGACAAGACATGATGAAAGACAAAACATGACACTGGATCTTTATATATACCACTTGGGTCCTGTTTCAGTAATAATGATATCACACCTTCTTGTTGCGTGTCTGATAATCTATCATTTATATAGGAGTGGTTAAAACAAGCTAATAATGGTCCTTTGAGTATATCAAAAAAATGTTTGTATACTTCCACTGGTATGCCATCCAGTCCTGGAGTTTTCCCATCCTTAAAGGCCCCAATTGCATCAAGTAGTTCCTCCTCTGTAATTAGGCCTTCACATGAGTCTTTCTGTACAGATGTTAATTTTACATTATTATTAGGGAAAAAATCCATACAATTAGTTTCAGTTAGTGGAGATGGAGGAGCCTGAAACGAAAATATATTCTTAAAGTACTTTACTTCCTCTTTCAAAATATCATTTGGTGAATCATGCGTGACTCCATCATTTGTAACAAGTTTTAATACGTTTTTTTTGGTAGCATTTCTATATTGAAGATTGAAAAAGAATTTGGTGCATTTTTCCCCATATTCCATCCAGTTCGCTTTATTTTTGTAATATATTACACTGGATCTTTCTTGAATAAGTTCCTCCATTTCTTTTTGTTTTTCCTCTAACTTATTCTGTGCCTCTATGGTACCGTTTTTATTGTTATCTAACTGTACTGTTAGTCCTTCAATTTCCTTTGTTAATATGGACTCTTGATCGAAATTGCTTTTGTTTTATAGATGAGTACTGAATTGCATGGCCTCTAAAGCCACACTTAAAAGTGTCCCATACAATATGGGGATCTGCTGTACCTATGTTATGTCTAAAAAAGTCAGTTATAAATTCTTCTGTCCTAGTTCTAAACAATTTATCATCTAGTAGGCTTTGATTAAATTTCCAATATCCTCGCCCACGTGGAAATTCTGTAAGAGTAATATATATGCCAATTATGTGATGGTCCGACCGCATTCTGTCCCCTATCAAACACTTTTTAACTTTTGGTGCCAGAGAGAATGATATAAGAAAGTAGTCAAGGCGACTAGCTTGATTAAGCCTCCGCCATGTATATCTCACTAGGTCAGGGTATTTAAGTCTCCATATATCCACTAATTCCAATATATCCATGACATTCCTGATTTCCTTAAGTGCCTGAGGGTGATAGTTTGTAGTGTGATTTCCTTTCCGGTCCATAGAGGTATTTAAGACCGTATTAAAATCTCCCACTATAATAATAGAGTCTAGTGTTGCTTGTAGAGTTGATACATTCTTATATATATTGTCAAAGAAGCTTGGATCATCATTATTCGGACCGTATAGGTTAATAAGCCATATATGTTTATTGTCCAATAACATATTTAAAATAATCCATCTACCTTGAGGATCTGTTTGGACAAGTTGCACATTTGGATCAAAGTTATTATTAATTAAAACCATCACCCCTTTTGAATTTCTTTGCCCATGGGAGAAATATATTTCGCCCCCCCAGTTCTTTTTCCACAAAACTTCATCTAAAACTGTCGAATGGGTTTCCTGTAAACAGTAGATATTATAATCCTTCTCTTTTAGCCAGGTAAATACTGATCGTCTTTTCTTATTATCTGCTAAGCCATTACAATTGTAACTGGCTATACTTATTTCACCACTTACCATAATGAGACACACCTTTCAATTATTTTTATCAAAATATATGTTTGTAAACGTCCTATTAAAAAGTAACATAATGATTGAGTGTCTATATAGTTGTACCATGACATTTGCATCTCCACTAAGCAAACCTCCAATTGGTCCCCACTATTCCACCCGCCAAAAGCCCCCATCTCGAGTTGGGTTGTCATCCCAATGACCGGCAGACCACCCCCGACCCCCCGCATCGCACAGCCCCGGACCGACTGGGATCCATCCTTCGAAAAGTGCACACAGCGCCATCCACCGAACCGAAGCAGATCCATTGCCAAATGCATTTCCATCGCCCTCACCTCTATTTTTATTACATATTGCTGTGAATCATCCTCTATAGTCCCTAACATCTTTTACTTCTTCCTTCGCAACAGTTGTGGGATACACACATACACCCACACACATTCAGCCCTTACCCCCACACAACCATAAGCTCACCCTCTCAACAATTGCACCATCCCAGAGCCCAACTCAAGATGGATCATGATTTACAAATGTACTTGCAGTTGCAGCTGCATGAGAAGGCCTGCAAGACCGCGCAAAAAATGAGCATAAATGTAGAGATTTATTTACCATTGTCACATCCTAAATGATGGAGGTCAAATGTACACCTTCTTCCTGAAACACCCACAATACGGTCATCAATTTTGACCATGTTCCCAAGCATCTCCATGCAGTCCGACTTGATTTCGTGCCACCAGGGCCACAATAATATACCCCCTCTCTGAATGTCCGAGTGTGACCCCCTCCCCATGGGTTACTGCAGCTAGTGTTGCCAGCACTGCCACTGCCTGGGTGGGGGCACCCCACCGGAATCCCCACCGGCTAGGTACAAGGTCGTCAAGGTTCTCATTAGCAGCTTTGAGAATTTCCTTGTTTATTATGCTCTCCCTTTAGGGGGCTTTGGCTTTGCAGGACCAACCCTGCCAAGCAGGCTCAGAATCTTGAGGGGGCAGTGCTGCTCTTGGTCCCTGACCTCATTTTGGCTGCATACAGACCGCTTACAGCATGCACATAAAACAGTTAGGGACTTCTCCTTAGTATCTGGGCCATTCATGTGGGTGTCTAGGGTATAGGGCCATGGACCGTACCATTAAAATAGGATAATAAATAATTAGATATAATTTATTTTAAAAATGTAGTTCCCCATGATAGGACAATAAATAAATAAGACGTATAATTCATTATAAAAGTATATCCATCATCTGAACAACATTGAAAGCCCTCTCATACCCGGCCCACAGCAATACACTGGCTCTGGGATATGCAACTATTTCATTACTCACTCACTCAACTTTCCAAACATAACAAATAAAAATAAACACACACCACACCATCCACACATACTGTGCCTTCTGTTTACTTAGTTTTTATCTTCACTATGTAGAAATAGTGCTTGTGTTCAATTAGTTATATATGAAGATTTATAGAAAAGCTATATTTTGTATTGTATTGTTACAATCAATAACCGGGCTTGAATTGTGTTTATTTTCCTCATCTATGAGAACTTTGTAATTTTTAAAATAACCATGGAGTAGTCTTTGTGTCTCTGAACAACTGGTTATCAATATATAGTTTATCAACGACGAGAGCTACTCGTTTCGCTTTTAATCTATTTTCTTTGAAAATTGGATACAGAACTTTGCGCCGTTCTGCAATTTCTTTCGGAAACTGATCATTCATGCCAATTTTGGTCCCAGCAAGTCTTTTACCCAGGCTTTTAACCATTATTTTATCTTTAAATGAAGCAAATTTGGCAACGATTGGGCGTTCGTACCTCTGCCCTCTCTGTCCGAGGCGGTGTACACGTTCAAGTTGGATCTTATTAACTTCGCGTGGAATCTGAAGCGCTGCAAAAAGGAACTCTCTAACTACAGATTCAGGAACCTCTCCTTCTTTCTCTTGGATACCTGTAAGTACCAAATTCTCTCTCATGGATCTAGTTTGTATGTCCAGTAAGCATTCCTTCAGAACGTTGTTCTCCTTTTTAAATTCATTCATTTCGGTTTCAATTTTATTGACTGTCCCTTTTAGCGCGTGTGTTTCCTTCTCCAATGTCGCAGCTTTTTCATCACTCATCTCTAGGCTTGCCTTCAACTCTTTTATATCTTTACTAACTAATTCAAGTATACCCAGTTTGTCATTTATTGATTTTAACAGATCGGTTTCGACCTTTACCATTGCCGGTGGTGAGAATATTAAATCATCCGTGTCGGTTGAGGAGTCACGTTTTCGTTTTTGAATCGGTTCCCCTGTCTTACTCTCCGTCATGTTTGGGTGTTGCTTGTTTTCGTAATATTTGTCGATAAATGTCTCTAATCTTAGGATTTGTTTTGTGTTATTATCCAGATTGAAGGTTATCACCCACCAGATTATTTAGTGCTAATATTTTAGTCTAATTTAGCAGATATTTCGAATATTATGTTTTATCTTGAGGTGCTCTACATAACTTCGTTCAGTCCGCCATTACCTTTACGTTACCTTTACGTCCGCCGTCCTACGTCCTACGTCCTCCACCCTTTTCTTTACGCTGCCTATAATCAAAATGTTTGATTATTATTATACTATTATTTGTGCCCTGGTCCTACAAGAGCTCTTTGTCACTACCCACGAGCCGGGTTGTGACAAAAACTCACACTCATTCTTACGTTTAATAAATGTATCGTATAGTGTGTGTGTGGCAGGCTTACAATGATGGCAAAAACAACATTTGAGAGTGTGCTGACCCTGGTGCTGGAGGGGGTACGCAGCTGGAGGTTGAATGTTTGAAGGTGTACGGGACTATAAAATGTTTGGGAACCACTGGTCCAGGTGGAAAAGGGCAGTGTGCAGTGTGATTGAGATTACGTCATCTGTTGATCTGTTGGGGCGGTATGCGAATTGAAGTGGTTCTAGTGTATCTGGGATGATATTATTGATGTGAGTCATGTTGATTTCAGTGCTACGGGGCGGTAATCATTTAGGCAGGTTACCTTTGCTTCCTTGGGCACAGAGATTATGGTGGTCTGCTTGAAACATGTAGGTATTACAGACTCGGTTACAGACTCTCAGGGAGAGGTTGAAAATGTCAGTGAAGACACTTGCCAGTTGGTCTGTTCATGCTTTGAGTACATGTCCTGGTAATCTGTCTGGCTCCGCGGCTTTGTGAATGTTGACCTGTTTAAAGGTCTTACTCACATCGGCTACCGAGAGCGTTATCACACAGTCGTCCGGAACAGCTGGTGCTCTCATGCATGCTTCATTGATGCTTGGCTCGAAGCAAGCATAAAAGACGTTTCGCTCATCTGGTAGGCTCGCGTCACTTGGCAGCTCACGGCTGGGTTTCCCTTTGTAGTCCGTAATAGTTTTCAAGCCCTGCCACATCCAACGAGCATCAGAGCCAGTGTAGTAGGCATTAAATCTTAATTCTGTATTGACGCTTTGCCTGTTTGATGGTTCATCTGAGGCCGTAGCGAGATTTCTTAAAGGCATCCAGATTAGTGTTCTGCTCCTTGACAGCTGCAGCTCTAGCCTTTAGCTTGATGCGGATGTTGCCTGTAATCCATGGCTTCTGGTTGGGATATGTACGTACGGTCACTGTGGGGACAACATCGTCGATGCACTTATTGATGAAGCCGATGAATGAGGTGGTATACTCCTCAATGCCATTGGATGAATCCCGGAACATATTCCAGTCTGTGCTAGCAAAACAGTCCTTTAGCGTAGCATCCGCGTCATCTGACCACTTCCGTATTGAGCGAGTCACTGGTACTTCCTGCTTTAGTTTTTGCTTGTAAGCAGGAATCAGGAGGATAGAATTATGGTCAGATTTGCCAAATGGAGGGCAAGGGAGAGCTTTGTAGGCGTCTCTGTGTGTGGAGCATACTAGAGTTACAGACATTCTTTATTTATTTGATACATTCTTCTATCCTTCACCTGCTCAGTTAGATGTGCATATTTAACTTTTTTTTCTAACTGATACTTGTGCCATTTATCTATGGGTAAAGTTCACACGCTATCTCCACTTCTAAATTGTAGTTGTGTATTGTAAAAAATCATGATCTCCCAGAAGATAGTTAGCTGTACATAATGTCAGTCAAGTGACCAGTGTCTATGATTATGAATCATTTCAGATGTGGGATCTTACTTCAGTCAAGTGACCAGTGTCTATGATTATGAAATCATTACAGATGTGGGGTCTTAATCTAGTCACATGCCCAGTGTCTATGATTATGAAATCATTGCAGATGTGGGATCTTAATTCAGTCAATTGGGATCTTAATTCAGTCAAGTGACCAATGTCTATGATTATGAAATCATTACAGATGTGGGATCTTAATCTGCCCACGGCATCACCGTTGCTTTTACAAAGACATTGTGCTTTCAAAGCAGTAATACAAGTCTCCTCTAAATTTGTCGCTTAAGATATTTTTGTTCAAATATGTAGCTCCTTTTCTTCGTATAATAAAAAAAAAAATGTCTTTGCCAGATGTACAATTGGGCAAAGGAGACCTGTTCAACGCACAGGCTGGCATTTATTGTCATTAATCTTCATAAAGTCTGATTTTAAACCTAACCTTAACCCTAACTTTAACAACACTGCTAACCCACACTGCTATCCCTAACCCACATTATTACGAAATAAGCAATTTGGACTTCGCAGCTGGCCCATCTATTGGAAATAGCTCAGTTTTGCCTCCAGGGAAAGATTTGTAAGGGATAATCAACAAGGGGCTATGCGTTCTATGGAAAATAATTAAGGCATTAGGGGTTACATTTCAGCATTAATTCTGACTGGTTAAGGTTTGGGTTAAAACTGAAAAACAAAAATTACAAAAGGAGTGCCTATTAGCACTGGGATTGAGCCCAGATGTTCAGAGCCGTACCTCGCCTAGTAACAGGCCTAGTAACAGGCACTCGCATTGCACCTAGTGGGCGGTTGGAAATGGAACAAAAAGCCAAGCCATCTCATAACTTCCCCATTCTACTAACGCCTGGACAGAGCGTAATCCATTGGAGTTTGGACTGTGTTCTTGAAGTACCTTTAAGTGAGTTTCACTCAAAGAAAATACAAAATAATCCTGACATGGGAGGTTGCTCTTTGGTTGTACGTGCCATCTCTGAACTCCATAGAGCAGCTGTGCCTGTAACTGTGGAGAGATGGAGCCTTCTCCAACCCCTCTGGAGTGCAAACAGATGGGAGGTTCACCGGTTCACCGGCTCGCCCCTGGCTCCTCTCCCTGTCTCTCCCTGTATCTCTCTCTCTCCCTGTCTCTCTCTTGCACGTACGTACGTACGCACGTACACACACACACACACACACACACACACACACACACACACACACACACACACACACACACACACACACACACACACACACACACACACACACACACACACACACACACACACACACAACTGAAAGATGTGATAACGCTACCTATTGAGAGTAGCCACATGCCATTTCACACGTTTCACCTTTGTTGCTACTAGCTTTAAATAGTTTCTTTCATTTTCACCTTTGATTTCATAAATAAAAAATTTAATTAATATATATTTGTATATATTTTTTATGTATTTGTATGTCCCTATACATTTTCTGCAATTGCCAGGTGATGGCAGTGTTCTTATAGCTTGTGTGACAGACATCTGCAACTGAGCTGCTTAAAGAGGTTGTTAATATGGAGTCTGCTCCAAAACTGATAAACTCTGTCCAATGTGGTAGTGTTTACACCAGGCTTTAAGCCCTGACATATGTTTTGGAAATTAACATCTGCCGAGGCTATGGCTAATCCTATAGGCAGCCCATTTAACACCCAGGGATCTCAGATAGGATATACTCTTCATGTATATTTCCCCCTTGCCTCTATTTTCTTGCAAACCGGTTTCCCAATAATATGCTTGAGTCTAGGCCTCTAAGCTCCCCCTCGCTAATGCTATTTATCTGGTCTGACACGTTAAGCAAGGTCTTTTCAGGGCCAAAATCACATTGACTTTACCCAAAATATGCTAGCTTTAATAATTTCACTTAGTGTCGGCAGCTGCTTCCCCTGCTTATCTGTTCAATCCAGCAGATTTGGGGGCCCCAGACACCCATGGTGCGTATTTGAGTAGGACTGAGAGTGCCTTACAGCAATGGCCTGTATTTGACTAGGACTGAGAATGCCTTACAGTAATGGCTTTAGCAGAGAGGAGTGCATATGGGACTAAGCCACACATGCTTTGCATCGAGGTAACCAAACTCAGATGCTCAGCCTCTGCCGGCATCTGTAATTGGACATACCTGCTCTAATGTCGTCATTGTAAATAAGAATTTGTTCTTAACTGACTTGCCTAGTTAAATAAAGGTTAAATAAACAAAACAATGCAATAAAAGGCCTTAACCCAAAGATGATCTAAACATCCCTTTTTCAGGACCCTGTCTTTCAAAGATAATTCATAAAAATCCAAATATCTTCAAAGATCTTAAATAATTAATGAACATGCACCTGTGGAACAGCCGTTAAGACACTAACAACTTACAGACGGTAGGAAATTTAATTAGTTTAATCTTCCACGTAGGTCATCTATTTTATTGCCCAAGATTGCACGTTTGCTAGCAGAATGGAAGGAAGTGGGGGTTTATTCGATCACCTACGAATTCTCAGAAGGCAGCCTGCCCTCCGGACCCTTTTTCTCCACCTCCTCTTCACGCAAATCACGGGGATCTGGGCCTGTTCCCGAGAAAGCAGTTTATCGTTTGCGTCGGGCTCATCAGACTCGTTAAGGGAAAAATTATTCTGCCAGTCCGTGGTGAGTAATCGCAGTCCTGATGTCCAGAAGTTATTTTCGGTCATAAGTGATGGTATCAGCAACATTATGTACAAAATACATAAAGTTATAAACAACGCAAATAAACAAACAAAAAATAATAATCGGTTGGGGGCACCTAAAGCGTCTGCCTTCTTCTCCGGCGCCATTTCATCATAGCACTTGATGTTTTTTTCGACTGCACTTGAAGAAACTTTCAATGTTCTTGATATTTTCCGAATTGTCTTAAAGTAATGATGGACTGTCGTTTCTATTTGCTTATTTGAGCTGTTCTTGCCATAATATGGACTTTGTCTTTCACCAAATAGGGCTTTTATTCTGTATACCACCCTTACCTTGTCACAACACAACTGATTGGCTCAAACGCATTAAGAAGGAAAGAAATTCCACAAATGAACTTTTAACAAGGCACACCTGTTAATTGAAATGCATTCCAGGTGACTACCTCATGAAGCTGGTTGAGAGAATGCCAAGAGTGCAAAGCTGTCATCAAGGCAAAGGGTGGCTACTTTGAATAATCTCAAATATAAAAAATATTTAGATTTGCTTATCACTTTTTTGGTTACTACATGATCCAATATGTGTTATTTCATAGTTTTTATGTCTTCACTATTATTCTACAATGTAGAAGATAGTGAAAATTAAGAAAAACCTTGGAATGAGTAGATGTGTCCAAACTTTTGACTGGTACTGTATATAATTAATTTAAAAGTCTTAAAATTGATGCATCAATCCCATATTGCCCCTTCAATGGACTCAGATGGTAAAGGATTCATGCCCCAACTGGTTTCTAATGTAACGATCTTCGTTGGGCGAAAGAGAGGAGGACCAAAGCGCAGCGTGGTAAGTGTTCATGATGAATATTTAATGGATCAAACTGAACACTGAAATACAAAACAATAAAGTGAACGAACGAAAACCGAAACAGTTCCGTGTGGAACAAACACTGACACGGAAAATAACCACCCACAAAACACAATAGAAAACAGGCTCCCTAAATATGGTTCCCAATCAGAGACAACGACTAACACCTGCCTCTGATTGAGAACCATATCAGGCCAAACGAAAAACCCAACATAGAAAAACAAACATAGATAACCCACCCAACTCACGCCCTGACCATACTAAAACAAAGAAATAACAAAAGAACTAAGGTCAGAACGTGACATCTAAACAGTAGTGATAGGTCTTCACAGTCCGCTGACCCCTAATTACTCTAGCTAATTGGCTATTTTTAAGGCACTGCCAATGATTAATTAGAGAAGAAAACACATTTCTAAAATTATTTACATTTAGACACATGAAGTGTGTCTAAATGACACCTGGGGAAGGAACCAAAGGGAGTGACAATGTGTTAACCTTGTGATGAGACATTTTGTGCCCATTTGTGAGGGAGAAATTCCACAGCCCAAATTAAGAGATGTTTTTTTTAATGCTAATCTTATCTCCGGCACATCTATTACCTGTGGATCTAAATTATGTTTGTGAAACTAGCAAAAACACTCTCAGGAGGGACACAGGTAAGCCAATCACAAACAAAATTGTCTATCAAATGGCGGAATAATCGTCAATGTGCCTCATAGGCTGATGCCCATGATAGTGGAATTAACCCTCGCGATAAGCTGTGTCTTGAAGTAATTAAACTGAGTTATGGGGATCGCAAACGCATTCTTAGAACCTCACGGTGAAAACATGATGCATAAATAAATGCTTTAGCGGCGAGAGGCCAGAACGGCAATTTGCTGAGCCACTCCAAAGAGTTACAGGATGTGAATGACATCTACTTTCAATAGTTACGTTAAATATATTATTCTGAGACATTCGTTTTTCGTTGATTGACTCACTTATTCATCATTTAGACTTTGTACAATGTGTTTTGAACTGTGTCTCTCACAAATATTGGAATGCCACAAGAGTAATCCCTAAATGGAAATGTAATGCACAACATATTTATTTTGCCTAATTGCAATTTGGGTTTTCAGTTCTCATTGACAACTGTGAATGAATAGCAATGATATTAATCTAGAAAGAGGGATAACGAAAAGGATTTGTTTTATTTCAGTTTGACTTAATTTAGCTTCAGACAGCATCAATTTGCTAATTTGAAATCTGTAATGGGTTCTATTTTGGTGAATGAAAGAAGTGCATGCCCCTTAAAAGAAAATTACCTATTTTGGAACAGTTCTGGGAAACAAACTTTTGCTCCCATCTGAAATAAACTACAACTTGTAAGGCTCAATAAAGTCTTCACAAAACCTTAATTTACCTTTCTACAGCCTACATATATGCTTCAGAAATCATACATGTTTCAGTCATTTTTGGTGCACTTCAAGCAATGGCTATAGTTTTATCTCTAACTTCATTACTCTCCCAGCATTTGCAATTCTAGTAAACCTGTATTAATTTGAGTAACCCTTCAGACACAATACAACTCTTTATTCTTGTTGTGCTCAGGATTATCAGTCAAATGCCATATCTCCCACATCTTATATGGCCTTGCTGCTACAGGCGGCACAGATCATAAAATAGTAATGACAAAGTTCTGTGGCATTACACAGACCATCTACTACTGTCTTATTGTCAGTCTCCAAAGAGTGCAGGAATTTGTAATACCACAGGCAGAGATGAACACATTTTTCAATGAATTCCATCCATAGGAGATATAAAAGACAAATGGAAATAGCTTGGGAGAAATAGCTCGAGGCGACCTGATTTATAATCCTGTGTAATTCATTCAACAGGATTAGCCTGACTGAAATGCATTCATTTTCAAGGCTATTTGCTAAAGTCAACCCAACTGCATTTGAACGAGCCATCTTTTTTTATATATATTTTTTAATTCTTTGGCACCCAAAATTATATTAATTATAGAATGGATAAAATATAGCTAAAGAAACAACTTTTGAATAGTTTTCATAGCGGCTTTTGTACGATGGGAATGGCAGCTTTGGAAAAAGATAAAGAAAGAAACTTTAAAGGTTATAAACTTAATTTTCAAAAGAGCAAAGAGATATATTTTTTGCAAACGCCATGATGGAAGTGATTATATATATTTTTCCATCAACACTGTTTTCACTGTCACATCTCTGTTCAGAATCTACTACTTGATAATGGCAGCAGGTAAAGTTGATAATGTGATGTTGTTGAACAGATTTATTGATTGAACAGATAATTAAATGTATTGAAAGAGTTATCATACGGCATCCATATTAGGAAGTTGTCATCTGTCAGACAGAGCTCGGCAGTCCAACAGAGAAGAAGCACCTTTAAAATGCACTTTTGCTTTAGGTTTATGCATCCTTAAAAAACACATACGAAATAATAAAGCAATCTCCTGAGCTATATTACTAACAATAACTCGCTTATTATGGCCAGAGCTGGCATGTCTTACTTTTACAGTAGCACAATATAATATTTGCAGAATGTAACCTTTCATTCTTCTTAAAAAGTCCAGGCGAGATGGTAACCAACGACTTGAGAATAAAAACAGTTCTGTAAATTATAGTTCTAATGAAAGTAACACTGAAGTGCCAATGTTCTCAGAGCATATTTCCAAAGGACTTGAGGACAGTTTATCCTTGCCTGTGATTTATGGTCTCATTAATATATTTATGTCCCCTCTCGGTCTTTACTTTTTATGATTTACACTCACAAGCTGAAATGCTGGTGAAAAAAGAAAAACATATTTTTTTCCTATATTCATGAAGTAGAAATAATAGAAAAAGGCCTGGAGGTTAAAAAAACACAGAAAAGAAAGTGAATCCAATGAGTGAGCTACACAGCCCCTGCTGCTGCAGCTGCCACCTACTGCAGCCGCCACCTCCTCCAATCTGTGGCAGGAGATGAGTATCAGGGTGGTCAAAGAGCCTTCCTGTGTGCCGGAGCCATCCTTGGAACTATTTAATCATGACAGGAACACTGTGGCAAATTGGAGCGCTCCCATTGGCTCGCGCTTGACTACTGTGACCATATGGAGCGAAGTGATATACCTACCTGTTATCTTCCTTGAGTGATGTTCCCAGAAGAAATGATTACTTCATTTAGTCATGCATTATTGGGGTGGCTCTAGGGGGTAGGAGGGATATAACAATTTATCAGGTCATTGTTTGGCGTCTCCGCAGTGCATCACCTGAGCCTTTGGAGAGGCCATTCCCTCAGCCGGAAATTACATTTGGTTAACTTGTTAACGGACATCAAAGCTAAAGTAAATATTATATTAAATGTCTACCAATGCTTTTGAGATGAGACAGAAAGTCATAACATTTTCAGTAAGAAAAATAAAACTCATCCCTTTTCTTGGAATAATTTATTTAATACATTTGACAGCAAATAATTCAAATATATGCAAATATTTAACACGTTTATAGCTTCATAAATGTTAGCATGCTAATAGGTAAGCTTCTGCATGCTGTCTCTGTGTGTGAGTTAAGTCTATGGTTATTAGGTGGGTATATTGTCCCCATAGGCATAATGTCTGTAATGCATAGCACGTGTGCATACTGTATCACTTGTCATTGTGTGCATTTATAAGCAAATAACCAACTTGTGTCTTAACAAAGCCACCAAATATGAAATGTTAATGTTCCCAGGCGTCGGGACCCTTGAGTCAAATAATGGAAAAATATGAATTAATTTAGAAATATAATATAATATTTAGCAAATATAATATTGCGGTCATTATGTCCAGGTTGGTGGAAGAATATGGTACTGATTGGATGACACCCTGTTGTGTAGGAGTGCAGAGACAATATCAAGTTGCAAAATTGAGTTATCACAGAGCATCTCAACTAAGTAAATCCTTCAGACTATTATTAAATTACCCATTGGCCTGTAGATATGTGTTGCGATAAACTGAATATTAAGAAGTGTGTGATTAGATCAGAGAGCTGTGGGAATGAGACAGAGGTGATTTAACATTGTGATTGGAGGAACAAACGGGGACATTACTGATTGTTTGACACAACTACAACACGTGGAATCTGGTGAATCTTTGGGCATAATTGCATTAGAGATACAGTAAGTAGTATAATATAGTGACACACTTCTTAATTTATCAAGCCAGGCTGATTTGACTGTAACATGGTAGAGTGTGCCACTGAGAACTACATTTCCCAACCTACTGTAGATCATCTTGTAACCATATCCTGTACTGACATTACTACATTCAGTTCTGGACCATAGAATCAGAAGACATATTGAAATGTTCTGCTGCTTTGGCATCAAAGGGGCTGGAGAACGTTTGTAAGTCTTTATATACACCATAATAGGGATCTAAATCTACTGTCAAGCTGCTCTGATAAAACCTGAGCAGAGGAGACAGATCTGCTGATGCAATCGAAAAACACAAGGCATGTATGGCATTCAGCATGGCCAATGGGCCCTTCCCAAATGGCAGCCTATTCCCTTTTAAAGTGCATAGTTTTTGACCAGAACCCTATTGAACCTGGTCAACAGTAAAGCGAATATGGTTCCATTTGGGACTGGCCCATTTCTATTTCATTCATGCATATCTCAGACATGCCACCTACTGTGCTATAATAGACAATCATGTCCAACTTCAATCTATATATTTACCATTTGGACAGGTATTGACTTGTTGTTTATAGTTACAGGATTGTCCCCACACCTAAATCGCTCTAAGAAACATCAACATGCCACAAAGAACATACTTTGGGAGATGTGCTCATTCCCAAGTGACAATAAAGTGGGAGAAATAATTTTTATTCTACACATTTCCCGGAAGGGACTATTTGTGGAGGCCGGCTTAGATTCCTGTTACAAATTAAGTTTGAAAAATAAACCCCTTGGAAAATGTCGCAAAGCAGATAATAATGCCTATGAAATTATGTAGCAACATCACCATTGACATAACCAAACATATTCAAAGGGTTGTTTCTCATAGACTGCACTTATAACTGAGAAAATAATATTTCATGCTAAATAACACACCATGATGATAATATGGACTAGTACATTGTTAAGCAAATTTTTTGAGATTTAAATTATGTTTTAATTGTGTAACAAGAATTTTATTTTTATTACATTTGGAGTAGAAATGTCACCAGAGCTGCGTTCAGTACAAAAAAGCGTACAGCAACATTCAATTAAATGGAAACCGTGCTGTTCTAAACGAAAAGTTGAAAAACAGGGAGGGGTTGGGTTGTCGGTTCAAAATGCACCGCTGCCCTTCAAATACGTCACTCATTGCTTCAAGCCACACCCACTAAACGGTCCAAACATATGCTACCTCAAAGTCTGTACAAGAACATTGAATAACAATTTGGGGAAACGTGTCATTCAGTACAAGCCGTTATGCAATGTAGCAAACGTTCAATCGAACGCACCCCATCACTGATTTTCTCACAGTTGTTCTACAAAAGAAATTCCAAGCATGGTTTCATTCTGAACTGATAGTTAGACCAACAGTTTAAAGTAATACAGAAATTATTGGTATTTCAAATCAAACTTTATTTGTCACATGCACCAAATACAAGTGTAGACCTTGCCGTGAAATGCTTACTTACAAGCCCTTAACCAACAGTGCAGTTCAAGACGAGCTAAGAAAATATTTACCAAATAAACTAAAGTGAAAAATAAAATTAAAAAAGAATAAAAAGTAACACAATAACATAACAATAACGAGGCTATATACATGGGGTACCGGTACCAAGTCAGTGTGCGGGGGTACAGGTTAGTTGAGGTAAATTGTACATATAGGTAGGTGTGAAATGACTATGCATAGATAATAAACAGCGAGTAGCAGCAGTGTACAAAACAAATGGAGGGGGGGGGGGGGCGGTCAATGTAATAGTCCGGTGACCATTTTATAAATTTTTCAGCAGTCTAATAGTTAGGATATAATTACCAAATTATCAGGAAAGTTTGGGATGTATTTTCCCTTGAAAATCTCCAGAGTGGGGGTGCATGCCCCCAGACCCCCCTAGATGGGTGTTGACTGCGGAACCCATTGACCCTGACCCCCCCCCCCCAATATGCAACACAAAGTTACGCCCTTGCTCACATCCACCGAGTAGGACTTACTTTATCTGTGCGGATAAGTGCTCCTGAGACGTGGTTGAACTTTAAAAGACGCATGGTTTCCTCAAAGGGAAAAGACAAGGTGCAGATTCAAACATTCACTTCCTCTTGTGTCTGTTTGACTCACTTCTCATTAGTATTCTCGACCACACAGGCTTTTTGTTTGTTTCCATTCCTTTAGTTTAATAAGGCTGCTAATATCAATTACACCAAAGATTGCCTTGTGTCTCCATGTCTGCAGCTCAGGGTGTGCACTCAGGAAAGATCACGGCGCGGGGAAGAGAGGTAACCTCTAAACACAGGATCTCTAATTGCTCTGACATTGCTCACGCCATTGGGCCTCATTGGAATATTCAAGTGAAGGAGCAATTTGGGTGTAATCCGTTGACACAGATCATTTCCCCCCACCTTTTCTTTCTCTAACTAACTTTCACTTTCTTTCTTTACCTCACTTCATCAGCAGTAGGTGGACAGAGACGGAGAGAGTGTAAAATACTGAACCCCATCTGTTCATCTGTCAGACCTTTTTTCCTCTCAATTTATGGCATGTGTCTATTTGTTGAAGTGTCTGGCCTCCCATGGAAACTGAGAGATAGAAGCTGGGAACAGAAGTGAGTGATTCTGGCTTCTGCTTCAGATAACCTCTAAAGCTTATATGAGTGCTGGACCATTTGCAGTGGAGGTTCTCGACAGATCCAGGACTAACGGGTGTCAAGGCTACAAATTGCGCTCACTCGGACCTACTGTGCAAGCCTGTTATCTGAGCCGGTGTATAGCAGGAGAGATGGTCTGGTTGAGATAAGTTTGGGCGATGACAAACCTTCCATGAGACCTGAACACTCTGGGAAGTTTCCAGAGCAAATGCCTAGGCTTTGGCTCAAAGGGCTAACATGACATTAAGATGCAAAGACGGCATTGGATCGATACGAGGGTGATCGCACCTGTAAGGAGGCTTGGATGGGTGTGTTTTTGGCAGGTCCTCGTAAAGCATTGTTAGGCGCCTTTTTGTCGTTCCACCCCTCTTTCCGTTTCTACCAAAGAGACGGGGGTTGTGTGATTTCCCTCCCCCCGACCAGCTGTTGGCTTTGATCTACATGCAAGGCTCAGTTAGTTTGCATTATGAAGCCATCTTTATCCATACAGGCCCATATTTTATCCAGCAGGAAGCCAGAGACTCTGCCATCTGACACAACCCCTAAAACAGCCGCTGATTAACAACAGAAGGGCAATCAATTCCCACCGTGGGCGTGCTCAGGCTCCAGCGTCGCTTCTATGGCAGACATATGGGAAAATCTTCAATTAACATAAATTACATCACGCCCCACTTATACGAATCTAGCGGAGGACTGTGAATACCGCTACTCCGGAGTAGGCTCTTAAAATAGTGTTTACTGCACTGTATCTTTAAACAGGTCTTGACTGTTCAACATTATGCAGCTTTAGAGGGAGGTCACATCTGAACATGTTTCTAAAGTCATCTCTGCGTATACCTGCATTGAGTTATGATGGCAATTATGTGAATTGACAATGACTGCACAAAATTAAGAGAATTAAGAAAACTATGTACACTCTCGGCTAAGTGCAGGGGACTCCTACAGTGTGAAATGCAGCTCTTTTTCTCTGTTGGTAACATATGCTAATGATAATACGCACTGTGATTCATTTGATGTCAAATGACCATAGACCAGAGTAGAATAAAACAGTATGTATTCCAGAGTAGAATGAAACAGTATGTATTCCAGAGTAGAATGAAACAGTATGTATTCCAGAGTAGAATGAAACAGTATGTATTCCAGAGTAGAATGAAACAGCATGTATTCCAGCGTAAAATGAAGTTAATTGGGTGGAAGAGGTAAATGATACAGTAGCCTACATCATGGTCCGGCTTCTCTAGGCATAGGAAATAGGAAATATGTTTTTCCAAAATTCATGTTGCTCCTCTTTTTTATATATACTGAAGTTCAGTCCAGGACTCCGTCTACGATGGCACAAAGACGTTTGATCATTGTATCAACCGCCCTTCAAAATCAGGTTGTTTTTAATGATCCCTTTTGAAACGCATCAACACTCTCGTAAGTGAATGGGAGCTTGTCTGTACATATGTAGTGCCGCTCTCTGACACTCTGTGGGCACATCAGCTTTGACTGACAGGCCACGGTTCCCGGTTCTGATTTTAGGCTAATAAAAAAATAAGCTCCACTTTCTACTACCCTGGCTGACATTCTGCACACAGGAGGGGAGGGGGGGGAGGTGCAGGAGGAGCGGCAATTTATTTCTTTACAAGGGGTAACTTGTATGTTTAATAATTCATCCGGCATATGTCGAGCCGTCAGTTATTCCGCTTTGATCAAAAGCCAAATGTGTCTCTCGTGGAGCCATCAGTTTCATATGAAAGCGCTGGGACTTTCAGCGGCGTACACCTGCCAGAAAAATGCTATGCATGCTCTCTTCCCCACACGTTTACACACACACTAAAATGTACTAAAATGGTCTTAGCTGATATAAGGTCATAGAAGGTATACAACCACAGCTCATAGAGCAGTTAGCTCTCAAATTACATTGATAACATCCGCAGTCATGATATTCTTACATTTCCCTCCAAAACAACCCCTGATAGGACTAATGCTTGAGAATGCTAATGCCGTTGGAAACAGAGGAAAAACATCTGGCTCCCAGGTTATCTGCAATAGATTATCATGGATGGGTAAGCATGTGGTTCTGGAAATAGAAATGCAAACACATCTTCTAGGCCAGGGATGGGCAACTGGTGGCCCGCAGGCCTACTCTAGGACAGGGATGGGTAACTGGCAGCCCCGCAGGCCTACTCTAGGACAGGGATGGGGAACTGGCAGCCCAATAAAACATTTATAAAAAAACTCAGGAGTCCCCCACTCCCATCAAAGTTGACCATCCCCAGTATGTGTAGACCTAGTACTACATACAGTGACTTCGGAAAGTATTCAGACCCCTTGACTTTTTCCACCTTTTGTTACGTTACAGCCTTATTCTGAAATCAAATGTTTTTTAATCCTAAGGAATCTACACACAATACCCCATAAGGACACAGCGAAAAAAGGTTTTTAGACATTTTTGCTAATTTTATAAAAAATAATAAACTGAAATACATGATTTACAGAAGGATTCAGACCCTTTGCTATGAGCTCTGTTTCCACTGATCATCCTTGAGATGTTTCTACATGGAGTCCTCCTGTGTTACATTCATTTGATTGGACATGATTTGGAAAGGCACACACCTGTCTATATAAGGTCCCACAGTTGACAGTGCATGTCAGAGCAAAAACCAAGCCATGATGTCGAAGGATGAGGTCGAAGGAATTGTCCGACAGGATTGTGTCAAGGCACAGATCTGGGAAAGGGTACCAAAATAATTGTGCAGCATTGAAGGTCCCCAAGAAAACAGTGGCCTCCATCATTCTTAAATGGAAGAAGTTTGGAACCACCAAGCCCTTACCTAGAGCTGGCTGCCTGGCCAAACTGAGCAATCGGGGAAGAAGAGTCTTGGTCAGGAAGGTGACCAAGAACCCGATGGTCACTCTGACAGAGCTCTTGAGTCCCTCTGTGGAGATGGGAGAATCTTTCAGAAGGACAACTATCTCTCTAGCACTCCACCAATCTGGCCTTTATGGTAGAGTGACCAGATGGAAGCCACTCCTCAGTAAAAGGCACATGACAGCCCGCTTGGAGTTTGCTAAATAGGCCTCTCAAACCATGAGAAACAAGATTCTCTGGTCTGATGAAACCAAGATTGAACTCTTTGGTCTGAATGCCAAGCATCATGTCTGGAGGAAACCTGGCATCATCCCTACAGTGAAGCATGGTGGTGGCAGCATCATGCTGTTGGGATGTTTTTCAGCGGCAAGGACTGGGAGACTAGTCAGGATCGAGAGACAGATGAACGTAGCAAAGTACAGAGAGATCATTGATGAAAACCTGCTCCAGAGCGCTCAGGACCGCAGACGTTTTACGTGCCACCAGCCGATTGTTTTTTTATTTTTTATTTGCGTTGTTTGTAACAATTTTTTAAACTTATTTTGTACATTGTTTTGCCGCTACCGTCTCTTATGACCGAAAATAACTTCTAGACATCAGGACTGTGATTACTCACGACGGACTAGCAAAATCCTTTTTTTCCTTTCATGACTCTGACGAGCCCGAAGCGAAAGATATACTGCTTTCTCGGGAACAGGCTCCGATCCCCGTGATCTGCATGAAGAGGAGGTGGAGAAAGAGGGGCCGAAGGTCGGGCTGCCTTCTGAGAATTCGTAGGCGATCTAATAAACCCCCACTTCCCTCCATTCTGCTAGCAAACGTGCAATCATTGGAGAATAAAATCGATGAGTTATGCGGAAGATTAAACTACCAACGCGACATTAAAAACTGTAACATCTTATGCTTCACGGAGTCTTGGCTGAACGGCGACAATATCAACATACAGCTGGCTGGTTATACGATGTAATGGCAGGATAGAACAGCGGCGTCTGGTAAGACAAGGGGCGGCGGTCTATGTATTTTTGGAAACAACAGCTGGTGCACGATATCTAAAGAAGTCTCGAGCTATTGCTCGCCTGAGGTAGAGTATCTCATGATAAGCTGTAGACCACACTACCTACCGAAAGAGTTTTCATCTGTATTCTTTCTAGCTGTTTACATACAACCACAGTCAGAGGCTGGCACTAAGACAGCATTGAATGAGCTGTATTCCACCATAAGAAAACACGAAACCGCTCACACAGAGGCGGCGCTCCTAGTAGCCGGGGACTTTAATGCAGGGAAACTTAAATCCATTTTATGACATTTCTATCAGCATGTTAAATGTGCAACCAGAGGAAAAAGAAGTCTAAACCACCTATACTCCACACATAGTGTCACACCCTGACCTTAGAGAGCCTTTTTATGTCTCTATTTTGGTTTGGTCAGGGTGTGATTTGGGTGGGCATTCTATGTTCTTTATTTCTAGGTTTTGAATTTCTTTGTTTCTGGTCGAGTGTGGTTCCCAATCAGAGGCAGCTGTCTATCGTTGTCTCTGATTGGGGATCATACTTAGGCAGCCCTTTTTCCTCCTTCTGTGTGGGATCTTGTTCTTTGTTTGTGTGCAGGTAGTTTGCACAACGAAGCTGTTCGGTCATTGTATTCTTTATTGTTTTGTCTTTTCTAAAGTTTCACTTCGTTAATTCTTGTCAATAGGGGGGCACTGTTTTCACTTTGGAAAAAATCGTGCCCAAATTAAACTGCCTCGTACTCTATTCTAGATCGTACAATATGCATATTATTATTACTATTGGATAGAAAACACTCTCAAGTTTCTAAAACTGTTTGAATTATATCTGTGAGTAAAACAGAACTCATTTTGCCATTTTGCCACTTCCATACAGGAAGTGAAAAATCTGAAAACGATGCTCTGTTCCAGGGCCTGCCTATTCAATTGCCTAATATTTATTGATATGCATGCACTTCATACGCCTTCCACTAGATGTCAACAGGCAGTGGAAGGTGGAATGGGGTGTCTAGCTTGATCTGAGGCCGAACAAGAGCTTTTGGAGTGACAGGTCTGGAAATTTCTTTGTCTTCTCTGGCACGCGAAGTACGTCGACATTGGCTTCTGAAAAGCGTTCGGTTTACACGGCGGATATCTCCGGCTCTGATTTTATTTGATACATGTGATAATAACATCATAAAGTAGTTTTTTTCAACCGAGTTGTATCAGTTTATTCAACGTTTATTGGGACTTTTGGAATTTTCCGTTCTTTGCGTCAAGAGAAGATGGGCATGTTCGCGCCACATGGCTAGCTAAGGTTGCTAATTCGACAGGAGAAAAGGACATTCTAAAACCAAACAACAATTTATTCTGGACCTAGGACTCCTTGTACAAGATTCTGATGGAAGCTCAGCAAAAGTAAGAACAATTTATGATGTTATTTCGTATTTCTGTGGAAAATGTTGATTCCTATTCTCTGCCGTTTTGGTGGGCGCTGTCTCGCAATAACGCAAGCTGTTTGTTATGGTAAAGTTATTTTTAAAAATCTAACACGGCGGTTGCATTAAGAACCAGTGTATCTTTCATTTGCCATACAACAAGTATTTTTATGTAAAGTTTATGATGAGTTCTTTGGTCAGATTAGGTGAGTGTCCAAAATAGCTCCGGATATTCTGGTGAATCGATGCTACATATTCACAATGTATAACCACGGTTTGCAGCTCTAAATATGCACATTTTCGAACAAAACATAAGTGTATTGTATAACCTGATGTTATAAGACTGTCATCTGATGAAGTTGGTCAAGGTTAGTGATTCATTTTATATCTTTTGCTGGTTTTTGCGAATGCTATCTATGCGGTGAATAAATGTAGTTGTGTGTTTGGCTATTGTGGTAAGCTAATATAATGCTATATTGTGTTTTCGCTGTAAAACACTTAAAAAATCGGAAATATTGGCTGGATTCACAAGATGTTTATCTTTCATTTGCTGTACACCATGTATTTTTCATAAATGTTTTATGATGAGTATTTGGGTATTTCACGTTGCTCTCTGTAATTATTCTGGCTGCTTTGGTGATATTTTTGATGGTAGCTGCAATGTAAAACTATGATTTATACCTCAAATATGCACATTTTCGAACAAAACATAAATTTATTGTATAACATGTTATAAGACTGTCATCTGATGAAGTTGTTTCTTGGTTAGTGACTAATTATATATCTATTTGGTCGGTTTTGGAATAGCTACCTATGCGGTAGAAACATGGTGAAAATATGCGGTTGAGTCTTTGGCTATTGTGGTTAGCTAATAGAAATACATATTGTGTTTTCACTGTAAAACATTTTAAAAATCGGAAATGATGGCTGGACTCACAAGATGTTTATCTTTCATTTGCTGTATTGGACTTGTGATTTCCTGATATTTATATGCTATTATTTACTTGTGGCGCTATGCTAGGCTATGCTAGTCAGCTTTTACTGATGAGGATGCTCCCGGATCCGGGATGGGTGTTAAGTAAAGGTTAATAAATTATGTGGAACTCAAAGAACGCTGCGCCTTGGTCTCATCCTTCCGACGACACCCGTTACAGAAGATCCCACCACAAAAAGACCAAGCAGCGTTTCTCGGAGGGGTGGACATGGCAGGAGATAATGGAAGGCAAGGGACCCTGGGCACAGGTGGGAGAATATCGCCGTCCTAAGGAGGAGCTGGAAGCAGCTAAGGCGGAACGGCGATGCTACGGGGAGTTGGCTCAACGAGGCGTGCACGAGAGGCAGCCCCAGAATTTTTTTGGGGGGGGGCACACATGGAATATTGGCGGAGTCAGGTTATAGACCTGAGCCAACTCCCCGTGCTTGCCGTGGGGAGAGAGTAACCGGGCAGGCACCGTGTTATGAGGTAAAGCGCACGGTGTCTCCAGGGCGCACTCATAGCCCGGTGCGCTATATTCCAGCTTCCCGCATCGGCCGGGCTAGAGTGGGCATCCAGCCAGGACGGATGGTGCCGGCTCAGCGCACCTGGCCTCCAGTGTGTCTCTTCGGCCCAGGTTATACTGCGCCAGCTCTACGCACGGTGTCCCCGGTTCGCCAGCACAGCCCAGTGCGGCCTGTTCCGGCTCCCCGCACTTGCCGGGCTACAGGGGGTACCCAGCCAGGATGAGTTGTGCTAGCTCTGCGCTCCAGACCTCCGGTGCGCATCCACGGTCCAGTGTATCCTGCACCGGCTCTGCGCAAGGTGTCTCCAATGCGCCTGCACAGCCCAGTGGGTCCAGCAGGAAGCACCAGTGACTAGATTAATAAAAAGTGGTCAGATGAAGCAGATACACAGGTGTGCCAAGCTTGAAGCGTCATACCCAAGAAGACTCGAGGCTGTAATCGCTGCCAAAGGTCCTTCAACAAAGTACTGAGTAAAGGGTCTGAATACTTACAGTGGGGCAAAAAAGTATTTAGTCAGCCACCAATTGTGCAAGTTCTCCCACTTAAAAAGATGAGAGAGGCCTGTAATTTTCATCATAGGTACACTTCAACTATGACAGACAAAATGAGAAAAAAACCACTCCTCCACTCGTTACCTGTATTAATGGCACCTGTTTGAACTTGTTATCAGTATAAAAGACACCTGTCCACAACCTCAAACAGTCACACTCCGAACTCCACTATGGCCAAGACCAAAGAGCTGTCAAAGGACACCAGAAACAAAATTGTAGACGTGCACCAGGCTGGGAAGACTGAATCTGCAATAGGTAAGCAGCTTGGTTTGAAGAAATCAACTGTGGGAGCAATTATTAGGAAATGGAAGACATACAAGACCACTGATAATCTCCCTCGATCTGGGGCTCCACGCAAGATCTCACCCCGTGGGGTCAAAATGATCACAAGAACGGTGAGCAAAAATCCCAGAACCACACGGGGGGACCTAGTGAATGACCTGCAGAGAGCTGGGACCAAAGTAACAAAGCCTACCATCAGTAACACACTACGCCGCCAGGGACTCAAATCCTGCAGTGCAAGACGTGTCCCCCTGCTTAAGCCAGTACATGTCCAGGCCCGTCTGAAGTTTGCTAGAGAGCATTTGGATGATCCAGAAGAAGATTGGGAGAATGTCATATGGTCAGATGAAACCAAAATAGAACTTTTTGGTAAAAACTCAACTCGTCGTGTTTGGAGGACAAAGAATGCTGAGTTGCATCCAAAGAACACCATACCTACTGTGAAGCATGGGGGTGGAAACATCATGCTTTGGGGCTGTTTTTCTGCAAAGGGACCAGGACGACTGATCCGTGTAAAGGACAGAATGAATGGGGCCATGTATCGTGAGATTTTGAGTGAAAACCTCCTTCCATCAGCAAGGGCATTGAAGATGAAACGTGGCTGGGTCTTTCAGCATGACAATGATCCCAAACACACCGCCCGGGCAACGAAGGAGTGGCTTCGTAAGAAGCATTTCAAGGTCCTGGAGTGGCCTAGCCAGTCTCCAGATCTCAACCCCATAGAAAATCTTTGGAGGGAGTTGAAAGTCCGTGTTGCCCAGCAACAGCCCCAAAACATCACTGCTCTAGAGGAGATCTGCATGGAGGAATGGGCCAAAATTTCAGCAACAGTGTGTGAAAACCTTGTGAAGACTTACAGAAAACGTTTGACCTCTGTCATTGCCAACAAAGGGAAAATAACAAAGTATTGAGATAAACTTTTGTTATTGACCAAATACTTATTTTCCACCATAATTTGCAAATAAATTCATTAAAAATCCTACAATGTGATTTTCTGGATTTTCTTTTCTCATTTTGTCTGTCATAGTTGAAGTATACCTATGATGAAAATTACAGGCCTCTCTCATCTTCTTAAGTGGGAGAACTTGCACAATTGGTGGCTGACTAAATACTTTTTTGCCCCACTGTATGTAAATGTTATATTTAATTGTTTAATTAATTATCAAAAATGTGTTTTTGCTTTGCCATTATGGATTATTGTGTGTAGACTGATAAGGGGGGGGGGAAACTATTTAATCCATTTCAGAATAAGGCTGTAACCTATCAAAATGTGGAAAAAGTCAAGGGGACTGAATACTTCGGAGCCTCCGAAAATAAGGATTATGAGGGCATTATTAGTGCTGGAGTAATGGGGGAGCTCGCCGACATTGGAATGAGGAACATGTGGCCACATATAAAAAATGTGATTAATTCACAGACAATGTTTTTACATTTACACTTTTTCATGATGGTGTTGTCTGACTTTCACCCTGTTGTTATTCACGAGTCTTCTTCTTAATGTAAACATAATTTGACTATGAGTGGATGCATAGGAACATGTTCATATTTCCCACAAGGTAGAAAAGGGCAGATGAGGATAATAAAGTAAGATTTCCATGGCAACAGACCAACTAGGTAGACACTGGTTGAATCAACGTTGTTTCTACGTAATTTGAAATAGACGTTGAATTGACATCTGTGCCCAGCGGGAAGCGAACTAGAAGAGTGGATAGGTCCATTTTTTAGAGATTTGGCCGAACTTTGCCTGGCTTTTTTCCTTTGACTTTACACTACAAATGGCTATAGATGGCCAATCACGCAAAATCAACAAAAATTATATTTTGTTTTTTTTTGTACACTAAATGTTGAAGGACTACAGGAGGAGTACTATGTAGTACTATGTATTCCTATTTTTTATGAAAAAAATATATTTAACCTTTATTTAACCAGGTAGGTTGTTGAGAACAAGTTCTCATTTACAACTGCGACCTGGCCAAGATAAAGCAAAGCAGTGCGACAAAAACAACAACACAGAGTTACACATAAACAAACGTACAGTCAATAACAATAGAAAAATCTATGTACAGTGTGTGCAAATGTAGAAGATTAGGGAGATAAGGCAATAAATAGGCCATAGAGGTGAAATAATTACAATTTAGCATTAACACTGGAGTGATAGATGTTCAGATGATGATGTGAAAGTAGAGATACTGGGGTGCAAAAGAGCAAGAGGGTAAGTAATAATATGGAGATGAGGTAGTTGGGTGTGCTATTTCCAGATTGGCTGTGTAGAGGTACAGTGACCGGTAATCTGCTCTGACAGCTGATGCTTAAAGTTAGAGAGGGATGTAGAAGACTCCAGCTTCAGTGATTTTTGCAATTAGTTTCAATCATTGGCAGCAGAGAACTGGAAGCGAAGGTGGCAAAAGAAAGTGTTGGCTTTGGGGATGACCAGTGAAATATACCTGCTGGAGTGCGTGCTACGGGTGGGTGTTGCTATGGTGACCAGTGAGCTGAGATAAGGCGGGGCTTTACCTAGCAAAGACTTATAGATGACCTGGAGCCAGTGGGTTTGGCGACGAATATGTAGTGAGGGCCAGCCAACGAGAGCATACAGGTCGCAGTAGTGGGTAGTATATGGGGCTTTGGTGACAAAACGGATGGCGCTGTGATAGACTTCATCCAGTTTGCTGAGTAGAGTGTTGGAGGCTATTTTGTAAATGGCATCGCCGAAGTCAAGGATCGGTAGGGTTGGTCAGTTATGAGGGTATGTTTGGCAGCATGAGTGAAGGAGGCTTTGTTGCAAAATAGGAAGCCAATTCTAGATTTAATTTTGGATTGGAGCTTAATGTGAGTCTGGAAGGATAGTTTACAGTCTAACCAGACACCTAGGTATCTGTAGTTGTCCACATATTCTAAGTCAGAACCATCCAGAGTAGTGATGCTAGTCAGGCGGGAGGGTGCGGGCAGCGATCTGTTGAAGAGCATGTATTTAGTTTTACTTGCATTTAAGAGCAGTTAGAGGCCACGGAAGGAGTGTTGTATGGCGTTGAAGCTCGTTTGGAGGTTTGTTAGCACAGTGTCCAAAGAAGGGCCAGATGTATACAGAATGGTGTCGTCTGCGTAGAGGTGGATCTTTATTGAAGACTCATCTCCTCAGTAGGTCCTATGAGTGAGTGTAGTCTGGCCCAGGAGTGTGAAGGTGAACGGAAAGGCACTGGAGCAAAGAACCGCCCTTGCTGTCTCTGGCTGGCCGGTTCCCCTCTCTCCACTGGGATTCTCTGCCTCTAACCCTATTACAAGGGCTGAGTCACTGGCTTACTGGTGCTCTTCCATGCCATCCCTAGGAGGGGTGCGTCACTTGAGTGGGTTGAGTCACTGACGTGGTCTTCCTGTCCGGGTTGGCACCCCCCTTGGGTTGTGCCGTGGGGGAGATCTTCGTGGGCTATACTCGGCCTTGTCTCAGGATGGTAAGTTGGTGGTTGAAGTTATCCCTCTAGTGGTGTGGGGGCTGTGCTTTGCAAAGTGGGTGGGGTTATATCCTGCCTGTTTGGACCTGTCCGGGAGTATCGTTTGACGGGTCCACAGTGTCTCCCAACCCCTCCTGTCTCAGCCTCCAGTATTTATGCTGGAATAGTTTATGTGTCGGGGGGCTACGGTCAGTCTGTTATATCTGGAGTATTTCTCCTGTCTTATCCGGTGTCCTGTGTGAATTTAAGTACGCTCTCTCTAATTCTGTTTCTCTTTTTCTCTTTCTTTCTCTCTTTCTCTCTTTCTTTCTTTCTTTCTTTCTTTCTTTCTTTCTTTCTTTCTTTCTTTCTTTCTTTCTTTCTTTCTTTCTTTCTTTCTTTCATCTCTCGGAGGACCTGAGCCCTAGTACCATGCCTCAGGACTACCGGGCCTGATGACTCCTTGCTGTCCCCAGTCCACCTGGTCGTGCTGCTGCTCCAGTTTCAACTGTATGGAACCCTGACCTGTTCACCGGACGTGCTACCTGTCCCAAACCTGCTGTTTTCAACTCTCTAGAGACAGCAGGAGCGGTAGAGATACTCTAAATGATCGGCTATGAAAAGCCAACTGACATTCACTCCTGAGGTGCTGACCTGCACCCTCTACAGCCACTGTGATTATTATTATTTAACCCTGATGGTCATATATGAACGTTTGAACATCTTGGCCATGTTCTGTTATAATCTCCACCCGGCACAACCAGAAGAGGACTGGCTACCCCTCATAGCCTGGTTACTCTCTAGGTTTCTTCCTAGGTTCTGGCCTTTCTAGGGAGTTGTTCCTAGCCACCGTGCTTCTACACCTGCATTGCTTGATGTTTGGGGTTTTAGGCTGGGTTTCTGTACAGCACTTTGTGACATCAGCTGATGTAAGTAGGGCTTTATGAATACATTTTATTGAAATAAATACATTTGATTGATCAGAGAATCACCAGCAGCAAGAGCAACATCATTGATATACAGTTGAAGTCGGAAGTTTACATACACTAAGGTTGGAGTCATTAAAACAATTTTTTCAACCACTCCACACATTTCTTGTTCACAAACTATAGTTTTAGCAAATCAGTTAGGACATCTACTTTGTGCATGACACAAGTCATTTTTCCAACAATTGTTTACAGACAGATTATTTCACTTATAATTCACTGTATCACAATTCCAGTGGGTCAGAAGTTTATATACACAAGTTGACTGTGCCTTTAAACAGCTTGGAAAATTCCAGAAAATGATGTCATGGCTTTAGAAGCTTCTGATAGGCTAATTGACATCATTTGAGTCAATTGGAGGTGTACCTGTGGATGTATTTTAAGGCCTACCTTCAAACGCAGTGCCTCTTTGCTTGATATCATTGAAAAATCAAAAGAAATCAGCCAAGACCTCAGAAAGAAAATTGTAGACCTCCACAAGTCTGGGTCATCCTTGGGAGCAATTTCCAAACGCCTGAAGGTACCACGTTCATCTATAAATTGTATGCAAGTATAAACAGCATGGGACCACGCAGCCGTCATACCACTCAGGAAGGAGATGCGTTCTGTCTCCTAGAGATAAACGTACGTGTGAAAAGTGCAAATCAATCCCAGAACAACAGCAAAGGACTTTGTGAAGATGCTGGAGGAAACAGGTACAAATGTATCTATATCCACAGTAAAACGAGTCCTATATCAACATAACCTGAAAGGCAGCTCAGCAAGGAAGAAGCCACTGCTCCAAACCGCCATAAAAAAAAGCCAGACTACGGTTTGCAACTGCACATGGGGACAAAGATCGTACTTTTTGGAGAAATGTCCTCTGGTCTGATGAAACAAAAATAGAACTGTTTGGCCATAATGACCATCGTTATGTTTGGAGAAAAAAGGGGGAGACTTGCAAGCCGAAGAACACCATCCCAACCGTGAAGCATGGGGGTGGCAGCATCATGTTGTGGGGGTGCTTTTCTGCAGGAGGGACTGGTGCACTTCACCAAATAGATGGCATTATGAGGCAGGAAAATTATGTTGATATATTGAAGTAACATCTCAAGACATCAGTCAGGAAGTTAAAGCTTGGTGGCAAATGAGTCTTCCTAATGGACAATGACCCCAAGCATACTTCCAAAGTTGTGGAAAAATGGCTGAAGGACAACAAAGTTAAGGTATTTTATCTTTATTTAACTAGGCAAGTCAGTTAAGAACAAATTCTTATTTTCAATGACAGCCTAGGAACAGTGGGTTAACTGCGTTGTTCAGGGGCAGAATGACAGATTTTGACCGTGTCAGCTCGGGGATCTGATCTTGCAACCTTTCGGTTACTAGTCCAATGCTCTAACCACTAGGTTACTGGAGTGGCCATCACAAAGCCCTGACCTCAATCCTATAGAAAATCTGTGGGCAGAACTGAAAAAGCGCGTGCGAGCAAGGAGGCCTACCAACCTCACTCAGTTACACCAGCTCTGTCAGGAGGACTGGACCAAAATTCACCCAATTTATTGTGGGAAGCTTTGAGTGTATGCAAACTTCTGACCCACTGGGAATGTGATGAAAGAAATAAAAGCTGAAATAAATCATTCTCTCTACTATTATTCTGACATTTCACATTCTTAAAATAGAGTGGTGATCCTAAATAACTTAACACAGGGCATTTTTACTAGGATTAAATGTCAGGAATTGTGAAAAACTGAGTTTAAATGTATTTGGCTAAGGTGTATGTAAACTGACCAACATATGCATATCTGTATTCCCAGTCATTTGACATCCATAGATTAGGGCCTAATTAATTAATTTCAATTGACTGATTTCTTTATATGAACTGTAACTTTGTTCAGTGTAGAACTTGGCTGGTCTTCATGCATGAGCCACATTCTTATTATTTGGAGGCCCAAAGAAGTAAACATGTCATTTTAGATTCATTTAATAAAGGTAATAAACACATGTGGTATGGGATTGTACAATCTTTTTGGTGTATCATACTGATTTCACATCATAGCTGGTCTCTATGAGCCATGTTCCTATTCCTTAGAGGACCAAATAAGTAAAGGACGTCATTTAAACTTCTTTTGTAATAAACACATGTGGTATTGCATTGTGTAAGATGTCATTATAAATACAGCATTCACGCCCAGGGTGATATTCAAGGAAATAACATTTAAAGCAAGTGAATTATGCTAATGGCTGGCAAATTGTACTTATAATTACCTCTTGAAAGTAAAAGAGTGATATGAAATATATAATTGTATAATTATCAAGGCCATTAGACAGCCCACTAACAAGCACTTTGCAGGTTTGATCAAATTAAGGATTTTAGGCAATTTAATATAATCTCAACTGTTTACCTGCACCTCTAACTCAGAATCTTTCCCCATGGTAAATCTAATCAGAACTAACACGAAAGTATAACACGCTTATTGAGAACTCAGCCATACATGTCCACATCTGCCACGCCATATTTCTATGGGCCGCATTTGGGTCCTCTGTCATCTTTTATTAATTAATTAACAAGCTGTCTCTCTTTACACTGTGAGCCTTAATGAAACGACTCATTTGTATTTATGCACAGTGGTCCTTTGATTGATACAGTCCTTAGTGGGTAATTTGAGACTACTGTATTGAATGTGTGCTAGCACAAAGAGAAATCACCCGGGCGACTCGAAAGGCAAATCAAAATAGATTGTGACTCTTGCGTTATACATCAGGAGAACACCCGGGAAGGTTAACCTGTTCAACTCTGATTGGTTAATTTGAAAAAACAAACAAACATCTTTGGTATCTTGGGCTCTGTTATAGTCACATTGTTTCTGAATCCTACATTTCTTATCTTTTCATTTATTTTTTATTTTATTTTACCTTTATTTAAACTAGGTAAGTCAGTTAAGAATAAATTATTATTTACAATAACGGCCTACCCCGGCCAAACCCTAACCCCAGGTGATGCTGGGCAAATTGTGCGCCGCCCTAACTTTCCAACAGTACTATTGTGTGTTTGTAGGACTAGTTTTGAAACCCGAAATGTACTTCATAAGGGTGGTATACAATATTATGCGTCGTTTAGAAAATGCCACTGGGGCGTGTGTCAAAGTTTATGAGGTTTTTAAGATGGTCTAGTCATCTGGCCACCTCAGAGGGAACTCTCAGTAGGAACAAAAACAGGTTGGTTCTGTTAACAAAAATCACTGCTCAAATCTCACACACGAATGACAGGAGAACATCCAAAAGCCCTGCGACCATGAAATCCACGCTGCTACATGTATGACAGTTTGTTAAATAAGTGCCCAAGCTATCATCCCCTTCCTCTGAAATGTGTATGAAAACCACTAAATGGTCTGCCAGCCTGTACTCACTGGGCCTCTCTAAAGTGTGATTTTCCTTGGGTGTCTTGCTGAGTTATGAGCCATTGTCGGTGGAAAACAGTGGTGAGAATGCACTGTGACCTGGAGTAGAGCGGGAGAAAGGGAGAAGGCTGTTCACCTGGTGCCCCGCTTCACTGCAGCGAATAATGAAGTAGCAGGATTGTGCCTCGGTGAATCCTCCCTCCTCACAGTACAGTCTATCTCCTGTAGATAACCCCCTCCAAGCAACTCCACAGCCATTCATTCTACTCCACAGCCTAATAAGCCATAATTTCCCTCTGAGCAAACTAAGAGCACTTAGTGTCAACATAAAACCTATCTGTTAGTTTTTAAAGCTGCCGTCTGCGAGACCAAAGTCCCAGGGACTTCTCTTACTTACTTTCTGCAAGCCCTTTGATGCCCCTTAGGGTTTGACTTAGAGAGGGAGTGAAGGCAAAATACAGCTAGAAATAGTTCCGACCATGTACACCATGCAGCAAGACTCCTATCTACTGGTTCATAACATTTTAAAGACACCAAATTATCTTTCCTCTCAAACATTCCTTCTCAATGTACCCACAGAAAAGCCAGTAGAAAAACACTAAATGTGCTAGTATGTTTTATAATGGTTTCTTTACAGACTTCTTCCATACATGCTCACACATCATTATAATTGCTTTACCAGTTCATTTTCACTGAATTAATTTGTCACATGTAAGTACTGTAAATGACCAATGAAGAAGAACACTCCGAGCAGAATTACCAGAGCATTTCTCCAGGGATTTCACGTAGCCTATCTAGAGTTAAATATCCCCAGTGAAAACGCTTCGTTTACTCCCATATGGACGGTTGTGGGGCAGCAGAACAGCTCTATAAAGCCTATATGGCTATGTCATTATGACATATATGATGAAGACCTGATGTAAAAGTGCAGGTACATATAGTCATACAGTCATCCTTGGGAATGTGTAATGTAACGATAATGTGGTGTTCAACGTGCCACCTCTAATGTGACTTCATATATGAAAGGGCTACTGGGCCGTCAGGGATTAGGAGAAGAGATGGATTAAGTTGTTATAAAATGATCATTTAAATAAAAATGTTTTTAAAAAGGGCTGATGGACAGGAAACAATTGAAACAATTGATAAGCAAGACAGCACTTAATCGTGGACAGAGTCGACTTTTCTGTGAAGTGTCCGTGTTATCATTCTCTTGTTAGGGATTAAAGGAATGCTAATATATGCTTTAAAGTGTTGATGCCGAGGCCTGGCTAAGAGCGGGGAATTATGGGAACAGGAAAAGATGTGCAAGGTCCTTTGAGAGGATTACTGTACTGTATTTAGTCAAAGGTCCTGTAACCCAGGTGCCTCAGCCTCTCAACAGCCTCTGAAGCCTAGGTCAATCTTTCCTTTGATTAAGCCATTGCTGCCTGCTTGTCTCCACTTCCAGCACTGGCGATCAAAAGACACTTTAGGGAAAAAGCGAAGGAGCAAAACTTTCCCCTCCTACAAATTCGCTAATACACCCAGATTAACGTTACAAATCCAGAGCGTCCGTAGATGACACGAACATTGTTCCTGGCAGTCCCCCTGTGCGATTGCTATATTCCCCTCCCCCCACTTCAGAAAATGTATTAGGGGATTTGTGTTCCTAATGACACCTGGCCCCTGCCACTGGAGCAGTGTAAATAATCCCATCACTGAGCCCAACCTCATCAGCGACAGGGTAATCCCTTGTTTAAGGCAGTTACACCAACCCCACCCATTAATTCCCCCTTCATAAGGACGCAGCTTAGCATACATTACCCAGTTATGATTTGGTGAAGGAAATGGAACGCTCGCAGCCAGGCTGGGGGAGCTAGTTCTCTCTCTCCTACCTCTCTTTTTCGGTTCCAGGAAGAACATGTCACCTCGCTTTGCTTCATAAAGGGCTCAGCCACATGACAGCCATTTTCAGAAACGCCAGAGAAACGCCAGAGTTAAAAATGTAAAACTCTCCGGTCGGTGACATATTGGGACAGAGTTAAGGCCGTGATAAATCAGGCAAAGGCAAAGGGATTTAGTCCTCAGAAAGAAATGTTAAGAGGAGTGGAGGAGTCAGACAGGGAGCTAGTGTAGGATCCTGTGAAAACTGTTCTGCCCATAGAGGACATAGTTACAGTGTTTTTGTACTTACAACTTTAGGAGTGCCTCTGAAAAGCCTGACAGTGTGGTTTTTTAGATTAAAGTCTACCGACACAAACTGTGCTATGGTCCATGCTTGAGAAAAACTAAAACCTACACACAGAAATGTTACCATGAAGACAGAGCCGTGGCTCTGAGAAGCCTGGACAACATGATGTTTCAGATTAAAGTCTATGGACCTGGTAACAATTTACATTTAGTTACTCTTATACCTGTGTAGTAACTCTGTAATTACTACAATAACAATATTGCTGTTACATAGAAGTTTAGTAATGGCAGAGGAATAAGGTACTGGAATAGTTCTGTCACTGGAACAGTTGAAATTTATACATATCATACACCAATTTTTTTTTTTTTACCTTTATTGAACAAATTCTTATTTTCAATGACAGCCTAGGAACAGTGGGTTAACTGCCTTGTTAAGGGGCAGAACAAAACATTTTTACCTTGTCAGCTCAGGGATTCGATGTTGGAATCTTCTGGTTACTAGTCCAATGCTCTAACCACTAGGCTACCGGCCTTCCCAATCTCACAGAGCTTGGAAATTGACCAGAATTAACCAGCGATGGGGAGTAGTGAACTACATGTAGTTCAACTCGTAACTTAAGTACCTTTTCCAGTATCTTGGGGGTAGCAAAAATAAGCAAAAATATGGGTGAAGTAGTCAAGCGATGCCTTTCTATTTTAGCATCAGACCTGCCTAATTCTCACTTCAAACATAATTTTTGTGTTTAATAGACTAAATTACATATTCTGTTAACATATGACCTCAAAGTGATCTGTTTTTAGTCTATGACATTTCAGATTTACATATGATACTTTTTCACAAAGTAGTTTAATGTAGTGAACTACATTTTTTGTAGGGGTAGCTTTAGTGTAGCTTAACTTATTTCAGTGTGAAGCAATTGGTAGCTTGGTAAACTATCTTTTCAGAGTAGCTTCACCAACACTGGAATTAAATTGCTTTGAGATACTTATTTTGTAACATGCCCCTTTTGATTTGTCACTCAGTCGATATATCTCCATAACACCCTGCCCCCCCCCCCCCCCCCCCCCCGATGAATTGGCTGGAGCTTGATATTCATTTCTTATATTACGCCTAAATTGCTTTACTTTTTCCCGCTAAATGAGAAGAGAACTCTAAATAACGGGAACATTCCAGGAGTGGGTTTCAATAAGGCAAAGTACAGACTGGTTAGCATGCACTTCAGAAGGGAGAGATGGTTCACAGTGCTCGTCCTTTAATGAATACAAATGATTGTGGGAAAGGTATCATTATGTGTCATGTGTCACATTATTCTTCCTACTCAACAAAGAGGTTTTAATGCATCCCCACACTTTTATCCTGGAAGATGAAGGCTTGGCACACAGAGTCAGCGTAAGAAGTAAAAACGGTGAGATGGTTCCATTGCAGGAGGCAGTGTGGAGGGAAATAGAGAGTCTTCAACGTGTATATCCACGTTTTAAGCACGAAGAAGAGGAATGGGGGGAGAGAGAGGGTGAAGGAGAAGGAGAGAAAGACAGGAGAGAGAGAAGGAGTGGGTAAGAGGGAAGAGAGAGATGTTTCTAAACAGGAAGGGAAGGAAGCAGTATGAATTTAATTGCCTGAGAAATGTGCTATGAATATACCAATTGGCATCACCAGAGGAAACACTAAACCTACTGTTAATGGATTTACATGGCATAAGCCCACGCAATGAATGCATAGAATATTCAGAGGATGACATCTGGGACATGCTAAGTGATAGTGTCACGAACGTCGTCAGGGTGGAAATGACTGGACCAAGGTGCAGCGTGGTGAGCATACATTTTCACTTTATTTTGAATGTCGCCAACAAAACAAGAAACAACAGAAACGACTGTGACGCTGACTAGGGCTATACAGGCCACTAACACAGACACCTACCCACAACTAAGGTGGAAAAACAGGCTGCCTAAGTATGATTTCAAATCAGAGACAACGATAGACAGCTGTCCCTGATTGAGAACCATATTGAGAACCAAAACATAGAAACAGAAAACATAGAAATAAAGAAACTAGAATGCCCACCCTAGTCACACCCTGGCCTAACCAAAATAGAGAATAAAAGCCTCTCTATGGCCAGAGCGTGACAGATAGTATCATGGCTGAACATGACAATCCATATTATCATACCTTAATTTCTATGAACATATTTTATATGTTCTTTCAGAAAGCTTTTTAAAAACCTATCCTTAGGAGAGACAATGTTGGATAAAATATATGTTTTGCAGAAGAATCTAAACTGGCAGAGAAACTTGATTAATTGGATAACACTGTTTTACATGGACCCTTGAGTACAGCCCTGAGGCACATCCGAGAAATGTGCAATACAAATACGCTACCTTTAAAAGAGCTCACCTTGACCCTCAAATGGAAGGAAAAACTTTGAGCCAAGCTGACATCATGTGGTCCACATATCCTTGGTCCGGTGAACTCACATTGAATAGTCTGCTTCGGATTTGTGAATATTGACGATACATTTTAGGTAGCTGTGAAATGTGGAATGCTTTGTAAACTGTCAATGCCATTTCAAATATTCTCAATTAAAAGTTTCATTGTTGTACAACACTCATTGAGAGCTAACTTGATAAAACCATGCCCAAAGACTAGGTCGACATTATGTTTAATCTTGTGATAGGCCATCTTTTTTTTAAACTGTTGAACTACTGATGTTTTTTTTACAGGTGTGTCACTTTCAAGAAATGTTAGAAATACTACAAGAAAGACTATCATCCAACTATAAAAAAAGAGGGATAGTCACAAATGTTTTTGTACAGGCTCACTGTAGAAATTGCCTTAATGTATGACCATGAACTAAATCATTGCTGTAACAAATATACATGTACAGTCGGCTACTCTCACTGTTGTTGTGAAACCTGTTAGATAGCATACTGACAAACCTACTCTTGCTATCTTTTGGGGTCCTAGGCCTGCTTACAGTAACTGGTCCGTATCCTGATAGAAATGTGTGCATTTAACATGTAAGTAAGTACAAGCGCACATGTTGTTGTCCCAGACAGCCTACACACAAGGGACTATGTACAGTACATTCCTAACACTGCTGAGAACATATTTATATCAACATTGACTCATCTCACACTTTAATAACACAATGTTCTTCAGACATATTGTATATAATGTCATCTAACTTCAGTATCTGTGTTCTGATGCCGTGCTGTAAAAAACAACAACATATGTTGTTTGTTCTCAACCGATACAGTGTGTGTGTGTATTATCCAGGGTGTGGGGTGTATTGTCAAGTGTGTGTTGTGTAATATCCAGTGTGTGGTATGTATTATCCAGTGTGTGCTGTGTATTATCCAGTGTGTGGTGTGTATTATCCAGTGTGTGGTGTGTGGTTTGTATTATCCAGTTTGTGGTGTATATTATCCAGATTGTGATGTGTATTATCCAGTGTGTGGGGTGTATTATCCAGTGTGTGTTGTGTAATATCCAGTGTGTGGTATGTATTATCCAGTGTGTGCTGTGTATTATCCAGTGTGCGGTGTGTATTATCCAGTGTTTGGTGTATATTATTGCTCCCAGACAGACTAAATAACTTTTTTGCTCGCTTTGAGGACAATACAGTGCCACTGACACGGCCCGCTACCAAAACCTGCGGGCTCTCCTTCACTGCAGCCGAGGTGAGTAAAACATTTAAACGTGTTAACCCTCGCAAGGCTGCAGGCCCAGACGGCATTCCCAGCCGCGTCCTCAGAACATGCGCAGACCAGCTGGCTGGTGTGTTTAAGGACATATTCAATCAATTCTTATCCCAGTCTGCTGTTCCCACATGCTTCAAGAGGGCCACCATTGTTCCTGTTCCCAAGAAAGCTAAGGTAATTGAGCTAAATGACTACCGCCCCGTAGCACTCACTTCCGTCATCATGAAGTGCTTTGAGAGACTAGTCAAGGACCATATCACCTCCACCCTACCTGACACCCTAGACCCACTCCAATTTGCTTACCGACCCAATAGGTCCACAGACGACGCAATCGCAACCACACTGCACACTGCCCTAACCCATCTGGACAAGAGGAATACCTATGTGAGAATGCTGTTCATCGACTACAGCTCAGCATTTAACACCATAGTACCCTCCAAACTCGTCATCAAGCTCGAGACCCTGGGTCTCGACCCCGCCCTGTGCAACTGGGTCCTGGACTTCCTGACGGGACGCCCCCAGGTGGTGAGGGTAGGTAACAACATCTCCACCCCGCTGATCCTCAACACTGGGGCCCCACAAGGGTGTGTTCTGAGCCCTCTCCTGTACTCCCTGTTCCCCCACGACTGCGTGGCCATGCACGCCTCCAACTCAATCATCAAGTTTGCGGACGACACTACAGTGGTAGGCTTGATTACCAACAACGACGAGGCGGCCTACAGGGAGGAGGTGAGGGCCCTCGGAGTGTGGTGTCAGGAAAATAACCTCACACTCAACGTCAACAAAACAAAGGAGATGATTGTGGACTTCAGGAAACAGCAGAGGGAGCACCCCCCTATCCACATCGACGGGACAGTAGTGGAGAAGGTGGAAAGTTTTAAGTTCCTCGGTGTACACATCACGGACAAACTGAATTGGTCCACCCACACAGACAGCGTTGTGAAGAAGGCGCAGCAGCGCCTCTTCAACCTCAGGAGGCTGAAGAAATTCGGCTTGTCACCAAAAGCACTCACAAACTTCTACAGATGCACAATCGAGAGCATCCTGTCGGGCTGTATCACCGCCTGGTACGGCAACTGCGCCGCCCACAACCGTAAGGCTCTCCAGAGGGTAGTGAGGTCTGCACAACGCATCACCGGGGGCAAACTATCTGCCCTCCAGGACACCTACACCACCCGATGTCACAGGAAGGCCAAAAAGATCATCAAGGACAACAACCACCCGAGCCACTGCCTGTTCACCCCGCTATCATCCAGAAGGCGAGGTCAGTACAGGTGCATCAAAGCAGGGACCGAGAGACTGAAAAACAGCTTCTATCTCAAGGCCATCAGACTGTTAAACAGCCATCACTAACATTGAGTGGCTGCTGCCAACATACTGACTCAACTCCAGCCACTTTAATAATGGGAATTGATGGAAATTATGTAAAAATGTATCACTAGCCACTTTAAACAATGCCACTTAATATAATGTTTACATACCCTACATTACTCATCTCATATGTATATGTATATACTGTACTCTATATCATCTACTGCATCTTGCCATCTTTATGTAATACATGTATCACTAGCCACTTTAAACTATGCCACTTTATGTTTAATTACCCTACATTACTCATCTCATATGTATATACTGTACTCTATACCATCTACTGCATCTTGCCTATGCCGTTCTGTACCATCACTTATTCATATATCTTTATGTACATATTCTTTATCCCTTTACACTTGTGTGTATAAGGTAGTAGTTGTGGAATTGTTAGGTTAGATTACTTGTTGGTTATTACTGCATTGTTGGAACTAGAAGCACAAGCATTTCGCTACACTCGCATTAACATCTGCTAACCATGTGTATGTGACAAATAACATTTGATTTGATTTGATATTATCCAGTTTGTGCTGTGTATTATCCAGATTGTGGTGTGTATTATCCAGTGTGTGGTGTGTATTATCCAGTTTGTGGTATGTATTATCCAGATTGTGATGTGTATTATCCAGTGTGTGGTGTGTTTTATCCAGTGTGGGGTGTGTATTATCCAGTTTGTGGTATGTATTATCCAGATTGTGATGTGTATTATCCAGTGTGTGGTGTGTATTATCCAGTGTGTGGCGTATTTTATCAATAAAAGGATTCAAAATCCAACACTGCTTGTTTAAGTAATAATGCAAAACTCCAAGAGATACACAGAGACAGACTCCGAGAGATACACGGAGACAAACTCAGAGAGATACACGGATAGAACAAATGGTTGCCACTAGAGTCCAACAAGTACATGGGGAAAATGTGTGCTTGTTAGAACAAACATAGACATCAAAAGGCTAACCTCTGCATTGATTACAGCAGCCATTACAGCACTGCCATGTTTCAGCACTAATAAACTAACGCCTTGGTAAAAGGTTGACGGATAAAAAGACACTCAGATTAGAATTCATTGTACGTGAGATGCATTTTGAGGTTGTTTGGTTCAAATAAGTTCAACATTTAAGAAATATGTCTGATTGTTTTGGTAGAATACATGACATTACAACTCTGCCATAATAAAACACATACAGCTGAAGTCGGAAGACTACATACACCTTAGCCAAATACAGTAGTGGCCAAATGTTTTGAGAATGACACAAATATTAATTTCCACAAAGTCTGCTGCTTCAGTGTCTTTAGATATTTTTGTCAGATATTACTATGGAATACTGAAGTACAATTACAAGCATTTCATGAGTGTCAAAGGCTTTTATTGACAATTACATGAAGTTGATGCAAAGAGTCAATATTTGCAGTGTTGACCCTTCTTTTTCAAGACCTCTGCAATCTGTCCTGGCATGCTGTCAATTAACTTCTGGGCCACATCCTGACTGATGGCAGCCCATTCTTGCATAATCAATGCTTGGAGTTTGTCATAATTTGTGGGTTTTTGTTTGTCCACTCGCCTCTTGAGGATTGACCACAAGTTCTTAATGGGATTAAGGTCTGGGGAGTTTCCTGGCCATGGACCCATAATATCGATGTTTTGTTCCCCGAGCCACTTAGTTATCACTTTTGCCTTATGGCAAGGTGCTCCATCATGCTGGAAAAGGCATTGTTCCTCGGAGGATGTGTTGGTACCATTCTTTATTCATGGCTGTGTTCTTAGGCAAAATTGTAAGTGAGCCCACTCCCTTGGCTGAAAAGCAACCCCACACATGAATGGTCTCAGGATGCTTTACTGTTGGCATGACACAGGACTGATGGTAGAGCTCACCTTGTCTTCTCCGGACAAGCTTTTTTCCGGATGCCCCAAACAATCGGAAAGGGGATTCATCAGAGAAAATTACTTTACCACAGTCCTCAGCAGTCCAATCCCTGTACCTTTTGCAGAATATCAGTTTGTCCCTGATGTTTTTCCTGGAGAGAAGTGGCTTCTTTGCTGCCCTTCTTGACACCAGACCATCTTCCAAAAGTCTTCGCCTCACTGTGCGTGCAGATGCACTCACACCTGCCTGCTACCATTCCTGAGCAAGCTCTGTACTGGTGGTGCCCCAATCCCGCAGCTGAATCAACTTTAGGAGACGGTCCTGGCGCTTGCTGGACTTTCTTGGGCGTCCTGAAGCAATCTTCACAACAATTGAACCGCTCTCCTTGAAGTTCTTGATGATCCGATAAAAGGTTGATTTAGGTGCAATCTTACTGGCAGCAATATCCTTGCCTGTGAAGCCCTTTCTGTGCAAAGCAATGATGATGGCACGTGTTTCCTTGCAGGTAACCATGTTTGACAGAGGAAGAACAATGATTCCAAGCACCACCATCCTTTTGAAGCTTCCAGTCTGTTATTCAAACTCAATCAGCATGACAGAGTGATCTCCAGCCTTGTCCTCTTCAACACTCACACCTGTGTTAACGAGAGAATCACTGACATGATGTCAGCTGGTACTTTTGTGGCGGGGCTGAAATGCAGTGGAAATGTTTTTGGGGGGATTCAGTTCATTTGCATGGCAAAGAGGGACTTTGCGATTAATTGCAATTCATCTTATCACTCTTCATAACATTCTGGAGTATATGCATATTGCCATCATACAAACTGAGGCAGCAGACTTTGTGAAAATTTATATTTATGTCATTCTCAAAACTTTTGGCCACGACTGTACATTTAAATTCAGTTTTTCACAATTCCTGACATTTACTCCGAGTAAAATTCCCTGTCTTAAGTCAGTTAGGATCACCACATTATTTTAAGAATGTGAAATGTCAGAATAATTGTAACGGCAGCCTTCCCTCTCTTCACTAGAAGAGGGGGTGTAACAGGGATCAGACCAACACGCAGCGTAGCCAATGCTCAACATGTTTAATACGAACGATAAACGTGAACACTTAACAAATACAAAATAATAAATGTGGCAAACCGATACAGTCCTAGCTGGTGCATAGAAAACACAAAGACAGGAAACAACCACCCACAAATCCCCAACACAAAACAAGCCACCTATATATGATTCCCAATCAGGGACAACGATTGACAGCTGCCTCTGATTGAGAACCATATTAGGCCGAACACAGAAACAGACAAACTAGACACACAACATAGAATGCCCACCCAGCTCACGTCCTGACCAACACTAAAACAAGCAACACACAAGAACTATGGTCAGAACGTGACAGTACCCCCCTCCTGAGGTGCGGACTCAGAACGCACCCCCTAAAACTCAAGGGGAGGGTCTGGGTGGGCATCTGTCCGCGGTGGCGGCTCCGGCGCAGGACGAGGCCACCACTCCACCATTGTCTTTGTCCCCCTCCTTTGCGTCCTTTGAGTGGCGACCCTCACCCCCGACCTTGGCCTAGGAATCTTCACCAATGTCCCCACTAGATTGAGGAGACAGCTCAGGACAGAGAGGTAGCTCAGGACAGAGAGGTAGCTCAGGACAGAGAGGTAGCTCAGGACAGAGGGGCAGCTCCGGACTGAAGGGCAGCTCCGGACAGAGAGGCAGCTCTGGACTGAAGGGCAGCTCCAGACTAATGGCAGCTCCGGACTGAGGGGCAGCTCCGGGCTGAGGGGCACCTCCGGGCTGAGGGGCAGCTCATGACTGGAGGGCAGCTCATGACTGGAGGGCAGATCATGACTGAAGGGCAGCTCATGACTGGAGGGCAGCTCATGACTGGAGGTCAGCTCATGACTGGAAGGCAGCTCATGACTGGCGGCCGGCTCTGGCAGCTCCTGACTGGCGGGCGGCTCTGGCGGCTCCTGACTGGCGGGCGGCTCTGGCGGCTCCTGACTGACGGACGGCTCTAGCGGCTCCTGACTGACGGACGGCTCTAATGGCTCGGGACAGACGGGCGGCTCTGACGACTCGGGACAGACGGACGGCTCATATGGCGCTGGGCAGGCAGGCAGCTCAGACGGCACTGGGCAGGCAGGCAGCTCAGACGGCGCTGGGCAGGCAGCTCAGACGGCGCTGGGCAGGCAGGCAGCTCAGACGGCGCTGGGCAGGCAGCTCAGTAGGCCTGGTGCGTGGTACCGGCACTGGAGGTACTGGGCTGGAGACACGCACCATAGGGAGAGTGCGTGGAGGAGGAACAGAGTTCTGGAGGCGCACAGGAAGCCTGGTGCGTGGTGTAGGCACTGGTGGTACTGGGCTGGGGCGGGAAGGTGGCGCCGGATATACCGGACCGTGAAGGCGTACAGGAGCTCTTAAGCACCGAGCCTGCCCAACCTTACCTGGTTTAATGCTCCCCGTAGCCAGGCCAGTGCGGCGAGGTGGAATAGCCCGCACTGGGCTGTGCTGGCGAACCGGGGACACTATACGTAAGGCTGGTGCCATGTGCACCGGCCCGAGGAGACGCACTGGAGACCAGATGTGTTGAGCCGGCTTCATGGCACCTGGCTCGATGCCCACTCTAGCCCGGCCGATACGTGGAGCTGGAATGTACCGCACCGGGCTAAGCACACGTACAGGAGACTCCGTGCGCTCTTCCGCACAACACGGTGTCTGCCTGTACTCTCGCTCTCCACGGTAAGCCCGGGAAGTTGGCGCAGGTCTCCTACCTGACTTCGCCACACTCCCCTTTAGCCCCCCCCAATACATTTTTGGGTGAGCCTCTCGGGCTTCCAGCCGCTCTGCCTTGCTAGCGCCTCATAATGCCGCCTCTCTGCTTTTGCTGCCTCCAGCTCCGCTTTGGGGCGGCGACACTCCTCTGGCTCTGCCCAGGGTCCTTTACCGTCCAGAATTTCCTCCCATGTCCATTCCTCCTGGTACCGCTGCTGCTGTCGCTGCTGCCCGTTGCTATGCTGCTTGGTCCGAGTTTGGTGGGTGGTTCTGTAACGGCAGCCTTCCCTCTCTTCACTAGAAGAGGGGGTGTAACAGGGATCAGACCAACACGCAGCGTAGCCAGTGCTCAACATGTTTAATACGAACGATAAACGTGAACACTTAACAAATACAAAATAATAAATGTGGCAAACCGATACAGTCCTAGCTGGTGCATAGAAAACACAAAGACAGGAAACAACCACCCACAAATCCCCAACACAAAACAAGCCACCTATATATGATTCCCAATCAGGGACAACGATTGACAGCTGCCTCTGATTGAGAACCATATTAGGCCGAACACAAAAACAGACAAACTAGACACACAACATAGAATGCCCACCCAGCTCACGTCCTGACCAACACTAAAACAAGCAAAACACACAAGAACTATGGTCAGAACGTGACAATAATAGTAGAGAGAATTATTTATCACATTTCATCACATTCCCAGTGGGTCAGAAGTTTACATACACTCAATTAGTATTAGTATTTCAATTAGTATTTGGTAGCATTGCCTGTAAATTGTTTAACTTGGGTCAAACGTTTTGGGTAGGCTTCCACAAGCTTCCCACAATAAGTTGGGTGAATTTTTGCCCATTCCTCCTGACAGAGCTGGTGTAACTGAGTCAGGTTTGTAGGTCTCCTTGCTCGCACGCGCTTTTTCAGTTCTGCCCACACATTTTCTATAGGATTGAGGTCAGGGCTTTGTGATGGCCACTCCAATACCTTGACTTAGTTGTCCTTAAGGCATTTTTCCACAACTTTGGAAGTATGCTTGGGGTCATTGTCCATTTGGAAGACCCATTTGCGACCAAGCTTTAACTTCCTGACTGATGTCTTGAGATGTTGCTTCAATATATCCACATAATTTTCCTTCCTCATGATGCCATCTATTTTGTGAAGTGCACCAGTCCCTCCTGCAGCAAAGCACCCCCACAACATGATGCTGCCACCCCCATGCTTCACGGTTGGGACGGTGTTCTTCGGCTTGCAAGTCTCCCCCTTTTTCCTCCAAACATAACGATGGTCATTATGGCCAAACAGTTCTATTTTTGTTTCATCAGACCAGAGGACATTTCTCCAAAAAGTACGATCTTTGTCCCCATGTGCAGTTGCAAACCGTAGTCTGGCTTTTTTATAGCGGTTTTAGAGCAGTGGCTTCTTCCTTGCTGAGCAGCCTTTCAGGTTATGTTGATATAGGACTTGTTTTACTGTGGATATAGATACTTTTGTACCTGTTTCCTCCAGCATCTTCACAAAGTTCTATGCTGTTGTTCTGGGATTGATTTGCACTTTTCACATCCATGTAACGTTTATCTCTAGGAGACAGAACGCGTCTCCTCCCTGAGCAGTATGACGACTGCGTGGTCCCATGGTGTTTATACTTGTGTAGTATTGTTTGTACAGATGAACGTGGTACCTTCAGGTGTTTGGAAATTGCTCCCAAGGATGAACCAGACTTGTGGAGGTATGCAATTTTCTTTCTGAGGTCTTGGCTGATTTCTTTTGATTTTTCAATGATGTCAAGCAAAGAGGCACTGCGTTTGAAGGTAGGCCTTGAAATACATCCACAGGTACACTTCCAATTGACTCAAATTATGTCACTTAGCCTATCAGAAGCTTCTAAAGCCATTACATAATTTTCTGGAATTTTCCAAGCTGTTTAAAGGCACAGTCAACTTAGTGTATGTAAACTTCTGACCTACTGGAATTGTGATACAGTGAATTATAAGTGAAATAATCTGTCTGTAAACAATTGTTGGAAAAATGACTTGTGTCATGCACAAAGTAGATGTCCTAACCGACTTGCCAAAACTATAGCTTGTTAACAAGAAATTTGTGGATTGGTTGAAAAACGAGTATTAATGACTCCAACATAAGTGTATGTAAACTTCCGACTTCAATTGTACATTCACTTTGCCTATGTATACTGTAGCTTTGAGATTCCTCTGTAATAGCACTGTGTAAATTAAATGTATTATTGTATTATTATAAATCCCCCTGAAATGACACCGATAGACCATACCATGCCATTACAAATGTGAACCATTTTGGATTCAATGCATTTCAGATGCACTACCCAGAAATCACTTCACCATTTCTTGGTTGCTAAAATTCTAATAGTTCATCTAATTTCAGTTTGTGACAAAACAAGAAAGTATAGTGTAGAGAAACATTGAAACAATGTACCATCTAAACCGCTGTGAAATAACCAAAAACATTGTATTTTCAGCTGTTTGAAGCTGGTGTACAAAACCAAAAGTATAAGACGCAAAAACAAAACTGAAGCACGAAAATCATAGAAATAGCGCACATAGAACAGACTTACCGCTTCTTGGACTTGCTTTCAATGACAATGACAGATCTATAACTCACATTTTTATGTGAATTCGGTTGGGTCGCCCAAAAAGTTACATATTGCAGCTTTAAGTTTATATTCCCCCCTATGGCTCCTGATTGGCCTCTATATACCCAAACTGGAGACAACAATCTCCAACCCAACCACCGGGCCTCCGTGGGACTCCTGTAGACAGTCCACTTGTCAGCATTGGAGGCAGGGGGGAAATTCATGTGAAGGGACAAGGTCTGAGAGTGCAGGGGAAAGTAGGCTCTATTGGATTAGGGTGTCAGATATGCTGATCCACTGTTCTTGGCCCAGACCACACAGAGCGGTCTAACTCGATTTCCACCTCTGACTCGTCCGTTAGATGCCAGGAGAAGTTATTAATAATGAAACTGAATTTTTAGGAGGGAAAAAGGAAAAGGGAGATAGAAAGATTGGAGAGGGTGCTGTGTTGACTGTCAATAGGATGTGTTGTACAAAACAAAGTCATCAACAATTGGATTATCTATAACCAATCAGACTATCAAAGTCAATGACACATTTTCAAAATGCTGCTCTACCCATGTGTGTTCTGGCTCTGGTCCAACCAATCCGTTTTTGGGACCAGTCAGAACGGTTAGAACGGTTAGAATGTGTTTGCATTCTAGAAATCATCGGGAAGGTACTCAGATCCAGACTCATTGTGGAGAAGAAACTAGTGTCCGTGAGCGTGGCGTAGCATCTCGCCAAATTGAAAGGAAATATGTCAGGGCTGTCTGATCATAAACTCATCACCTTCACCCTAGCTCTTCTACCGACTCGGGCCAAAAGAAACGCTCCATTCAGTTTAGGAGTCTGAAAACAATGAACACTGTTCAGCTTACTGAATCCATATTCTACCTACCAGTTACTGACTCTGTGGCTCAATAAAACACTGCATTGTCCTCCATACTGGATGAAATTGCTCCTTTGAAAACCTTCATGGTGTCTTTCTCCAAAACTTCTCCCTCGTACACTGAAGAGCTACCCTCTCTCAAAGCAACTGGCCATCGTCTAGAACAACAGTATAAGAAAACTGGGCTAACTGTCCATGCACAGATGTATGAGCAGCATCAGCTAGAATACAAACAGGCCATACATGCAGCTCAGACATCTTACTACTCCCAACTAATGAGCAACGGCACTGGTAACTCCCGGGAGCTGTTCTCTACTGTGAGCAAGCTCCTCCAACCTATGAACAATTCTGCTACCTCCGCCTCCCCAGAAGGGTGCAATCAATACCTGTGCTTCTTCCAAAGCAAAATTGGAAACATCAATAACACTATCCTGTCCTCTCCTGCCCCAGTAGTTGAGCTACCCAGTCCCACGCTCTCCACTTTCACCACAGTCACTGCAGCTGATGTAACCAAGCTGGTGTGGACAATGAGGCCCACCACTTGCTCACTTTGCCCTATCCCCACCTCCCTTGTCAAGACCTGCTTACCTGTTCTGGAGCCTTTCTTCACAGAAATTATCAACAAGTCCATCATCACTGGATGTGTCCCTCAGCTCAAACAGTTTGCAGTCACACCAGTACTTCAAAAGCCTGGATCTGACCCTGAGAACCTCCATAACCCACATGCCTATTTCCAACCTGCCCTTCCCAAGTAACCTCCTCGAACGTGCTGTTTGTAGCTGACTCCAAAACCATCTGGCCACTCACAACCTGCTTGAGCCCTTCCAGTCGGGTTTCAGAGGTAGATACAGCAACGAGACTGTCTTGGTAAGGGTCACCAATGACTTCCTCATAAATGCTGACTCTAGGGATGCCAGCATCCTGGGCCTGTCAGAGTTTCATGGACGGGTTCTGGTCCTATCTCTCTGATCGCTACCAGTTTGAAGCAATCGGTCCTAGTAGGTCAGACACAGTTGTGGTCCAACGGGGATTCCTACATGCTGCCACTGGGAAACATCTTGAGGAAACATGGACTGGGCTTTCACTTTTATGCTGATGACACTCAGCTGTGTGTCTCCACAAACACTGACACTGCCAATGCCACTGCACTCCTGGTCAGCTGCTTGCAGGACATCAAAGCGTGGATGCAGTTGAGTTTCCAGCAGTTAAACTGCAAAAGACCGAGTTCATCCTGATTGGCTCTGGCACCATCATTAACAACAACAGCAGCTACAGCCTCAATATTGATGGCATCAAGGTCCTCCCCTCCAGGGAGTTTCGCAACCTGGGCGTGATATTTGACAGTCAGCTCTCAAAAGTATGACCAAAGTCTAATTTTTCCATCTACAGAACATTGCCAGGTCACGATCTGTGCTATTACAACCTGCAGCTGAGCGACTCATCTACGCCTTTATTTCATCCCGTCTGGACTACACCCTTCTTGTTGACGCATCTGCCAAGTGTCTAAACAGGCTACAATATGTTGAGAACTGTGCTGCATGTGTCCTCACCCACACCTCCCCCACGAGCACATCACTCCAGAGCTGTATAATCATCACTGGCTACCCATATCCTCATGCATCGACTACAAAACCCTGGTTCTCACCTACCAAGCTATCCACAACTCTGGACCCAAGTACCGGTCTCACCTCTCATTCTACCCTCCTGCCCCACTCACACCCTTCTCTCCTCCCGGTCCGTCTCCCTTCAGCAGCCCCGCAGCAGACTAAACTATGGGTGACAGGGCTTTCAGTTGCACGGCTCCTCAATCTGCGACTGTGTTTGTGTGTGCTCTCTAATAACACTGACAACCTCCTCCAGGAGCCTATGACCATGAGGCTAATATCATTACACTGTAAGTATTACTGAACAAGCAAACACTTTCCCTCATTAAACCCTAATTGCAACTTTGCCCCAAACTATCACAGAGAATATTTCAAATGATCTTGACATCATATCACTGCACAATTTACCAAAATAACAAGTTTGCTCAATTCACTAATTTACACAATGTCCCTTTGTGGCTGACTTGTCAGATCAACAAAATAGTGTTTATCGAGACCACCTCCTCTTAATTAAACACACACGCAATATTGAACAAACAAAGAAACTGAAATCATGTACGCTCTCAGCTAAGAGAATGTTGTCTTAGAGTGCACTCTGCAATATCATCCTACCACCCTATCGCTGTACCAAATGTATTCTCTGTGATTAAAACTGCTTCTTGTTTTCAAATTCCACACTAGTCTGAGGAGACAAATACAGGAGCTCAGTCTTGATTATGAAAATAATTTCTCCACATCTCCATATCAGAGGCAGCTTCTCAAAGGCCCAGATTCACTATGCACCACTATGTTATTATTCCTTGCAGTGGGAGCGCAGAGACAAAAAGGAGAAACACTCAAATCAGTCGATTGACTGGTTGCATTCCATCAGGGGTGGCAGGTAGCATAGTGGTTAGAGCATTGGGCCAGTAACTGAAAGGTTGCTAGATCAAATCCCCGAGCTGAAAAGGTACATATCCGCCGTTCTGCCCCTGAAAAAGGCAGTTTACCCACTGTTCCTAGGATGTCATTGTAAATAAGACTTTGTTCTTAACTGACTTGCCTAGTTAAATACAGGTAAAAGAAATAGCATAATATAGTGCCCTACTTGTGACCAGGGCCCATAGGGCTCTGCTCAAAAGTAATGGACTATATAGGGAATAGGGTTCAATTTGGGATGCAGACACTGTCTTTCCAGGTAATGGTATAAATTACAGTGTCTACAAGACTAATCACTCAGTAATTCTATTGCATGTCACAGGTGGAAAAATATGACAAAGGCACTATGGATAGTTCATACAGAGAGCATCAAGCAAATCTCATTATTTTTGCTCGGTAATGGGATTATTAGTCAGAAAGAACAATGACGACAATAAAACAAATCAATATAAAACACACATTTTTGTTCATGGTACAGTACATCATAGGAGCAATATGACGCAAAGACTATGCCATATCAATATAAACAGTACAAGCAAGCAGAATAAGCCCTTTTCATGGACAGTTATCCCATACTGGAGAGGGGGGAGACAGGGAGAGAAAGAGAGAAATAGAGATTGCGAGAAATGAGAGAGAAAAAGAAATCCCAATCACGTGTGTCCACTTCCCTCTCCTGTTGCATCTGTCTCAAGTGTTGATGGGAAGGACCAGCTAATTAGCTAGCCTTTTGATCCAGTCCTGCAGTAGTGTACTAGGACCATAACTAGCATTGATTCAACTGGTCGTAAATGGCGGTGGAGCATCAAGAATCCGATTGAGTGAAATCTAACAGATGAGTAGGCGCTGCAGTGATTGTGTGAGTTCAGAATGATTGTTGAACACCTAATGAAATCATGGGGGACAGGGAATCACTAGTGTTCTCAGTCAATGGAACAGCTCAATTGGTGTTAGCAGAACGGAGGGATGATGATATAAAATCATGACAAAAACTGCAACATACTGTATTTCAGTATGCAGTTGATATCTTTTCACATCCCATTGTTGAGTTACAGCTATAATACCAACAAGAAAACTCAAAATCCTTAAAGCATGTTCAGAGGCGAGCCCTTCTTTCTTCAAGCACCAAATAAGCTGTTATTTTAGGATTTGGTTTTTAAAAGCAGTATGGCGGAGGTGGTTTTAGTCTTCATTTCTCTACCCCTGTTAGCATGCTTCTAATATGGATTCGTGAATCACCTCAAAGTATCCACAAACTCAGATACGCAGAGAAATACTTGGTTTAAATGTAATGTCACCTTATGATAATACCATGCTATTTGTGTATTAAATATGCCATGTGCCTGTATAGATGTGTGTTATGATCCCATGTACTGTTGTAATGTGGATGTGATATCCTAGGCATGTTAGTGCAGCATATTGAGATGATTTATCAGTCAGAATGGCACCCTCAGGTAAAAAGGTATGCTTAGATAACCTATGCAGAAAAATACACATTTTTAAAAAATGGTAAATTCTCAAATTTTGAGCCCCATCTAAAATAATTGGTGAATGACACCCCTGATAAACCAACACCATTAGCAAACAAAACACCTTTTGGAAGTTGAACATGGGCATGATATCATACTAACATCAGTGGATTTTTATCAAATAATGAAAGTACTCATCTGTAGAATTTGAACAAGCTTAAAGTACACCCTAAAATGCTGACAAACTGTTACAAACCCTTGCATTCCCACTAGGTCTAAGAATACTGAATCTCTATCCCACATTGGGATGTTAGAGAGGACAAGGAAGGAAGTTAGGAAAGTGCCCCATGTCGGCCAATTAGTGCTAATCATGCGATTGTAACTATCAAGGCACAAGGTGAGACCCAGATGCAGACACAGGAGGCAGATGGTTGGAGTCTTACAATGTTTATTAATCCAAAAAGGGGTAGGCAAGAGAATGGATCTGTTCCAGGCAAAAGGTTAAAACCAGTTCAGAGTCCAACAGGAACCAAAGGGCAGGCAGATTCAAGGTCAGGGCAGGCAAGATGATCAGGCAGGCAGGAAAGTAGTCCAGAGTCAGGCAGTGGTCAAAACCGTGAAGACTATCAAAAGAGAATAGAAAAGGAGGACAGGGGAAAAACACACTGGTTGACTTGACTTAACATACAAGACAAACTGGCACAGAGAGACAGGAAACACAGAGATAAATACACTGGGGAAAATAAGCGACACCTGGAGGGGGTGGAGACAATCACAGGGACAGGTGAAACAGATCAGGGCGTGACAGTAACAAGAATTAAAAAAAAAAACACCTGGCTAACACTAGGCTATTTTGTCCATTAGATCACGCACTCGCATTCACCACCCCAAAATTGACGAAAAGTGTGCTTAATTTGGAAGCACTATATTGAATGAGTGGAATATTTTCCATTTGTCAGAGAGAGAGAGAGAGAGAGAGAGAGAGAGAGAGAGCGAGAGAGAGAGAGAGAGAGAGAGAGAGAGAGAGAGAGAGAGAGAGAGAGAGAGAGAGAGAGAGAGAGAGAGAGAGAGAGAGAGAGAGAGAGAGAGAGAGAGAGAGAGAGAGAGAGACTGTTGGTTAATCAATATGCACATTCTTCCTGGCAACTAAAGCTAATAAAAATCTGTCAGGATCAGCCAGACTGCTTGGCGCACTGAGTATTTACAGGGGAGATTCTCCGCAGTAATTGCATGTTAGAGTGTGTGTTCTGTTGTCATTATCCATACTGTATGTTGAGAGGGTTTTACCGTCTTTCCATGGTCATTGCTAATTAACCTAGACGGAACATTTTGCTTAAGCTTATGATGAATGCAAGGGATAGTACACAGAGAAAAATGTACCTCCCAGTATTTGAAATGCAAAAGAAGAACACATATGCATTTCATGTAGTGTCAATATTTAAAAGTTTGTGGTTTCTGCCTCAAATTTTAGCCAAGGAACACTAATAATTCCCCAAATACATTGACAACATCAGCAAATGCAGTCCAGGGTGTGATATATTGCCATAAGATACAACATAATATTTTACTGAAAGGTAGACTCTGCTATATGACATCATCATTTACTCACTTGCCTAGTTTAAATAAAGGTTACATTTTTTTATATACAAAGGGAAAACTTCCTGCTGTTGATACTGTATCTATAAGGTAGGAGGTGACACTGTGTATGATGATGTCACATTGCTGAATCTACCTTGAAAACAACATACTTTCTTTAACGTGGCTCAAGACATGGTTGCGAACACTGAATTTGTCTGCTACTTTCTTAATGTAACTGAGCAACGTTTCCACACAAGTTTACCCCCTGGTGGATATGCCAAGAATTGACCACTGTCATCAAGCCATAGAACACATTTGTAGTATAACAAGAACAACCCACGTTACTTCTTTGTGACATCAGAATTTCTATCTAGACATAATTAATAATAAATACACATTCACAAAGTACCCCCTTAAGAGTAGGTTAATAAAGGGATCTGATTGCAAAATGTCCCTCTGAGTCCCATTGTTCATTCAGTTCAGATGTCTACATCACAGCGCTGCATTACATGTTCCAGCACCTCAATTAGAACTTGGCCGCACAGCCCCAGACAGTCAGTCAGTGTGACAAAAAAAAAAGAAGCGAAGCAAGATATTTTCGCTTTGAGAGGGCTATTATTGAAATTATAGCTCTTAACACTGTGTATTCCCTGTGACATTGCAGAATGTTCTCTCCATTTTGAAAGAGTGAGCTTCCATCCCATATGGTACCCTATTCCCTAAATAATGCCCTACTGTTGACCAGAGCCCATCCTAAGTAGTAGTACACTATAAAGGGCATAGGGTGCCATTTGGCATGACCATTGAGAGAGCAGAGAGCGAGAGAGGGAGGGGGAGAGAGAGGGAGAGAAAGAGAAATAGAGAGTGACTGAGAGAGAAAATAGAGAGAAAGAGAGAGAGAGAAACTATTACACCTGCCCAAGCCCCATCCTGCGACCCAAGAGGTATGTATCAGATGCTCAACATCCTCTGCTCACACCGACTGTGATGGTCCGGACCTAAACACTAGACACTATTGAACAAAAAGCTTTTACTATCTCATCCTGAAATATTTAAGGTCTGAGGTCATCTGCCTTTGACCTAAAAAGCAGGAACCCAGAGTTCATCAAAGAAATTAGAAATACAGACATTGTCATCCTACAAGAAACATAGTATAACAGAGACGGACCCACTGGTTGCCCTCTAGGTTACAGAGAGCTGGTAGTCCCATCCACCAAACTACCAGGTGTGAAACATGGAAGAGACTCAGGGGTCATGCTAATTTGGTATAGAGCAGACCTAACCTACTCTATTAAATTAGTCAACATTTTCCATCTGGATAGAAATTCATAAGGAAATAATCTAAACAGAGAAAAATGGCCTCATGTGTGCCACCTATATTCCCCAATAAAATCCCCATACTTTAATGATGACAGCTTCTCCATCCTAGAGGGGGAGATCAACAATTTACAGGCTCAGGGACATGTACTAGTCTGTGGCGACCTAGATGCCAGAACTGGACAAGAACCCGACACCCTCAGCACACAGGGGTACAAACACCTACCTGGAGGTGACAGCATTCCCTCCTTCATCTAACCCCCTAGAAAATGAACAACAATGACAAATGGTTTGACGAAGAATGCAAAAACCTAAGAAAGAAATTGAGAAACCTATCCAACCAAAAACATAGAGACCCAGAAAACCTGAGCCTACGCCTTCACTATGGTGAATCACTAAAACAATACAGAAATACACTACGGAAAAAGAAGGAACAGCACGTCAGAAATCAGCTCAATGTAATTGAAGAATCCTTAGAATCTAACCACTTATGGAAAAATTGGAAAACTCTAAACAAACAACAAAACAAGTTATCTATCCAATAGTTATCTATCCAAAATAGAGATGTATGGATAAACCACTTCTCCAATCTTTTTGACTCTACAACAAAGAACAAACAGCAAAAGCATATACATGATCAAATACAAGTCTTAGAATCAACTGTTAAAGATTACCAGAACCCACCCCAAAAAATTGACCCCAATAACTACCGGGGGATATACGTCAACAGCAACCTTGGGAAAATCCTCTTCATTATCATTAACAGCAGACTCGTACATTTCCTCAGTGAAAACAATGTACTGAGCAAATGTCAAATTGGCTTTTTACCAAATTACCGTACGACAGACCACACATTCACCCTGCACACCCTTATTGACAAACAAACCAAAACAAACCAAAAGTCTTCTCATGCTTTGTTGATTTCAAAAAAGCTTTTGACTCAATTTGGCATGAGGGTCTGCTATACAAATTAATGGAAAGTGGTGTTGGGGAAAAACATACGACATTATAAAATCCACGTACACCAACAACAAATGTGTGGTTAAAATTGGTAAAAAACACACATTTCTTTCCACAGGGCCAGGGGGTGAGACAGGGATGCAGCTTAAGCCCCACCCTCTTCAACATATATATCAACGAATTGGCGAGGCCACTAGAATAATCTGCAGCACCCGGCCTAATCCTACTAGAATCCGAAGTCAAATATCTACTGTTTGCTGATGGTCTGGTGCTTCAGTCTCCAACCAAGGAGGGCCTACAGCAGTACCTAGATCTTCTGCACAGATTCTGTCAGACCTGGGCCCTGATAGTAAATCTCAGTAAGACAAAAATAATGGTGTTCCAAAAAGGGTCCAGTTGCCATGACAACAAATACAAAATTCCACCTAAACACCGTTGCTCTAGCGCACACAAAAAAACAATACATACCTCGGCCTAAACAACAGAGCCACAGGTAACTTCCAATAAGCTGTGAACGATCTGAGAGACTAGGCAAGAAGGGCCTTCTATGCCATCAAAAGGAACATAAAATTCAACATACCAATTAGGATCTTGCTAAGGATGGTTGTGAGATCTGGGGTCCGCTCGCCAACCAAGAATTCACAAAATGGAACAAACACCAAATTGAGACTGCATGGAGAATTTTGCATTGGCAGAATACCTGACCACTGTGACTGACCCAAATTTAAGGAAATCTTTGACTATGTACGGACTCAGTGAGCATAGCCTTGCTATTGAGAAAGGCTGCCGGAGGCAGACCTGGCTGCCAATAGAAGACAGGCTAGGTGCACTAGCCACAAAATGAGGTGGAAACTGAGAGACACATATTTCCCTCAGATTACACAGACCCACAAAGAATTTGAAAACAAATCCAATTTTGATCAACTCTGATATTTATTGGGTGAAATACCACAGTATGCAATATATGTGACCTGTTGTCACAAGAAAAGGGCAATCAGTGAAGAACAAAAACCATTGTAAATAGAACCTATATTTATGTTTATTTATTTTCAGTTTGATTGCTGAGGGCAGCGGGTTGCTCAGGGCAGCTGTTGGCACGGCAATTCAGGAAGGCAGACTCAGGGTTCCTTTGCCCAGCAGGAACTGCATAACGCGGTCAACCAGCAACCAGCAACGCGGTCAACCAGCTTGAACTGGGACGACATTCAAAACCAGCTGCCAAAGTCTGTGACTGTCCATGTGGCAGACAACTGCAGCGGCAGTTTTCTTGTTTTTTTTAGACGCAACCTAAAAGTGTCACTCTTCTATACTTACATTTTTTATTTATTTAGCTGTGTCCATGTACCAAACTTTGAATATGTTTTTTATGCTAAATGTACTGGTAGTTTGTTTTTGTTTTCTAAGAAACAAGCTTGTCCGGAGAAGACCAGGTGAGCGCTACCATCAGTCCTGTTTCATGCCAACAGTAAAGCATCCTGAGACCATTCATGTGTGGGGTTGCTTCTCAGCCAAGGGAGTGGGCTCACTCACAATTTTGCCTAACAACACAGCCATGAATAAAGAATGGTACCAACACATCCTCCGTGAGCAACTTCTCCCAACCTTTCAGGAACAGTTTGGTGACGAACAATGCCTTTTCCAGCATGATGGAGCACCTTGCCATAAGGCAAAAGTGATAACTAAGTGGCTCAGGGAACAAAACATTGATATTTTGGGTCCATGGCCGGGAAACTCCCCAGACCTTAATCCCATTGAGAACTTATGGTCAATCCTCAAGAGGCGGGTGGACAAACAAAAACCCACAAAATCTGTCAAACTCCAACCATTGATTATGCAAGAATGGGCTGCCATCAGTCAGGATGTGGCCCAGAAGTTAATTGACAGCATGCCAGGGCGGATTGCAGAGGTCTTGAAAAAGAAGGGTCAGCACTGCAAATATTGACTCTTTGCATCAACTTCATGTAATTGTCAATAAAAGCCTTTGACACTTATGAAATGCGTGTAATTATACTTCAGTATTCCATAGTAACATCTGACAAATATCTAAAGACACTGAAGCAGCAAAGTTTGTAGAAATTAATATTTGTGTCATTCTCAAAACGTTTGGCCACGACTGTATATAGACATAATGACATTTGAAATGTCTTTATTCTTTTGGAACTTTTGTGAGTGTAATGTTTACTGTTCATTTTTTATTGTTTATTTAACTTTTGTTTATTATCTATTTCTCTTGCTTTGGCAATGTAAACATATGTTTCCCATGACAACAAAACCCCTTATATTTAATTGAAATTGAATTGAGAGACAGCAACAGAGAGAAAGAGAGAGAGAGAGAGAGAGAGAGAGAGAGAGAGAGAGAGAGAGAGAGAGAGAGAGAGAGAGAGAGAGAGAGAGAGAGAGTTAGCAGTGACCTGAGGGCTCCATACTTCATTAGAGAGGAGGGATGTTGCATTTTGCTGACAGATTCAAATGGAAGTGAAACTTTCCCATGTAAAACACAGCCATGGAGTAATTAGTGTATTTAGAGGATATAATGGCATCCATATGCAAATACGTATGCAAATAAATGTAAAGTGATTGTAGAAATGCCAATTTAGAGTTCGCTGAATAGTAATAACACATGCCTAGAAGACCAGCAGAAACACTGGGGGCATAGCAACAGCATTGCATATTCAATCCCCCAGCATCATGTCACAAACATACAGTACGTGTGAGCAATAATTGACCATCTTCTTCCCTGGATGGATGTATCCCCTCCCTTACAGACATGCAGTATGTTTACTACAAACAGTCCTGCGTCTATTATCCCCACCAGTAACGGATGGAGTGTGTCGTTCCATTCCCTCCAACAGACCCACTAGAGCAGGAACATCAGCTCTCAGTACATTAACGCACATGGCTGAGAGAAGGGAAGTCGGGAGAAAGTCTCCTAGGAATTCAGTGGAGAGGAAGAGGGAACATGGGGGAACGTATGTGTTAAACGAACACAACTGTCCTGCAGCATGGGCATATAAATGGTTCTCCTTCCCTCGTCCAGACACATTGTCTGCCTCCACTGCTTTGCTGCTGCAGAGGGAAAGGGGGACTTAGGACCCACAATCCATCACCCCGAATCCTGGACATCTGGTGCAGACACCACGGAGCGAAACCCAGGCAAGGGGGGAGGACATTTCAATGTGGAGCGCACCACCATCTCCGACTTCACCGTCAACCATCGTCTGTCTCATCTACTTCAAATCTGCATCCCAAACAGTACCCTATTCCATATTTAGTGCACTACTTCTGACTATGGCTTATAGGGCTCTGGTCAAAAGTAGGTCATAGGGAAGAGGGTGCCATTGGAGATCCAGCCCTAGACTCACTGAGCAATTGACTCATTAACTCAGTGCAGAGTGGCGACAGTCTGCCCATGCATTATTCAGAGCTTGGGGGGGGGGGGGGCACCGGGTGTGTCACACAGGTGGGCAGCGGTCTCAGGGGGCCTCAGGGGTTTGGCGGCCAGGATGGGCAAGGGACAGGGTGTTCTGTTCGCGAAGACAGCGTGCAGATGTTGGACAATTTTAGGGCATCCAGGCATTCACTGCAGGACGGGCCCATATGTTAAGCCCATAGGAGTTAGGCTCTCCTGTGCCCTTGTAGAGTTGGGGTGTGTCTCAATAATTTAAGAGGCTTCCTATCTTTGTCTACTTTCCCTATTCTGCAGAGAGAAGGCCAATTTAGGCTATTGAGACACACCCTTACTGGAGATCGGAAGCAATATATTTTTATATATTTTTTTTAATATCACCGTTATTTAACCAGGTAGGCCAGTTGAGAACAAGTTCTCATTTACAACTGCGACCTGGCCAAGATAAAACAAAGCAGTGCGACACAAACAACAACACAGAGTTACACATGGAATAAGCAAACGTAAAGTCAATAACACAATAGAAAAAAAATCTATATATAGTGTGTGCAAATGAGGTAAGATTAGGGAGGTAAGGCAATAAATAGGCCGTAGTGGCGAAGTAATTACAATTTAGCAATTAAACACAGGAATGATAGATGTGCAGAATATGAATGTGCAAGTAGAGATACTGGGGTGCAAAAGAGCTGCTCTGACAGCTGATGCTTATAGTTAGCGAGGGAGACATGAGTCTCAAGCTTCAGTGATTTTTGCAATTCGTTCCAGTCATTGGCAGCAGAGAACTGAAAGGATAGGCGGCCAAACGAGGAGTTGGCTTTGGGGGTGACCAGTGAAATATACCTGCTGGAGCGCGTGCTACGGGTGGGTGCTGCTATGGTGACCAGTGAGCTGAGATAAGGCGGGGCTTTACCTAGCAAAGACTTATAGATGACCTGGAGCCCATGGGTTTGGTGACGAATATGAAGCGAGGGCCAGCCAACGAGAGCATACAGGTTGCGGTGGTGGGTAGTATATGGGGCTTTGGTGACAAAACGGATGGCACTGTGATAGACTACAACCAATTTGCTGAGTAGAGTGTTGGAGGCTATTTTATAAATGACATCGCCGAAGTCAAGGATCGGTAGGATAGTCAGTTTTACGAGGGTATGTTTGGCAGCATGAGTGAAGGATGCTTTGTTGCGAAATAAGAAGCCGAGTCTAGATTTAGTTTTGGATTGGAGATGCTTAATGTGAGTCTGGAAGGAGAGTTTACAGTCTAACCAGACACCTAGGTATTTGTAATTGTCCACATATTCTAAGTCAGAACCATCCAGAGTAGTGATACTGGACGGGAGTTTGTCACGGCTGTCTGTAGAAGCGGACCAAGGTGCAGCGTGGTGAGCATACATTTTCTTTTATTGAATAAAAATGACACCAAACAAAACAATAAACACTTCAGAAACAAACCGTGAAGCTCAAAGGCAAAGTGCCCTAAACAAAGTCAACTTCCCACAAAGACACGTGGAAAAAAGGGATACCTAAGTATGGTTCTCAATCAGAGACAACGATAGACAGCTGCCTCTGATTGAGAACCACACCCGGCCAAACACAAAGAAATACACAACATAGAACATAGAATACCCAACTCACGCCCTGACCAAACCAAAATAGAGACATAAAAAGGATCTCTAAGGTCAGGGCGTGACAGTACCCCCCCCAAAGGTGCGGACTCCGGCCGCAAAACCTAAACCTATAGGGGAGGGTCTGGGTGGGCATCTATCCGCGGCGGCGGCTCAGATGCGGGACGCAGACACCGCTCCACCGCTGGCTCACCCCACTTTGGTGGCACCTCTGGTGCGGGGACCCTCGCTGCCGACCCCGGACTGGGGACCCTCGTTGCGGGCCCCGGACTGGGCACCCTCGTTGCGGGCCCCGGACTGGGCACCCTCGTTGCGGGCCCCGGGCTGGGCACCCCCGTTGCAGGCCCCGGACTGGGCACCCTCGATGGAGGCTCCGGACTGGAGAACGTCGCTGGAGGCTCCGGTCTGGAGGCCGTTGCTGGAGGCTCCGGACTGGAGGCCGTCGCTGGAGGCTCCGGACTGGAGAATGTCGCTGGAGGCTCAGGACTGGAGGCCGTCGCTGGAGGCTCCGGACTGGAGAACGTCTCTGGAGGCTCCAGACTGGAGACCGTCTCTGGAGGCTCCGGGCTGGAGACCGTCTCTGGAGGCTCCGGACTGGAGACCGTCTCAGGAGGCTCCGGGCTGGAGACCGTCTCTGGAGTGGAGAGACACACAGGAGGCCTGGCTCTGGGAGCAGGCAGAGGACTCACCAGGCTGGGGAGACATACAGGAGGCTTCTTCCTTGGCCGAGGCACTGGATACACTGGGCCGTGGAGGCGCACTCGCGGTCTCGAGCGCAGAGTTGGCACAACCCGTTCTGGCTGGATGCCCACTTCGACCCGGCAAATGCGGGCCGCTGGCACCGAGCACACCGGCCTGTGAATGCTCAACCGAGACACAGTGCGCATCACCCCATACCACGGGGCCTGACCAGTCACATGCTCGCCACGGTAAGCACGGGGAGTTGGCTCAGGTCTCCAACCTGACTCAGCCAAAATGTTTTGGGGGGCTGCCTCTCGGGCTTCCTTGCCAGCCGTGTTCCCTCATAACGCTGCCGCTCCGCCTTAGCTGACTCCAGTTCCTCCCTTGGACGGCGATACTCCCCAGCCTGCCTCCAGGGTCCCTTACCATCCAGGATCTCCTCCCATGTCCAGGAGTCCTCTACCACGCTGCTTGGTCCTTTGGTGGTGGGAAGTTCTGTCACGGCTGTCATAAGAAGCGGATCAAGGTGCAGCGTGGTGAGCGTACCTTTTATTTTATTGAATAAAAATGACGCCAAACAAAACAATAAACACTACAAAAACAAACCGTGAAGCTCAAAGGCAAAGTGCCCTAAACAAAGTCAACTTCCCACTAAGACACATGGAAAAAAGGGATACCTAAGTATGGTTCTCAATCAGAGACAACGATAGACAGCTTCCTCTGATTGAGAACCACACCCGGCCAAACACAAAGAAATACACAACATAGAACATAGAATACCCACCCCAATTCACGGGTGGGTGTGACACAGTTAGGTGCGGGCATCGATCGGTTGAAGAGCATGCATTTAGTTTTACTTGCATTTAAGAGCAGTTGGAGGCCACAGAAGGAGAGTTGTATGGCATTGGAGCTCGTCTGGAGGTTAGTTAATACAGTGTCCAAAGAAGGGCCAGAAGTATACAGAATGGTGTCGTCTGCATTGAGGTGGATCAGAGAATCACCAGCAGCAAGAGCGACATCATTGATGTATACAGAGAAAAGAGTCAGCCCGAGAATTGAACCCTGTGGCACCCCCATAGAGACTTCCAGAGGTCCGGACAACAGGCCTTCCGATTTGACACACTGAACTATGTCTAAAGAGTTGTTGGTGAACCAGGCGAGGCAGTCATTTGAGAAACCAAGGCTGTTGAGTCTGCCGATAAGAATGTTGTGATTAACAGAGTCGAAAGCCTTGGCCAGGTCGATGAATACGGCTGCACAGTATTGTCTTTTATCGATGGCGGTTAGGATATCATTTACGACCTTGAGTGTGGCTGAGGTGCACCCATGACCAGCTCGGAAACCAGATTGCATAGCGGAGAAGGTACGGTGGGATTCGAAATGGTCAGTGATCTGTTTGTTAACTTGGCTTTCGAAGACCTTAGAAAGGCAGGGTAGGATAGATATAGGTCTGTAACAGTTTGGGTCTAGAGTGTCACCCCCTTTTAACAAGAGTAATAGTTAGTATATTACATTTTCGCAAATCATGAATGCTTTTAAAAATATCTATATATTTATTACTTTCCAAATAAACCTTATATTTCCATGGAAATACATGGGTAGCCATGAGAAATACACCCCCCCATAGTGATAACTATCGAGGATCGCTATGGGGCGCAATCGGGCGATGTAGGCTTGTACACAATCGCCCAACCTTGTTTTAGGAACATTAGGCAGGATTTAGACTATTTTGGATTTTTGGTGGCCTTCCTTAACCAGGATTCAGACACGGCTAGGACATCCGGGTTGGCAGAGTGTGCTAAAGCAGTGAATAAAACTCATTTAGGGAGGAGGCTTCTAATGTTAACATGCATGAAACCAAGGCTTTTACGGTTATAGAAGATGGTTGGACATGTTGAATTTGTTCCAAAACGACACTGGAATTGTGACGCAAGTGACAATTTAATTTGGGATGGACAGCTTTAACAATCAATACATAGATTTTTTAGATTTATTTGGTTTAGTTTGGGACTACATTTTAATTGCCATTGGACATTTGTACCGTGTGACTAACCTGCCTTTATAGCAGTGATAAATATGTCACGATATACAGTATAGGGAACATGACATCACTATAGAGCAGGCATGGGAATTCAGTGTTGATTCTCCAATACTATGTCTCCGTTCCAAATGGCACCCTATTCTCTATTTTTGACCAGGGCCCATGGGGCACTATGTAGGGAATAGGGTGTAATTTGGGACGTGGCCTTTGGTAGGCTACATTGTAAAAATTATACAAGTCTCTTGTTGGATGCAAGAGCAGGGGAGCCAATTAAAAGCAGCCTGCATGTTTTACCACACTTTTAGTGTTTTAGTAACACTTTCTAGACCCATAATGCTAATCAGGGGGCCTTTGTGGCTGTGGCCAATGACAACCGCAATCTCCAGTGATGGAAAAAGTACCAAATTGTCATACATGAGTAAAAGTATAGAAACCTTAATAGAAAGTTACTCAAGTAAAAGTAAAAGCCACCCAGTAAAATACTACTTGACTAAAAGTCTAAAAGTATTTGGTTGTAAATATACTTAAGTATCAAAAGAAAATGTATTTGCTCAAATATACTTAAGTATCAAAAGTAACAGTATATATCATGTCAAATTCCTTCAATTAAGCAAAGCAGGCAGCACCATGTCCTTGTTTAAGAAATGTATGGATAGCCAGGGGCACACTCCAACACACAGACATCATTTACAAAGATACATTTGTGTTTAGTGAGTCCGCTAGATCAGAGGCAGAAGGGATGACCATATGGTTTCTTGATAAGTGCAGGAATAAGACCATTTTCCTGTCCTTCTAAGCATTCAAAATGTAACAAGTACTTTTGGGTGTCAGGTAAAATGCATGGAGTAAAAAGTACATTATTTTCTTTAGGAATGTAGTGAAGTAAAAGGTGTCATGAATATAAATAGTAAAGTAAAGTACAGATACCTCAATCTACTTAAGTAGTACTTTAAAGTATTTTTACTTAAGTACATTACACCACTGGCAAACTCCAACTCAGTGTGTGTGTGTGTGTGCATGTACACTATACCGTGTTTGTGTGTCTGCATGCACTTGTGTTTGTGCTCATGTGTCAAAAAACAATATACTGTATATATATATAGATCATTTTCACAGAACCAGCATACAGCAATTACATCTCAGTAAGTACAACTGTCAGACATCTACGTATTAGTCCATGGTCTAACACTGTAAATCCACTAACAGTAAGGATTACACATCTGTCATCATTACTAGAATTTTCTTTTTTTTTGTATTTCAAGATGTCTTTTATCAAGAGTACCACATACTAGCAGCCACACAGCTCCAGATGGGTTCATCCTGCTCATAATACCTCTTGGATTAGGAAGGGAATCATGGGTTTTAAACAATTATATATAAATACGCTAGATGACTGTCAGGGGACGCTGTTTTGAAGCCACTGCGCCTCCATCTTGGCACTCTCCAACATTTAATCAAAATATTTTGGAAGCTATAGATGGGTTGGTTGTTTAACAACATAACCGACACGTGTGCAACTATGGGGCAAAACAGACAGGGACCACTTGCAAACTAGATTTCATCTCCAATGTTTATTGAAAACATCAATACATTTGCACAATGAACACTTGTTGCCTCTCAAAAACATCATTACAGTTGTTGGTTAGCTAACAAATGTTTTGCCATGTTAGCATAGCCATAACGTTAGTTAAAACACCTCAAAACATGACATGGTATCAAGAGCAAGATAAAACTAGCTGAAACGAGCCACCTATGATTCCCTACATGTCAGCTTCTTGCCATTGTTGCTAGCTATCTGGCCATCCAGAGTCACAACAACACATGGACTTCTGCCCAATTAAAGAGTGCACATCGTTTTACGTGACGTTGTCAGCTAACCTATCTATTGAAATGCATTTATTAATGTCTACATTTGTTTTTGCCACATTTATCTATTACAGACACATTTAAGCATACTTTTAAATTATATTATGTGAGCTCAAATAAAAACTAAAAACATTTAAAATATCTAAAAACATTTTCCTCCCACTCCTCTTTCTATTCTGGTTAGAGCCAGTTTGTGCAGTTCTGTGAAGGGAGTAGTACACAGTGTTGTATGAGATCTTCAGTTTCTTGGCAATTTCTCGCATGAAATAGCCTTCATTTCTCAGAACAAGAATAGACTGACGAGTTTCTGGCCATTTTGAGCCTGTAATCGAATCCACAAATGCTGATGCTACAGATACTCAACTAGTCTAAAGAAGGCCAGTTTTATTGCTTCTTTAATCAGTACAACAGTTTTCATCTGTGCTAACATAATTGCAAAAGGGTTTTCTAATGATCAATTAGCCTTTTAAAATGAAAAACTTGGATTAGCTAACACAACGTGCCATTGGAACACAGGAGTGATGGTTGCTGATAATGGGCCTCTGTACGCCTATGTAGATATTCCATTATAAATCAGGCGTTTCCAGCTACAATCGTCATTTACAACATTAACCATGTCTACACTGTATTTCTGATCAATTTTATGTTATTTTAATGGACAAAAAAATAGCTTTTCTTTCAAAAACAAGGACATTTCTAAGTGACCCCAAACTTTTGAACATTAGTGTATAGCATCAGTAATACAGGGTTAATGTACAGTATATCATTGGTTTAAAACTTGAGAGAAGGGTGTTGCAGGATGCTACTGCTGCTGCCTCAACCCCTGGACAGCCTACCACCCCTCTGCCCAGCAGATAACGCCACCATGCGATGGCCGCTGCCTGCTCCATCCTCTTCCAAAACCCTAGCTTTGGCATTTGTTTTTATTGAATATGTTCACAAGGAGGAACAACAGCAGTGCTCATCGATGGGAGCCAAAACCAGCAGGTCTTTCCAAACGAGGCGGCTTACATTTTAGTCGATTCCAAACGAGAGCGACTTAGAGTAGTGAGTGCATTCATTTTCATACTGGTCCCCCGTGGGAATCAACCCACAACCCTGGCATGGCAAGTGCCATGCTCTACCAACTGAGCTATATGGGAACTTATAGATAAAAGCATAGAGACACAGAAATCTCGCCACTTTCTCTCTGGTTGACATCTCATCTTTCGTCTAAATCGTAGCCTTGATGTGTGCAGGCTGGCTCCACTCGGCTCAGAGAGGTTTTATTGGCCTCTAATAGGTATGTCATTTGAAAAGTGACAAATTGGACAGTTATAATTGGAGGGGGGCTCGGCTCTTTAATAGAGCCGTTGGTCGTCGGTTTCCGTTTCCCCTCTAATGAAGGAAGATAAGAAAGTGATGGTGGAGCTGGCGTCTTTTCAAAAATATATACCCGGTTTGCGGAGACTTTACACGAGCCGCCGAGTCAAAAGATCTTGGTTCTGCCATGAAGGGATTCTGGGCGATTCGGGCGACATGGTGTTCTTGGGGAACCAAGGCCCGTCTTCCTGGGGATAAAGTCTCTCCTCTTTTCCACCCCCTTTCCTTCCATCCCTAGATATTCCTCATGGTCTACATGTATTACACTGATAGTGCATTGAAATGCCTCTGCCTGACATTTGATTCTAAATCTACCAACGTCTAAACATGTTGACAGAAGCTATGAAAGCTATGAAAATAATGAGAACAGTTTCAGTTCTGCCTTAAAGACCTTTCAAAGATGGTGAAATGGAATGAAATAGAGGATAGACGACTAGCTTTTTTTCAGCGTTATGAATCACGTATGATGATAAAAGATTTAAGTCCTAAAAATCTACGGCTTGAGATGATTCTGCTCATCTTAGAGAGCTTAGGATCACCATAACTCACGGTGGCAGAGCCCCGTGTTATGACAGTGGTGACATATCCATCAATTGGTTTTACAACCCCTTTTTGTCACCAGGGTGCAACATTTGCATATAAAATATAGATGTTTCATCATGTTCTTCATGCATTCTATTTAATCTACTTATCACTATATATTGTTTAAGTCGATTTAAGTAATTAGAATCCCTCCACTCATACTTACACTGACCAAAAATCAACCGTTCCACAATGTTGTGTTGACAACAGTAGCACAGTAGAGTACATCTGCAATGCAAGGGGCTCCGTTGTGTGTCCTCTATTTCACAGTCACTGCCTCACACCTCTCCCTTCACTCTTGCTCTGAGCATCTGTTAGGGAAGGTGTACAACAAGGAACAGACCATGTGCCAGGACAGGGGGATCTGGGGGATGATGAACAGATTAGTCAGGGGGATCTGGGGGGTGATGGACAGATTAGTCAGGGGAAATGGAGGGTGATGGACATATTAGTCAGGGGAAATGGAGGGTGATGGACATATTAGTCAAAGGGATCTGGGAGATGGGAAAGATGGACAGATTAGTCTTCAAACCTCCCCTCCCCTTCCAACAGTGACCTCTCCCTTGACAAACAGAAGCCTGGTGATGTGACGAGGAATGCTACGGCAAAAAATGCATTGAAAGTACATTGAAAAAGCTAAATAATTAGTCATCTTATCGTAACCCCTGGTTATCCTTGGCAGAAAGATCCTTTGAGGGGAAAACACGAACAAGCATCCCATCCCTGACTCCCTCAAAGACACTTCCTTCTGTCTGTCATCCTCCTCCGTCCTCCTGCCCTGTCCAGTTATGACCCAGTAAGTCAGCCCCAGTGGCCTCTGCAAAGGAACAATAAAGCCCTGCTGCTGGGGATATGAAGATGGAGAGATATAGAGAGAGCCAGGTGCCAAAGCCTGGCTTCCACCCAAGTACATGTACCAGAATGCATTGCTGTTGAGTAAAATTAAGCTCAGGGTAAACAGGTGTTTTAATACAGTGTCTACTTAACCTTCAACAATGTCAATGGTTTATGGTTTACTACTACTATTACTACTACTACTACATAATAATACATGGGACTTATATAGCTCTTTTCAAGGACCCAAAGTCGCTTTACAATTATAGAAATGAAAAAGAAAACAACAAAACAGGAGTCAAAACAAAACATCAGACTAAACAAGACATAAATAAAGAGAGGGGTGGGCTCAAAGGGAAGAGTGTGATGTATCAGTGTATGGGGAGGGGAGGGTTGGGATTTGGATATGAACCCGGGGTAGGGTAAGGGTTAGGTGCTGCTCAGTATGGTGAAGAGAGGAGTGCCTTAATAGTGTATTTCTTTGCTTGTATATGTGTGTGTGTGTGTGTGTGTGTGTGTGTGTGTGTGTGTGTGTGTGGGGAGGAGAGAGGGGGGGGCTTAATGGTGGGCCTTGTCAAAGAGGTGGGGCTTTATAAGAGACTGAAAGATAGCTAAAGGGAGGGAGTTCCAGAGCCTAGGAGCAACCCTGGAGAAGGCCCTGTCGCCAAAGCTCTGGATCTATGACCTGGGGATGACAAGGTGGCCCACTGGGTTGGTGGGGGAGAAGAAGGTCTGAGAGGTAAAGGGGAAGGGGGGGGGGGGGGGGGGGGTGGGCAAGGTGGTGAAGGGCTTTGTAGGTCAGAAGGAAGATCTTGTAATCAATGCGTTGGGCGACAGAGAGCCAGTGGAGTTCATGGAGGACAGGGGTGATGTGGCTGCCAGGACTTGCATGCTGCCAGGACTTGCACACACACACACACACACACACACACACACACACACACACACACACACACACACACACACACACACACACACACACACACACACACACACACACACACACACACACACACACACACACACACCACATACACACACGCCAAGGTAACCTGCCTAAATGACAACCGCCCTGTAGCACTCACGTCTGTAGCCATTAAGTTTTTTTGAAAGGCTGGTCATGGCTCACATCAACACCATCATCCCAGTCACCCTGGACCCACTCCAATTCGCATACCGCCCCAACAGATCCACAGAGGATGCAATCTCTATCGCACTCCACACTGCCCTTTCCCACCTGGACAAAAGGAACACCTATGTGAGAATGCTGTTCATTGACTAAAGCTCAGCATTCAACACCATAGTGCCCACAAAGCTCATCACTAAGCTAAGGACCCTGGGACTGAACACCTCCCTCTGCAACTGGATAGTGGAGTTCCTGACGGGCCTCCCCCAGGTGGTAAGGTTAGGCAACAACACATCTACCACGCTGATCCTCAACACCGGTTCCCCTCTGGGGTGCGTGCTCAGTCCCCTCCTGTACTCCCTGTTCACCCACGACTGCGTAGCCAAGCACGACTCCAACACCATCATTAAGTTTGCTGATGACACAACAGTGCCCGATCACCGAAAACGATGAGACAGCCTAAAGGAAGGTGGTCAACGAACTGTCAGTGTGGTGCCAGGCTAACAACTTCTCCCTCAATGTTAGCAAGACAAAGGAGATGATCATGGACAACGGGAAAATGAGGGCCGAACAGGCCCCCATTTACATCGACGGGGCTGAAGTGGAGTGGGTCGAGAGTTTCTGTCTTGCCTTTTTAACAACTTCCCATATGGTGGTAGCAGGGATGACTACGCCTGGGCTCAGATAATCATAGTGTTGTGTTTGTATCTGGGTGAGGAAAACATGGGCAGTGGAAAACGAGATGTGACAGGGCCAAGGGTCCGAGTCGATGTGCAGGGGTATGAAGTACTTGCTAACTAGCTTTAGCACAATGACTCCAACCACCCAAGTCATAGACTGTCCTCTCTGCTACAGCATGGCAAGCGGTACCGATGCACCAAGTCTGGAACCAAAAGGGCCCTGAAAAGCTCCTACTACCAAACCATAAGACTGCTAAATAATTAGCTGAGTAGTTAACCAAATAGCTACCCAGACGTTTTGCATTGACCCTTTTTACTCATCACTTACGCTGCTACTGTTCATTATCTATCATTTTGCCTAGTCACTTTAACCCTACCTATATGTACATATCTAACTCAATTACCTCATACCCCTGCACATCGACTCGTACCCCGTGTATATAGCCAAGTCATCGTTACTCATTGGTATTTATTCCTTGTGTTATTATATTTCTATTATTATTTTTTTCTCTCTGCATTGTTGGGAAGGACCCATAAGTAAACATTTCACTGTTAGTCTACACCTGTTGTTTACCAAGCATGTGACAAATAACAATTGATTTGACACACCACACACACACAGCTTCCAGAGACACCTATAGGAAGAAAGGAGCACACATAGAGATGATATACATATGGCTACGGTGTTCTGAAGGGACCCTTGACCCTGTCACATCTCGTTTTCCACTGCCCATGTTTTCCTCACCCAGATACAAACACAACACTGTATGATTATCTGAGCCCAGGCGTAGTCATCCCTGCTACCGCCACATGGGAAGTTGTTAAAAAGGCAAGACAGACAAGTCAACAGGAAAAACAAGAGTTGTTTGTGGGTAAGAAACTAGTCTGATTGTGGCGGGAACCAGTGGAGGCTGGGGGCCGGTTGTGGCCGCATGGGGACTTCACATAGGGAGGTATCAATAAAGCCAAAGTGACAGAGGCACACTTGATTAGAAGTGACGGCTACATCTGGCAGCCTTGGCCATTACTTTCCCACCAGCCCGTCCCCTGGGGTGGCATGACCTGACAGGCCCACCAGCCCGTTCCCTGGGGTGGCATGAACTGACAGGCTCGGTCAGGCCTTCCATTACCATCTCCACCGCCTAGCCCTGCCAGGTAGCACACAGCTACCTCGCCGCGGCAGAAAATAGCTATCTAAGGGCTGGGAGGAAGAGGGGGTGAGGAAAGAGGAAGGGAGGGACGGAGGAAGAGAGAGAGCACAGTAGAGCTGAATACACACGGGGAACGTCCGCCAACGTTGTGTTTCTGCCTGCAAATAAAGCGAGCGTTAATTCATTGAATTATAAATAGATGGTTCTCTCTTGAAATCAGAGGTAAATCATTACAAAATTTACACATTTCTGCAGACATGTCAGACCATCATAAATAATACATTTATTCTGTATAGTGCTTTTCATTACATTTTTATAAAATAATGATGTATAATAAAAACAACATACATTAAAAATGAATCCTAGGTAAACTAACAATATTGTAGACTTGATGCTAAATACAGATTTTTTAGCTTTCGTGTGTGTGTGTTATGTTAAGAAGTTTGCCATCTTTATTACCGTCCCTGGAAACTTCACCCCAACTTCTCTTATCCCCAGAACACAGTAACATAAGAACATAAGTGTTTTTCTGACATTTTGGGGAAATTTAACTGAAAATAAAGAATACAGCACTAGCAGAGCCACAAGTCCCATGGGGACGTCCTCTAGGGAGTGGATGTTCTCCCCATCAAAGGCCAGCGTGATTTCACTCTCATGGTGAAATGGATTTCCGTCGATGTGCAGTAAAGGAGTGGGGAGCGGTGAAATTTGTGTCAATAAAAGTAAGAAAATATTAATCCACATACAATTAACAAAGAACATAACAAATGTTCAGCTGTAGTATAATATAAGCATGCACACTTCTGTTTATGAAAAAACTGATTATTGGTGCAGAGGCATACCTTGTCACGGACATAAAGGCCACTCGGGTCCTCATTGAAGAGGTAGGGCAAGAGCAGGATCGCTGCTGTCGTCTCGAGTCCTAGTAAAGTAAAGCAATGATCTTACTACACTTGCTAATTTTATTACAAAATACATTAGAGAAAGGGAAGGAATAAGAGCAAATACTTCTTCTGTATTGTCCTTTACCTCTGCTAGTCCTTGAATTATCTTTTTGTCTATATCCATTGCATGGACTTGATTAATTTCTGAGAAGAGCTGAAAAGATCATTTGCACACATTTGAATGCTAATAGATTTCAGTTTGTATTGACTGCTGTGTAGGTTAAATGTACACTTCAAATGCAGCTGTCCTACACCGTACCTTCTTTTTGATCCACATTTCATTGTGTCCATGCTCTGTCCTATAAGAATTTCAAAGGAAGAGAAAATGTGTCAAAGAATAGTCTTACAAACATTTAAAAAATATATATATATTAAATAAATATTGAAAGATAAATGGCATCAACATACAATTGAATGCAAAATAGAAGAACATATTGGAGAAAGCACTACCCAATACAGTACTGCCATACAGTAAGAGTAGGCCTAATATCACATTTCAAGCTATCTTTGTACACAAATTGTTCAATATTTTATCAGGCTGACTTGAAAGATTATTCGCAACATTTTGCTGCGTGCGTCTGAAGGGCATGCATTTATACAAAAGAGGTAGTCTAGTCACTGTATTAATATCATTATGCATTTGAATCCCATCTACAGCTACCATCTAAGCTATTCATTTCCCTCCACAAGGGGGCATACATGTAACGTTTCCAAAATTTGATAGTATTGTAACGACCCTGGGTTTATTAGCGCGGAAATCAACTCTGCCGCACGAGCATGCTTTTGCGGCACAGTCGATCGCGCGCCGGACCTCGGGCTAGAAGGTCGAGGGTTCAAGACCTGCTCCCTGCTGTTTCATTACATTGGTGTCAGAAGTGATCGGACCTTGCATCCACGACAGTGCGTGTGCTTGGCCGGTGAGCGCGTTCCTGTAAGACGTAGAGTCGCAAGCTAGCGCGAGGACGCGCTCTTTGAAAGGAGGGAGTAGTGTAACGACCCTGGGTTTATAAGCGCGGAAATCGACTCTGCCGCAGAGCATGCTGTTGCGGCACAGTCGATAGCGCGCCGGACCTCGGGCTAGAAGGTCGAGGGTTCAAGACCTGCTCCCTACCTGTTTCATTACAGTATTGTACATGTGATGTTATGCCCCCTTGTAAGTTCGTAATAGTTTTGCTTGCTGTAGCAGCCTATATAAAGAGGAAGCCCTCCATTGACGATTCAGTTCGTTGTAACATCTCGTCTGGACAGGTCACCATCCTTAGTTGGTTAGTTAGCTAGCTAATGTCAACGAAGCTAGCGTTTGCTAGTTCATTCTCACACAAGTGAGAACTGCTCTAGATTGGAAACTTATGTTAATGTGTGTAAAGCCATGTTGGCTTTATGGAAATGATATACAATATATGGGGTAGAATATAGTTCAGAAAATAATACAAACCTAGTTCTGCCTAGTTAGGACATAACGTTAGCTAGCTAGCTAACGTTACTGTACTGTAGGTCATACAACGCCAACGGTCAAACCTGGCTTTCTAAAATGTACGTTCATTCTTATAAACTATAGCTATAGTAACGTTATGGAAGCTATTCACAGAAGACCATAATTGTCTTCGTTATTCATTAGTATTTTATATTATTATATAAATTATTTTGATACTTATTCAGAGCCAAACATCAACCCAACTTACCTTTTTAACTGTTGTCGCATTCAAACTTGGCACGAGTGGTTTTAGTTGCAATTGCGAAGTTCTCCAGCAACAATGGGGGTTCCTCGATGAATCCCACCTCCTAATTTCTTTGAAGAACCTTTTGGGTCTGTTTTTCATTGCCAAGGATGATGATATTTGAGGATCTTAGAAGACCTACAATTGAACCCCTAATTTTTAGAGTGTAGGTAGGCTGCTATATACCCATAATTAAATCAACACAGGTAGGTAGGCTGCTATATACCCATAATTAAATCAACACAGGTAGGTAGGCTGCTATATACCCATAATTAAATCAACACAGGTAGGTAGGCTGCTATATACCCATAATTAAATCAACACAGGTAGGTAGGCTGATATATACCCATGATCAAATCAACACAGGTAGATAGACTGTTGCATTGTTTTTAAACAGCCTATTTGTCAGTTTAACCAAAGCATACAGCCCAATATATTGTTTTACCTTACAACTTTACTTAGCAAAGTAGGGAAGATCAATACCTTGAACTTCCTTTGTACAAATGACCCACTCAATCTCTAGACCAGATTTGATTAATTTGAACAAAGGCACTCACTAACCATGCACTTTGTTTGAACTGTATCAATCAAATCGTCTCTAAGCAACAATTGACAACGTGACATACACTGAGTATACCAAACATTAAGAACATATTTCTTTCCCTTAGAAGAGACTCAATTCGTCGGGGCATGGACTCTACAAGGTGTCGAAAGCGTTCCACAGGTATGCTGGCCCATGTTGACTCCTATTACCATACCCCGTTCAAAGGCACTTCAATCTTTTGTCTTGCCCATTCACCCTCTGAATGGCACACATACACAATCCATGTCTCATTTGTCTCAAGGATTACAAATATTTTTTTTTACCTGTCTCCTCCCCTTCATCTACACTGATTGAAGTGGACATCAAATAAGGGATCATAGCTTTCACCTGGATTCACCTGGTCAGTCTATGCCATGGAAAAAAACAAAGGAGTTGATGGTGGACTTCAGGAGACAGCAGAGGGAGCACGCCCCCATCCACATCAACGGGGACGCAGTGGAGAAGGTAAGAAGCTTCAAGTTCCTCGGCGCACACCTCACTGAATCTCAAATGGTCCACCCACACAGAGAGCGTGGTGAAGAAGGTTCAACAGCGCCTCTTCATCCTCAGGAGGCTGAAGAAATTCAGCTTGGCTCCGAGGACCCTCACAAACTTTTACAGATGCACCATTAGGAGCTTCCTGTCAGGCTGTATCACCGGACTCTCCAGAGGGTTGTGCGGTCAGCCCAATGCATCATCGGATCACCGGGAGCACACTGCCTGCCATTCAGGACATCTACAGCACCTGATGTCACAGGAAGGCCAAGAAGATCATCAAGGACCTCAGCCACCAGAGCCACGGCCTGCTCACCCCTCTATCATCCAGAAGGCAAGGTCTGTACAGGTGCATCAAAGCTGGGACCGAGACTGAAAAACAGCTTCTATCTTAAGGCCATCAGACTGTTAAATATTAAATAGTCATCACTAGCCGGACTCCACCCAGTACCCTGCTTGTACACGGTTGAGAAAAACTGTACCTATACATTTCACAATTCCAGAGGTAACAGTGCACATACAGTCTATTTTCATACAAATTATTAGTACATTTTACCAATGTTGCTTGACTTAGACGCTGTTGACGCTTGCGGCCTATATGTTTTCTCTCATTCACTCCCATGCATTCCATTTCAAGCATAAGCACGGTCGTTCACATGTATATAAAAAAATGCTCCCTTTGTTATTTGGGCTTATGGAGGGAGGAAGAGAAAGAGAACGAGAGAGAGGGAGAAGAGAGAGAGAGAGGGAGAAGAGAGAGAGAGGGGGAAGAGAGAGAGGTAGAAGAGGGAGAAGAGAGAGAGTGAGGGAGAAGAGAGAAAGAGATAGGGGGAAGAGAGAGTGGGAGAAGAGAGAGAGAGCACACAGTGGGAGGGAGCACAGGGGTTCAGCACAACACGTATCAGAGATAATTATTACACCACCGCCACTCTCAAGAGGGAGTTGAGTTCACTATCTACGGTGTGTGAGTGTGTGTGCGCCAGTGTGCCCTCTGAATAATAGACCCTCTCTCCATTCTTTGTTATTAACACTTGCTTTGTGCGATATCTGATCTCAATCGGATCCCTAACGTGAACTCCCGCATATCAAAGGCAGACTGACATTAAAAGAAGTCTCCATCCATGGTTGATGTCTGTTAATCTTCCTAGGCAAAATACAAGATGCGTGTTTGCTGTACGGAACAGCATGAAAATTTGCTCTTGACATTCTTGACGTCACTTCCTGTTGAATCTGCAGACGTGTTGCTGTGCGTTTTGTTGCTGTGCGTTTTGCTGCCAACTTTACTTTACTTTGCTAGCTGACAACTTTACGTTTTTTGTTTTGTTTTTGTTTTTAATTACCGTTTATATTTTTAGTTTTTCCATCGCAACTTTTTTCCCTCATTCAACTTTTTCACTCCGGACGCTTTATCTGGACATGGTTCGTCAACACCTTCAACAGCCGAAGCTAAGTAGTAACATTAACATGATGTCTTCTAATTGCAGTCGCTGTACTCATAATATACAGGAGAACGATCGCCTTACGGCGAGAATAGCTGTGCTACAAGCCCAGCTTCAGACGCAATCGTTAGGCAAGGGTAATTTCAGTGTAGGAAAGGAAGAAACAGCGTCTGTGCCACCAGTAAGTACAGATAGTAACGTTAGTATAAATCCCCCCGCACAGTCCCCGCAGCCGGACAACTTTCTCATGGCTTCTGGAGGGAAATGCTGTTGGAATGCTCAACCGGTGTCGCTCATTCAGCCGACAGAAACTTTCAACCGGTTTTCCCCATTATGTAGCGAGTCTGAGTCTGAGTCTTCTCTTGTCTCTACTCCTCCCGTTACGGGGTCTGAGACGCCGAAGGCTCCCACCATTAGCTCTGACAAATTGAAAACCCTAGTCATTGGCGACTCCATTACCCGCAGTATTAGACTTAAAACGAATCACCCAGCGATCATACACTGTTTACCAGGGGGCAGGGCTACCGACGTTAAGGCTAATCTAAAGATGGTGCTGGCTAAAGCTAAATCTGGCGAGTGTAGAGAGTATAGAGATATTGTTATCCACGTCGGCACCAACGATGTTAGGATGAAACAGTCAGAGGTCACCAAGTGCAACATAGCTTCAGCGTGTAAATCAGCTAGAAAGATGTGTCGGCATCGAGTAATTGTCTCTGGCCCCCTCCCAGTTAGGGGGAGTGACGAGCTCTACAGCAGAGTCTCAGCACTCAATCGCTGGTTGAAAACTGTTTTCTGCCCCTCCCAAAAGATAGAATTTGTAGATAATTGGCCCTCTTTCTGGGACTCACCCACAAACAGGACCAAGCCTGACCTGCTGAGGAGTGACGGACTCCATCCTAGCTGGAGGGGTGCTCTCATCTTATCTACCAACATAGATAGGGCTCTAACTCCTCTAGCCCCACAATGAAATAGGGTGCAGGCCAGGCAGCAGGCTGTTAGCCAACCTGCCAGCTTAGTGGAGTCTGCCAATAGCACAGTCAGTGTAGTCAGCTCAGCCATACCCATTGAGACTGTGTCTGTGCCTCGACCTAGGTTGGGCAAAACTAAACATGGCGGTGTTCGCCTTAGCAATCTTATTAGGATAAAGACCTCCTCCATTCCTGCCATTATTGAAAGAGATCGTGATACCTCACATCTCAAAATAGGGTTACTTAATGTTAGATCCCTCACTTCAAAGGCAGTCATAGTCAATGAACTAATCACTGATCATAATCTTGATGTGATTGGCCTGACTGAAACATGGCTTAAGCCTGATGAATTTACTGTGTTAAATGAGGCCTCACCTCCTGGTTACACTAGTGACCATATCCCCCGTGCATCCCGCAAAGGCGGAGGTGTTGCTAACATTTACGATAGCAAATTTCAATTTACAAAAAAAAAAATGGCGTTTTCGTCTTTTGAGCTTCTAGTCATGAAATCTATGCAGCCTACTCAATCACTTTTTATAGCTACTGTTTACAGGCCTCCTGGGCCATATACAGCGTTCCTCTCTGAGTTTCCTGAATTCCTATCAGACCTTGTAGTCATAGCAGATCATATTCTAATTTTTGGTGATTTTAATATTCACATGGAGAAGTCCACAGACCCACTCCAAAAGTCTTTCGGAGCCATCATCGACTCAGTGGGTTTTGTCCAACATGTCTCTGGACCTACTCACTGCCACAGTCATACTCTGGACCTAGTTTTGTCCCATGGAATAAATGTTGTAGATCTTAATGTTTTTCCACATAATCCTGGACTATCGGACCACCATTTTATTACGTTTGCAATCGTAACAAATAATCTGCTCAGACCCCAACCAAGGAGCATCAAAAGTCGTGCTATAAATTCTCAGACAACACAAAAATTCCTTGATGCCCTTCCAGACTCCTTCTGCCTACCCAAGGACGTCAGAGGACAAAAATCAGTTAACCACTTAACTGAGGAACTCAATTTAACCTTGCGCAATACCCTAGATGCAGTTGCACCCCTAAAAACGAAAAACATTTGTCATAAGAAACTAGCTCCCTGGTATACAGAAAATACCCGAGCTTTGAAGCAAGGTTCCAGGAAATTGGAACGGAAATGGCGCCACACCAAACTGGAAGTCTTCCGACTAGCTTGGAAAGACAGTACCGAAGAGCCCTCACTGCTGCTCGATCATCCTACTTTTCCAACTTAATCGAGGAAAATAAGAACAATCCAAAATTTCTTTTTGATACTGTTGCAAAGCTAACTAAAAAGCAGCATTCCCCAAGAGAGGATGGCTTTCACTTCAGCAGTAATAAATTCATGAACTTCTTTGAGGAAAAGATCATGACCATTAGAAAGCAAATTACGGACTCCTCTTTGAATCTGCGTATTCCTCCAGGGCTTAGCTGTCCTGGATCTGCACAGCTCTGCGAGGGCCTGGGATCGGGAGAGACACTTAAGTGTTTTAGTACTATATCTCTTGACACAATGATGAAAATAATCATGGCCTCTAAACCTTCAAGCTGCATACTGGATCCTATTCCTACTAAACTGCTGAAGGAGCTGCTTCCTGTGCTTGGCCCTCCTATGTTGAACATAATAAACAGCTCTCTATCCACCGGATGTGTACCAAACTCACTAAAAGTGGCAGTGATAAAGCCTCTCTTGAAAAAGCCAAACCTTGACCCGGAAAATATAAAAAACTATCGGCCTATATCGAATCTTCCATTCCTCTCAAAAATTTTAGAAAAAGCTGTTGCGCAGCAACTCACTGCCTTTCTGAAGACAAACAATGTATACGAAATGCTTCAGTCTGGTTTTAGACCCCATCTTAGCACTGAGACTGCACTTGTGAAGGTGGTAAATGACCTTTTAATGGCGTCAGACCGAGGCTCTGCATCTGTCCTCGTGCTACTAGACCTTAGTGCTGCCTTTGACACCATCGATCACCACATTCTTTTGGAGAGACTGGAAACCCAAATTGGTCTACACGGACAAGTTCTGGCCTGGTTTAGATCTTACCTGTCGGAAAGATATCAGTTTGTCTCTGTGAATGGTCTGTCCTCTGACAAATCAACTGTACATTTCGGTGTTCCTCAAGGTTCCGTTTTAGGACCACTATTGTTTTCACTATATATTTTACCTCTTGGGGATGTTATTCGAAAACATAATGTTAACTTTCACTGCTATGCGGATGACACACAGCTGTACATTTCAATGAAACATGGTGAAGCCCCAAAATTGCCCTCGCTAGAAGCCTGTGTTTCAGACATAAGGAAGTGGATGGCTGAAAACCTTCTACTTTTAAACTCGGACAAAACAGAGATGCTTGTTCTAGGTCCCAAGAAACAAAGAGATCTTCTGTTAAATCTGACAATTCATCTTGATGGTTGTAAAGTCGTCTCAAATAAAACTGTGAAGGACCTCGGCGTTACTCTTGACCCTGATCTCTCTTTTGACGAACATATCAAGACTGTTTCAAGGACAGCTTTTTTCCATCTACGTAACATTGCAAAAATCAGAAATTTTCTGTCCAAAAATGATGCAGAAAAATTAATCCATGCATTTGTTACTTCTAGGTTAGACTACTGCAATGCTCTACTTTCCGGCTACCCGGATAAAGCACTAAATAAACTTCAGTTAGTGCTAAATACGGCTGCTAGAATCCTGACTAGAACCAAGAAATTTGATCATATTACTCCAGTGCTAGCTTCCCTACACTGGCTTCCTGTTAAGGCAAGGGCTGATTTCAAGGTTTTACTGTTAACCTATAAAGCGTTACATGGGCTTGCTCCTACCTATCTTTCCGAGTTGGTCCTGCCGTACATACCAATACGTACGCTACGGTCACAAGACGCAGGCCTCCTAATTGTCCCTAGAATTTCTAAGCAAACAGCGGGAGGCAGGGCTTTCTCCTATAGATCTCCATTTTTATGGAACAGTCTGCCTACCCATGTGAGAGACGCAGACTCGGTCTCAACCTTTAAGTCTTTACTGAAGACTTATCTCTTCAGTAGGTCATATGATTGAGTGTAGTCTGGCCCAGGAGTGTGAAGGTGAACGGAAAGGCTCTGGAGCAACGAACCGCCCTTGCTGTCTCTGCCAGGCCGGTTCCCCTCTCTCCACTGGGATTCTCTGCCTCTAACCCTGTTACGGGCTGAGTCACTGGCTTGCTGGTGCTCTTTCATGCCGTCCCTAGGAGGGGTGCGTCACTTGAGTGGGTTGAGTTACTGACGTGATCTTCCTGTCTGGGTTGGCGCCCCCCCTTGGTTTGTGCTGTGGTGGAGACCTTTGTGGGCTATACTCGGCCTTGTCTCAGGATTGTAAGTTGGTGGTTGAGGATATCCCTCTAGTGGTGCGGGGGCTGTGCTTTGGCAAAGTGGGTGGGGTTATATCCTTCCTGTTTGGCCCTGTCCGGGGGTTTCTTCGGATGGGGCCACAGTGTCTCCTGACCGCTCCTGTCTCAGCCTCCAGTATTTATGCTGCAGTAGTTTATGTGTCGGGGGGCTAGGGTCAGTTGGTTATACCTGGAGTACTTCTCCTGTCTTATCCAGTGTCCTGTGTGAATTTAAGTATGCTCTCTCTAATTCTCTCGTTCTCTCTTTCTCTCTGAGAACCTGAGCCCTAGGACCATACGTCAGGACTACCGGGCATGCTGACACCTTGCTGTCCCCAGTCCGCCTGGCCTTGCTGCTATTCCAGTTTCAACTGTTCTGCCTGCGGTTACGAAACCCCTACCTGTCCCAGACCTGCTGTTTTCAACTCTTAATGATCGGCTATGAAAAGCCAACTGAGATTTATTCCTGATTATTATTTGACCATGCTTGTCATTTATGAACATTTTGAAAATCTTGGCTCTCTCTAATTTTCTCCTTCTCTCTTTCTTTCTCTCGGAGGACCTGAGGCCTAGGACCATACGTCGGGACTACCGGCCGTGGTGACTCCTTGCTGTCCCCAGTCCGCCTGGCCTTGCTGCTATTCCAGTTTCAGCTGTTCTGCCTGCGGTTATGGAACCGCCACCTGTCCCAGACCTGTTGTTTTTCAACTCTTAATGATCAGCTATGAAAAGCCAACTGAAAATTATTCATGATTATTATTTGACCATGCTTGTCACTTATGAAAATTTTTGAACATCTTGGCATAGTTCTGTTATAATCTCCACCCGGCACAGCCAGAAGAGGACTGGCCACCCCTCATAGCCTGGTTCCTCTCTAGGTTTCTTCCTAGGTTTTGGCCTTTCTAGGGAGTTTTTCCTAGCCACCGTGCTTCTACACCTGCATTACTAGCTGTTTGGGGTTTTAGGCTGGGTTTCTGTACAGCACTTCGAGATATTAGCTGATGTACGAAGGGCTATATAAAATAAAATTGATTGATTGATTGAAACCCATTCATTCAAAGATGCTCTACAATGGAGGCAATAATAAACGGGTTAATTTTGCTCTCTGGAGGCTTTGAGCGCAAATGGAGCTCAGAGGGCACTTAAACAACCCCTAGTACGGGAGGTGTCCCATTCAGTCCATGCTAGCTGTATATATGAAATGGTTTCAAACACATCAAGGGGAAAATTATAGATTTGCGGCAGAGGAGGCTGGTGGGAGGAGCTATAGGAGGATGGGCTCATTGTAAAGAATGGAATGGATGGCACAGTATCAAACACATCCAAAATATTTGACTCTGTTCCATTTATTCCATTCCAGCCATTACTATGGGCCCGTCCTCTTATAGCTCCTTCCACCAGCGTCCTCTGTTCGGTAACCTACTGTGTGTCTGGTTTTTCATACACAGAGGCCAGAGAGTTGAAACTGTATCTGGTACTGGAAAACATATGGTAACAGTATTCTTTTGATGGCTGTCAATGACGATCTATGACTTTTGTGTTGCCACCCGTAAGAAAAGGTAATTGAATGAGAACTACATATTGACACACAGAGGTCGGTGAAAGGTAGCTGTTGCTGCATTAGATTGAACATTCCCCAGTCTCTGTCTCTATTCCAGTTCACTTCCTAAATCACAACAACACTGATATAATAATTTCACTGGAAAACCTCCAATGACTCAGGACTTAATATGGCTACATCACTTACTTGTAGGTAAACCAGTGTGTGGTTTACCTACAAACACCACTTGTGTAAAGCAGTTTCGTTGGACCCTCCCACCTTTGAGACAAAACTTTGATACGTTGTTTTTAACTTCCTAAAGTTACTGTAATTACTTTAAAATCTTAATCATACGTGAGAAGTCTGCTGCTATGGGTATGGTGGAAAATAACCTGATGGAGACTAGTTTCGGCAAAAACGACGCCGCAGGTCAAATAAAATAATTGAAGTTGTTAAATGTGAAAATGGACACAATGCAAACGACTCTTGAAAAGCAAACAAACAGCTAGGTGGAGTCTCCATGACAACCTGTAGAAGCTGCTCATAAAACTTCTAAATCAAATAAACAAAAATATGGACAGCCTCCGTGATAACCTGGAAAAGCTGCTCAAAGAAAATCTATTGTAAATCTCATGAAAAACGAATTGGAGCAGAAAGCTAAAGAAATCTGTGACAGTATTGACCTGGATATAGCGCTCAAGTTCAAGAATGGACAGTATTGAGGTAAAAATGTAACAACCCAAAAAGAACCCATCAAACCGGTTGGACCCCGACGTACAGTATCTATAACATAAACAGGTCTACCTTACGAGGACACCAAAGATACAGCAGAAAAGGTGAGGGAGCTACTCCGAGGGTGTGTGCTGTGAGCAGTTGCCAGAGTTGGTGGCCACTGAAAGAATGAGAGCGAGAGGCTGGGGACCAAGAGTTTTGAAGGTCACATTCCGGGGGCTCAAAGTTAAAGTTGATGTACGCCGGCTGAAGTAACATCTGAAGAGCAGCCAAAAATTTGAGAGGGTGTTCATCAGATCGGCCAAGTTTCACATAGATCGAGTCATCAAACTCAAATTCAGAACACTCATACGAGATATTTCTACATTTCAGGGAATGGGAGGATGATAAAGCAGTCTCCTGATCCCGAGGGTGACGACAGGGGCCGGGGAGCTGGACCCACTGATCATGCCCAGGAAGGGTGAAAACCATCTACCCAGTCCCTAAGTGCTGAACAATTTTCTTTAATTCACTGGAACGTTAATGGGTGGACGATCACAAACTGTACACTTAGAACATCACTACTACAGTCCCTAAACCCTCTTTATTTCTTTGAATGAAACTCATTGGTATGGTGACTCCACTATTGACTTGGATGGTTATTCTTGGTTTGAACACAACCGAAACGTTCATAGAAGAACCCCTAAAGCTTCAGGTGGTGCCAGACTTTTTGTTAGGAACAAATGATTTTAACAATATAGGAGTGAACATTGTAGACAAGTCAATGGATGGAATAATTGGTGTATGATTTTAACAGTGTGTCGCAATATTCTTTTCTCTTGTTATTTACCACCGGAGGGTTCTATAAGTGGACGCGACTCATATGTTATTTTCAGCCATTGTTGGCGCAGGGGTATTCTCTGGACACCTAGAGTTGCTATAGACACAGGTGGAAATAGGCATGGGGAAACTTTCATTGAATTCTTAAAGGATTCCAAGTGCTGCATTCTGAATGGTAGATTATCACCACAAAATGATTTTTTCACATCAATATCAACAAAGGTAAAAGCAGTCGTCGACTATATATTGTAACACCCCAAGACTGTCTGAATACATGTTTGGAGTTGAATGTGATTACCTCAACTGAGCTTGCGGAAAGTAAAGGTCCTGAGTGTATTGGTCTGATTAGAGACCCTAGTAGACTACCTGATCATTCATTGTTGTTTTTGAAATTCATGGAGGTAAAATATATTGGGGAGGAAGGGGATGTAGACTTATCTAAGGAGGGAAGGGGATGTAGGCTCATCTAAGGAGGAAGGGGATGTAGGCTCATCTAAAGTGGGAAGGGGATGTAGGCTCATCTAAAGTGGGAAGGGGATGTAGGCTCATCTAAAGTGGGAAGGGGATGTAGGCTCATCTAAAGTGGGAAGGGGATGTAGGCTCATCTAAGGAGGAAGGGAATGTAGGCTCATCTAAGGAGGAAGGGGATGTAGGCTCATCTAAGGAGGAAGGGAATGTAGGCTCATCTAAGGAGGAAGGGGATGTAGGCTCATCTAAAGTGGGAAGGGGATGTAGGCTCATCTAAGGAGGAAGGGGATGTAGGCTCATCTAAGGAGGAACACAATGCCACAGATGTCTGAAGTTTTGAGGGAGTGTGCAATTAGCATGCTGACTGCAGGAATGTCCACCGAGATTTTGCCAGATAATTGAATGTTAATTTCTCTACCATAAGCACCCTCCAAAGTTGTTTAATAGACTTTGGAGGCGGCTTATGGACTCACAACCGGAAACCACATGAAGCCCTGACAGCCCAGGACCTCCACATCAGGCTTCTTCATCTGCTAGATTGTCTGAGACCAGCCATCCGGACAGCTGATGAAACTCTGGGTTTGCACAACATATGAATTTCTGCACAAACTGTCACAAACCATCTCAGGGAAGCTCATCTGCATGCTCGTCATCCTCACCAGGGTCTTGACCTGACTGCAGTTTGGCATCTTGATCGACTTCAATGGGCAAATGTTCACCTTCGCTGACCACTGGCACGCTGGAGAAGTGTGCTCTTCAGGGATTAATCCTGGTTTCAACTGTACCGGTAGATGGCAAACAGCGTGTGTGGGTGATCGATTTTCTGATGTCAACGTTGTGAAGAGTGCACCATAGTGGCGGTGGGGTTATGGTATGGGCGGCAAAACAGCGTATATGGCGTTGTGTGGGTGATCGGTTTTCTGATGTCAACGTTGTGAACAGAGTGCACCATAGTGGCGGTGGGGTTATGGTATGGGCAGGCAAAAGCTATGGACAACGAACACAATTGAATTTTATCAATGACAATTTGAATGCACAGATATACCATGATGAGATCCTGAGGCCCATTGTCATGCCATTCATCCACCGCCATCACCTCATGTTTCGGCATGATAATGCACGGACCATTTCGCAAGGAAATGTACAATCATCTTGGAAGCTGAAAATGCCCCAGTTCTTCCATGGCATGCATACTCACCATTGAGCATGTTTGGGATGCTCTGGATCGACGTGTACAGCCAGTTCCCGACAATATTCAGCTACTTCGCACAGCCATTGAAGAGGACATTCCACACACCACAATCAACAGCCTGATGAACTCCATGCGAAAGAGATGTGTTGCGCTGCATGAGGCAAATGGTGGTCACACCAGATACTGACTGGTTTTCTGATCCATGCCCCTACCTTTAAAAAAAAGATATCTGTGACCAACAGATGCATATCTGTTCTACCAGTCATGTGAAATCCATACATTAGGGCCCCATTTATTTATTTCAATTGACTGATTTCCTTATATGAACTGTAACTCAGTAAAATCTTTGAAATTGTTGTATGTTGCGTTTATATTTTTGTTCAGTGTAATATTGATCAGTGGTATGGCCGGTTCTGTGACGTACTACACGAGGCAATGTACAAGTGTTGACCTTTTAAATTAGTATCATCCAAGCCTAAGAGACCTCAATAAATAAATAACAAGTTAAGTAATGTATATGGTCTGTAATAAGAGTTGTAGAAAATAAGTTCCTAAAATGTAAAGACCAATCAATGAGAAGAGTTTTAAGAGAAGAGTTTAAACAGTGTCAACATATCTTTGACATCAAGCTAAAGTTATATAAGAGGAGGTTCAGAAGGGGAGAAGCACTACATCTCGAACAACTGCAAAGTAACAACCTTTAGCAATTTTGGAATGAAATCGATAGTTACAAAAAAAGTTACAAAATTCCCATGGAAATCATACTGGAAAATTGTGATCTTGAACATAAGAAGAATTGTGTATTTGATAACTGGGAGAATGATTTTGCTAACCTATTTGCAGGCAACAATATCCCATCTGTGTTTGATGATGACTTCTTAAATTATACTTCTAACTCAAAGAATGGGTCTATAGGACTGGATACACCTCAAACTCATTCCTGAATGAAAAATGTACTATGGAGGAAGTTAGGAAGGCTGTTAAGAAAGCAAAAACAAGAAAAGAAACAGAATCATATATAGAGGAGTTTGCAAATTAAGTCCTAAATTCTCCTAGGTTACTGCAGACTCTGTTTTGTCTATTTCAAATGTGTTTTGAAAAAGGTATCATCACATCAACTTGGTACAAGGCTATCATTAAACCAATCCCAAAGTCATAAAAGAATGGTCCATGGGTTCCATTAAATGACAGAGGCATTCGCCTTATTAGCACAGTCTACAATCTATACTCTGGTATCTTAAACAACAGGTTGACTCAGTATTTGGACGAACAGAATGGGTTTGGTAAAATCAGGGCTCGTATTGATCAAATTTCCACTGTATCCTCTGTGATTCGAGCCAGACTACAAGAACGGAAACATATATGTGTTTGTTTTATTGATTTCCAAAAGGCCTTTGATTGGGTAAATAAATATCTTCTTGCTTTCAAACGTATAAATTCTTCGGTGGATGGTAAATATTATAATGCAATTAAGCTCTATATAGAGCTCAAATGAGTTGAAGACGGGCTGGTTTCCTATATAGAGCTCCGGTCTCCTGTGGACAGGTAAATTAGTTGAAGACGGGATTGTTTCCTATAAAGAGCTCCAGTCTCCTGTGGACAGGTAAATTAGTTGAAGACTGGATGGTTTCCAATATAGAGCTCCAGTCTCCTGTGGACAGGTAAATGAGTTGAAGACGGGATGGTTTCCTATATAGAGCTCCGGTCTCCTGTGGACAGGTAAATGAGTTGAAGACGGGATGGTTTCCTATATAGAGCTCCGGTCTCCTGTGGACAGGTAAATGAGTTGAAGACGGGGTGGTTTCCTATATAGAGCTCCGGTCTCCTGTGGACAGGTAAATGAGTTGAAGACGGGATGGTTTCCTATATAGAGCTCCGGTCTCCTGTGGACAGGTAAATGAGTTGAAGACGGGATGGTTTCCTATATAGAGCTCCGGTCTCCTGTGGACAGGTAAATGAGTTGAAGACGGGATGGTTTCCTATATAGAGCTCCAGTCTCCTGTGGACAGGTAAATGAGTTGAAGACGGGATGGTTTCCTATATAGAGCTCCGGTCTCCTGTGGACAGGTAAATGAGTTGAAGACGGGATGGTTTCCTATATAGAGCTCCGGTCTCCTGTGGACAGGTAAATGAGTTGAAGACGGGATGGTTTCCTATATAGAGCTCCAGTCTCCTGTGGACAGGTAAATGAGTTGAAGACGGGATGGTTTCCTATATAGAGCTCCAGTCTCCTGTGGACAGGTAAATGAGTTGAAGACGGGATGGTTTCCTATATAGAGCTCCGGTCTCCTGTGGACAGGTAAATGAGTTGAAGACGGGATGGTTTCCTATATAGAGCTCCGGTCTCCTGTGGACAGGTAAATGAGTTGAAGACGGGATGGTTTCCTATATAGAGCTCCGGTCTCCTGTGGACAGGTAAATGAGTTGAAGACGGGATGGTTTCCTATATAGAGCTCCGGTCTCCTGTGGACAGGTAAATGAGTTGAAGACGGGATGGTTTCCAATATAGAGCTCCGGTCTCCTGTGGACAGGTAAATGAGTTGAAGACGGGATGGTTTCCTATATAGAGCTCCAGTCTCCTGTGGACAGGAAAATGAGTTGAAGATGGGATAGTATCAAATCAAAATAAAATTGTATTAGTCACATGCGCCGAATACAACAGGTGCAGACCTTACAGTGAAATGCTTACTTACGAGCCCCTAACCAACAATGCAGTTTTAAAAAATGAGAATAAGAAATAAAAGTAACACGTAATTAAAGAGAAGCAGTAAAATAACAATAGCGAGACTATATACAGGGGGGTACCGGTACAGAGTCAATGTGCGGGGGCACCGGTTAGTTGAGGTATTATGTACATGTAGGTAGAGTTATTAAAGTGACCTATGCATAGATGATAACAACATTTAAAAAAAAAAAAAAAAATTATTTCACCTTTATTTAACCAGGTGGCAAGTTGAGAACAAGTTCTCATTTACAATTGCGACCTGGCCAAGATAAAGCAAAGCAGTTCGACACATACAACAACACAGAGTTACACATGGAGTAAAACAAACATACAGTCAATAATACAGTAGAAAAAAAACAAGTATATACAATGTGAGCAAATGAGGTGAGATAAGGGAGGTAAAGGCAAAAAAAAGGCCATGGTGGCGAAGTAAATACAATATAGCAAGTAAAACACTGGAATGGTAGATTTGCAGTGGAAGAATGTGCAAAGTAAAGATAGAAATAATGGGGTGCAAAGGAGCAAAATAAATAAATACAGTAGGGGGAGAGGTAGTTGTTTGGGCTAAATTATAGATGGGCTATGTACAGGTGTAGTAATCTGTGAGCTGCTCTGACAGCTGGTGCTTAAAGCTAGTGAGGGAGATAAGTGTTTCCAGTTTCAGAGATTTTTGTAGTTCATTCCAGTCATTGGCAGCAGAGAACTGGAAGGAGAGGCGGCCAAAGGAAAAATTGGTTTAGGGGGTGACCAGAGAGATATACCTGCTGGAGCGCGTGCTACAGGTGGGTGCTGCTATGGTGACCAGCGAGCTGAGGTAAGGGGGTACTTTACCTAGCAGGGTCTTGTAGATGACCTGGAGCCAGTGGGTTTGGCGACGAGTATGAAGCGAGGGCCAGCCAACGAGAGCGTACAGGTCGCAGTGGTGGGTAGTATATGGGGCTTTGGTGACAAAACGGATGGCACTGTGATAGACTGTATCCAATTTATTGAGTAGGGTATTGGAGAGATATAGAGTAGAGTAGTAGCTGTGGAAAGGGGGGGGGGATGCAAATAGTCTGGGTAGCCATTTCCCACTCCGTTTGGAGTCAAACAAGACAAGAGGCCTATTTGGTCATAATTTCCTCATGTTAAGCCTAACATTTCACGAAGCTACAGTATATGCAGTGTTGCAATATTGCCATTTATTTAGACTGCTGGCAATAATGTAATTACTTGTTCAGTAATTAAGTTGGAAATTCAAACGTTGCAGAATGTAAAATAAATGTTCGATGCAACAGCATACGAATCAGCTACCAATTGATTTTTTGGAATATACAACGGTCCTGTATAGGCTACCTGAACCTGCATGACATGAGCCGTCCTCACGCTCGCTCCCAGCTCGGATAGAAAGTTGTTTGGGTAAAATCAGTCTATTAATTCCAAATAATACAGTAAATCCCCCCTCAAAACACGGGATTACTCGGGATTGTTTCATTATGCAGTGTAGTCTACAGTCTATAGCTGCTGTATATAGCCTACCTTATTCATCTGCTATTCATAAACTTGTAAAAATTACAAATCAGATAGCTTAACAATGACGAAAAAAGTAGTCGGCTTAGAAATTCAGAAATTATTAGAAATTCAGACACTATTTATTGTTGAGCTCAGCGGGTTTCGTCTGGCTAATAGCCTACACAAATGAGCTGCAATATTCAAGGTACATTCAATTCAATTTGAGAGACTCCCCTGGCCTCCTGAAAGGGAATTTCACCCTGGGCCTGCAAGAGCGTATAGTCATCACTATATGTTTTTAACAACATTACGTTTTTATCATAAACATCCCCATTATCCACATTTTCATTTCACTTGTAGAATCGTGAAGTTTCGACGCCCTGTGTATTGGTCTGCTCATAACGAATCCTGATACTGCCCTCTAGGTAGAGGGGGCTTGCCAACAAATGTGAATAATGGCTTTAGTTACTTAGAACGACCAACACACAATAATCTCAGAACTTCTCTAGATTATTTTGAATACGTGTGTTTTTCACTTTCTGTCATGTGGTGTTCTGTGCTAATTACAAACAAGCTAAAAATTTGTTATTTTTCACCATTCTACCTACCAGAGATTTATCCCGATTCTGGCAGTGGCTTGCGGCTATCAAGAATGATGCGGTGACCAAAGATTATCAGTGGGATTTTTAGGCTGAATTGATGGGGAATCCATTTCGACGACAGTTGAGAAGTGATGCGATACCAGCGATGTTTTTTCCCTTCACAAAAAAAACGGAAGATTCTCAATTAGAGGTAACCTAACGCTAGTTAGCTTGCTAGCCTAGCTGGACTAGCTGGGTAAATTAGCTAGCTAGCTAACGTTACAGTCCTGTACTGAACTCCGAAAGCCATCAGTTAAATCATATAGCTATCTTTTGGTTTACACACTGTCAACCAACTACGCCTATACCATGGTAGTCACTGCTAGACTGGTAGCTAGCTAACATGTTTGTTTGTTCGTTCTATCTTTGACTGACGTTAGCTAACATAAGCTAGCTAATGTTACCAAAGAAAGAGTATCTCAATTTAGGATCCATCTATTCCACCCTTGTCTGGAAAACATCCCATTACTAAAAATAGAACTCTCATTATAGCTAACTCACTCTGTGTGTTGGTAGTAATGATGAATGTGTATACATCGTCTATTGTTGGTTAGTTGTTTCTCAGCTAGTCTCAGCTGGCTAGCAATCTTGCTTCCAATGTAGTGATGCTAGCTAGCTAACAGCAAGATGACACTATTGAAATGACCAATGTTAAGTACACCATACATGACCAAAAGTATGTGGACACCTGCTCGTTGAACATCTCATTCCAAACTCATGGGCCTTAATATGGAGTTGGTCCCCCGTTTGCTGCTAGAAAAGCCTCCACTCTTCTGGCAAGGCTTTCCACTAGATATTGGAACATTGCTGTGGGGACTTGCTTACATTCATCCACAACAGCATTAGTGAGGTTGAGCACTGATGTTGGGCGATTAGGCCTGGCTCGCAGTCGGCGTTTCAATTCATCCCAAAGGTGTTTCGATGGAGTTGAGATCCACATACTTTTGTATGTATAGTGTAGCTAGCTAAGTTAGCAAACATAAATATTATTTGATTTCCCCCCACTGTACCATTGTAGTTTGTTAGCCAGCAATATACAATATGGGTTTATAAACTAAAGTTAGCTAGCTAGGTGGCTTGCAGAAAAATATCTTACTAAGCCACCATATTTGTCACCTGCCCTCTTGGTGCTGGCATTAGCTGTAGCTGAGCTTCTAGCTAAATCAAACTCTTTGTTTTGAATCCTCTTTGCTATATCCCGGTCTAAACATGTATGGTTAAATGTCACCATGTAGCTAATAGATGCTTCAACGTCAAATTCGTGTTGATAAGAGGAATTACTTGAAGCCATCGCATCTGGTCAGTTCCTTCAGTTTTCCCAAAGGATTGTTTGTTAGTGTCCACCTCCTTTGAAAAAAGCTTGCCTTGGGGAAGGGATGGGGCCAGAGCACAGAGAACCAGATAACACAAGCTGTAGTCTGTCAGAGACTTAAAAAAACGTGTCTGCTTGTATATTTACTAAAGAATTTGTCATTTGGAACAACGCAGAAAAACGGCCAATGGCTCTATCGAACCAGGACAACCATATATACACCCACAAAAATATATAGTGCGATCAGTATAACATACAGCCTTCATTCACGGAATGCCACAAAGCAGGCCTACATGTATTTCTAGACAAGCCCCCCCCCCCCCCCCCCCATCAATACACCGGAAGCCCCCATCAATACACCGGAAGCCGTCATAGGGTTTATCATTCAGCGCGCAAAGCCCTGACCTGCCTTCCTCCAGAGCAATTATGTGTGAAACACATCTCAATGTCCTAGATATGCCTCAGACATGATGAAAACAAGCCCAGAATCCCCCACTGTGAAATTCCCCTTGAAGAGCTCCTTGCTACTTCTCTCTCTTTTTCTCTGTCTCTTTTTCTCTGTCTCTTTTTCTCTTTCTTTCTCTTAGAATAAAGTCTCTGTGTCTGTGCTTTTCCCTCTTTTTCTTCTTCGTAGAGGCCTATAGTAGCGACAGTATGTGTCTGCATTGTCTTGCATTTTTGCATGAAAATGTTTTCACCACGACCTGTAGGTCCAGGTAGCGTCCTCGACTCTATTCTATACTGAGTATTGCAAACCTAGACGGTCTTTCCTGAGACATTGTGCATTATATATCCATTGCGCTGCACACAATTTAAATGATCCATGCCAATATAAGGGTCTGTTGATATTGCAACCACACAACTCAAACGCCCGTTCACCAGTACGAACGAAATCCCAAACCGCTTTTTTTGTTCAAGCTCAGACGAACTGTTGTCCACTAAAGATGATCATCTGTTTGCATCTGCCAATTTATTGGCTGTCCAGTATCCAGACAACCTGAACCCAGAGCTTCCTATACAGTTAATCTCTTTCCGTAACGTGTTGAGGCCGGCAATTAAGGAGAATGAGAGGCTCAATTAAAGATGTTGCAGAACTGCTGTATTTGAAGCATCACTCCCTTCTGCCCAGTTTCCCAGATGTTGCTATGGCAATCAAGCTGTTTTTACCATCTCTGTAACTCGCTTCTGCGGAGAGATTGTTTTCTAAACTAAAACTCATCAAGAACTCCCTAAGAAGCATGGCCCTTGGTCTGATATGTGCTTTTGAACACCTGAGAAAGCTCCACTCATTGCATTGGAGCAGCGTAGCCTTGACCGCGGTGTTTGTTCACCAATATCCACTTACTTTCAATCAGTTTAAAATGTTCTTAGCTTCCTGGTACGTATGGACATTTTTGGAGGGTACTGTCAAAATAATTTATAAATAAAAAATATATATAGGCCCCAATGTTAGGCACATGGGCCCCCAAAGCTCGTGGGCCCCCCAGCCTTGCAGCGGCTGCGGGGGTGTCCGGTACGCCAGTGACACAAGCCCAGTGATGAACTTTTCAATCTCGGATCCCCGTAATACGCTTTAGAACGAGTGGGGCAAGCTGCAGACTCAGCTGCAGCGGGTCGTCAAAATGATTCAAAGAGAGCAATCCCATTTAACCTTAACTCCCCAAAGCCAGTGTTCTAGAGATTCAGTTTCAAATAGCTTCCTTCCTCACCAACTGTTACAATCAAAGCAGCCACAGCTCAGAGACAAGACACACTGAAGCTCTCATCCATCTCCACCATGGGAGAGAGAGAGAGAGAGAGAGAGAGAGAGAGGGGGGGTGGAAAGAGAAGTGAAAGAGAGGGAAGAGAGAGCGAGAAAGAAAGATTGAAGAGAAAGAGAGAGGAGAAAGAGGGAAGAAAAATAGAGGAGAAAGAGGGAAGAGAGAAAGAAAGAAAGAGGGAAGAGAAAGAAAGAGTGAAATACTGCTAATTACTAGTAAAAAATGACTCCTGCTTTTGTTCATAGGAGCATTTGACACAAAGGATGTGCCGCGTGGCTGTTTTAATTTGTAACAGGTGTGCCGGAATGGATTAATCTTCATATCTGGAGTGCTCCGACAGCATTGTAGGTGTGCATCATTTCTCCGGTGTGTTCCTCCCTACCCTCAATCATGTAGACATTAATTATCCCTAGTCTGATGAATATACCCCTCACCACTCTTAAATAAAGAAGACACTGTAGTCATGAATAAAAGCTAGGTTCCTAGGTGACATAGTACACACTGGTACACGGTCTGCGCTCCTCAGAGACGTGTAATTTAGCACAGGGTAGGATGATGACAGACAGAGTAGCACCAGTCTTTTCTGTGGTTCTTATTAATTCTATTGTGTTGTATTGACAACATTATTAATGACACTTAAGAAGCTCCTGGTGATTTGCGTTTGACGGTGCCAAGGGCTAATAGCGAATCAGGAAGTTCTGTCTGGTGTGTGTGTGTATATATATATATATATATATATATATATATATATATGTAACAGAGAGAGATATTATATTAATATAATAATATTATAAAGATGGTGAGTGTGACATGTATGTGTGTGGATATGTGTGTGTGTGTAGGTCCATGTCTGTTTGTGTGTGTGTTCCACCCACCCATGGGTGCTAAATTAACCCCAGGACCTGTCTCCATTAGGGGGGTTGATATGCGCCTGACAGCGAGGGACCAGCTAGCTAATTAGAGTGACATTCATCTGGCGGGTTGTCACCCCGGACAATTCAACGCTATGTACCCAACTGTAGTTGACAGCAAACAATGCCCTTCTACCTCAATTATTATAACATAAAGTTGCCATGGGTACCGCATTTAAGTAAAATAGGCATCTCTCAGTGTCCAGATACTGGCTGAAGCACACAGGAACAGTGACTGGAGGTGGATCTATTGAGGCAAAATAGAGCCACTCTTTATGTGCCCGGTGTCGTGTCTTTGGCATCATTAAAGGTGAAGACTGTTATTTTATCAAATCAATTCTCTGTAATTATTATTACGTGATTAAACTACTATTTACGTGATTAAACTACTACTATACTATTTGCTAGCATTACATTACCGGAGCGCACAGTACATAAAAACAGATACACCTGTGGCCTACCCACACTGGCTTAGCGCAGTAGGCGGACAGATAACTTTGGCTTGGTCACCGAACAGATATATCCTCTAATTGCTAACCTTACTGTCTCTATGCCCTTGCTCTAGAAATTAATATTGACTGACAGAAATCGTACCATTTGGCCTAACGGACTAAATCTGTAATTTACAACTCATTGCTCTGGCGCTATCGACAAACGACCGGAGGCGCTTCCAAATAGAGTGTTCAAATGGAAACACACACGCAACCAATATCTTTCTCTATTCGCATACAACAGTCTGTTTGCACAATTCTGTTTGCACAATTGATATATACATAATTCAACAGCAAAGTCTCGTTCTATCTTTGATTCCACGCACGGGGCGTCATCTTATGTCATGTCTTTGGCATCATTAAAGGTGAATACTGATATTTTATCAAATCAATTCTCTGTAGTTATTATTACATGATTAAACTAATCATGTAAATTTAATTAACTAGGAAGTCGGGGAACCACGGAAAATCTTCAGATTACAAAGTTATAATTTTCCGAATATAACTCTTCAGATATTTTAATATCTGATCAATTATTCTTCTATTAATTAATTATTCTTTACCCCACGTCAGTCTCATCTGAACGTTGTGAATTGTTGGTTATCTGCACGAACCCAGCCTTTACTGTAAATCATCTATACACCAATTGGCTTAACCTGTTTAGGCCAGGGGTGCCGCTAGCGGCACTCCTCCCACATTCCATTGAAAAAGCAGAGCGGCAAATTCAAAAAAAAAATTCTTTGAAATATTTAACTTTCACACATTAACAAGTCCCATACAGCTAATGAAAGATACAGATCGTGTGAATCCAGCCAACATGTCCGATTTTTTTAATGTTTTACAGGGAAGACACAATATGTAAATCTATTAGCTAAACACCTTAGCAAAAGACACCATTTTTTCTTTGTCCACCAACACCACTAGCTATCACCAATTCTGCCAAATAAAGATATTGATAGTCACTAACCAAGAAAAAACCTCATCAGATGACAGTCTGATAACATATTTATGGTATAGGATAGGTTTTGTTAGAAAAATGTGCATATTTCAGGTATAAATCATAGTTTACAATTGCACCCACCGTCACAACTCGACTAGAATAAATACATAGAGCAACGTGTATTACCTAATTACTAATCATAAAACATTTCGTAAAAATACACAGCATACACTAATCGAAAGAGACAGATCCTGTGAATACAGACAATATTTCAGATTTTCTAAGTGTCTTACAGCGAAAACACAATAAATCGTTATATTAGCATAGCACATGTGCAAACATTACCAGAGCATTGATTCTAGCCAAAGAGAGCGATAACGTCAACATCGCCAAAATATATTAATTTTTTCACTAACCTTCTCAGAATTCTTCAGATGACACTCCTGTAACATCATATTACAACATACATATAGAGTTTGTTCGAAAATGTGCATATTTAGCCACCAAAATCATGGTTAGACAATGACAAAAGTTGCCCAGCTGGTCAGAAAATGTCGTGCGACATATTAGACAGTGATCTAGTCGTATACATAAATACTCATAAACGTGACTAAAAAATATAGGGTGGACAGCGATTGATAGACAATTTAATTCTTAATACAATCGCTGATTTACATTTTTTAAATTATCCTTACTTTTCAATACAGTTTGCGCCAAGCGAAGCTACATCTAACAAAATGGCGGCATAAGCGATTAACATTTTTCGACAGAAACACGATTTATCATAATAAATTGTTCTTACTTTGAGCTGTTCTTCCATCAGAATCTTGGGCAAAGAATCCTTTCTTGGGTCTAATCGTCTTTTGGTCGAAAGCTGTCCTCTTGCTATGTGGAAATGCCCACTGCGTTCGGCATGAACTGGAAATGTGCCCAGAAGTTCAAAGTGTCTCAGAAATAAATGTCCCAAAATCGCACTAAACGGATATAAATTGCTATAAAACGGTTTAAATTAACTACCTTATGATGTCTTTAACACCTATTACAAGTAAAAACATGACCGGAGAAATATTACTGGCTACACTAAAGCTTGGAAAAAGAGCAGGTCGGTGTCCACCGTGCGTCCGGCGCAGCTGGAAAAGGGAAACTACCTACACGTTGTTCTGTTTTATAGAGGCTGTGATTGCGCAATCGACTCCATTCAAAGCGTCATCATGTAAAGACATCCAGGGGAAGACGTAAGCAGTGTTTGTATCCTCATAGCATTCACAGGGACCTTTAAACTGACTCCAGATCAGGGGCCAAGATGTGTGAAATCTGACTCCATGTCAGGGAAAGTGCTGTAGAATGAGTTCTGTTCCACTCAGAGACAAAATTTCAACGGCTATAGAAACTAGAGAGTGTTTTCTATCCAATAATAATAATAATATGCATATTGTACGAGCAAGAATTGAGTAGGAAGCCGTTTAAAAATTACACGATTTCCAGAAAAAGTGACAACAGCACCCCCTATCCCAATGAAGTTAATCATTTATTTACTAACTAACTAAATAATCACAGAAATGCATAAACAAACAACACAGTAGATATGGTTACAAGGAAATTATAGGGGATGTTCCCAAGTGGGCTAAGCCGATATGATGGCTTGGTGGACAAAGGGAAGTGGGTGTGGACTGAAGAGGGTGGGAATGTCACGTTCCTGACCTTATTTGCATTTGTTTTACTTTGTTTAGTTGGTCAGGACGTGAGCTGGGTGGGTAGTCTATGTTATGTGTCTCTATGTTGGGTTGAATGTGTTGCCTGATATGGTTCTCAATTAGAGGCAGGTGTTTGACGTTTCCTCTGATTGAGAACCATATTAAGGTAGGCTGTTCTCACTGTTTGTTTGTGGGTGGTTGTTCCTGTGTCTGTGTCTGTTTGTACCACACGGGACTGTTTCGTTTGTTCGTTTTTTAGGTAGTCTGTTCCTGTTTCATGCGTTCTTCGTGTTTATGTAAGTTCTTGTTCAGGTCAGTCTACGTCGTTTGTTATTTTGTAATCAATTCAAGTGTTCTTCGTGTTTCGTCTTTCATTTAATAAATTCATTATGTCTACATTCAACGCTGCATTTTGGTCCGACCCTTACTCCTCCTCCTCATCCGAGGAGGAGGCATTAGACATTGATTACAGAATCACCCACCAACAAAGGACCAAGCGGCGTGGGAGTAAGCAACAGCGATCGCAGGATTCATGGACATGGGAGGAAATATTGGACGGAAAAGGTCCATGGGCACAGCCAGGAGAATATCCCCGCCCTCGTGAAGAGCTGGAGGCAGCTAAAGCCGAGAGGCGGTGGTATGAGGAGGCAGCACGGAAGCGAGGCTGGAAACCTGTGAGTCAAGCCCAAAAATTTCTTGGGGGGGGGCTACAAGGGTGTGTGGCGAAGTCAGGTAGGAGACCTGCGCCAACTCCCCGAGCTTACCGTGGAGAGCGAGAGTACGGGCAGACACCGTGTTATGCGGTAGAGCGCACGGTGTCTCCTGTACGTGTGCATAGCCCGGTGCGGTTATTCCACCTCCCCGCACTGGCAGGGCTAGATTGAGTATTGAGCCGGATGTCATGAAGCCGGCCCAACGCATCTGGCCACCAGTGCGTCTCCTCGGGCCGGCATACATGGCACCAGCCTTACGCATGGTGTCCCCGGTTCGCATACACAGCCCAGTGCGGGTTATTCCACCTCCCCGCACTGGTCGGGCGACGGGGAGCATACAACCAGGTAAGGTTGGGCAGGCTCATTGCTCAAGGGAGCCAGTACGCCTGCATGGTCCGGTATATCCGGCGCCACGTTCCCACTCCAGCCCAGTTCCACCAGTGCCGGCACCACGCACCAAGCCTCCTGTGCGTCTCCAGAGCCCTGTTCCTCCTCGACGCACTAGCCCTATGGTGCGTGTCTCCTGCCCATTACCACCAGTGCCTACACCACGCACCAAGCCTCCTGTGCGTCTCCAGAGTCCTGTGCGTCATGTTGCTGCTCCCCGCACTAGCCCTGAGATGCGTGTCCCCAGCCCAGTACCACCAGTTCCGGCACCACGCACCAGGCCTATAGTGCGCTTTGAGAAACCAGTGTGCCCTGTTCCTGCTCCCCGCACTAGCCTTGAGGTGCGTGTCTTCAGTCCGGTACCACCAGTTCCGGCACCACGAACCAGGCCTACTGTGCGCCTCAGCAGGTCAGAGTCGGCCGTCTGCCCAACGCCGCCTGCACTGCTCGTCTGCCCAGCACCGTCTGTACTGCCTGCCTGCCCAACTCCGCCTGCACTGCTCGTCTGCCCAGCGCCGTCTGAGCTGCCTGCCTGCCCAGCGCCATCTGAGCCATCCGTCTGCCCAGCGCCATCTGAGCCATCCGTCTGCCCAGCGCCATCTGAGCCATCTGTCTGCCCAGCGCCATCTGAGCCATCCGTCTGCCACGAGCCTTCAGAGCCGCCCGTCTGTCCCGAGCCATTAGAGCCGTCCGTCAGTCAGGAGCTGCCAGAGCCGCCAGCCAGTCAGGAGCTGCCAGAGCCGCCCGCCAGTCAGGAGCTGCCAGAGCCGCCCGCCAGTCAGGAGCTGCCAGAGCCGCCAGCCAGCCATGAGCAGCCAGAGCCGCCAGCCAGCCATGAGCAGCCAGAGCCGCCAGCCAGCCATGAGCAGCCAGAGCCGCCAGCCAGCCATGAGCAGCCAGAGCCGCCAGCCAGCCATGAGCAGCCAGAGCCGCCAGCCAGCCATGAGCAGCCAGAGCCGCCAGCCAGCCATGAGCAGCCAGAGCCGCCAGCCAGCCATGAGCAGCCAGAGCCGCCAGCCAGCCATGAGCAGCCAGATCCGCCAGAACCAGCCAGCCAGGATCCGCCAGAGCCAGCCAGCCAGGATCCGCCAGAGCCAGCCAGCCAGGATCCGCCAGAGCCAGCCAGCCAGGATCCGCCAGAGCCAGCCAGCCAGGATCCACCCCTCAGCCCGGAGCTGCCCCTCAGCCCGGAGCTGCCTCTCAGCCCGGAGCTGCCCCTCAGCCCGGAGCTGCCAGTAGTCCAGAGTTGCCCCTCTGTCCTAAGCTACCTCTCTGTCCTGAGCTACCTCTCTGTCCTGAGCTACCTCTCTGTCCTGAGCTACCTCTCTGTCCTGAGCTACCTCTATGTCCTGAGTTATCTAGGGGGGACCTGTGTTAAGGTTCCTAGACCAGGGTTGGGGGCGAGGATCGCCACTCAAAGGACGCTAAGGAGGGGTGCAAAGACAATGGTGGAGTGGTATCCACGTCCTGCGCCGGAGCCGCCACCGTGGACAGATGCCCACCCAGACCCTCCCCTTGAGGTTCAGTTTTGCGGCCGGAGTCCGCATCTTGGGGGGGGGGGGGGGGGGTACTGTCACGTTCCTGACCTTATTTGCCTTTGTTTTACTTTGTTTAGTTGGTCAGGACGTGAGCTGGGTGGGTAGTCTATGTTATGTGTCTCTATGTTGGGTTGAATGTGTTGCCTGATATGGTTCTCAATTAGAGGCAGGTGTTTGACGTTTCCTCTGATTGAGAACCATATTAAGGTAGGCTGTTCTCACTGTTTGTTTGTGGGTGGTTGTTCCTGTGTCTGTGTCTGTTTGCACCACACGGGACTGTTTCGTTTGTTCGTTTTTTAGGTAGTCTGTTCCTGTTTCATGCGTTCTTCGTGTTTATGTAAGTTCTTGTTCAGGTCAGTCTACGTCGTTTGTTATTTTGTAATCAATTCAAGTGTTCTTCGTGTTTCGTCTTTCATTTAATAAATTCATTATGTCTACATTCAACGCTGCATTTTGGTCCGACCCTTACTCCTCCTCCTCATCCGAGGAGGAGGCATTAGACATTGATTACAGGGAAAGACAAAAGGAGTCACTACACAGTTGATAATTATATTAATTGAAATGCTAATCCTTTGCACATGAACACTCACTAATTCGGGAATAATTGCAATCAATATATATTTACGCCCAGTGTGTTGTCGTGATCTCTGTTGGAATCGTCCGTCTGTCTGTTGGAGAGTTCGTCCGAGCGTCTCTCTCTCCTCAGGGAAGCAGATCAGGTTAGAATGTATACTTCAGAGTACCATTCAGAAATGTTCTCATAGAATAGATGTTTCGGCGGTTGTCGGTCTTCGCATCCCAGGTTGACATAATATCTAGCTGCAGACTCGTAATTAGTATCTAAGATTTGCTCTTATTCTGTAGGGATCGATAGTCTCAGAGTTGAACCATTTCCAGCCATGTAGCCAATGCTCCACGTGGTATGGTTAGGAATTCAATAACTATACGCAATCACAGCTCATGCTGTGGGTTTGCTTAGTCTTGGTACTCAAACCTGTGCCACCTCAGCTTACACCGAGGTATGCGTGGTCTTAAGAGGATTTCCTCAGGAGGGGTTTTTATTCGTAACAATAGAAAAAGCGGTTCAATGGTGCCAGATCATGTCTGTGCTCAAGGAGGTGGGCCAATGACTTAGTTCATCTTTAAAGGGAATACAATTATTTCACATTAAAGATTAACATCACATTGCATCATTTCACAAATAGTTTCATCTTTACTCATTCATTTTAGACAAGAATTAGATGCAAACACCATAATTGAGAAATGTACACATTCAGAGATATAGTTTATGTGTGTTTCCTGTCCTTCGTGAGGTCACCAAATGAAACACACTCAACATAACACTCAACATAACTGTCCCTTAAGTGTACACGGACCTTCCCACATTCTCACAAGTGGACATATAGTTTCATTTTCCCATTTTGGGGATTTAGGAGTTCGGCCACGTGAAATCCTTTGTTCACTCTGTGGTCTCTCTCATCGGCATGAAAATGGGAAGAAAGTCTCCGCCAGGAATTTACAACCTGAGATAACAGAACCTGGGTGTAGGAGAGAGTGAGAGAGGGAGAAGCCACGATCTAGACCCAGAAAGGGCCACGTCATGACACTGGACTAAATGTGAAAAATGTAATCCCATTCCAATCTGCTGTCAGCCAACACTATGGTAACCATACTAGCTAGCGGTGTTGCTAATTGTACAACCTCAGACCACATATCTGAGGTCCTTGTCAGAAATGAGAAGGTATCTGATGTTGTGCTGGTCCTCTATAATAGTTGACATCTTCACTCTGAGTCTCCACAAATCAAATTGCATGAGTAAAAACATGATGGAACAGAATTCCAGATGTACAGACGTGTGTGTGAGCATGAGTATGCGTGAGCATGTGTTTGTGTTTGTGTGAGCGTGTTACATTAGGAAAGTTGGGGCAACAGCATTACCGCATTTGAACTGGCTTCCACTGAGCCTACCTACTAATCCATATTCCCATCTGTTCCGAGGTGAGACATCCTAGGTGAGATATCTCCTCCAGTGCCCTGGGAAGCCTCCAATGAGTCGTGTTACCCCACCAACGTGCCACGCAGTGCAGGTCCCAAAACCCAGTGATGATCCCTGGCTCATCCCACCAACTGTGGAGGCATCAACCACCCGACCAGCTCCCACGAGGGCCCATGCTTCTCCATGTCGCCGGGGGAAGAGATAGAGAGATATAGTGTGTTTGTATGTGTTGGTATTGTGTTTTTTAATAGGCGCCTTGGGAGGTGAGCAGCCTGTGACAGGAGGAGGCATTTGACTCGACCTGTCTCTCCCCAGGCTGGGGGAAACAGCTGTTCGAGTCACCCAGACGTAGAGCGTGAAACGTGCAGCGGTACCGATGGCATGTCTAGTCCTGCAAAATGCATCCATCCTAAAAATAGACGCTTTAATGGCATGCAAAAAAACTCTGGTGGGCGCATAATGCCTTCAAAACGGCTGATTGCTGAGTGGGGAAATTCTAGTGCACTTATTGTCGTTCGGAGATTGGTTGGAAATTGTCGATGACAAATAGTGAGAGGGTGTTTCGAATTGGGCCAAATGCACTAATGATTTTTGTATACCTGTGGTAAAAGAAGCACTGTTTCCCTGGGACAATTTTGGGGTATTTAAATGCTTTAAAGTGATTTTTTTTGATTTTGTGAATGAGGCCCTTTATCTAATTCCCCAGATAAACTTGTGGATACCAGTATGAAGGAAGTTAGAGGTAGTTTTGCGAGCCAATGCTAACTACCGTTAGCGCAATGACTGGATGTCTATGGGTATCTGCTGGCATGCTAGATCACATGTAACTCTCTTAATTACAACAGTAAGCATCCATCATGATTCACTGCTTAATTTTAATTGTTTCCATTTGAAATCATCTTAAAGGCCTTCTCCAGTTGCCTTGCCAAGTGACGATGATGTAATCTGCTAAGGGCGGTCTGAGTATGGAGCACTACTGATTGGAATCAACTGATGAGCGGTTAGACATGCACACAGTGAGTAGATGACCAGATGAATACCAAACACATCTTCCTTTGTGTCCTCTCTCTAGTCTAGAAATGAGCGACTTCATTACTGGGGGCTTTGCTAGTGCTGGCTGTTTTGAACTGGCCGGGTCAGAATAAAAATTGCATTTGCCAAAGGCAGAGGACCGGGTCACTGGGGACCAAGTGCCCCAGATATAAAGAGCCCAGCTTATCTCTCTCTCTGAATCAGCCCCAGTCCACAGCCTCGAAGGCTCAAGCTTGCAGCCGGCCAAAACAAACTGCATGTTCTTATGGGAGCTCAATCTCAGCAAACTGGGGGAGATTTTCTCAGAGCAGTCATTCAGACTGGGGGAGACTTTCTCAGAGCAGTCATTCAGACTGGGGAGACGTTCTCAGAGCAGTCAATCAGACTGGGGAGACGTTCTCAGAGCAGTCAACGTTCTCAGAGCAGAGATGTAGGTCTCGTCCCAAATTACACCCTATTCACTGTATATTGCACTACTTTTGACCAGGGCCCATAGGGATCTGGCCAAAAGTAGTGCACTATGTAGGGAATAAGGTGCGATTTGGGATGAGACCTACATCTCCACACATCTCTATCACTGTTGCTCATATTGCTAAATTACATCCCTTTCATGCCTGGTATGACCATGTAGCTGTCCTTGATCAATGCATCAGTAACGCTGGGTGTCAAAAGGGCAGCGTTACAGATCAAAAAAGGAATGTTGTTATTAGATTGGGCACCCCAATGGGAATATTTATGCTATTCATCTATTGCCATATGTGTGTGTTTAAAATGCCCCTATTTAGTAGGTTTTTTAATATAAGCTTGAAATAGGCTTATAGACTAGAGCACGGACCAATAGAAGATCTTAGATGACTCATTTGTGGGGAGCCCTATAACTGCAGGGTTCATACTCTAAATGTACTCTAAATATAATTCCAGTGATTTAGCAATGATAGCTGCTAAGAGGTTTTCAGTAAAGTACACAGGATAAAATATGGATTTATTTATGATTCAGGGGGGATTTATTGCCACAACTGATGTTCCCCTGTTGGGGACCTGACATATTGAATTGACATGATGAGAAGTACTAACAATATATTAGTTTGTCATTGCTTTTTGCAGGCTTCAATTGTTCCAGCATGTTTCTAGAATTAATTGAACATGTCCTTCCTTCTCTAGCAAATCACCTTCACTACTCATGTGGATGTTGGTGCCTCTTCATTACATCTGGGCTGTTTTTTCAAAGGTTTCTGAATCGCAGGTCACAGGGTTTGGAACATGGCGTCCTTGGCCACAGCAAAAACACAAAATTGGTCTTTTAGCTATTTGAGCTTCTTTATTAGGTTATGCTGATTATTTATTGCTCATATTTGTCTATATGAGCTATGTCAACCCAACATGTCAAGGTGAAGTCTCTATTCTCCCTAAATGTCAAGGTCAAGCCTCTATTTGCCTCAACCAAAACACATTTTTGTCACATTGTTTTGAATTGAATCCTTAGCCCTATTTGATATAGGCTTCAGTTACAGCCTGGCAAATATTAGCAGGAAAGTGTGAGCATATTCTCTAATAATGAAGTCAAATGAGACCTTGAGAAGTATCATAACACGACCCTGCTTTTAGTAAATGGTCAAGAAAGCCTGCAAGGCAATTACTTGTTACATACATACTACATGCTACTGTGTAATTACAGAATGACTAAAATGTCAAAGTTTTGCAAATAAACTCAAAGAGAAAGATACCTCTAATCTTAAGCAATAATGCTACAGTGTTGTGAGGTAAAACACAGTTTGTTTTTTGGACACAAAGATTTGCAATATGTAATTAAACCAATTGCAAACAGCGATCACTGTTGCTGTATAACCAACAATTTAACAGTGATGAGGTTCTAACAGACAAAATGTTGTTATTTGCTCTTGTTTTTATCAAAGGGCGCAACTTTGATTTTACAAGTGGGGGGACATATATCTTTTTTATTATGATTTTTTTTTTTGGTCAGATAAACACTCCAAACAGCCTACTCAACCGCACGGAGGCGTCCGCATGGTCCTAAAGCACAACATTGCCTCATTTTGTATCACATTCCAATGATAAAACTGGGGGGGACTTGCAATTTCAGAATGTGGGGGGGACTTGTTGCGCCCCTGATAAAAATAAATAAAAAATAGCATAAAATAACTTTGATGATCTTTTTTTAAATGCGGACCCTGTAACCAACAATTTATCATTTGACATTGCACATGTGAATACTCACTCACAAATCTCCTGAATATATATACTTGCCAATCAGGCCCAGGCTCTCAAAAAAGTTTAGAGAAAAATAATGGATACAGGCTCCTGGGACTATTCTTTTTTAAATTTCTCTTCTCACCGTTTTCCCCAAAGATGTATTAGACACAGTTTAACTAACAGGAGTCCTGAGCAACTCCTCTTCGCTGAATTATAGAGATCCTTTCCCATTAAACAATTGAATCAATATAACATTTCAAGGACTCCCTTCAATGTTAAGATTATCACTTCAAACACAAGCTGTTGACACACTGGAAAGCATTAACTCCTTAATGAATTAATCATGACATTCATCAGTGTACTTGGTCAGAACGAGATGTTTTGTTGTGACACCCGGTACTCTACCCTGCACCTTAGGTACTGCTGCCCTATGTACATAGTCATTGAACACTGGTTACTTTAATAATGTTTACATACTGTTTTACCCACTTCATTTGTAAATACTATGTTCTCGTCAAGGCTTATCCTATATACTGCACCTTCAAAAAGTATTCACACCCCTTGGATTTTTTAACATTTATTGTGTTACAAAGTGGGATTAAAATGGATTTGTCCTTTTTTTGTCAACAATCTACTGAAAAATGATTTGTACTGTCAAAGTGGAAGAAGATTCTTTTTTTTTTTTTATCGGAAATAAAATATAGTCTATAAAAAGTTTGTAAAAGTACTCAGCCCCTTTGTTTAGGCAAACCTAAATGAGTTCAGGAGTAAAATTTGGCTTAACAAATCACATAATAAGTTACATGGACTCACCCTGTGTGAAATAATAGGGGTTGACATGATTTTTGAATGACTAACCCTTCCTCTGTCCCCCATGCATACAAAGTCTGTAAGGTGCCTCAGTCAAGTATTGAATTTCAAGCACAGATTCAACTACAAAGACCAGGGAGCCTCATAACGAAGGGCAGTGTTTGGTATATGGGTAACAATAACACATCAGACATTGATTATCTCTTTAAGCATGGTCAAATTAATAATTATGCTGTGGATTATGTATTAAACTACCCAGACACCTCAAAGATACAGTTGTCCTTCTGAACTAAGCTGCTCAGGGATGTTACCATGAAGCAAATAGCTACAGAGTTCAATGAACTGAGGGTGGATCAACATTGTAATGACTCCACAATAATGAACTAAATGATAGAGTGAAAAAAAGAACACATATATACAAAATGCAAATATTACAAAACATGCATCTTGTATGCAACAAGGCACTAAAGTAATACTGAAAATAACATGGCAGGAATACACTTTTTGGCAAAGCATTATGTTTGGGGCAAATCCAATACAACACATCACTGAGTAACTGCCTCCTTATTTTCAAGCATGGTGGTGGCTGCATCCTGGTATGGATACGCTTGACATCAGCAAAGACTGGAGAGTTTTTCAAGATAAAAAGAAATAGGATAGGGCGAAGCACGGGTAAAATCCTAGAGCAAAACCTGCTTCAGTCTGCTTTCCACCAGAAACTGGCAGAGGAATTCACCTTTCAGCAGGACAATAACCTACAACACAAAGCCAAATCTACACAGGAGTTTCTTACCAAGAAGAGAGTGAATGTTCCTAAGTGGCTAAGTTACAGTTGTGACTTAAATCTGCTTGAAATACTATGGCAAGACTAGAAAAACGCTGTCTAGACATGATCCCCAACATCTTGACAGACCTTGAAGAATTTTAAAACATAATAATAGGCAACTATAGCACAATACAGGTATGTAACACTCTTAGAGACTTATCCAAGAAGACACAGCTGTAATTACTGCCAAAGGTGTTTCTAACATGTATTGACTCAGGGAGCTGAATACTTATGCACAATTTTTTTTAGCTAAAAAAATATATATAATTTTTTTTCCACTTTCACATTATAAATACTTTTTCAGTAGATTGTTGACAAAAATGACAATTAAATCAATTTATTCCCACTTTGGGAATCCAAGGGGTCTGAATACTTTTCCAAGTCACTAACTACTGCCGTACACACCTTTTCTATTTATATACTGTCCATACTGTCTTTACACACCATTATATATATAACTACTGCTGAACACACCTGTTCTATTTATATACTGTCCACACTGTCTTTACACACCATTATATATAACTACTGCGGAACACACCTGTTCTATTTATATACTGTCCACACTGTCTTTACACACCAATATATATAACTACTGCTGTATACACCTGCTCTATTTATATACTGTCCATGCTGTCTTTACACACCATTATATATATAACTACTGCTGAACACACCTGTTCTATTTATATACTGTCCACACTGTCTTTACACACCATTATATATAACTACTGCTGTATACACCTGCTATATTTATATACTGTCCATACTGTCTTTACACACCATTATATATAACTACTGCTGTATACACCTCTTCTATTTATATACTGTCCACACTGTCTTTCCACACCATTATATATAACTACTGCTGTATACACCTGCTCTATTTATATACTGTCCATGCTGTCTTTACACACCATTATATATAACTACTGCTGTATACACCTCTTCTATTTATATACTGTCCACACTGTATTTACACACCATTATATATAACTACTGCTGTACACATGTTTTATTCATATACTGTCTATACTGCCTTTACACCCCATTATATATAACTACTGCTGTACACACCTGTTCTATTTATATAATGTCCACACTGTCTTTACGCATCCTTATATATACAGTTGAAGTCGGAAGTTTACATACACTTATGGTGGAGTCATTAAAACTCGTTTTTCAACCACTCCACAAATTTCTTGTTAACAAACTATAGTTTCGGCAAGTCGGTTAGGACATCTACTTTGTGCATGACACAAGTAATTTTTCCAATAATTGTTTACAGACAGATTATTTAACTTATAATTAACTGTATCACAATTCCAGTGGGTCAGAAGTTTACATACACTAAGTTGACTGTGCCTTTAAACAGCTTGGAAAATTCCAGAAAATTATGTAATGGCTTTAGAAGCTTCTGATAGGCTAATTGACATCATTTGAGTCAATTTGAGGTGTACCTGTGGATGTATTTCAAGGCCTACCTTCAAACCCAGTGCCTCTTTGCTTGACATCATGGGAAAATTAAAGGAAATCAGCCAAGACCTCAGAAAAAAAAATTGCAGACCTCCACAAGTCTGGTTCATCCTTGGGAGCAATTTCCAAAATCCTGAAGGTACCACGTTCATCTGTACAAACAATAGTACGCAAATATAAACACCATGGGACCACTCAGCCGTCATACCGCTCAGGATGGAGACGCGTTCTGTCTCCTAGAGATGAACGTACTTTGGTGCGAAAAGTGCAAATCAATCCCAAAATAACAGCAAAAGCCCTTGTGAAGATGCTGGTGGAAACAGGTACAAAGGTATCTAAATCCACATTAAAACGAGTCCTATATCGACAACCTGAAAGAACACTCAGCAAGGAAGTAGCCACTGCTCCAAAACCGCCTTAAAAAAGCCAGACTACAGTTTGCAACTGCACATGGGGACAAAGATCGTACTTTTTGGAGAAATGTCCTCTGGTCTGATGAAACAAAAATAGAACTGTTTGGCCATAATGACCATCGTTATGTTTGGAGGAAAAAGGGGGATGCTTGCAAGCCGAAGAACACCATCCCAACCGTGAAGCACGGGGGTGGCAGCATCATGTTGTGGGGGTGCTTTGCTGCAGGAGGGACTGGTGCACTTCACAAAATAGATGGCATCATGAGGCAGGAAAATTATGTGGATATATTGATGCAACATCTCAACACATCAGTCAGGAAGTTAAAGCATGGTCGCAAATGGGTCTTCCAAATGGACAATGACCAAAGGTGTGACAAAGGTTGCTGGATCGAATCCCCGAGCGGACAAGGTAAAAATCTGTCATTCTGCCCCTGAGCAAGGCAGTTAACCCACTGTTCCCCTGGGCGCCGAAGACGTGGATGTCGATTTAAGGCAACCCCCCGCACCTCTCTGATTCAGAGGGGTTGGGTGAAATGCGGAAGACACATTTCATTTGAAGGCATTCATCCCCCTTTCCCTATATATGGATGTCCTTTGGGTGGTGGACCGTTGTTGATACACACAGGAAACTGTTGAGTGTGAAAACCCCAGCAGCATTGCAGTTCTTGACTCAAACCGGTGCACCTGGCAGCTCTACCATACCCCATTCAAAGGCACTTAAATATTTTGTCTTGCACATTCACCCTCTGAATGGCACACATACACAAGCCATGTCTCAATTGTCTCAAGGCTTAAAAATCATTCTTTAACCTGTCTCCTCCCCTTTATTTACACTGATTGAAGTGGATTTAACAAATGACATCAGTAAGGGATCAAGGCTTTTACCTGGATTCACCTGGTCAGTCTATGGAAAGATCAGGTGTTCTTAATTTTTGTACACTCAATGTATATATTCATATTTCGGTCTACGACATTGCTCGTTCTGATATTTCGTAATTTATCGGTATTACTGTTTGTGTGTATTGTTTGGTATTGTTAGGTATTACTTCACTGCTGGAGCTAGAAACACAAGCATTTCGCTGCACCTGCGATAACATCTGCAAATCTGTGTGCGCGACCAATAAACTTTGATTTGATTTGATTTGACCCTGCAGTAAGAGTACTTGCCCGACTTTCAGGCTGGCAGTGGTGTGTGGAGGCATGGGAGTTATGCTAAGTTGTTTGGAGACTGGGAAAGACAAGATAAAGTCACCTTCTTCCCCTTGATCGTTCCCTCCGCCCTTGGCGAGAAAATAACGAGACAATTAGGAGAGGACAAACTGAGTTTAATCGGTGTCTTAAACACAGGAGATCGGCTAGGATCATTAAGTTCCCCCTCATTATCTGGGAAGTGATACCGAATAGCACACCTAGCGTACGAGACCACACGTCTCCTCCAGCACCACAGACGGAGACGGAGGAGTAGACACGGCGCTGACATCTGTTACTCTGCCACCGTAAATCATTCAAACTGTTTTATATTGCACCATTTATAACCCTGATAATAAACATCAACATTTACAGCTAGCTAGGTCAACCCAAGAGCGAAAGAGCTTGTGGAAGACATTGACATGTAGTGACACAACAGCGATCACATGTTAGATAACGCCTGGTGAGTGAGTGACAAGGGAGAAGTCATAGTTGCTCAAAACATCCAATAAAAAGCATCCCTTGGAAACAGCCAACTGAACACAGTTATTGGTTCCAGAGCATTTGAGATGTCGACTTTGTGGTAGAAACAGAAGTTTACAATACAACATGTATGTTTGGGTTTACTTTGGTAGTGGTATAAGACTTGCCATGATAAAGAGGCAAAGCAGGGGTGTATTCGCTAGGAACCAAACAGAAACAAACGGAACAAAACGAGGAGGGACTTATCTGAATTAGTCCAATAGAAACTCAACTGTTTACAACGGTTTTGGACTAATGATTACACCCCAGGTTTCCATCAGCAACTCCATTCACAGTCAGTAATGATTTATTCTACCAGCATCTCCCATCCACAGACTCCATGATTAGTGTCCGTCTCCCCAGACTTCTGTAAAAATCACAAATAGGAAAGGAAGGAATAAGTGCCAGATTGATCGAGATCAGAAAAACCCTTGTTATTTCTACCCTGCAACTAACAAGATGCCTGGTGAAAAAGCACAGTACCGCCCGTTGAAAATGAATTATTCTGAAGAGAAGAAGAGGTTTAGAATGATCTCGACCTAACAGGCAGCATATAATGAGAACAAAACTCTCGGGGTGATCAATACAGCGCCTGTCATCTCAAACTTTAAATGGAGACTCAGTAGTCCCACCGTGCTCTCTTCTCCTACTGAAAAAACACGTGAGATTAAAAGATTCCAAAACAAAAAAACGAATCCTGAACCTCATAATGAGATGGCTATACAGTATGATGTTGCTGAACTCCTATTTGGTTTATCTGCCTTAGCTACAGCTCCACTGTAACCTACAGTATAACAACAGTTAGATAAAGTAATGTGATTCTTCATATACAGCCACCTCACCCTAATGTGCTCAAGGCACGCCATACTACTATGGCTGACAATGGAAAACAACACATTTCACTGAACCTATTTAAAGCTTGTGACAATAAAACTTGTTTTTATTGGAATCCTTGATAAAGATGAGCAAAAAAGACTATAAAATAAATATTAAAAATACTGAGTTATATTGTATGCAAAAAATATATACAATTTTATACAATTGTTCAGAGAAAAATATGTTGTTTAACAAGTAATAAAAACAAATCTCAAAAAGATAGGTGTCAAAATTATTGGCACCCCTGTTTTCTATGTGCACCTTCCACTTTCTAGCATATAATGTTTTATGAGATTGAAGGACACATTGGGAAGGTTCTTAGGCCATTCCTTCATACAGAATCTTTCCGGATCCTTGATATCATGCAGTCTATGCCTATGGACTTCCCTACTCAAGTAAAACCACAGGTTTTCAATGGAGTTCAAGTCTGGAGACTGAGATCTTTGGTGGTCAATTGATAATTTCTTTGCAGATTTTGATGTGTACTTGGGATTATTGTTTTGCTGGAAGATCAATTTACGGCACAATGTCAGTCTCCTGGCAGAAGCAACCAGTTTTTTATGGCTAAAATGTACTTGGTAGAGTTGCTTACCAAGAAGACACTGAATGTTCCTGAGTGGTCAAGTTACAGTTGTGACTTAAATCTGCATGAAAATCTATGGCAAGACTTGAAAATTGCTGCCGAGCCATGATCCAAAGCTCTTATGAGACTTACCCAAGATGACTCACAGTTGTAATCACTGACAAAGGTGTTTCTAACATGTATTGATCTAATCAAGGTATATTAGTATTTCATTTTTCATTAATCTTTAAAAAATGTTAGAATTTTAGAACATTACAGTGTATTTTGTGTAGATCATTGACAAGAAATGACAATTAAAACCATTTGAATTCCACTTTGTAACACAATAAAATGTGTAGAAATCCGTAGAGGTGTAGACTTTTCTCAACAATCTGAGCAATTGTATTAGTATAAAAGTATATATATAATTGTATTTGTATTATTTATTTCATAGTCTTTTTTGCTCATCTTTATTAAGGGTGCCAATAATTTTGGAGGTGTATGTATTCCTGTGTCAATGATATCATAGAGCATGCCGTTTGCTTCGACCAAAAATAGCTTTGAGTTAACAATGAATGACTCTTATACCGTGGCAGGCAAGTGGGCAATGAATGGACGTTCGCTAAGTAGGACAGCGGTCATACAGCTCCGAGAGCTATCTGTCAGGCTGTCAGGACCAGTGTGAGGGGGGACCTGGAACACACTCACACAGATAGCTGCGGTGCTATCAGTGCCACTAAGGTCAACACCGAGCTCCCGGCACATGAGATCTCCCCCTGCATTCGACCTGTAAGCTGGTTCAGCAACATCCAGCAACGTCCCCACTGACCACTGTGATCTCGGGCCAAGTGGCGGCCAGCCGCCAGCTCCCTCCTGCCTGATCAGACCCAGCACCTCTTGTTCGCCGGCCAACTGGCCTCGTTCTCTGAGCAACCTCGGCCAGGTCTCCTCCTGGTTCCGTATGTTCTGTCTCTTTTTTTTGGCCCTGTGATGATGGATGCAGACCAAGCAGCCGTCCCTGGGTACCCTCAGATGCAGAACCAGGGGGGGATTAAATCTGTTTTTCCCCACCCAAAAGGGGGGCGGCTGAGCGTAATCACCTATAATCTCAAATTCAGAGGCCGGCCTCTTGGTAATGAAACGGGGCCTGTTTCAAACCAGCGGATCAAGTCCCTTTAGTCACCTACTTAAGAGGAAACCCACGTGAAGGCCACAAATTTGAAGTGGAGAAGAGTTTGAGTTGAGGTAAAAAGAGCCCAGCAGTGCTACTCAGTATACTTCCAAGCTCCATTTTGTAGTTGTATAGGCAGGCTGTACTGCAAATCCATGGGTTGTTCCTAATATTCACGAAAACATTAAGTACACAGTCAATTTAGCCAATGAACCTTTAGTTATTGATCCTGCAGAGTCATTACGAGTGTGGCTAAAATGGAAACCAGACGGGAACCGGAGAATTGCTCCAACACGTAATAGGAAGGAATGTAGAGCATCTTTGAGCATCAAAGCCCAGTGGCCCCCCATTACATGTAATTACACATAGTCTATCTTGGAGGTCAATTGTATACTATATCTTGATTTCTAAGGCCCACGACAAACCCATGGAGCCTACCGAATTGGCTACACATGCCAATCAATGCAGCGATTCAGCCATGGTTGGGACACACAAAGCTTGTAGGTACAGGTGTCCTTCTGCACTTTAAGGTGACTTTCCTTCTAAGTAATCTATCAAAACAAAGAAAGACAGACGTAAAGAGTGGGAGGAGTTATACAAGTAAAGGTAAAGGACTCCAGCGCAGAGAGACATCGATACCACTAGACGAGACACCCAATGTGCCGGTGGTGTTACTTGAGAATAAAACTGCAGAGAGAAAGAGAAGCGGTGTGAAAATGTAATGTAAATTCTTGACAGGGACGTCTGAGAATGAAGCTGGCAGTGAAGTGTGACAGAGAGTTGTTCAGTGACAAGGCAGGAGAAGGGAAATTGTAAACACTTCCCTCCCTCACAACATGTGCTGGCACCATGGAGCCTGCTGAGAACAATCCCGAGAGAGAGGTGGCAGAGAGATAGAGAGGGCGAAGGAGAGAGATTAAGATGAGTACAGTATATGAAGTCATGTAGGTTAGAAAGAGGAGTGAAGTAAGCAGCCATACTGCATGTGCTTCTTCATTTCATTGATTTTGTGTTGTGGGAAACGCATGGAGGACGTAACAACTTCAAAGGTAGACAACGATGTACACAAAATGTTGAGTAATGTTGTTTGCTTCCACCTCTCCATCATCCATATGAAAATAGAATATCACACTATGCAAATAGTGTAATTGCACACATATTCACATATTGCAGACAGAGATTATAAATGAATATGGTAAAAACAACTACATTTAACATTTACATATTAAAGAAGAAGTATGGTTTATTTAAGTGAGTGTTTGTCAATATGTCTGACTTCTCAGTGTTTGTGCACACAGGTGACAGAGACAGACCCTGAGTCCTTTAATTACATTATGACTCTTAAAGTTAAGTCTTGAAAGTTGACCAGAGAACTCTTGCTAGCAACCCAGGAGCCGCCATGATGCCTTTACTATCTTATCTCCTTTCATCTCTTTCATCCTAATCAGCATTGTTATCAGAGTCGTCTCGATGGGAGCTTCTTCTTGGTCTCATTTCAACTGTGCAAAGGGACTGGAATCCAGAGAAAGGACATTGGAAAAGTACCTTGTCACCGCAGGTCTGTGAAAGTTCTAAAACCTGGAACCAGCGTGTTCCTTCCCTCTTTCTAAGGCATGATAATGTTGAACCGGGCTTGGGTCTTGATGTCAGATCCTGTCCTCATCACATCGTTCCCTTCTTTGATCAGTGTCCACATTAACCAGGGTCGGCTTCTTCGCTGTAATAGCTTAGCTCGATTACAACGAGGTAAAGTACTACATTACTTCTTCCATTCATGAATCATTAGGCAGTAGTAATGATCAATCTGCCCTGCGATGAACTGCCCAATCAAATAAATGGAGGCGGTGTGGTGCAGTGTGAGGGCAGCTGGAATAGAACATTCCAAACAGAAGTCTGTGTGAAAGATAGCACACACTGAGCTCTTTGAGATAGAGAGTGAGTAAGGCAGGTATCTGTACATGAGTGTAGTTAACTTTTATTTTCGTGCTACTCATTTCACATCATAATGTGCTAATTAGAGTTAATAAAGTGTACAAAGAAAGTGAATGAAAAAAGTTGTCCGCCACCATCTTGCAACTAAGAAGAGACGATAGAGAAAGAAAATAAAAAATCATAGAAAAATACAGAAACTGAGTTAGAAAAACGAAAGTTCGCCATCACATCCATCACCACCATTACTACCATCACTACTATCACTACCCAGCATGCATATGTATTCCATGTCATCTAATTATACAGTGTGAATGTGAGAAGGTAACAGATACCTGTGATAAATGCAACAATCTAGCAGTTAGATTGTTCCCACTCTACTTGAGTTAACACAATGTTAAAAGATGGCGGCTGATGCAACACTGACACAGTATTGTTAAAATACAGATTGGTGACAGTGAGTGAGTTGGTGGGGAGGTGGAGGGTATATCCCAAATGGCACCCTATTTCCTTTATAGTACACAACTTTTGAACAGAACTCTATAGGGTGCCATTTGCGATGCACACAGAGAGATCAGCAGATAGGTTGACAAGAGCAGGGGGAAGGAAAGGAAATAAATGGAGACAGACAGACAGACAGACAGTGGGCCGGTGAAGCAGAGAGCTCATAGTCTGTCTCTGCTGCTGCATAAAGAAAGGGATAAATCCTGGAGTCACAGAGGTTGGAGACGTGTCCACTTTAAGAGAGGGAAGAATAGAGAGGAAAGAGGAAGATTGAGGGAGGTGAAGGGAGAGAGGGAGAGAAGAAGAAAGTATAGAGAAAAGGAGAGTGAGGGAGAGAAGAGAGGAGGAGAGAGCAACACTGGTAGAGAAAGGAGAAACAAGGTAGAATGGAGAGAGGACAGAGAGAGATCGAGACTGAATCTGCCAGCCCGCATCCATGTGTGATGCTTGGAGGAGTAAAATTGATGAGCTCATCTTCCGCTCATTATTGCTGTGATGGATCAGATTGCTGACGAGTTCCCTCAAAGGCGACTTAATGATTCGGTGACACAAATCAGAATGACTTAGTCTTCCAACTGGTTGGCTATTAGGGCTCCACACACAGCTCTCTGGTGTACTTAAACAAATTGGTAATTATTAATAACCAATTGCCGTCATCTTGTTAATGAATTACATCAATAAGGGGCCAATCATATTGTGTTTGCTACGTTCAACTTGTCATACATACAGGAAGTCAAGTGCTGCTGTTGAATGTCCATTAATAATTTCTTTGTGAGATCTGGGCAGTAAAATCAGTAAGATATACAATGATTATACCTCTTGGTTGTGTTCATTAGGCACCAAACTGAAGAAACCAGACTTAAACAGGGTGTAGTTGTCCAATAAGACAACTTTGTTCCTTTGCGTGCCCGAATGAACACGGCAATGGTTCAGACATACTACTATTATCCCTTTGAATTGACTGGATCTGAACAACAGCTTTGATAGCGCTCTTCCTTCCTGCCGGCCTGTTCATGCAGTACAGACTACGTAAACAAGGTGGCAATATTACCATAATTACTGCATGCTCCTCTCTTTCATGGCTGCCTCTGTCCCTCTGTTCCTTCCACCTCCCATAGCCCTTTCCCTCCCTCCCTCCCTCCTCTTCTCATTTGTGTTGTTTCTCTGCCGTTGGTATTGCTCAGCCTCTAATGGGCATGGCGTCTCCTTCGACTGGGCTTAAAAACTTCTGTCTGCCTCCTCTCCAACCCTCCATCCCCTTACTTATTTAATAATGAGACCACACAAGGAAGTGTCTCTATTCATAATGGGGCTGTCTCGCTGGCTGTGTACAAATCGTAGCAGACAGCAGCAATGCACTCTGATAGATCTTAATTGAGATATGAATGCTGCCTCTCTCTCTCTCTACAGCTGATTGACTCAAGGAGCCGATGCTGAACTTTGTGCCTCTTGTTGATATAAAGTATCAAGGCTGCGCTTAAGGAGTCTGTCAAAAGCAGACGGCTCCGCATTTCTTGCCGCAACGACTAATCCGTGTGTCATAAAGAGAGGGCGGCGCTTGCTCCTAAATATGGAGATCTGAACGAACAGCGTTGGCGGCGTGTTTGTGCAGGTACTGTCCCTCAACAACCTTGTGGTTGTTTCTGCCTGTCATAGGCCCTCCTTTTTGGTTGGTCTCTCTCTATTCACATCAGAGAGAAAGAGAGAGAACAAAAGAAAGCGAGACGGCGAGAGAGAGAGACGATTAATAATTTATTTCAGTTTTAAGCAGATCAGTGAAGGATCTAGATCTCTAGATGTAGTCATTCGGATGATTGCAGTTTGAGCTACTGAGTACATTTACATGCACACTAATAATTCGATATTAAAACTGATTATGACAGTAGGCAGATTATAAAATAATCATGAAAACACCTTACTCTGCTTATCTTAATCGGCGTAAGGTCAAAATCGAAGTAAGCATACCCCGATTAAAATACCTGGTTTTCTGAGCAATCTTTTCAGTTATTAGGACACGTAAACAGCTAGTGCGGTGTATTTGATCTAAGCATGTGCCAGCACCAGTATGGAAAGCTTCCATCTTATGCGCCAGTAAAGTAAGATGTATGCATCTTAGAAATACACTGAACAACAACAAAAAAAGTGCAATTTGTAAAGTGTTAGTCCCATGTTTAATAAGTTGGAATAGAAATCCCAGAAATGTTCCAAAAAGCTTATTTCTCTCAAAAGTTGTGCACAAATTTGTTTACATCCATGTTAGTGTGTCACACCCTGATCTGTTACACCTGTCTTTGTGCTTGTCTCCACAACCCTCCAGGTGTTGCCCATCCTCCCTATTATCCCCGGTGCATTTATACCTGTGTTCTCTGATTGTCTGTTGCCAGTTCGTCTTGTCTCATCAAGCCTACCAGCGTTTTTCCCCATACTCCTGTTTCTTTTAGTTCTTGTTTTCTAGTTCTCCCGGTTTTGACCATTCCGCCTGCCCTGACCCTGAGCCTGCCTGCGTTTCTGTACCTCCTGACACTGCCCTGGATACTGACCCCTACCTGCCCTAACCCTAACAGCATGATCATTACACAGGTGCACCTTGTGTTGGGGACAATAAAAGGCCACTTTAAAATGTGCGGTTTTGTCACAACACAATGCCACAGATGTCTCAAGTTTTGAGGGAGCATGTATTTGGCATGCTGACTGCAGGAATGTCCACCAGAGCTGTTACATGAGAATGTAATGTTAATTTCTCTACCATAAGCCGCCTCCAACGTCGTTTTAAAGAATTTGTCAGTATGTCCAACTGGCCTCACAACTGCAGACCACGTGTAATCATGCCAGCCCAGGACCTCCACATCCGGCTTCTTCACCTGTGGGATCGTCTGAATGGGGGTGGGGGAGGGTGATGAGGAGTATTTTTATGTCTGTAATAAAGTCCTATTGTGGGGAAAACTCATTCTGATTGGCTGGGCCTGGCTCCCCAGTGGGTGGGCCTATGCCCTCCAAGGCCCACCCATGGCTGCACCCCTGCCCAGTCATGTGAAATCCATAGAGAAGGGCCTAATGTATTTATTTCAAATGACTGATTTCCTTACATGAACTGTAACTCAGTAAAATCTTTGAAATTGTTGCATGTTGCATTTATATTTTTGTTCAGTGTTGTTTTCAGATACAAACTCTATACAGTACATAATACCCCATAATGACAAAGCAAAAATATGTTTACTAGAAAGAGAGAAAAAAATCACATTTACAAAAGTACCCTTTTTACTTAGTACTTTGTTGAAGCACCTTTGGCAGCGATTACAGCCTTTAGTCTTCTTGGGTATGACGCTACAAGCTTGGTACACCCATATTTTGGGAGTTTCTCCCATTCTTCTCTGCAGATCTTCTCAAGCTCTGTCAGGTTGGATGGGGAGCATTGCTGCACAGCTATTTTCAGGTCTCTCTCCAGAGATGTTTGATAGGGTTGAGGTCCGGGCTCTGGCTGGGCCACTCAAGGACATTCAGAGACATGTCCCGAAGCCACTCCTGCGTAGTGTTGGCTGTGTGCTTAGGGTCGTTGTCCTGTTGGAAGGTGAACCTTCGCCCCAGTCTGAAGTCCTGAGCACTCTGGAGGATCTCTCTTTGTCAAGGATCTCTCTGTACTTTGCTCTGTTCATCTTTTCCTCGTTCCTGACTAGTCTCCCAGTCCCTGCCGCTGAAAAACATCCCCACAGCATGATGCTGCCACCACCATACTTCACCATAGAGATGGTGCCAGGTTTCCTCTAGACGTGACCTTTGGCATTCAGGCCAAAGAGTTCAATCTTGGTTTCATCAGACCAGAGAATCTTGTTTCTCATGGTCTGAGAGTCTTTAGGCACCTTTTGGCAAACTCCAAGCAGGCTGTCATGTGCCTTTTACTGAGGAGTGGCTTCCGTCTGGCCACTCCACCATAAAGGCCTGATTGGTGGAGTGCTGCAGAGATGGTTGTCCTTCTGGAAGGTTCTACCGTCTCCACAGAGGAACTCTGGAGCTCTGTCAGAGTGACCATCAGCTTCTTGGTCACTTCCTTGACCTAGGCCCTTCTCCACCAATTGCTCAGTTTGGCTGGGCTACCAGCTCTAGGAAGAGTCTTGGTGGTTCCAAACTTCTTCCATTTAAGAATGATGGAGGCCACTGTGTTCTTGGGGACGTTCAATGCTGCAGATATTTTTTGGTACCATTCCCCAGATTCCCCAGACCATTCCCCCGACAAAATCATGTCTCTGAGCTCTACGGAAGATTCATTCGACCACATGGCTTGCTTTTTGCTCTGACATGGATTGTGGGACCTTATATAGACAGGTGTGTCCCTTTCCAAATCATGTCCAATCAATTGAATTTCCCAAGTTGTAGACACACCTCAAGGATGATCAATGGAAACAGGATGCACCTGAACTCAATTTTGAGTCTTATAGCAAAGGGTCTGTATACTTATGTAAAGAAGGTATTTCTGTTTTAAATATTTTATAATTTTTCCAAAAAATCGGAAAACCTGTTTTAGATGTGTCATTATGGGGTATTGTGTGTAGATTGATGAGGATTTTTTTTTATTTTTAAATGTAATCCATTTTAGAATAAGGCTGTAACGTAACAAAATGTGGAAAAGTCAAGGGGTCTGAATACACTGTATGTCCGAATCAAATAGGCTTCGCAAAAATAACATGGTCGCTGTGGTAGAATGTTTATTTTGATCTGCAATGTTCTGCATTTATTTAGGTCCCATCATCAGGTTGCCTGATTTCAGATGTGCCCATGTAAACAAGATTATTAGAGAAATTATTCTTCTTGCAAAGCATGTAAACGTTTTAAACAAACTTATAGTAATATAACTACTATATGACTACTGTGCATGTAACCATACTCACTGTAACATCCTTCAGTGAAAATCCTGGAAAAAAGGATTGCTTCAGAAGTTAATTCTCATGACCTCGCTTCTCACTGATATCATTTCAATTGAGAAGCAGATACGGAACGCTGCTTCCATGAGAACACGTACGGCACAAGTAATCAGGCAGAAACATGTGGCACGCACACAAATCACATAGTGTCTCTCATGGTGAACTCTGCCACCGTATTGCAGGTGTCTAATTAGTCCATTTAAATTCCTTTCCTTCAGTATCTGTGGCAAATGAAGAAGAAAGAGGAGAGGAATTTAGCTTTCCTTGGGTGAAGCATGCAAGCATCTTTCTCCCATCTTCATCAAAGTGTAAACAAAGGTCAAGGGCATGTACAGTACATTAGGCTTTCTGTGTGAAGCTATTCGCTTCTCCAGACAACTCTATGGGTAACAAGGACACACAATGGAAAATGTTTCAAAACGTTTCACAAAAGAAAAAATTACAAAATGAAAATGAACGTTTATTACTCCAGGTAGCCCCTCCCTGTTTCAGTCCGTTTTCTTTTATATTGTGCCTAATGAACATGATTCTGGCTCCCTCCTAAATCCCCCTAGAAACCCCATGCATGTTAAGAAGGCTGAGGAATTGGTAAGCATGCAATGAGAAGGAGGGGACTCTGTTTAGTAAGCAGGTGCTTGCAGGAGGCTTAACAAGAGAAGGTGAGGAAGGCCACAGGCAGCCTACGGGGACTTAGCCACATTAGAGTTTTGATGCATTTTAAATTGACCTCGAGCCCAGTTCGGAGACAGGCAGAGAGAAAGCAGGGTTTCAGCAAACAAGCGATCAATTACTATTTTATAATTGGACAGGCCTTAATGAGGCTGGCGGATGCAGCCTTGTACAACTCTGTCAACCCAGAGCCTCGCACAAGGGTGGCCCTATCAAACGGCCCAGTCGCTTAGCATAAGCCCCAGCATGCAACACACGGCTTGGAAAACAACAACAATCTCAATGGAGAGTCCTCCAGAACTCTTCATGTTTATGTATGCTATGTATTTCAGAAAGACACCTCAGTAGGTGTAGGCATGCTTTCTTGTATTCTCTATGGTATGGTTGTCAGGTTGCCAACTCGAAAACAATTTGTGGTTCCCAGAGCTTTAAGAGTACAACATCCCTAGCAGAAGCATTTCAGGTACAGTAGCAACCCTTTCACAACTCCAGGGTGACATTCCTTCAATGTTGCATTATAACATAGAAAAAAAAGATATGTTCCTTTCATCTTGTCAAATCATTTCTGGAAAACTGACTATAAAACTATGATCAGGGAATCTTGCAATGTAATTTATCGGAAGTCGAAAAGGTGCCGTTGGAGTTTTATTCACCTCATAATGCATGAGGTTTCTTGAAATTAAATTTGTGTCTGTCTCATAGCAATGGGTCTTGTTCTCTCTAAGTGCAGTGGCGGCAGGTCTCTCTCTTTCTCCTTCTCTCACTCACTCTCTTTCTAATAGACACACGCAGCTCAAAGTGAATGCTAAATGAATATGCAAATGGCTGCTACTGAATCATCCTTAGACGGACTAATGTTTGATCATTACACTGTCATTAATTCCGGCCTAATGCAGCCGGGGCCATCAAGTGGATTGTGTTCCCTTCCATACTCAAGCTAGTGATTATGATGGGGAATATAAGCTTCCCATCATTTGGGAGAATCTCCATGCCTTTCAGAGACTTCATCTGAGCTTCAAACGCGTCTCTCCGAGTCAGTCGAGCAAGATGTTGTTTGGTTATTGTATGATTCATGATACATCACATGGCCTGCCTGCAAATTACAGACAACCTGAACATCCTGCTTCCTGCCATGTTTTTACAATCCCATTCAATATCCTGCCTTGTGTCAATAGACTTGAAGTCTTACATCAGGCTTAGGAAAATCACTTAACTACTACTTAAAACCATAATGTGCTCCAGAAGCAAGAGCAGACAGACACAAATTGCTCTTATATTTATGGGAACCTTGCAAAATATAGTACATGTTTACTACTGTCTGTACCTTAAAGTTAAACCAAAACAAGTTTTCAGTGTCAAAAGTTTAAACTATGTCCAAGGTCAAAGACAACCAGTGTCACACCATCTGTTGTATTAATATGAAGCGCGCCACCCTGTCTGACTGTCAGACGTTAATGATAATGGACAGGGATATTAGCTGCTCTTGACAGGGGGAGCCAGGGTGTAAAGCATACAGAAACAGAACAGCAGAACAAAGTGAACGAAATGCTAATGTGACAGAGTTGCAAAGTGCCCAATTCCCAGAATATTAACCTAATCTCCCATTGGACAAAGACCTTTTAAGCCTTTATTTATTCATATAATCAAGCTGAATAAACTGCACTTGTCTATTAAGCCCCGAAAACCTGAAATCGTGGAATTGCAGCCTGGTACACACTGGGTGTTTTATGCTAGGTTTAACAGTGAAATCTCAAAAGCTCATTAGCTTGTCTTCTGGAACCTTCTCCACTGATGCTATAGGTGTCGTGGTAATTTCCTGTATTACTACATGAGGAGAGTTTACAAACCACACACAAGTCAGAGTTATATTTAACTTTTTAGGGATAGGGGGCAGCATTTTCACTTTGGATGAATAGCGTGCCCAGAGTGAACTGCCTCTACTCTGTCCCAGATGCTAATATATGCATATTATTATTACTATTGGATAGAAAACACTAGTGTCTAAAACTGTTTGAAGGATATCTGTGAGTATAACAGAACTCATATGGCAGGCAAAAACCTGAAAGAAAATCCAAACAGGAAGTGGAAATTCTGAGGCTGGTCGATTTTCAACTCATCGCCTATTGAAATCCCTGTGGGATATGGATCTGTTTGCACTTCCTACGCCTTCCACTAGATGTCAACAGTCTGTAGAACGTTGAATGAAGCTTCTACTGTGATGTTGAGCCGGATGGGAGCTGTTTGAGTCAGTGGTCTGGCAGAGTGCCAGGTCCTGGTCACGCACATTCCACATGATATCGACTTGTGTTCCATTACTTCTGTAGACACAAAGGAATTCTCCGGTTGGAACGTTATTGAATATTTATGATAACAACATCCTAAAGATTGATTCTATACTTAGTTTGACAAGTTTATTCGACCTGTAATATAACTTTTTGAAGTTTTTGTCCGAAGTTTGCCTGGACCTGCGCGAGCGTTTGGATATGTGTACTAAACGTGCTAACAAAAGTAGCTACTTGGACATAAATAATGGACATTATCGAACAAAACAACAAATTATTGTGGAACTAGGATTCCTGGGAGTGCATTCTGATGAAGATCATCAAAGGTAAGGGAATATTTATGATGTAATTCCGTATTTCTGTTGACTCCAACATGGCGGAGAAATGTTGTTTCTATCTGAGCGGCGTCTCAGATTATTGCATGGTTTGCTTTTTCCGTAAAGTTTTTTTGAAATCTGACACAGCTGTTGCATTAAGAACAAGTGTATCTTTAATTCTATGTGAAACATGTATCTTTCATCAAAGTTTATGATGAGTATTTCTGTTATTTGATGTGGCTCTCTGCAATTTCTCCAGATATTTTGGAGGCATTTCTGAACATGGCGCCAATGTAAACTGAGATTTTTGGATATAAATATGCACATTATCGAACAAAACATACATGTATTGTGTAACATGATATCCTATGAGTGTCATCTGATGAAGATCATCAAAGGTTAGTGATTCATTTTATCTCTATTTCTGCTTTTTGTGACTCCTATCTTTGTCTGGGAAAATGGCTGTGTGTTTTTTGGACTTGGCGGTGATCTAACATAATCATATGTTGTGTTTTCGCTGTAAAGCATTTTTTTAATCGGACACGATGGGTAGATTAACAAGATGTTTATCTTTCATTTGCTGTATTGGACGTGTTAATGTGTGAAAGTTAGATATTTCTAAAAAATATTTTTGAATTTCCCGCGCTGCCTTTTCAGCGGAATGTTGTCGAGGGGTCCTAGAAAGGTTCAACTTCATCGTTAATCAAATGAGCTTCACCATAGCCCTTTGACTCTCAGATCAATTCAGTGTCTATAAATGAATTCTGAGAGTGCTTACAAAATAATTATAGTATCTTTTATAGCCAAGATACACCCCTCTCAACTCACATGACAAACAACAGATCTCAGGAACTTCACAAAGGGCCTTTTACTTGAGAGAGGAGTATCCCATAGCCAGATAGCATTAGCTATAAATTATCGTTCAGTTTGGTCTCTAAGACGAGGTTCTAATCTCGTTCTTGGTACTTCATAGTACCAAAACATTATCTCATCCAATGGCATATATCAATTGTCAATTCTAGATACCCCCATCTCAAATACACCCCCTCTTCTCCCCCCTCCTGGACAAGCTCACTGAGGGGAGTGACTTCTAGGTCATATACTATCTCAAGATTAGTGCAACATCAGAGGGGTAATACAATGGTTCCAGACACTGCCATACTCCTCCCCCCAATGGGAAAAGGAGGGAGTGACTGGAGTACAGACATTGTGGAGCCCTTCACATGGTTTAACTACATGATAAATTATTACTTTTACCAATTATTCTTAACTTCTAGTTCCTCCCAAACCCGGATCCGGGAGCACCCCCACCAGTAAAAAAGCTGACTAGCATAGCCTAGCATAGCGTCACAAGTAAATACTAGCATCTAAATATCATTAAATCACAAGTCCAAGACACCAGATGAAAGATACACTTCTTGTGAATCTAGCCACCATTTCTGATTTTTAAAATGTTTTACAGGGAAGACACAATATGTAAATCTATTAGCTAACCACGTTAGCAAAAGACACCATTTTTCTTACTCCACTATTTTTTCACTCCACCAGTAGCTATCACCAATTCGACCAAATAAAGATATAAATAGCCACTAACCAAGAAAAAACTTCATCAGATGACAGTCTGATAACATATTTATTGTATAGCATATGTTTTGTTAGAAAAATGTGCATATTTCAGGTATAAATCATAGTTTACAATTGCAGCCCCCATCACAACTCTCACTAAAATGACTAGAATAACTACAGAGACCATCGTGTATTAGCTAATTACTCATCATAAAACATTTCTTAAAAATACACAGCGTACAGCAATTGAAAGACACAGATCTTGTGAATCAAGACAATATTTCAGATTTTCTAAGTTTTTTACAGCGAAAACACAATATATCGTTATATTAGCTTACCACAATAGCAAACCAGACAACAGCATTGATTCCAGCCAAACACAGCGATAACGTATTCACCACCAAAATAAATTAATTTTTCACTAACCTTCTCAGAATTCTTCAGATGACAGTCCTGTAACATCATATTACACAATCCATATAGGTTTTGTTCGAAAATGTGAATATTTAGCAGCACAAATCGTGGTTATACAATGTGATCAGTGGCAACAGGTCATGCATTCTGGCCGGCGCCATCTTGGAAAGGCACCTAATCTAATCAATAAATAATCGTAAACTTGACTAAAAAATACAGGTTGGACATCAAATGAAAGATGCATTAGTTATTAATGCAACCGCTGAGTTAGATTTTTAAAATTAACGTTACTAGACATACAGTGTGCGTTACAGCCAGACTAGTGCCGCAATAATGGCGGACAAATCCATTTACATTTTTCCACATAAATACGGAATAACATCATAAATAGCTCTTACTTTTGGACGAGCTTCCATCAGAATCTTGGCCAAGTGGTCCTTTGTCCAAAAGAATCGCTGCTTGGTTGTAAAACGTCGTCTTCAACTTCGGAATTAGCAGCTACCAATAGCTATGTGGCTTCAACATGCCCAAATCCTCAAAACTCAATACTAAGGAAATTCCGAAAATAGCAATATACTCGCATAAACTGATATAACTCGGTTTAAAATAACTTCGTTATGATGTTTCTAACACCCATATCGAATTAAATTACAGACGGATATATCTAAGGTCGATAACTGAGCGTTTCAAAATGCCATCCTGAGGTCCTGCTTTGCGTAAAGACGAACGTCGAAAAGAGAGCTCCCCTCGTTCCTTGGCCTTTTATAAACTCTGAGAACTACGTAGACACTCCATTCCACTTCTCATTGGTTACTGACATCCAGGGGAAGGCGGGTGCAGTTCATGTCGACCCATAGGATACATACAGAGCTTTAAACTGATCTGAGAACAGAGCTTCGTTTTCAGACCTTCGCAGTTCCTGTCATGGATTTCGCTGCAGAAAGAGTTCTGTTTCACCCACAGACATAATTCAAACGGTTTTAGAAACTAGAGAGTGTTTTCTATCCAATAGTAATAATAATATGCATATTGTACGAGCAAGAATTGAGTACGAGGCAGTTTAATTTGGAGACCAATTTTTCCAAGATCGAAATAGCACCCCCCATAGGCTCAAGAGGTTATTAATACACATTCTAAACATATTTCAAAGAGAATATCCACACATTCTATTGAAACTATTCTTTCAAATTGGCTTATACTCCCCATCACACTGTCAACTCCATCGTAGAGCCAAAGGATCAGGAAGTTAGACCTATATCCCCTCGGGAATAGAACAAAACAAACACAACAATACAATACACTCCTTCACATATCACTCAAGGTGTATAAACTTCAATCCAAAACCTCAAAGAACTGAATCCTCCCCCATTTTTAACACATATCTCTCAGTATGAGAGTAATGTATAAAACAAAACTACTACTGGTACAAAAGATAAAACACAATTTCAAATAACCTAATCAAATTAAAATCACTACTCTGAAAAACTCCACAAAGAAAAATTATTTAACCCATATGGTCATAGGGAAATAGACTTAAAGCAACCTTAGTTAATATGGCTAAGAAGTATATTTTTCAATTACACAAATTACCTTGAAATCAGTATTACAAATGACCATAAATTCATTATCCAAATGGCTTTCCAATGAGGGTGATCAAGCCACAACGGAAAGTCATGATAGAGGTCATAGGTCATACAAAACCCTTCAAAGAATTGTTTTTACTATATTAGACAAATTACAAAAATAGTCAAACATTTCCTACATGTTGTATCCCAGGTTCCCAGAACATTCCTTTATCAAAAGAATTCACGTGTTTAATTAAACCTCAGAAAATAAAAACTCCATGTGCATGCCTGTTGAGGACAGAGGGCGCTGTTTTCACTTTGGGGGAAAATCGTGCCCAATTTAACCTGTTGATGACAGGGGGCGCTATTTACACTTTGGGGGAAAATCGTTCCCAATTTAAACGGCCTCATACTCAATTCTTGCTCGTACAATATGCATATTATTATTACTATTGGATAGAAAACACTCTCTAGTTTCTAAAACCGTTTGAATTATTTCTCTGAGTGAAACAGAACTCATTCTGCAGCACATTTCCTGTCAGGGAGTGAGATTTCAGAAATCGAGGTCCCTGTTCTGGGGTCTGTTTATAAGTCCCAATGTAAGCTATGGGGCTACATGCACTGCATACGCCTTCCTCTAGATGTCAGTAAGCGGGGAGAATTTGAATGGAGTGGATTGCGCAATCTGGGACCTTATATAAGACCGTGGAACGGAAGGACCGTCCTTTTCAACAGTGCGCTTGACGCATGAAGACATCACAATGGCGTCCTGCAAACGCTTTCGTTTTAGTAGTTCTATATCTCCGGTCATGTTTTTATTCGTTATAGGTGTTAAAGACATCATACGGTAGTTAATTTAAACCGACTTATAGCAGTTTATAGCAGTTTATTGCGATTTTCCTGGATTTCTTTGTGATGCGCGTTCACGAGTTGGACACCTCTCCAGTGGGTGGCTAACGTTAGCGGCTATTTCGACCGGACAAGAGGACATCTTTCAACCCAAAGACGATTGTTCTGGAGAAAGGACACATTGCCCAAGATTCTGATGGAAGCTCAACTAATAGTAAGCAGTCTTTATGCTGTTAATTCGTACTTATGTTGACAAATGTCAGATAATAATTCCGCCATGAATTATGGTGCGGTCTCGCTTTAGCGCACGCTGTATGCTTGAAGTAACGTTAATTTTAAAAATGTAACCCAGCGATTGCATTAAGAACTAATTTGTCTTTCAATTGCTGTCCAACCTGTATTTTTTAGTCAAGTTTTGGAATAGTTACTGATTAGAATAGGTGCCTCTTCAAAGATTTCTCCTGCCATTTTCTGGGCAGCTTTGCTACTTTTCTCATTGTATAACCACGATTTGTGGCGCTAAATATGCACATTTTCGAACAAACTCTATATGCATTGAGTAATATGATGTTATAGGACTGTCATCTGAAGAATTCTGAGAAGGTTAGTGAAAAAATTAATATCTTTTGGTGGTTTATACGTCATCGCTATGTTTGGCTTGAATCAATGCTATTGTGATGTTTGCTATTGTGCTAAGCTAATATAACGCTATATTGTGTTTTCGCTGTAAAACACTTAGAACATCTGAAATATTGTCTGGATTCACAAGATCTGTGTCTTTCATTTGCTGTACACTATGTATTTTTAAGAAATGTTTTATGATGAGTATTTAGTTATTCCACGTTGGTCTCTATAATTGCTCTGGCTGCTTCGGTGCTATTTTTGACGGTAGCTGTGATGGTAGCTGCAATGTAAAACTGATTTATACCTCAAATATGCACATTTTTCGAACAAAACATAGATTTATTGTGTAACATGTTATAAGACTGTCATCTGATGAAGTTGTTTCTTGGTTAGTTTGGTTGGTTCTTGGTTAGTTAGGTTGGCTTTGTGCATGCTACCTGTGCTGTGAAAAATGTCTGTCCTTCTTTGTATTTGGTGGTGAGCTAACATAAATATACGTGCTGTTTTCGCTGTAAAACATTTAAAAAATCGGACATGTTGACTGGATTCACAAGATGTGTATCTTTCATTTGCTGTATTGGACTTGTTAATGTGTGAAAGTTAAATATTTCTCAAAAATATTTTTTGAATTTCGTGCTCTGCCTTTTCAGTGGAATGTGGGAGGAGTTCCGCTAGCGGAACGCTGGGGCTAGACAGGTTAAACGGCCTCGTACTCAATTCTTGCTCGTACAATATGCATATTATTATTACTATTGAATAGAAAACACTCTCTAGTTTCTAAAACCGTTTGAATTATATCTGTGAGTAAAACAGAACTCCTTTTGCAGCAAACTTCCTTCCTGACAGGAAGTGGAAAATCTGAAATCGATGCACTGTTCTAGGGGCTGCCTATTAAGATACCTTGGCACTAAAACAAATTTTAACACAAATCAAACAATATATTTTAAAAACACCAACAAATAGTCATAACAAATGTGTATTTGCAAACCTTAAGGTAAAAACACACCAAAACTTAACTATAAACAAAACCTAATGATAATGATAATTCCATTGTACTTCCTCCAATCATTAATCATACATTTTAATCTACACCAATGTATATGTATGCTTAAGTGAACATGCTACCCTTAGATACAATTATCCTGGTATCATTACTATCTAAATGTAATTCTTTTTTCCTCTGTCGCAAATGTAGTACATTTCTCAGCGTAAGGAATCAGTGATATTTAATTCCAGGCATTTAATAAAAATGTAGACGTGTTCTCCCATGTATCCTTTAACTTACATACCTTAGATAACTTCCATCCGTCCCGGAAGAAAGAATCCTACTCAAACACATCAGATAATACAATGTTTAATTAAGTAAAATCAACACCTAAAATCAACAATCAACAGTAAACAAATAAACAAACCCATAACCCCTTTAATCAGCAATCTAATCATTTCAACCTGTTGATATGTTTAGTAAAAACTATCCTGATTTTTAACAAATCTAAAATCTTTCAAAAGTTGGCGCTGTCTCATCAGCGTAAAAATCAAAACTAACTTTTTCCCACTCATATCTACAAGGTTTGCATTCCCCAAAGGTCAATCCTGTTCAGCTTGTACATTAATGATCTTCCTTCTGTCTGTACAGGGTCTGAAGGTAACTCAATGTATGCAGATGATACAGTGATAAATGCATGCAAATAACAAACAACAAGCTACACAAGAACACACTACTATAATGGTTCAGATGACAAACTTTCTCAGAGACTCATGTTTGCATCTCAATAAAAAAACACAGTCTGCATGTTCCTCACAAAGAATACAACTGATGCCCCTGAGACAGATGTCTATGTATCAGGGGAAAAGCTCAAATAACCAAATTCAACCTAGCAAATTTCCCAAAACATATGAAATTGTTTTGACTTTAGAGGTAACAAAACTATAATTAAAATATATGATACTCCCCCACTTAACATACTACCTGACTAGTTTGGCCCAAGCTTGCTGTTCAACATTAAAACCCATTCAGTCTGTCTGCAAACAGGCTCTCAAAGTACTTGATAGGAAACCCAATAGCTATAGAAAGCATAAGCTCCTGAGTTGGAAAAAATCTTATGCAATACACTGACGCCTATCTTGTATTCAAGATTCTAAATGTCCAGGCTCCCCCTCTACTCAGTACTTTTGTTGAACAGAAAACCCAAACCTTATGGCAACAGATCCACAAGATCCGCCATGAGAAATGACTGTATAGTTCCCTTAAGGAAAAGTACCTTTAGTCAATCTGCTTTCAGTGTGAGAGCTTCCCATGTCTGGAATACCCTGCCATTAGACACACACAACTGTGATTAATGATGCACTGTCCCTGTAAAAATAATAACTACTCAAACTGCAATCAACTTTAATGACCTGACATTGTTCCACGTAATGGAAACAGATTACAATGTTAGAATACATGAACTTTCTGCTCAAATTCACTGGTGTTACCTAAACAATCAAACCAAGAATCAATAACCATCAGAATACATTATCACAATGTTTCTTTACTCACACCTGAATCACTTTCAGCTTAACATATCCAATTTTTCTTTCCTTCCAGTGGGCAAAAATATAACCCCTCTCCAACAACGTTTTGTCTTACCTCTTATCGTAAGATTAAAACCAAACTTTACAACTTTCTCTTCTCTTTCCTCTTCACACTTATGAAATGTCCAAGACTTTAAAAAATAACACGCACCGCCAAATTTATAACATATGTCAGTCAATCCATAAGAATGAAAAACATTTCGGTGGGCACCACTCTATCGCCATTATCTCTCCGCTATTATTTAGAATTTCTTTAATTCAGGTAACTGTCTCCTCTATGATTCAGTAATTTAAATACGACTCCATTAACTCAATACATTATTCCAGCAGATCATTTAGGCAACAGACACCGTCTTGCATCGAAATTCGCTTCGCAATTATTTTGAATGTATTAGTCTCTCAATTTAACCTAAACAATCTATTAAAAAGTTCAATTTATCCCTTCTTTCAATTTGAACCAAACAAGCTATTAAAACGTTCAGTTTATATCTTATACAAACACTAGCGACCGTATCTTTCCAGGCAAAACATAACAATTATTGAATACAATCAAAAACTCAGATTGGCCGGGAACCGAACTCAGGTCTCCAGCTTGGAAGGCAGCTATTTAACCACTGAACCAGCATTGCTATTTGAATGACTAAGACTCCGTAAATAAACCCACTTTACAATTCTCTGTATTCGTAAAATAGCCCTAATTTAGAGGTCCAAGCGTTACTCCGTCTATGATTCTCACATGCCAAATGAATAGATTAGCAGTCAAAGAATAAAATCGACATTTATAGACTAGGAAACGGATCTTGCGCCTTTTAATAAAAGTAGATTGTTTACTCATGCAACGTATTTCAATTACTTTGCTACATCACATTAATCACGCAATGATAATTAGTTTGATGGAAACCTTAGGCTTTGTACGACATTATAAATTGCGTAGATTCCCTCTTAATTCGCTCTAACTTTATGGAATGGGGTTTATTCAATAAATCCCGCCACTCCTCTCATACTGGGGAGAAAAAAGAAAACATTTTCAGACCTTAAGGGCAGTTTTATTTCAAATGTTGTACCCAGGCGGAGATAATCCAATAAGCGTTTTATAGTTACATCGTTAGGGTAAGATAACCAAAAGTGGACACTCTAATCAGTTTCTAGAGCTCAATTTCCCAGATTTTGTAGACTAGTTTAATAGTGCTTAAAACCTCATCTTTATCAAATTATCCATTAAAGATACCAACTCAAAACTTACGTACGTCTACGAATGGGTGGTTTAAATTGTATCTAATTATATTCTCAGCATTACTTTATCAAATCTCTAGTAATCGATTATACACACATACAATTTATCATGTTTTCATGTTTTCGATCCCCCACACAGGATTGGTCAGATGTTCACACAGAACATCAGAACATAATCAAAAGGTTACCCACACAGAGTCAACCTACCCCGCTCACACAGAACGCTCCTACAAAGATTACCTAGTGATCCCATAACAAAATACTCACTCAGAGTAACCCAGGGCACACCTGGCTAGCACATTTAAAATAATTGGAATTCACCACCTCTGAGGGTCACTTAGACAATCACACAGACACTTTCAGAATGAGGTCCTTCTTCCAATAGGGCTTCACCAAGTACCGTGTTTCACACAGAACACACAGTCACCCTGGCCCCTCACCCCCACAGACCGCACCAATCCCCACTGTGATCAATTCAGTGTCGGGACGGCTCTAGCTCGCCCGCAACCGACCAATAGCAGAGTATTCTTTGAGTCCGCAAACTCTCAGATTACTCTCCTCTGACTCAGCCCTGTTTACGCCTCCAAGGTGCCCTCCTCACAAAGGAATACACTCAGAGCCCACGTAACAGAGGCTTTTCTAAAAACTCGACTTCAAGTATGTGTGGTTCGCTCACCTCTTTCTTTAAAAAACAAACTCAGTTCGAGATGTGGTATCCACTTGGCTCGCTGTCTCTCAGATCAAAGGTGGGTCCATCTGCTTCGTTCCCGAAGTGTGGTTTCCCTGAGATCCCAAGTTTGAGGGATCCCTCGTGCACGATTTACCTAGGTCTCCAGGAGCGGTCACCGAGTGAAGATTCACATCCCATCCTCGTCGCCAAATGTCGTGGTAATTTCCTATATTACTAAATGAGGAGAGTTTACAAACCACACACAAATCAGAGTTATATTTAACTTCATATTTAATCAAATGAGCTTCACCATAGCCCTGTGACTCTCAGATCAATTCAGTGTCTATAAATGAATTCTGAAAGAATTCTAGTATATTTTATAGCCAAGATACACCCCTCTCAACTCACATGACGAACCACAGATCTCAGGAACTTCACAAAGGGCCTTTTACTTGAGAGAGGAGTATCCCATAGCCAGATAGCATTAGCTATAAATTATCGTTCTGTTTGGTCTCTAAGACGAGGTTCTAATCTCGTTCTTGGTACTTCATAGAACCAAAACATTACCTCATCCAATGGCATATATCAATTGTCAATTCTAGATACCCCCATCTCAAATACACCTCCTCTTCTCCCCCCTCCTGGACAAGCTCACTGAGGGGAGTGACTTCTAGGTCATATACTATCTCAAGATTAGTGCAACATAAGAGGGGTAATACAATGGTTCCAGACACTGCCATACTCCTCCCCCCAATGGGAAAAGGAGGGAGTGACTGGAGTACAGACATTGTGGAGCCCTTCACATGGTTTAACAGATACATTCACATATGAAGACAATGTTCAAACCTGTTCACATATGAAGACAATGTTCCATTCTGATATTCTGCATATTACCAGACATGTAAAAGACAAGCCTGACCTCTAACCTCTCTGGGCCCCAAGTGACTTTTCACTAGCAGAGAAGAGAAAAGTTCAGTTGCCAACAGTATAGTTCAAAAGGAGACATTCTAATGACAAGTATCTCACATAAGCATATTATGTAAATAAAACATCTTATTTATCTATGTTACCTAACTAATTCTGATTCAGCTACGACATAGGGCATCGGCAATTCATATCTGAAGTGGCATGGCTCACTCAAATAAGACAAGGGCTATTAAACAACTGGGGGACTCAGTCGGCTTGGTGATAAAACTCAGCTCCAGAAAACTTGTAGGAAGTAGCGGAATGTTAAATGTCTCCGCCATGCTGCCTCCAGCCCTTGGGCATTGTGAGCCGTCTCCGGCTGGATTCAGGTAAACTGATAGGGCTCATCATTACCGTCCTCACACTGCACTCTTGGTAGAGGAAGAGGTAGAGAGCGTGAGAGAGTGTTGTGCCTCTACCTGGCTGTCCACATCTGCAATTCAGGTGGTAGGCCTCCTCATGCTCCTGACATGGGGGTGTGTTGGGCGTCGCACATCTGTACTGTATCTACCATGGACGCTTCATGGCGTGGAGTGGCGTGGAGGAGGCGGTGAGTGACAGCAGGTGGGGATGCAGCCCAATTAGAGGAGGGCTGTTGGGGGATGATGAATGTGCCTGCCTTGTAGGGGCCGGGGAGGACCAAGGCGAAAGCAGGCACGCGCTGGGCTGGGCTGCCCCACAGCTGTCTCGCTGAATGAGGCTAAACATGCTAAGGGCCTCATCCATACAGAATATTGTGTCCAGCGTCACCTGGTCCTGTGTGTGCTCCCCTGTCCTCTCTAGACTGGCTCTCCTCTAGTTCTTCTAGATTCTGACAGGTCTTCACCACCTATGACTGGCAGGCACTGTTCATGCAGGTTGACACATTTGTATTGCGGATGGAGAAAGGTAAATATGCTACATTTTATACTACAATACAGTAATTCTGCTCATAGATTATGCATGTGTGAAGTATACATTGACACATCCAGCCCAAAGCAGGAGGTTGAAAAAATACTTAGTAGTCGCCAAAGTTCTTGAGCATGTCTTTAATGCGGGGGTATGGTGTGGAGAGCATAGAATGGTATTAAGGTGGTGCGATAAGCACGTCATTCACCTGTTGCTATGGAAAATGGATATGCTGTAAGCCCAGCCCTAATTTGTGTATTCTCTGTCATCTCTGGCTGCATTGCAAGTGGCTCAACAAAACACAAAATATTTTTAGGGGCTAGTCAGCCCTCCCGTTGAGGGGCACAAAATGTATCTCTCACTCTTTTACAGTATTCAGCAGACTGACTATTGGAATGTGTAATAGGATAATACTACTGGAGCCATGTTTGGTATATGTATATAAACAATGTCCTCAGAGAAGAACTTTGATCAAATAAAATCAAATACAATTTCATTCATCACATGCTTCGTAAACAACAGCTGTAGACTTACAGTGGAATGCTTACTTGTGGGCCCTTCCCAACAATGCAGAGAGAAAGAAAAGAGAGAAATAATAGAAAAGTAATAACATGTAATAATAAATGCACAATGAGTAATGATAGCTTGGCTGTATAGTATATACGGGGTACTACTACCGAGTCCATGTGCAGGGGTACGAGGTAATTGGGGTAGATACAGTGCCTTCAGAACGTATTCAAACCCCTTGACTTTTTCCACATGTTGTTGTGTTACAGCCTGGATTTATAGTGGATTAAATGTAAATATTTTGTCACTGACATATACACAATACCCCATAATGTCAAAGTGGAATAATGTTTTTCAACATTTTTACAAAATATTTTAAAATGATACGCTAAAATGTCTTGAGTCAAAAAGTATTCAACCCCATTGTTATGGCAAGACTAAATAAGTTCAGGAATAAACATTTGCTTAACAAGTCACACTATAAGTTGCATAGACTCACTCTGGGTGCAATAATAGCGTTTAACATGATTTTTGAATAACTGCAACGCCTCATCTCTATACCCCACACATGCAATTATATGTAAAGTCCTTAAGTCGAACAGTGAATTTCAAACACAGATTCAACCACAAAGACAAGGGAGGTTTTCCAATGCCTCGCAAAGACGGGCACCTAGGTGGGTAAAAAATAATAATACAGACATTAAATATCCCTTTGAACATGGTGAAGTTATTAATTACACTTTGGATGGTGTATCAATACACCCAGTCACTACAAAGATACAGGCATCCTTACTAACTCAGTTGCCAGAGAGGAAGGAGACTGCTTAGGGATTTCCCCATGAGGCCAATGGTGACTTTAAAAAGTTAACAAGTTTGATGTCTGTGACCGGAGAAAACTGAGGATGGATCAACAATATTGTAGTTACTTCACAATGCTAACCTAACTGACAGAGGGAAAAGAAGGAAGCTTGTACAGAATATAAATATTCCAAAACATGCATCCGGTTTGCAATATGGCACTAAAGTGCTCCCGAGTGGCGCAGCGGTCTAAGGCACTGCATCTCAGTGCAAGAGGCATCACTACAGTCCCTGGTTCAAATCCAGGCTCTGTCCCATCCGGCTATGATTGGGAGTTCCATAGGGTGGCGTGTTGGCCGGGGTAAAAATCTGTTCTGCCCCTGAACAAGGCAGTTAACCCACTGTTCCTAGGCTGTCATTGAAAATAAAAATGTGTTCTTAACTGATTTGCCTAGTTAAATAAACCTTAAATAAAAAAGTAATAGTGTAAATTTACCACGCTCTATTTTCAAGTGGTGGCTGTAACAATGGCGACGGAGAAGAAGGCTGACGTTTTACATGTCCCCAACCGATTTGTGTTTTTTTGGTTGTTTATTTGCATTGTTTGTAACTTATTTTTTTACTTATTTTGTACATAATGTTGCTGCTACTGTCTCTTATGACCAACAGCTGGTGCACGATATCTAAGGAAGTCTCAAGCTATTGCTCACCTGAGGTAGAGTATCTCATAATAAGCTGTAGACCACACTATCTACCTAGAGAGTTTATCTGTATTTTTTGTAGCTGTTTACATACCACCACAGACTAAGGCTGGCACTAAGACAGCATTACAAATAGATGTATTCTGTGACTAGATCAATAAAAAAGAGGTCAGATGAAGCAGATGCTAAGCTACAGGACTGTTTTGCTAGCACAGACTGGAATATGTTCCGGGATTCCTCCGATGGCATTGAGGAGTTCATCACATCAGTCATTGGCTTCATCAATAAGTGCATCGATGACGCCGTCCCCACAGTGACCGTATGTACATACCCATACCAGAAGCCATGGATTACAGGCAACATTCGCACTGAGCTAAAAGCTAGAGCTGCCGCTTTCAAGGAGCGGGACTCTAACGCAGAAGCTTATAAGAAATCCCGCTATGCCCTCCGATGAACCATCGAACAGGCAAAGCGTCAATACAGGACTAAGCTCGAATCGTACTACACCGACTCTGGCGCTCGTCAGATGTGGCAGGGCTTGCAAACCATTACAGACTACAAAGGGAAGCACAGCCTAGAGCTGCCCGGTGACACGAGCCTACCAGACGAGCTAAACTACTTCTATGCTCGCTTCGAGGCACTGAAACAAGCATGAGAGCACCAGCTGCTCTGGAAGACTGTGTGGTCATGCTTTCCGCAGCCGATGTGAGAAAGACCTTTAAACAGGTCAACATTCACAAGGCCGCAGGGCCAGACGGATTACCAGGACGTGTAGTGCGAGCATGCGCTGACAAACTGGTAAATGTCTTCACTGACATTTTCAACCTCTCCCTGTCCGAGTATGTAATACCGACATGTTTTAAGCAGACCACCATAGTGCCTGTGCCCAAGAACACTAAGGTAACCTGCCTAAATGACTACCGACCCGTAGCACTCAAGCCTGTAGCCATGAAGTGCTTTGAAAGGTTTGTCATGGCTCACATCAACACCATTATCCCAGAAACCCTAGACCCACTCCAATTTGCATACCACGCAACAGATCCACAGATGATGCAATCTCTATTGCACTCCACACTGCCGTTTCCCACCTGGACAAAAGGAACAACTAAACTCAGCAAAAAAATAAATGTCCTCTCACTGTCAACTGCGTTAATTGTCAGCAAACTTAACATGTGTAAATATTTGTGAACATAATGAGATTCAACAACTGAGACATAAACTGAACATGTTCCACAGACATGTGACTAACAGCAATGGAATAATGTGTCTCTGAACAAAGGGGAAATCAAAAGTAACAGTCAGTATCTGCTGTGGCCACCAGCTGCATTAAGTACTGCAGTGCATCTCCTTCTCATGGACTGCACTAGATTTGCCAGTTCTTGCTGTGAGATGTTACCCCACTCTTCCACCAAGGCACCTGCAAGTTCTCTGACATTTCTGGGGGGAATAGCCCTAGACCTCACCCTCCGATCCAACAGGTCCCAGATGTGCTCAATGGGATTGAGATCTGGGCTCTTTGCTGGCCATGACAGAATACTGACATTCCTGTCTTGCAAGAAATATCGCACAGAACGAGCAGTATGGCTGGTGGCATTGTCATGCTGGAGGGTCATGTCAGGATGAGCCTGCAGGAAGGGTACCACATGATAGAGGAGGATGTCTTCCCTGTAACGCACAGCGTTGAGATTGGCTGCAATGACAACAAGTTCAGTCTGAGGATGCTGTGACACACCGCCCCAGACCATGACGGACCCTTCACCTCCAAATCGATCCCGCTCCAGAGTACAGGCCTCGGTGTAAGGATCATTCCTTCGACGATAAATGCGAATCTGACCATCACCCCTAGTGAGACAAAACCGCGACTCGTCAGTGAAGAGCACTTTTTGCCAGTCCTGTCTGGTCCAGCGACAGTGGGTTTGTGCCCATAGGCGACGCAGTTGCCGGTGATGTCTGGTGAGGACCTGCCTTACGACAGGCCTACAAGCCCTCAGTCCAGCCTCTCTCAGCCTATTGCGGACAGTCAGAGCACTGAGCACAGAGCACTGATGGAGGGATTGTGCATTCCTGGTGTAACTCGGGCAGTTGTTGTTGGCATCCTGTACCTGTCGCTCAGGTGTGATGTTCAGATGTACCGATCCTGTGCAGGTGTTGTTACACGTGGTCTGCCACTGCGAGGATGATCAGCTGTCCGTCCTGTCTCCCTGTAGTGCTGACTTAGGCGTCTCACAGTACGGACATTGCAATTTATTGCCCTGGCCACATCTGCAGTTTGTGCAGAAATTCTTGAGTTGTGCAAACCCACAGTTTCATCAGCTGTCCGGGTGGCTGGTCTCAGATGATCCCGCAGATGTAGAAGCCAAATGTGGATGTCCTGGGCTGGCATGGTTACACGTTGTCTCCGGCTGTGATGCCAGCCAGTTGGATGTACTGCCAAATTCTCTAAACAATGTTGGAGGTGGCTTATGATAGAAAAATGAACCTTCAAGTATCTGGCTACAGCTCTGGTGGACATTCCTGCAGTCAGCATGCTAGTTGCATGCTCCCTCAAAACTTGAGGCATCTGTGGCATTGTGTTGTGTGACAAAACTGCACTTTTTAGAGTGGGCTTTTATTGTCCCCAGCACAAGGTGCACCTGTGTAATGATCATGCTGTTTCATCAGTTTCTTGATATGCCACACCTGTCAGGTGGATGGATTATCTTGGAAAAGGAGAAAATCTCCAGGTGCATCGGTACTGCTTGTCGTGTGGTAGCAGAGAGAACAGTCCATGACTTGGGTGGCTGGAGTCTTTGAAACATTTTTAGGGCCTTCCTCTGACACCATCTGGTATAGAGGTCCTGGATGGCAGGGAGCTTGACCACAGTGATTTACTGGGCTGTACCTTCTGTGGTGCTCAGATGCCAAGCAGTTGTCATACCAAGTGGTGATGCAGCCAGTCAAGATGCTCTCAATGGTGCAGCTATATAACTTTTTGAGGATCTGAGGGCCCATGCCAAATCTTTTCAGCCTACTGATGCCATCTATATGGATGTATGATCTCTGTATTTACTTGTAGTTGTTCAGAGTGAACATTGACGACACTGTGTGCAATGATCTCTTCTGTCTCATCTCTACTGCACCCAGCCCACCCACTCCCTCAGGTCATCACACAGATACATGACCCCCTTCTTTGAGGATGTTGGCTGGTTCGATCTGATTGGATGTCTTGGTTTTATTACCTTTGGTTTGGTCTGTGGATTGGTCAACAATTGGTTTTGAATATAAACAAGTCCGAGCTGGTATAAATGGAATGAAAGCATTTCCTTCTCCCTCTTGTCCTGCTAAGGACTTTACGGAAAGGTTGTATGAGAAATTCTGATTTTCCTAGGCTTCTAGGCCTCTGGCCTAGTAGGCATCTCTTTGTTCATGCTTTGTCTTGTAACCAAGATATGTATGCCTAGAATGTGAACGCTATGTTAATTCCAGTGTTGCCTTGTAACTTAAGCTTCATGCCTTGTATCTGATTTCGTTCATTTTACAAAGATATTAAATAATACTTGATGTTTTGCATTCGTTTCTCATGACCATTTCTTTATCTTAGTTAGCTAATCTCATAATATTGCACATTGTTTAAATATAATATTAAATGGAGTCAGATATTCAGATGTATTAAATGTAGATTGTTAAGTATTATCTCCATATGCTGCCCATTCAATGACAAGATATTATGTTATCCTATGAACAGTTGGAGACCAAACTTGGATAAGAGTGTGAATGAACAGTTGGAGACCAAACTTGGATAAGAGTGTGAATGAACAGTTGCAGACCAAACTTGGATAAGAGTGTGAATGAACATTTGGAAACCAAACTTGGTTAAGAGTGTGAATGAACAGTTGCAGACCAAACTTGGATAAGAGTGTGAATGAACAGTTGGAGACCAAACTTGGATAAGAGTGTGAATGAACAGTTGCAGACCAAACTTGGATAAGAGTGTGAATGAACATTTGGAAACCAAACTTGGTTAAGAGTGTGAATGAACAGTTGGAGACCAAACTTGGATAAGAGTGTGAATGAACAGTTGCAGACCAAACTTGGATACAAGTGTGAATGAACAGTTGGAAACCAAACTTGGATAAGAGTGTGAATGAACAGTTGGAAAACAAACTTGGATAAGAGGGCAATGGTTCAGAAATAACATGAACAGTGGATTCCCTGTCATCACCTTATACTGGCTTCAATCATCATTTTGCCTTTCTTATCGCTTTTTGATGCAGATTTTGTCCCGAGAAAGGAAGAACTTCATCAGTGTTTACGAAGAACCTTCTTTCAAAACAAATCGAGGTATAAAATCAATCTGAGATCTTACTGAGACAACAAAGCACACTTGGAATAGAACGCAGTAAAATGGCGTGTGTGGGGTTGAATCTTTGATTTGACAAAAAAGGGGATTATCAAACTCTATGTTGTTGATGTTGAAACCTGAACTGAAAATAGAGATGGAGATACAGTATGGGAACCTGGCACAGTGTCTGCATCGGGAAGCCATTCCAACTATTCGTCAAAGAGAAGATTAGGACTGTTTTATAATAAAATGTCATTACTGGATGAAATATGAAGAGACTTTTGGAGACCCATCAGTCTTTCGCTGTCTTTTCCGTACTGTTACCTTAATCCTTCAGAGCTAGAAAGGAAATACGCTTAGCTCGCTTTCCCCCCATAGCCTTGGCTGGCTTCAAATGTCTTTGTTCCTCACCTTTTGGGAAAGTGAATGTATTTACTGTTGTGTATTAATCCCTTTCTGTGTAGTGTGAGAGACATGGTCAATTTAAGATGGGTTGAGATGTTAGTTGAAGAGTCTTACAATAGTGATGTCTGAATGAATCGACTCCATTGAGATGGATGAGGTGAATTGCACATGCTGATTCCTACATGGGTTACCTTGCCTTGCATCATGAAGAGAGGAGAGGAGAGGAGAGGAGAGAGAGAATCTGAAGTCAAATGTCTACTGTTTGCTGATGATCTGGTGCTTCTGTCCCAACCAAGGAGGGCCTACAGCAGCACCTAGATCTTCTGCACAGATTCTGTCAGACCTGGGCCCTGACAGTAAATCTCTCAGTAAGACAAACATAATGGTGTTCCAAAAAAAGTCTAGTTGCCAGGACCACAAATACAAATTTCCCTAGAGCACACAAAAAACTACACATACCTCGGCCTAAACATCATTGCCACAGGTAACTTCCACAAAGTTGTGAACGATCTGAGAGACAAGGCAAGAAGTGCCTTCTATGCCATCAAAAGGAACATAAAATTTGACATACCAATTAGGATCTGGCAAAAAATACTTGAATCAGTTATAGAACCCATTGCCCTAGAATTCACAAAATTGGACAAACACCAAATTGAGACTGCATGCAGAATTCCGCAAAAATATCCTCTGTGTACAATGTAAAAAAACAAATAATGCATGCAGAGCAGAATTAGGCCAATACCCGCTAATTATCATAATTTAGAAAAGAGCCGTTAAATTCTACAACCACCTAAAAGGAAGCAATTCCCAAACCTTCCATAAGAAAGCCATCACCTACAGAGAGATGAACCTGGAGAAGAGTCCCCTAAGCAAGCTGGTCTTGGGGCTCTGTTCAAACACAAACAGACCCCACAGAGCAGCAACACAACTAGACACAACCAAATCATGAGAAAACTAAAAGTTAATTACTTGACACATTGGAAGAGCTAACAAAAAACAGAGCAAACTAGAATGCTACTTGTCCCTAAACAGAGAGTACACAGTGGCAGAATACCTGACCACTGTGACTGACCCAAAATTTAGGAAAGCTTTGACTATGTACAGAGTGAGCATAGCCTTGCTATTGAGAAAGGTCGCAGTAGGCAGACCTGGCTCTCAAGAGAAGACAGGCTATGTGCACACTGCCCACAAAATGAAGTGGAAACTGAGCTGCACTTCCTAACCTCTTGCCAAATGTATGACCATATTAGAGACACATATTTCCCTCCAGATTACACAGACCCACAAAGAATTTGAAACAAATCCATATCTATTGTGTGAAATACCACGGTGTGCCATCACAGCAACAATATTTGTGACCTGTTTAAGAAAAGGGCAACCAGTGAAAAACAAACACCAGTTGTAAATACAACTCATATTTATTTATTTTCCCTTTTGTACATTAATTATTTGCACATTGCTTCAATACTGTATATAGACATAATATGACATTTGAAATGTCTTTATTCTTTTGAAACTTGTGTGAGTGTAATATTTACTGTTCACTTTTTATTTTTTATTTCACTTTTGTTTATTCATTTCACTTGCTTTGGCAACGTAAACATATGTTTCCCATGTCAATAAAGCCCCTTGAATTGAAACAATTGAATTGAGAGAGAGAGACTATCAACTAAATCTACTGAAGTGTTGCTTGTGTCTTATCTCAACACCTGCAGCGTAGAATAGGCCTAGCCTGTCTACATTAATGTGTCCACTGGGCACACACTAGTTGAATCAACGCTAGTTTCTATGTCATTTCAATCAAATAACGTTGAACCAACGTGGAATAAACTTTGAATTTGACGTCTGTGCCCAGTGGGTAAGGACAACCACAGATTGGATGACAAACAAATGTAGATTCTGTCCACTAAATCTCTTGTTCCTTAAAGCGAGAATGAGAAATGAGAGAGTGTGAAATTTACACTGCCCACATTCACCAAATGGCCCAAAATTACACCTTGTGGAGGATGTGTAAAGACCAAACCGTAAAAGATACTGGCAGAGCATTAATAATCATATTTATGATTTGAGACATCGTGATGTAGCTAGTATATAAATGCTACAATATATACTGTGAACTATTCCCTACTTTTCCATAGGATGGAATTTTCACATTATGCAACTCTAAATTTAACTTATTCATTGTAACACAAAGCGTATTGCCTTCTGAAACATTAGAGGTCAGTGAACTGTACCTCATTCGGACAGGAAGCCTAGCGGTTAAGAGCGTTGGGCCAGTAACCAAAAGCTCGCCGGTTCGAATTCCTGAGCCGGCAAGGTGTAACAATATGCCGTTCTGCCCTTGAGCAAGGCAGTTAACCCACAACAATAACTGCTCCCCGGGTGCTGATGATGTGGACGTTGATTAAGGCAGCCGCCCACACATCTCTGATTCAGAGATTAAATGCGGAAGACATTTCGGTTGAATACATTCAGTTGTGTAACTGTCTAGGTTTTCCCTTCACTATTGATTAGGACAGCAAGCTATTGATGAATATTCCTAATCCAATTAGCTGTTTAATGGTAGGCCTATTCCAGGTAGATATTGAATAGTAGGCCCGTTGAAGGTATTCACAGATGGTTAAACAACTGATAACATGTGTATGGTCTTAGCCACGAACACCAATAGTCACTTAGCCATTAGCAAAGAGGTAAGAGGAAACATTTCAGCACATCCGCACCCCCTCCTTCGGAAACCTTTCATCGGGGCGAAGGTCGAGGCCTCGCCTCGTCTGACAAGCATAATCCCTTCTCCAAAATGTTTGTGTTCAGACACTAATCAGAGCCAATAGCGTGATTGAGCGACCTGTCTCTGACCCCGGCTAATTAATGCGTGTGGGGAGAAGAAAGCTTAAGAACAATCCAGAGATGTCATCAAAGTGATGCATCTCTCTCCTCACATTCCCTACACCCTGCACCATGCGTGAGCTTCATGTACTTAAGTTACAACCCCTAGCTCGTGCCCCCCACCCTCCATCCTGTGCTTTAGCTTCAAGTGGCCCATTCATAACCAAAGGGCTTTGTCCACTTCCCGGCTCGATCTGAGTGGGAAGGAGAAAATATTGTTATTCCACAAGCTATTTATGTATAGAGTGGAATCTATGCTGACAGTAGGTAGCGTCCTCATATTTGCATAGAGCCATCTTTTCCATCTGTAAAATGGCACTTGCAACATGGAGTCAATATGGACAGCAGGGTATGTGTGGGTAGTAGACTAATGTTAATCATTTCAGCACTGGGTTATGTTTACTTAGTCCTGTAGTAGGCATACGATGAGGGCCTCTTCCAGGGAGCCTTGTTTCACTATCAATACATAGTGGTTCATATTGCAGGGAGTCTGCTCCACTGATACGCAAAATAGGTCATTATGCGCTGTTTCCTCGTAGCCTAAAGCAAAGGTTGTTCATCTAGCTCGTTCTAACGAAGACAGCACCACCTGGTGCTAGACTCCAGGACCTGTATTCACAAAGCATATCTGAGTAGGAATGCTGATCTAGGATCAGTTTTGCCTTTTAAATAATCATAATGAATAAGCTTACAAGGACAGTGGGGACCTGGTCCTAGATCAGCACTCTGAGACACTTTTTAAATAAGGGCTCAGGAGCCATGTCAGATGAGCCCTAATCTCAGTGAAATGAAAGTGGTGCACCACAAAGGGAATAGGGCAGGATTTCATATATTGTCCCAAGACAAACAATTATCTCAATTTATGTTTAACGAGCACAAACACCCAGGACAATGTCAAACTGCTCCAGAAGTGATGTTTGCAGAATTAAATTAATAATGAAACTCGTAAGCAAAACCGTTTCCTCTCTCACATCCTCAGTTGCATTTCTCATCAATCACTGCCACCCGAAAACAACTAATTTGTGTTATTGTTGAAACTGCACTGTGAGCATGATTGATTAGACCGCTTTCCGATTACAGGGAAATCACCCCCCCACAATTCAACAGTAGCACGTGATATTATCAACCATTTCAGACTGATTGTTTTCATGCACTCTTCAATTGGCATCGCATGCCTACGACAAAACAAATAAAAATGGAAAATGGAATTAACAGTATCCCTCCCACCAACAGATGAAATAACCAAAAGCTTTGAGAGACACTGCAGAAACAAACCAGAGAGACAAATGGTTTTGGACAGCAGCGCTCCACCACCATCACCACCACCACCATCACCACCACCAGCAAACACTGTATTTACAGTGGCAGCAACCCGTTCCAAGGAAAAAAAGATACGACGAGGGAAAAAAATGGCTGTTTCAACTCAGCGGGGTCTCCTCTACCGTCCTGCTGCTCAATCTTTGTTGACAGCAACCACTTTTACTCCAGCAGTAAGTAAATCCCCCCTATTCCCCATTCATGCTCCTTCACACATGGGTGACTAGCAGCTGCTATTGTAAATAATGATACAGTTCCACTAGCTGTGCTCATATGAAGAGAGGGGGTGCTGGGTATGGCTACTGTAGGGGGTGCTGGGTGTGGCTACTGTAGGGGGTGCTGGGTGTGGCTACTGTAGGGGGTGCTGGGTATGGCTACTGTAGGGGTGCTGCGTATGGCTACTGTAGGGGGTGCTGGGTATGGCTACTATAGGGGGTGCTGGGTATGGCTACTGTAGGGGGTGCTGGGTGTGACTACTGTAGGGGGTGCTGGGTATGGCTACTGTAGGGGGTGCTGGGTGTGGCTACTGTAGGGGGTGCTGGGTGTGGCTACTGTAGGGGGTGCTGGGTATGGCTACTGTAGGGGATGCTGGGTATGGCTACTGTAGGGGGTGATGGGTATGGCTACTGTAGGGGGTGCTGGGTATGGCTACTGTAGGGGGTGCTGGGTATGGCTACTGTAGGGGGTGCTGGGTGTGGCTACTGTAGGGGGTACTGGGTATGGCTACTGTAGGGGGTGCTGGGTATGGCTACTGTAGGGGGTGCTGGGTATGGCTACTGTAGGGGGTGCTGGGTATGGCTATTGTAGGGGGTGCTGGGTGTGGCTACTGTAGGGGGTGCTGGGTGTGGCTACTGTAGGGGGTGCTGGGTATGGCTACTGTAGGGGGTACTGGGTATGGCTACTGTAGGGGGTGCTGGGTATGGCTACTGTAACATTTTCCTGCTCACACAGATCAGAGAACATAGGACTACAGAGATGAAGGATAAAATATCTACCTGCTGTCAATGCAAATTACACACGTTTCCAGGTATGTATTTGATAGTGTTTCCAGGTATATATTTGATAGTGTGGAAAGGTTTCCAGGTATGTATTTGATAGTGTTGGAAGGTTTCCAGGTATGTATTTGATAGTGTTTGAAGGTTTCCAGGTATGTATTAGATAGTGTTGGAAGGTTTCCAGGTATATATTTGTGGGAAAGTTTCCAGATATGTATTTGATAGTGTTTTCAGGTATATATTTGATAGTGTGGAAAGGTTTCCCGGTATGTATTTGATAGTGTGGGAAGGTTTCCAGTCTCTCATGTCATCGTAATATTGTATCTCAAACATATTGTACCCGCTTGAGGCCAACATATTGTACCCACTTGAGGCCAACATATTGTACCCACTTGAGGCCAACATATTGTACCCGCTTGAGGCCAACATATTGTACCCACTTGAGGCCAACATATTGTACCCACTTGAGGCCAACATATTGTACCCACTTGAGGCCAACATATTGTACCCACTTGAGGTCAACATATTGTACCCACTTAAGGCCAACATATTGTACCCACTTGAGGCCAACATATTGTACCCACTTGAGGCCAACATATTGTACCCACTTGAGGTCAACATATTGTACCCACTTAAGGCCAACATATTGTACCCACTTGAGGCCAACATATTGTACCCACTTGAGGTCAACATATTGTACCCACTTGAGGCCAACAAATTTGATTAATTAATGGTTGATTGAAGACAAAGCAACAGACAGTCTCCAGCCCTCCACAGCTGACTACAGCACAAGGACACAGGCACGCAACCACGCACACACCCACACGCACACACACACACACTTGCTCGTATGCCTCCACATTGATCTGGTACTGATACTCCCTGTATATAGCTCCACATTGATCTGGTACTGGTACTCCCTGTATATAGCTCCATAGTGATCTGGTACTGGAACTCCCTATATATAGCGCCACATTGATCTGGTACTGGTACTACCTGTATATAGCTCCATTCTTTTGTATTTTATTTTATTCTGCTTGTGTTATTATTTTACGGTAAAGTCTACACCAGTTGTATTCGATGCATGTGAGAAATAAAAGACAGGCCAAGGAGCAGCGGTGGCTCTGCTACAGCTTATCCTCACTGCAGACATACTAATGAACCACTTCTCACTGCTGCAGAAATGTATATCAAATTTATATTAATGCTGGTGAAAAGCCAGTTATCGCTCAAGCGGTCAAACAGCTGCAAGAGACGAGGTACAGCTGAGAACATGAATGTTTAACAAGATGTCTGCATAGTTTCACCTCCATTCAAGCCTCAAGCTTTCATCTTAATTATTAACCTAGAAAAATTATGCTAGTAGTTTTACCCAAGATTCTATGTTCGGCATCCCTTTTTCCCGAAACAAATTAATAAAAAAATTCCAAATGTCATAATAACCTGCACTGGTGCATTGAGTGCCAAGATCTGAGGGCAAGTTCATTTCCAACCGTCACAAAAGTGGAAGAAATCTTTCACAGCATATGGCAAGAAATCTCATCTTCTGTGAATATAATGTAGGTCTATGACAGCTAACTGAGCAATTTACAGGAAGCACTCTTAATTGTAGGATAAAGTGTGATGTCTCATGTTGCATTGTAGAATGATGCTCCATGCCTGTCAGAACAAGATCAAGGCCGACCCTCAAATGTCCCTTTGTACATTCGAATAGTTGAGTTGACCTATCCTCTAACCCTACAGCTCTCTTTCCCTTTTTACTGTATGGTCTCATAGGAACCTACAGTATCCCACATGGTGCCTCTGTCTGGGAATGTGACTCCACACACACACACACACACACACACACACACACATACACAACCACACCTGTTCCGGGTCCGTCTGGAGGAACGGGAGTCCGCAATCTCTCAACAGTCACAGTTCACCTGCCTCCTCATTGGAATCAAATAAGTGTCGGGCGATGAGGCCGGCATTGCCCTGCACTGTCCAGTAGGGAACTGTACTGCCGCCATATGCACCAGTTTTCAAATCTGGCGGTGCCGCTGCTGTGGCAATTCCAAAGCCGCATTAATAAGCAGGCCTTGAATAGGAGCTGACATGCTCGAATAAGAGGACACCATACATGACTGGCCCTGACAGCTATCCCGCCATCCCGCTCTGCACCAGAACACTGATGGCCCGCTTCTATCCGTTCTCCCTGCTTCCCCCACCCCAGCAGGCATCATTTACAGTACACCGCATTAAAAAGAGATGTGGCGTGTGAGTATTCTGTTCTTCACTAGCCGTACCACCTCAGCGTGAGTCAACATGTGTTATGACGGTGTTACCAACCAGGCTGTAACCAGGCTAATGCCTGAGACTGTACACTGAACAGGTGCTTTTAAGAGTTCAGAAAATAAGGTTAAATGGCTGGCCACTTTTGTTGAATGTGAAAACTAGAGTGGTATCAGGGGTATATGTCATGGTGGGAATCAGAGAAGGACTGCAGTACATGGTGGGGAAAAGTACAGTTTCAATTCACACACACTGTGCTTTGCACTCAGCATTGAGAGTATTGTAGATGGAGTCAGAAATACACCCAGCTTCCCCAGGCACTGGTCCAAGTTAAATATGTTGGTGGCCTGCCTGCCTCTGCTGCTGCAACAACAGCACAACACATTTCAATTGGTGTCACGCCCTGACCTTAGAGAGCCTTTTTTTTTCTCTATTTGGTTAGGTCAGGGTGTGATTTGGGTGGGCATTCTAGTTTTTCTATTTCTTTGTTGGCCGGGTATGGTTCCCAATCAGAGGCAGCTGTCTATCGTTGTCTCTGATTGGGGATCATACTTAGGCAGCCTTTTTCCCACCATTAGTTTGTGGGATCTTGTTTTTGTACTGTTGCTTTCCAGCCCTACAGAACTGTGCGTTTCGTTTTGTATTTGTTGTTTTTTCGGTGTCATTTAATAAAGAAAGATGTACGCCTACCACGCTGCATCTTGGTCCGATCCTTCCATCAACGAACGTAGCAATTGGCATGGAAGGTACTTGCTATTGGATCGGCTATCTACTTAGTGTTGTTGCCTAAGGGGTTTGATAGATTTTGAAATATCCACAATGAAGACTTGCATGGCTAAACGTTGTATCGTTCTTCTTGCTGTAAAGGTCCAAACTCATTTATATGGAACAGATATGTGGTGTACTGGATGGAAAGGGAATAATTCACATTTAGATGTGCACAGTATTTATTAATGTATTAAGCACAAAACATTTATTAATGTGATGTTTCATTGAGGAAGAATGAGGTTTAGTTTTTTTTTTTAAACAATTCAAAGTTTCGATCAAACTTTATTAATACAGAGGATTGGTACGTAAACCAGCCGACTTGTATCTGTGTACATACAGTCTGATATCTCAACTGCCATCTAATAACTTGGTGTTAATAGTAATTACACACGGCCTCCTGATTAATTTCTCCAGGGCTCTCAGAACACCATCTCCCAGAAGCCTGTGTGGCTGCATACATTAAGTGGCCCATCATATCACTGAACCCATGGAGCTTGTGTAGCAGCAGCTGTCTGATTGGAGAGGGCTTTTGCTGCAGACAGAACTAATCCCTGACACATTGCTGCACTGCCAAAACAGCTGTAGCAGCAAGAGGCCCATGCCACTGTTCACAGGCGCACGTCCCTAAACACTTTCTTTAGAAAGACATTGCCGATGGGGGAGTCGCTCTTATTGACACAGGGAAGGTACTGTTCTTGTAAGACACGTTTCAATTTCTGTCACTATGGATTTACAACAATCAGCAAGGAACTATTGTGTCAATATGAGAATGGGAAAAAAATGACAGACAAATATGAAATGAGCAAAAGAGTTTCAATCAACCAATTTACTTTCTTTCAATTAAGGTCCCATAAAGTTAAAATCCCAAAGGTAACCACAATCAAATGTCTGAAGTCCAATTTCTAATGTCCAACTTTAAATAGGAAAGACAGAATCCAATCCAAATTAAAGTTAAAAAACGAAATCTAAAAACATAAATCACCATTTCAAAATGCTAAAATATATTTAAACCTTGCATTGTGTTGTAAACCCCCCCCAAAAAACTGCATGGATCTTACCGGAAAAAATACTAGAAAGGGAAATTTGGCCTTGCATTGAAATCCAGAGATTCTTCAGGTGGCTCAATTTTCAAGGATCCGGGTAGAAACCAACCCAATAGTAACCCTTGGAAGGTGCGTATATCCCACAAAAAGGAACTATGTTTATTCGTCTTAAAGGTCCAAGGCAACTGTTTTTAATCTCATTATCAAATCATTAATGGGTAACAATTAAGTACCTTACTGTGATTGTTTTCAATTAAAATTGTGAAAAAATAAACAAAAATAGCTACTTAGCTAAATTTAATTTCTAAAGGAAGAATTTAGCTTGGACTGTCTGGTGGTGGTCTGAGAGAGGGGCCTAAAGGGAGTTCAAACAGGTCTTACACTAAAAGGCATTATCATAATTTTCACAATTTCACAGTATTACTCCAACCTCATTGTGTGGCAATATACAGTATATAAAACACAGGTAATTCACGTTTTTGACTGAACTGCCCCTTTAAGGGCAATTTAACGCTGCCAAAAGGCTTTACAGCATCTAAAAACAGGCTGCACACACCAAACTCCCCAAAAGGTAGGCCTAGGGCGTTTTCCTATGTTTGGACATTGCTGACTCTTGACAGATCTTTCTGGATAAATATTTTAAGTATCAGCTAACCACATCATAACCATATCATTTGTCAGTCAATGATACAGTCGATGACGTGGCACGCAACCATTGGTTGTTGCGTCGCCTTGCAATACCTCTTTAAGAAAAGATTAAGGGCGCTATCCACAGCTAAAGGCTCATTTATACCAAAGATTATGGATATACTGACAGGATACTTATCTCTGCACCCTGCTATGCTACTAGCATCATGCCATGAATATGTATAGCCATCTCGAGACAACTCCGATATTGTAACAGCAGTCTAAGTCGTCCTCCTCCTCAGACGAGGAGAGGCGAGAAGGATCTGAGGACCAATGTGCAGCGTGGTAATTTTCCATTATTTAATTAACATAAAACAAGACACTATACAAAATGACAAAACAAACTAACCGTCACAGTCCTAGCTGGTGCAGACAAAACACAAAGACAGGAAACAACCACCCACAATCCCCAACACAAAACAAGCCACCTATATATGATTCTCAATCAGGGACAACGATTGACAGCTGTCTCTGATTGAGAACCATATTAGGCTGGACACAGAAACAGACTAACTAGACACACAACATAGAATTCCCACCCAGCTCACGTTCTGACCAACACTAAACAAGCAAAACACATAAGAACTCTGGTCAGGACGTTACAGATATAAAGTGTTTTTCTCAAAGTTGGCGGGATGTTACGTGTCGTACTTATATCAGTACACACGTAATAACTTAAACATTATGAAACTTCTATTCAATCAAATTAACCTCAGGTAGTAAATAAGCCATTCATTTTTTTGTTAACCAAATTCGGCACTCTCTTATTGACCTACATACAAAAACCCCTTGCTTTGGTGGGCGAAACTACGGAGCCCCTCAGGGGTCATGGTGGAGAAAAACAACAACATCCAGGCTAATCTGTTCCCTCTTTTTTTTCTTCTATTCCCTCTGATTTTTTATTCGTTCCCTCGTCAGTCCCACTTGACCGATAACATATTGCAACCTAAATGTAATTCTATTTAGTTCATTATTTACTCTTCATGTGGTGATGATCACTGACCGTTGAATAGCTTATTTCCAGTTTCAGTGTTTTCATATGCACCCGAATCATAAAATCAAATAATGGGCGACACTTTGTGCAAACTCTGATTCAAGCCACTTGGACAACATAAACAGTTTCCTCTCATCCAGCGCCTCTCATCCAAGTGTTTTAAAACACCAAGTGTTTTAGCCCTTATGCATAAAGTTAGGACCATACGTCCAATAAAACATGGGTCAGCCAAGCGCCTTGATGTGTTAATGTTGTTTACAATTGTGCACGTGACTCATCAGAGGCAGAAAGGAAAGGCATGCACATTTATTCTGCATCATTTCCAAGAGGCTTTGGTGTTAACAGGTGAAATGATGCGCTCTCATCCCTGCGCTAGGCAGATTAATGTCTTGTGATGTAGCCAACCTTATACAGATAGATTTAAATCGTCTCTTGCTCTATGTTCATAACTGAAACGGATAACTCTTTGCTTTGCTGTTATTACAATACGTTCACCTGGAAATGAGTTAATTCAAATCAAATTGTATTTGTCACGTGCCGAATACAACAGGTGTAGAACTTACCATGAAATGCTTACTTACAAGCCTATTTACAAGCCCTTAACCTACAATGCAGCTCAAGAAATGGAGTTAAGAAAATATAAACTAAAGTTTTAAAAAATCGAATCAAATCAAAAAGTAACACAAGAAAATGACATAACAATAACGGTACAGGGGGTACAGGTTAGCCGAGGGAATTTGTAAAGTGACTATGCATAGATAATAAACAGCGAGTAGCGGCAGTGTAAAATTGTGTAATTGCAATGCTAAGGTAGGTAGCTAACAAACTCCCCCGGAGTATAGACATAGAACAGCTACGGTCATGAGCCAAATGGAATTCATACCTAGGGATGAGAGTGCATCATAGCTGCCCCATATTTGCACCTTGAGTGGTTTTGCACGCCTGTTACTATTATTCGCCCTTATGATTCGGAGGCACTGAAACTGGAAACTGGAAAATAAGCTATTAAATGGTCAGTAATCATCACCATTTTAAGCATGTAATTAACAAAAAATCAGAGGGAAAGGATTTAAAAAATTAGGGAACAAATATTTTGGGGGGGAATGGATTAAAAAAATGAGGTAACGGATTAGCCTGTTTGTTTTTTGTTTTTGTCATCCACCATGACACCAAAGGAGCTCAGTACGAAAAACGCCACCTACTGGAGGGAGCCAGATTTTCTGTCGAGTTGGGTCTCTCTCTTTACCTCTTTCTCTCTATTTATACTCACAGTGGAACACGCCCCTCTTCTTAAAGAGATAGTACACCTTAAAGGGATGAGTCACAGAAATAAATATGGAGACCATGTTTGATCGCCATTGAAAATAACACTGTTAGAAATATCAGATAGTCTAAATTACATCAACAGTCAAGTAATATATACATACAGTACCAGTCAAAAGTTTGGACGCACCTAGCCCCGGCCTGCTAACTTTAAACGCAGTGTCTCCCGCTTGCTAGGTAGTAACGACTACCCAGCGACTTCCCTGTTTCTTCTATTGCTGTTTACTGGACCCTATGATCACTTGGCTACATAGCTGATGCCTGCTGGACTGTTCATTACTCATGGTACTCCATTTTCTTTATTTTTGTCTATCTGTCGGCCCCAGCCTCGAACTCAGGCCTGTGTGTAGTTAACTGACCCTCTCTGCCCATTCATCATTATTTTACCTGTTGTCGTTGTCTTAGCTGATTAGCTGTTGTTGTCTTACCCGTTGTTGTCTTAGCTAGCTCTCCCAATCAACACCTGTGATTGCTTCATGCCTCGCTTTTTGTCTCTCTCAAATGTCAATATGCCTTGTTTATTGTTGTTTAGGATAGTTATCGTTGTTTTAGTTTACCTGCGGAGCCCCTAGTCCAACTCAACATGCCTCAGATACCTCCTTTGTCCCACCTCCCACACATGCGGTGACCTCACCCAGCATAACTAGTACGTCCAGAGATGCAACCTCTCTTATCGTCACAAAATGCCTCGGTTTACCTCCGCTGTACCCGGACCCCACCATACCCCTGTCTATACATTATGCCCTGAATCTACTCTACCACGCCCAGAAATCTGCTCCTTCAATTTTCTGTCCCCAACGCACTAGACGACCATTTTTGATAGCCTTTAGCCGTACCCTCATCCTACTCCTCCTCTGTTCCTCGGGTGATGTGGAGGTTAACCTAGGCCCTGTGTGTCCCCAGGCACTCTCATTTGTTGACTTCTGTAACCGAAAAAGCCTTGGTTTCATGCATGTTAACATCAGAAGCCTCCTCCCTATGTTTGTTTTACTCACTGCTTTAGCACACTCTGCTAACCCTGATGTCCTTGCCGTGTCTGAATCCTGGCTTAGGAAGGCCACCAACATTTCTGAGATTTCCATCCCCAACTACAAAATTTTCCATCAATATAGACCTGCCAAAGGGGGAGGAGTTGCAATCTACTGCAGAGATAGCTTGCAAAATGCTTTCATACTTTCCAGGTCTATGCCCAAACAGTTCGAGCTTCAAATTTTTAAAATGAATCTCTCCAGAAATAAGTCTCACTGTTGTCGCCTGTTATAGACCCCCCTCAGCTCCCAGCTGTGCCCCGGACACCATATATCAATTGACTTTTCCTCATCTATCTTCAGAGTTTGTTCTGTTAGGTGACCTAAACTGGGATATGCTTAACACCCCGGCAGTCCTGCAATCTAAGATAGATGCCCTCAATCTCATACAAATTATCAAGGAACCCATCAGGTACGACCCTAAATCCGTAAACATGGGCACCCTAATATATACACTGCTCAAAATAATAAAGGGAACACTTAAACAACACAATGTAACTCCAAGTCAATCACACTTCTGTGAAATCAAACTGTCCACTTAGGAAGCAACACTGATTGACAATACATTTCACATGCTGTTGTGCAAATGGAATAGACAACAGGTGGAAATTATAGGCAATTAGCAAGACACCCCCAATAAAGGAGTGGTTCTGCAGGTGGTGACCACAGACCACTTCTCAGTTCCTATGCTTCCTGGCTGATGTTTTGATCACTTTTGAATGCTGGTGGTGCTTTCACTCTAGTGGTAGCATGAGACGGAGTCTACAACCCACACAAGTGGCTCAGGTAGTGCAGCTCATCCAGGATGGCACATCAATGCGAGCTGTGGCAAGAAGGTTTGCTGTGTCTGTCAGCGTAGTGTCCAGAGCATGGAGGCGCTACCAGGAGACAGGCCAGTACATCAGGAGACGTGGAGGAGGCCGTAGGAGGGCAACAACCCAGCAGCAGGACCGCTACCTCTGCCTTTGTGCAAGGAGGAGCAGGAGGAGCACTGCCAGAGCCCTGCAAAATGACCTCCAGCAGGCCACAAATGTGCATGTGTCTGCTCAAACGGTCAGAAACAGACTCCATGAGGGTGGTATGAGGGCCCGACGTCTACAGGTGGGGGTTGTGCTTACAGCCCAACACCGTGCAGGACGTTTGGCATTTGCCAGAGAACACCAAGAGTGGCAAATTCGCCACTGGCGCCCTGTGCTTTTCACAGATGAAAGCAGGTTCACACTGAGCACATGTGAACGACGTGACAGAGTCTGGAGATGCCGTGGAGAACGTTCTGCTGCCTGCAACATCCTCCAGCATGACCGGTTTGGCGGTGGGTCAGTCATGGTGTGGGGTGGCATTTCTTTGGGGGGCCGCACAGCCCTCCATGTGCTCGCCAGATGTAGCCTGACTGCCATTAGGTACCGAGATGAGATCCTCAGACCCCTTGTGAGACCATATGCTGGTGCGGTTGGCCCTGGGTTCCTCCTAATGCAAGACAATGCTAGACCTCATGTGGCTGGAGTGTGTCAGCAGTTCCTGCAAGAGGAAGGCATTGATGCTATGGACTGGCCCGCCCGTTCCCCAGACCTGAATCCAATTGAGCACATCTGGGACATCATGTCTCGCTCCATCCACCAACACCACGTTGCACCACAGACTGTCCAGGAGTTGGCGGATGCTTTAGTCCAGGTCTGGGAGGAGATCCCTCAGGAGACCATCCGCCACCTCATCAGGAGCATGCCCAGGCGTTGTAGGGAGGTCATACAGGCACGTGGAGGCCACACACACGACTGAGCCTCATTTTGACTTGTTTTAAGGACATTACATCAAAGTTGGATCAGCCTGTAGTGTGGTTTTCCACTTTAATTTTGAGTGTGACTCCAAATCCAGACCTCCATGGGTTGATAAATTTGATTTCCATTGATAATTTTTGTGTGACTTTGTTGTCAGCACATTCAACCATGTAAAGAAAAAAGTATTTAATAAGAATATTTCATTCATTCAGATCTAGGATGTGTTATTTTAGTGTTCCCTTTATTTTTTTGAGAAGTGTATTATCCTGACCAACTTACCCTCCAAATACACCTCTGCTGTTTTCAATCAGGATCTCAGCAATCACTGCCTCATTGCCTGCATCCGCAATGGGACCACGGTCAAACGACCACCCCTCATCACTGTCAAACACTCCCTTAAACACTTCTGCTAGCAGGCCTTTCTAATCGACCTTGCCCGGGTATCCTGGAAGGATATTGACCTCATCCCGTCAGTCTAGGATGCCTGGTCGTTCTTTAAAAGAAATTTCCTCACCATCTAAATTAGCATGCCCCTTTCAAAAAATGTAGAACGAAGAACAGACATAGCCCTTGGTTCACTCCAGACCTGACTGCCATCGACCAGCACAAAAACATCCTGTGGCGGATTGCAATAGCTTCGTATAGTCCCTGCGATATGCAACTGTTCAGGGAAGTCAGAAACCAATACACGCAATCAGTCAGGAAAGCAAAGGCTAGCTTTTTCAAACAGAAACTTGCATCCTGTAGCTCTAACTCCAAAAAGTTTAGGGACACTGTAAAGTCCATGGAGAACAGGAGCATCTCCTCCCAGCTGCCCACTGCACTGAGGCTAGGAAACACTGTCACCACCGATAAATCCACGATAATCAAGAATTTCAATAAGCATTTCTCTACGGCTGGCCATGCTTTCCTCCTGGCTACCCCAACCCCGGCCAACAGCTCCCCACCCCCTGCAGCTACTTGCCCAAGCCTCCCCAGCTTCTCCTTCATCCAAATCCAGATAGCAGATGTTCTGAAAGAGCTGCAAAACCTGCAAAACCGTACAAATCAGCTGTGCTCGACAATCTGGACCCTCTCTTTCTAAAATTATCCGCCGCCATTGTTGCAAACCCTATTACCAGTCTGTTCAACCTCTCTTTCGTATCGTCCGAGATCCCTAAAGATTGGAAAGCTGCCGCGGTCATCCCCCACTTCAAAGGGGGTGACACTCTAGACCCAAACTGTTATAGACCTATATCCATCCTGCCCTGCCTTTCTAAAGTCTTCGAAAGCCAAGATAATAAACAGATCACTGACCATTTCGAATCCCACCGTACCTTCTCGCTGTGCAATCCGGTTTCCGAGCTGGTCACGGGTGCACCCCAGCCACGCTCAAGGTACTAAACGATATCATAAACGCCATCGATTAAAGATTGTACTGTGCGCAGGGTACACTACTTCACTGCTTTGCCCTATGCTCTAGCTTGTATGGTTATTGGTGTGACATTTTTTGGATCCTCTCTGAAGTTCTGGAGACTTCAATTGACCCAGAACCGCTTCTGATAATCCTGGGAGTGTCTGATTCCCTAAACGGATTAACCAACCCCCCAAAACAACTCATCTCTTACAGTCTCATTTCGGCAAAAAAACGAATCTTGTTGTTTTGGAAAAGGAGGAAAGCGCCCTCTACCAAATTATGGCTCAGCGAATTGGAAAACACTGTACAATAAGAAATAATTAGATATATTCTGAACAATAAATTATCAACATTTGATCAAATCTGGCAGCCTTTCCTCTCTTACTTGGACCATTCGGCGCTGTGAATTTGTACTTTTTAACGCACTCTCAATTGTAATATTTTAATCTACCTTTGGGCAGCATGTGCTGGCCCCGCCACCCGAGCAGTCGGGAGGGGAATAACAGGGGAGGGATAAAGGGGGCAAACAGTGGGGGAGGGATAAAGGGGGGGAATAAGTGGGGGGGGTGACATCTACCCTCTTTCTTTCTACCTGTCCTTGTTCTGTATGTCTTGTTTTGTAATATTTGTTTTGTACCCATAACTCTGGGTCTTGTTGTTTCTGTCTGCTCTTTTATGTTTAGATAAGAATTGTATACCTGTCTTTTATACCTATACACCATTCTTGTGTGTGTTCAATAAAAAATATTTGAACGAAAAGATTGTACTGTGCAGCCGTCTTCATCGACCTGGCCAAGGCTTTCGACTCTGTCAATCACCGTATTCTTATCGGCAGACTCAACAGCCTTGGTTCCTCAAATGACTGCCTCGCCTGGTTCACCAACTACTTCTCAGACAGAGTTCAGTGTGTCAAATCGGAGGGCCTGTTGTCCGGACCTCTGGCAGTCTCTATGGGGGTGCCACAGGGTTCAATTCTCTGGCCGACTCTTTTCTCTGTATATATCAGCGATGTCGCTCTTGCTGCAGGTGACTCCCTGATCCACCTCTACGCAGACGACACCATTCTGTATACATCTGGCCCTTCTTTGGACACTGTATTAACAAACCTCCAAACGAGCTTCAATGCCATACAACACTCCTTCCGTGGTCTCCAACTGCTCTTAAACGCTAGTAAAATTAAATGCATGCTTTTCAACCGTTCGCTGCCCACACCCGCCCGCCCGTCTAGCATCACTACTCTGGACGGTTCTGACTTGACTAGAATATGTGGACAACTACAAATACCTAGGTGTCTGGCTAAACTCTCCTTCCAGGCTCATAGTAAACATCTCCAATCCAAAATGACATCTAGAATCGGCTTCCTATTTCGCAACAAAGCCTCCTTCACTCACGCCGCCAAACATACCCTAGTAAAGCTAACTATCCTACCGATCCTTGACTTCGGCGATGTCATTTACAAAATAGCCTCCAACACTCTACTCAGCAAACTGGATGCAGTCTATCACAGTGCTATCCGTTTTGTCACCAAAGCCCCATATACCACCCACCACTGCGACCTGTATGCTCTAGTCGGCTGGCCCTCGCTACATATTCGTCACCAGACCCACTGGCTCCAGGTCATCTATAAGTCTTTGCTAGGTAAAGCTCCGCCTTATCTCAGCTCACTGGTCACGATAACAGCACCCACCCGTAGCACGCATTCCAGCAGGTATATCTCACTGGTCATCCCCAAAGCCAACACCTCCTTTGGCCGCCTTTCCTTCCAGTTCTCTGCTGCCAATGACTGGAACGAATTGCAAAAATTGCTGAAGTTGGAGACTTATATTTCCCTCACTAACTTTAAACATCAGCTATCCGAGCAGCTAACCGATCACTGCAGCTGTACATAGCCCATCTGTAAATAGCCCATCCAATCTACCTCCCTCATCCCCATATTGTTTTTATTTACTTTTCTGCTCTTTTGCACACCAGTATTTCTACTTGCACATCATCATCTGCACATCTATCACTCTAGTGTTAATTTGCTAAATTGTAATTACTTGCTACTGTGGCCTATTTATTGCCTTACCTCCTCACGCCATTTGCACACACTGTATATATACTTTCTTTTTTCTATTGTGTTATTGACTGTACGTTTGTTTATTCCATGTGTAACTCTGTGTTGTTGTTTGTGTCGCACTGCTTTGCTTTATTTTGGCCAGGTCGCAGTTGTAAATGAGAACTTGTTCTCAACTAGCCTCCCTGGTTAAATAAAGGTGAAATAAAATAAAAAATACATTTGAGTCAATTGGAGGTGTACCTGTAGATGTATTTCAAGGCATATCTTCAAACTCAGTGCCTCTTTGCTTGACATCATGGGAAAATCAAAAGAAATCAGCCAAGACCTTAGCAAAAAATTGTAGACCTCCACAAGCCTGGTTCACCCTTGGGAGCAATTTCCAAACACCTGAAGGTACCACGTTCTTCTGTACAAACAATAGTACGTAAGTATAAACATCATGGGACCACATAGCCGTCATACCGCTCAGAAAGGAGACGCGCTCTGTGTCTTAGAGATGAACGTACTTTGGTGCAAAAAGTGCAAATCAATTCCAGAACAACAGCAAAGGACCTTGTGAAGATTTTGGAGGAAACAGGTACAAAAGTATCTATATGCATAGTAAAATGAGTCCTATATCAACATAACCTGAAAGGCCGCTCAGCAAGGAAGAAGCCACTGCTCCAAAACCGCCATAAAAAAGCCAGACTACGGTTTGCAACTGCACATGGGGACAAAGATCGTACTTTTTGGAGAAATGCCCTCTGGTCTGATGAAACAAAAATAGAACTGTTTGGTCATAATGACCATCATTATGTTTTATTATGTGGATATATTGAAGCAACACCTCAACACATCAGTCAGGAAGTTAAAGCTTGGTCGCAAATGGGTCTTCCAAATGAACAATGACCCCAAGCATACTTCCAATGTTGTGGCAAAATGGCTTAAGGACAACAAAGGCAAGGTATTGGAGTGGCCATCACAAAGCCCTGACCTCAATCCTATAGATAATTTGTGGGCAGAACTGAAAAAGCGTGTGCGAGCAAGGAGGCCTACAAACCTGACTCAGTTACACCAGCTCTGTCAAGAGAAATTGGCCAAAATTCACACAACTAAGTTGTGTGAAGCTTGTGGAAGGCTACTAGAAACGTTTGACCCAAGTTAAACAATTTAAAGGCAATGCTACCAAATACTAATTGAGTGTATGTAAACTTCTGACCCACTGGGAATGTGATGAAAGAAATAAAAGCTGAAATAAATCATTCTCTCTACTATTATTCTGACATTTCACATTCTTAAAATAAAGTGGTGATCCTAACTGACCTAAGCAAGGGAATTTTTACTTGGATTAATTGTCAGGAATTGTGAAAAACTGAGTTTAAATATATTTGGCTATGTAAACTTCCGGCTTCAACTGTATGTACATATTCTCATTCACCCCTTTATACTTGTGTGTATTAGGTAGTTGTTGGGAAATTGTTAGATTACTTGTTAGATATTACCGCAAAACACAAGTCTCAACGTCAACAGTTAAGAGGTGACTCCAGGATGCTGGCCCTCTAGGCAGAGTTCCTCTGTCCAGTGTCTGTGTTCTTTTGCCCATCTTAATCTTTTATTTTTATTGGTCAGTCTGAAATATGGCTTTTTCTTTGCAACTCTGCCTGGAAGGCCAGCATCCCGGAGTCGCCTCTTCACTGTTGACGTTGAGACGGGTGTTTTGCGGGTACTATTTAAGGAAGCTGCCAGTTGAGGACTAGTGAGGCGCCTGTTTCTCAACCTAGACACTCTAACGTACTTGTCCTCTTGCTCAGTTGTGCACCCGGTGCCTCCCACTCCTCTTTCTATTCTGGTTAGAGTCAGTTTGAGCTGTTCTGTGAAGGGAGTAGTACACAGCGTTGTACGAAATCATCAGTTTCTTGGCAATTTCTCACATGGAATAGCCTTAATTTCTCAGAACAAGAATAGACTGATGAGTTTCAAAAGAAAGTTCTTTGTTTCTGGCCATTTTGAGCCTAATCGAACCCACAAATAGTGATGCTCTAGATGCTCAACTAGTTTAATGAAGGCCAGTTTTATTGCTTCTTTAATCAGGATGACAGTTTTCAGCTGTGCTAACAATTGCAAAATTGTTTTCTAATGATCAATTAGCCCTTTAAAATGATAAACTTGGATTAGCTAACACAACGTGCCATTGGAACACAGAAGTGATGGTTGCTGATAATGGGCCTCTGTACTCCTATGTAGATATTCCTTTAAAAACAATAGTCATTTACAACATTAACAATGGCTACACTGTATTTCTGATCAATTTTATGTTGTTTTAACGGACAAAAAATTTGCTTTTCTTTCAAAAACAAGGACATTTCTAAGTGACCCCAAACTTTTGAACGGTAGTGTATGACAAAAGTGGGGAAACTGTGGTAGCTGACAATACAGACATATGGCTGTGTTCAGTCTTGATGTTCATAATTCAGTGTTTAGACTCTCATTTACTCTATGCATGTTGTGAAATGTATCTTCCTGCGCAGATACGTCCCTTTAAGTGTTTTTAAAAACAGCGCACTGTCAAAGACTTTGCCCTCCTTTATTCAAGATAATCAGGAGTGAAAATGTGACAGAACATTCCAGGGTGTTAAACCGGGACATCCCTAAATTATTCCACTTGTACTGCATAGTTAAGGATAAACAGCACATGAGTTGCTATTGGGGTGGGAGATGAAAAGCGGGCGAGGAGGAGTGTGCGTGAGATACAGTTCTGATACCTAGTGATACAAAGGAGCCTGAGGCCAGTGGTGCTCCTGCATGGGAACTAAAGTCATCATTATAGAGAGTGGAGAGAGACACAGCAAGAGATAGGGAGAGAGGAGGTCTCAACTCCAACTCCCAACTCTCACCATTCTCTTTCAACTCACAGCCAATTTCTTCACCGCGCACACTCCGTGCAGTCCTGGGCCTCTGGCCCTGTGTTCAACCACTACTCATTGCCTCTCTCAACAGCCTGCCTCAGAACAAAAGCAGGGACTAGGGGATAGATAAAGGCCTTCTGTTGACACACTCCTGGGCTCAAGTTAGCTCCTGTGTCCAGTACCCATTTCCTCCCCCTTTCACCTCCTCTCCATCCCTTCTACACAGTTTACCAGGTATGGTACAAATAAAACTGGTCGTGTAGCGGCTGCTGCCTATCAGTGTAGCTGAGCAGAACTTCTCAAAGAGAATTGACTAAATGGTAGATTCAGGACTCATACTTTGTTGTATTATGAACACCCCATCTTCCTTCACCACAATTTTTTACCAACTGCTTTCATGGAATATATTTCAAAGTTGCGATGGGTCCCCCCCGATCACTATTATGCTTCATATCGCCTAACTTGATAGCTATTTCAGTACCGATAGCTCTTGATAGCTATTTCAGTACCTATAGCTCTTGATAGCTATTTCAGTACCGATAGCTCTTTCAGACATCACAGACAACACCAATTTCTACCCCACAGTAGATAATCAAAATCTTTTCCGTTGTTTCGGAATTCCTTGCTTGATTTACGCACAGTTGGCAAAAGTCCATTCATGACTCAGTTAAAGCTGTGATCCTTGCACCTCCGAATGAAGTTTCACCACTCCACTAAAATAATTTGAAAGAAATCGTAAATTTATGCTGTAAATTCTCCAGTGTGTAACGCAAAGCAAATGTTAGCTAATGCATAGGTGTCATGTGAAATATGAGCGTTGAGATTTATATACACATAAAACAATTATCCTCTATAATATTTAATAGGAGTTACAGAACACTTTAACCAAATAATTATAAAGGTTTGAGTGCTGAGTTTTATGATTCAGAGAGGTAGACACCTATCGTAGCCAGTTTTCTGTCATAGCCAGACTAGGTATATGATGGAGAATAGAACTTGGACTGTACTATAACACTTCACCTACAGATCAAGCATCATCAGGACCATCTCAGAAAACACACTAGAAGTAGAGGATGCTCTCACTCAGGTCAGATAGACTCATACACTGAATAGAAACCATTTTTACAGTGGAAATGTCAAGCCATGACACTAAACTCCACTGTAACACAAATGGTGTAAATTGCCATTTGGCACCTAAGATATTTGGTATAGAATAGAATGACAATTTTAAAAGGTGAGTTGACAATCACACCAGCATATTGAAAGACATGACCATGCCATACGACTCATTCATACAGAGTATTAAACCTTGCCATATTCAGGATCTGAGAGAAAGGGGCCAATTTGATAGGGGTTCAGTCACAGACTATAGCTGAGCAGTCAGACTTGGGTCAAATACTTTAAAATACTTGAGCTGCATGTGATTTAGTTTGCTTGGTAAAATGGAACCAATGGAATAGTCCCAAAAGAATTGATAGTTTACAAGCTCATTGAATGACTCTACAGAAACGGTTTCTTACCAAAAATTCTCTCCTATAGACAGGTTGGCTGGCAAGATAATGAAAATGATGTGCACGCATTGATGTGGCCGGAAGCTGTGCATTGTTATGATTCTGAACAGTCAGATAGCTACAGTGACAAGAAGCTACCATGTGGGGAATCGTAGGTGGCTCATTTCAACTCATTGTATCTTGTTATTGATACCATCCCACTGGGCACAGACATCAATTCAACATCTATTCCATGTTGGTTCAACGTCATTTCATTAAAATGAAGTGGAAACAATGGTGATTCAACCAGTGTATGCCCAGTGGGATGTCTTGTTTTAAGGTGTTTTGACTGATGTCATGTCTATGTTAATATGGCAAAAATTTGCGAGCTAGCTAACCAACAACTGTAACAATGTTTTTGAGACACCAAGTGCTTATTGTGAAAATATATTTATGTTTTCAATAAACATTTGAAGACTAAATATAGTTTCCATTTCAACAATCTATGCCAACCTGTCTGTGTGTCCCATAGTAGCGCACGCGTGGGTTTTGTTGCTGAACAACCAACCCGTCAATACAATCAGTCCCATTGTCATGCTGTTGATGCCATTATAGAACAAACATGTCACAAAATAGCTAAAATAATCTGCCCTTGGAATCAAGGTTAATTCTAATAATGCTGATCACATGAAGCAGAGAATGAATTACTTGACAATCATTTACAGTTTGTTTTCTATCTGGTTGAACTAGACACTTTGAGAGGCCGAACACCCACTCTCAGTCCCCTACATGGGATATAGAGCATTTTTTGTTTTACCCAGCCAGCATAGCAAAAGGAATACTCAATTACACATCACTCCATTAGTGCCCTCTGTGGAGGATTTAAGTGGCCTTGTAGTAATGCTAGGATCCTGGCTGCTTCTGTCTCCTTCTCAGCTCTGACGTTCCCAGAAAGCTCCAGTAAGACATTTGTCTCCAGTCTTTTTCAAAGGAGGAATGACTTCTCTCTCTCGGTGTCTATCTTATTTTATCCTTTATGCATATCTTAGGCGGTTAAAATCGAGGAAAATTGGGGGGGGGGGGATTTAGTAGGGCCGTTTTGTATTCACTTGGGCCGGCTTATGTTTGGGATGAATGCAGATCAGTGCCGTTACTCGAGAATGTTCAATACATTCAGAAATATTCTTAATAGAAATGATTATGGATTCCGGAGAGGAATCTGGAGCTGTTTGAATAGACTGAGCTGTAGGCCGATTCCAGTTGCCGGAGAAGAACAGAGGAGATCAGACCTCATTGTCAGTAGCTGACAAGATTAAGCCGACTCCGAAAGCTGATCAAACCGAGGGAGATTCTGCAGGCGTAGCAGGGCTGGGTGGCGGCTCGCTGCTGTCTCTATAGGCATAAACAGCAGCTCTGACATTGATGAGGAAGGAGGGCGGCCCATCTCACTCTTACTCAGACAGGGGCAGTTACCAGTTAAACCCCTCCTACCACACCAGAGCAACAACCACCTTGTGACCATGGAATCGTTATCAGCCTCACCTCAGTGCTACTCAGTAAAGTGGTTGCTGTGATCCCAGTGACAGGCTTAGGAAATCTAAATGAAGAAAGATGCCTTTTGAGACTATGAGGCTTGTATGTGCAAAACATGATGATGCCTTTTGGGACTATGAGGCTTGTATGTGCAAAACATGATGATGCCTTTTGGGACTATGAGGCTTGTATGTGCAAAACATGATGATGCCTTTTGAGACTGTGCAAAAAAAAAATCAATATGGACTTGTTTTTATCATAACAGGTTACCTGTTTCTAAATAGCTTACTGACATTTCCGTTCCACAGAAATTGACTGTGATTTAATTTACTCCATTGGCATCGAAGACAAGAGTGCAACATTACTTTTCACTCTGGTGAGAAATGTACAGGGCCCCGTTTCCTGATAGCGATGGAACTTAGGCTTACGAGTGTTTTAACGATGCATCTTTGCTACAACGGTCGAAGATGTAACATCCGTTTCCCAAAACACCACGCAAAGAGAACGGTCGCTAAGTGCTTTGTTGGAGCATGTGATAGGATCTAACATTAGAAATATTTCACAATACTGACAACGGATCAGCCAAAAAATTACATCAAAAAGCATCTCATTTACTTAACTAGGCAAGTTAGTTAAGAACAAATTCTTATTTACAATGACGGCCTACCCCAGCCAAACCCGGACGATGCTGGGCCAATCGCCGCCCTAATGGACTCACACTTAACGGCCGGATGTGATACAGCCAGGCATCAAACCAGGGACAGTAGCAGCGCCTCTTGCACTGAGATGCAGTGCCTTAGACTGCTCCGCCACTCGGGAGCCTAACGACACACCGTTTTAGAGGTGGTCTGAAGCAGGTGTTAGATTACCAGCGCTTTCAAGTGCAACGTTAACAACAATGGTGCTCCTACGAAGGTTCTAACAATGAACTTTGCCATAAGATGCTTTTGGGAAACCGGGTCCAGAGCCAGTAATCAGTCTAACCTCATTATTCTAATAGAACATTGTGAGGAGTGTTCGCTGAAATCTCCCCACTTCTGTTTCAGAGCTAGTTGCTCTGTTCATAACTGTCACTTTGTAATGAATGTGGATATTGATGCAACAGCTGTACGGCGTGGGGAAAATGGAGGAAAAACTACAAATCACAAATTCCACTGAACCAGACAACCAGCCAATAATAAAGGAGATAGATACATTTCCATTGAAATAGCCCCGTGTTCCCCCTCCCTCAGGACGCCTCTCGCACCTTGTGTGTGTGTATGTGTGGTCTCCCATGACAAACCAAAGTAGATTAGAATGTTAGAATAATGTCAGCTCAGTAGTCAGGTATGCTACAGTACCCAGTCCCCTCCTATGCAAAGAGTAACCCTCTTTCAGTTGTTTATCTCTCTCCCTTTATTACACATGTCCATGTATGCACACACACACACACACACACACACACACACACACACACACACACACACACACACACACACACACACACACACACACACACACACACACACACACACACACACACACACACACACACACTCTCTCTCTCTCTCTTTTTCTCGCTCTCTCGCTCTCTCTCTCTCTCTTTTGCTCGCTCTGTATTGAAATAAGGGGAAGTATAATGTTCACTTATTTAGCCAGCTGCAACTCACATGAAAAGTATGTGTGTGTCTGGATTGACCTTGTCTTCCATTGGGCTGCTAAACTACCCTACCCAGCACGGATACTACATTTGCCATACAGCATAGACCAGTTGACCTACAGTAGCCTACTCTGCAGCACACATATTGTAACTGTGGGGTGAGAGTAAGAGAGGGATGTTTATCATGTTATGTATATGAACGCCAATGCCAGCGAGATAATTCAAATTTGTGACCAGACTCTCTCGATCATATATAGTGCTTAGTTTAAATTACATGGAAATGGCGAATGTATCAAGCCATCATCTTAACCCGACACCAAAAAAATGAGACTCCCAAGATGCAGCAGCACTGCTACTCCCGTTTTCCAGTATCTCTCTCCAGCGTCTCAGTTTGATCCCTGCAGGAATTTCTCTCTGTGTATTAATATCCACTTCAAAGCAAATAGGCTTTTCCTGAACGCCTCTCTGCAGCGCCGTCGCCGTCGAGGTCTATCCATCACCGTTGTGATCCCCCGGAGCTGAATGCATGTAAACATATTTGCAAGCAGTCACAGAAATGCCGACCTGCTAATCTTCAGAGTCTGTGGCACTGCACGTACACATCTGTCTGCACATGTTTTGATATTCAGGCGTAAGGCGTTAAGAAGAACATATGCTGGGCGATGAGTTTATTTGATTAAACTTCATCATTAGTGTATAACTGGGTAGGATTATTTGTTCAAGAACAAATACTTTCATTGATAATCTACAGGTAACTGCCAAAATAAATGAAACACCAACATAAATTGTCTTAATAGGGCATTGGCTCACCACAAGCCAGAACAGCTTCAATGCACCTTGGCATAGATTCTACAAGTGTCTGGAACTCTATGGGAGGGATGCAACACCATTCTTACATGAGAAATTCCATCATTTGGTGTTTTGTTGATGGTAGTAGAAAACCCTGTCTCAGGGTTTGTATATAGGATATGAAAAGATAACAGAAATGGGGCAGTTACCTGTATATAGGATATGAAAAGGTAACAGAAATGGGGCAGTTACCTGTATATGAGAAGGTAACAGAAATGGGGCAGTTACCTGTATATAGGATATGAAAAGGTAACAGAAATGGGGCAGTTACCTGTATATAGGATATGAAAAGGTAACAGAAATGGGGCAGTTACCTGTATATAGGATATGAAAAGGTAACAGAAATGGGGCAGTTACCTGTATATAGGATATGAAAAGATAACAGAAATGGGGCAGTTACCTGTATATAGGATATGAAAAGGTAACAGAAATGGGGCAGTTACCTGTAACGATCGTCGTCATATTCCTCCTCCTCGGATGAGGAGGAGCATGGATCAGACCAACACGCAGCGAGGTATGTGGACATAATGATTTATTAGACAAACGACGAAACACAAAATAACAAACAATGTGAAACAACCTACCTTAATATGACTCTCAATCAGAGGAAACGCCAAACACCTGCCTCTAATTGAGAGCCATACCAGGCAACCCATTAACCCAACATAGAAAACACATAACATAGACTACCCACCCAAAACTCACGCCCTGACCAATTAAACACATGCCAAACAACAGAAAACAGGTCAGGAACGTGACAGAACCCCCCCCTCAAGGTGCGAACTCCGGGCGCACCCCTACAACTCAAGGGGAGGGTCTGGGTGGGCATCTGTCCGCGGTGGCGGCTCCGGCGGTGGACGAGGACACCACTCCACCACTGTCTTTGTCCCTCTCCTTCGCGTCCTTTGAGTGGCGACCCTCGCCCCCGACCATGGTCCAGGAACCTTCACTAAGGCCCCTCCTACATAGAGGAGACAGCTCAGGACAGAGAGGTAGCTCAGGACAGAGAGGTAGCTCCGGACAGAGAGGTAGCTCCGGACAGAGAGGTAGCTCCGGACAGAGAGGTAGCTCCGGACAGAGAGGTAGCTCCGGACAGAGAGGTAGCTCCGGACAGAGGGACAACTCTGTACTAATGGCAGCTCCGGACTGAGTGGCAGCTCCGGACTGGGTGGCAGCTCCGGACTGGGTGGCAGCTCCGGACTGAGTGGCAGCTCCGGACTGAGTGGCAGCTCCGGACTGAGTGGCAGCTCCGGACTGAGTGGCAGCTCATGACTGAAGGGCAGCTCATGACTGAAGGGCAGCTCATGACTGGAGGGCAGCTCATGACTGTAGGGCAGCTCATGACTGGAGGGCAGCTCATGACTGGAGGGCAGCTCATGACTGGAGGGCAGCTCATGACTGGAGGGCAGCTCATGACTGGAGGGCAGCTCATGACTGTAGGGCAGCTCATGACTGTAGGGCAGCTCATGACTGTAGGGCAGCTCATGACTGTAGGGCAGCTCATGACTGTCGGGCAGCTCATGACTGTAGGGCAGCTCATGACTGTAGGGCAGCTCCTGACTGGCTGGCGGCTCTGGCAGCTTCTGACTGGCTGGCGGCTCTGGCAGCTCCTGACTGGCTGGCGGCTCTGGCAGCTCCTGACTGGCTGGCGGCTCTGGCAGCTCCTGACTGGCTGGCGGCTCTGGCAGCTCCTGACTGACAGACGGCTCTAGCGGCTCCTGACTGACGGACGGCTCTAATGGCTCGGGACAGATGGGCGGCTCTAATGGCTCGTGGCAGACGGATGGCTCAGAAGGCGCTGGGCAGACGGATGGCTCAGAAGGCGCTGGGCAGACGGATGGCTCAGACGGCGCTGGGCAGACGGATGGCTCAGACGGCGCTGGGCAGACGGATGGCTCAGACGGCGCTGGGCAGACGGATGGCTCAGACGGCGCTGGGCAGACAGATGGCTCAGACGGTGCTGGGCAGACAGATGGCTCAGACGGTGCTGGGCAGACAGATGGCTCAGACGGTGCTGGGCAGACGAGCAGTGCAGGCGGCGTTGGGCAGACAGCCGACTCTGACCTGCTGAGGCGCACAGTAGGCCTGGTGCGTGGTGCCGGAACTGGTGGTACCGGACTGGAGACACGCACCTCAAGGCTAGTGTGGGGAGCAGGAACAGGGCACACTGGACTCTTATGCGCACTATAGGCCTGGTGCGTGGTACCGGAACTGGTGGTACTGAGCTGGGGCGGGAAGGTGGCGCCGGATATACCGGACCGTGCAGGCGTACTGGCTCCTTTGAGCACTGAGCCTGCCCAACCTTACCTGGTTGCATGCTCCCCGTAGACCGTCCAGTGCGGGGAGGTGGAATAACCCGCACTGGGCTGTGTTGGCGAACCGGGGACACCATGCGTAAGGCTGGTGCCATGTACACCGGCCCGAGGAGACGTACTGGAGGCCAGATATGTTGAGCCGGCTTCATGGCACTTGGCTCAATGCTCACTCTAGCCCGGCTAGTGCGGGGAGGTGGAATAACCCGCACCGGGCTATGAACACGTACAGGAGACACCATGCGCTCTACTGCGTAACACGGTGTCTGCCCGTACTCTCGCTCTCCACGGTAAGCCCGGGAAGTTGGCGCAGGTCTCCTACCTGACTTCGCCACACTACCCTTTAGCCCCCCCCCAAGACATTTTTGGGTTGTACTTGCGGGCTTCCAGCCTTGCTTCCGTGCTGCCTCCTCATATCGTCGCCTCTCCGCTTTAGATGCCTCCAGCTCCGCCTTGGGACGGCGACACTCCTCTGGCTCTGCCCAGGGTCCTTCTCCGTCCAGAATCTCTTCCCATGTCCAATCCTCCTTGACCCACTGCTGCTGTCGTTGCTGTCCGTTAACCCGCTGCTTGATCTGGGTTTGGTGGGTGGTTCTGTAACGATCGTCGTCATATTCCTCCTCCTCGGATGAGGAGGAGCATGGATCAGACCAACACGCAGCGAGGTATGTGGACATAATGATTTATTAGACAAACGACGAAACACAAAATAACACTTTAGAAAAACAAAATAACAAAACGAACTAAACAGACCTAAACTTACGAACTTACATGAAACGAAGAACACACGAACAGGAACAGACAAACCGAAACAGTCCCGTGTGGTAACATGTACTGACACGGAAGACAACCACCCACAACAAACAATGTGAAACAACCTACCTTAATATGACTCTCAATCAGAGGAAACGCCAAACACCTGCCTCTAATTGAGAGCCATACCAGGCAACCCATTAACCCAACATAGAAAACACATAACATAGACTACCCACCCAAAACTCACGCCCTGACCAATTAAACACATGCCAAACAACAGAAAACAGGTCAGGAACGTGACATTACCTGTATATAGGATATAAAAAGGTAACAGAAATGGGGCAGTTACCTGTATATAGGATATGAAAAGATAACAGAAATGGGGCAGTTACCTGTATATAGGATATGAAAAGGTAACAGAAATGGGGCAGTTACCTGTATATAGGATATAAAAAGGTAACAGAAATGGGGCAGTTACCTGTATATAGGATATGAAAAGGTAACAGAAATGGGGCAGTTACCTGTATATAGGATATAAAAAGGTAACATAAATGGGGCAGTTACCTGTATATGAGAAGGTAACAGAAATGGGGCAGTTACCTGTATATAGGATATAAAAAGGTAACAGAAATGGGGCAGTTACCTGTATATGAGAAGGTAACAGAAATGGGGCAGTTACCTGTATATAGGATATAAAAAGGTAACAGAAATGGGGCAGTTACCTGTATATGAGAAGGTAACAGAAATGGGGCAGTTACCTGTATATAGGATATAAAAAGGTAACAGAAATGGGGCAGTTACCTGTATATAGGATATGAAAAGGTAACAGAAATGGGGCAGTTACCTGTATATAGGATATGAAAAGGTAACAGAAATGGGTCAGTTACCTGTATAAAGGATATGAAAAGGTAACAGAAATGGGAACACATCATCACAAACTAGGCCCTACCTTCAACTGGCCCAATGTGCTGCGTAATAGAGTGTTATGAACAGATCATAAATAGATACAAAATAGTACATAAGCAATGACTACTTTACAGTGCCTTAATGCCAAGGATAGGTCTAAGGATAGCACACCATGTCACTGAAGGCAAACAGTTGTCATGTTTTTTGATCGTTGCCCTGTCAGGTGTATTATGTATTTTGCTGTTGGAGCCCTCAGTTGTTGTTTGAGCTTCTGGCTTTCTAATGCATATAGACTATGGTTACGTCCCAAATAGCTCCCTATTCCCTGTATAGTGCACCACCTTTGACCAGATTCATATGGGCCCTGGTCAAAAGTAGTGCACTATAAAAGGAATAGGGTGCATATTCCCCTCAGGCTGTCATCACACTTAAATAGAGCGTCGTCTAGACCCCGCAGCTCCGCCGGAGAAAAACTGCCAGTGGTGCAGTTCCCCCAGTACCTAGGCCTCAGGGCCCATAATTCTCTTTGTAGGTTTGTCTGACAATTTGCTAAGCAGTTGAATACAGTGGAGTGAGGGATGGAAGCCTGAGAATTAACGTAGCTTAAGCTCAATTCACTGAACAGAGAGTTTTACTGACAATTATTCAAAACTCAAACAGTCGTAGACGCTTGGTGTCTTCCACTCATTTCTGTACATAGAAATTCTAAGGATTCTCCTTTCATTGTCAGCTTAGAGAAATGTTCATGAAGGATGTAATTTATCAAGTCATCTGGATAGTCATTCTATGGATATTTGATTCATAACAAATCAGTCACAGCCATACACTCACTTACGGATTAAAGATAATAAATAGAATGTGTGTGTGTGTCTGCATTCACAGGTGCACGCTCACACACACACACACACACACACACACACACACACACACACACACACACACACACACACACACACACACACACACACACACACACACACACACACACACACACACACACACACACACACACACTTGTTTGTATCTCTTTCAGCAAAACAACCACTCATATTGGCACAATTTCCCAGTGGAGTTGAAATCATATTTTCATATTTTCTCTCCGTTTTCGCGCTCACAGTGAATCATTCCCAATCAACCTGTAATTGATTGTACGAATCCTCTAGCGCACATTGATAATTATGTGAAACACCCTGTCCTTACAACACAGAGTAAAGTCAATATTCTGAGTGAACTTAAATTGATTGAATGGGGACTTACTCTTTACACTAGCTATTATCTTGGAGCCAAACTGTGTGCAAGATCAAGTTTCTTATCTTTTCTATGGTGGTTTTCTGGACTAATTATGTGATACACAACACAGAAGAGAGTTAGTTCCAAGGTGACATGAAACGGGAGAGTGCGTAATTAATTAGGATGTCAAATTCAAAGAGCGCCCTCGCCTTCATTTTTCTTCTTAATTGGTCAATCATTTGGAATCTGGAGAGGTGTCGGATCGCAGGTAATGAAGATTGACACCTGTTATTGCCGTGACAACCGCCACATGCGTGGCTCCTTATTGACGGCTGGCGGTGACCTTCTGTTGGGTCGCCTGAACCTCCCGTGTGTTCACTATAAGGTCACAGAGGTCAGATCAACGAGTGATGACCCCAACGCCAGATGGTAGCTGTAGCCTCTGTGGCTAGTGGCAACACGGCTACACTACCTGGCTGCTACTACAGTGTCACAGCCTTCTACAGTCGCTGGAACACATAGGACAGACATAGGACAGACATAGGGTAGACATAGGACAGACATAGGATAGACATAGGACAGACATAGGGTAGACATAGGACAGACATAGGGTAGACATAGGACAGACATAGGATAGACATAGGACAGACATAGGGTAGACTAAGGACAGACATAGGGTAGACATAGGACAGACATAGGGTAGACATATGACAGACATAGGGTAGACATAGGACAGACATAGGACAGACATTGGAGGACAGACATAGGACACACATAGCCTACAGCACACACACACACAGACACACACACACATACAGTACCAGTCAAAAGTTTGGACACACTTACTCATTCAAGAGTTTTTCTTTATTTTTACTATTTTCTACATTGTAGAATAATCGTGAAGACATCAAAACGATGAAATATTTTAACCTTTATTTAACTAGGCAAGTCAGTTAAGAACAAATTCTTATTTACAATGACGGCCTACCCCGGGCCAAACCCGGACGACGCTGGGCCAATTGTGTGCCGCCCTAAGGGACTCCCAATCACAGCTGGATGTGATACAGCCTGGATTCGAATTAGGGACTATAGTGACACCTCTTGCACTGAGATGCAGTGCCTTAGACCGCTGCGCCACTCGGGAGCCCATAAATAACACATATGGAATCATGTAGTAACCAAAAAAGTGATAAACAAATCAAAATATATTTTATATTTGACATTCTTCAAAGTGGCCACCCTTTGCCTTGATAACAGCTTTGAACAGTCTTGGCATTCTTTCATCCAGCTTCAAGAGGTAGTCACATGGAATGCATTTCAATTAACAGGTGTGCCTTGTAAAAAGTTAATTTGGGGAATTTCTTTCCTTCTTAAAGCGCTTGAGCCAATCAGTTGTGTTGTGACAAGGTATTAATGGTATACAGAAGATAGACCTATTTGTCCTTCTTGGACAAATAGCCCTTACACAGCCTGGAGGTGTGTTGGGTCATTGTCCTGTTGAAAAATAAATGATAGTCCCACTAAGCGCAAACCAGATGGAATGGTGTATCGCTGCAGAATGCTGTGGTAGCCATGCTGGTTAAGTGTGTCTTGAATTTTGAATAAATCACTGACAGAGTCACCAGCAAAGCACCTCCACACATCACACCTCCTCCTCCATGCTTCATGGTGGGAACCACACATGCAAAGATCATTCGAGCCAACAAGTGCTCACCTTATGTGGGAAGTCCTTCAAGACTGTTGGAAAAACATTCCAGGTGAAGCTGGTTGAGAGAATGCCAAGAGTGTGCAAAGCTGTCATCAAGGCAAAGGGTGGCTACTTTGAAGAATCTCAAATATAAAACATATTTTGATTTGTTGAACACTTTTTTGGTTACTACATGATTCCATATGTGTTATGTCATAATTTTAAAGTATTTACTATTATTCTACAATGTAGAAAATAGTAACAAATAAAGAAAAACCCTTTAATGAGTAGGTGTGTCCAAACTTTTGACTGGTACTGTATACAGACATGCACACACACAGACACAGACACAGACACACATACAGAGAGCCCCCCCCCCCCCCCCCCCCACACACACACACACACACATTCACACTGAGTCCCTTACTTAAATCCTAATGCCAGTGTGCGAGCCAGACTAAAGCAGCGGTGCCGGAGCCCCCTAACCAGTGCTGCAGCTGTGTTGTCACCAGACAGTGGCCCTTAATCAAACACCGAGCTTGATAGCTCCATTATCGGCTTTTCTTCCCTGAGAGAAGGGAGGGAGGCAGGGAAGGAGGGGGGAGGGAGGGAGAGCTGGCCTGAATCTGGTACCACAAGTCGGCATCAAAGGAGAAAGACAAAGAATCATTATTTTGCATGGTGGAAGAATGGGCAGCTTGAAAATGGTTAAGCGTGAGTGGATTAAAAACGCCAGCACACATCCATTTCCATCCACTAATCCTCTTAGTGCAGAATCCTAATACGTTTTTATATCTTTCCTATCTGCCGAGGTGAAATATCTGATTAATGGTCCGGCTTTGAGTATATCATATTACATTCTTATCTAACACTGAGGGACTGACTGAGTAGTTGGGTTGATTCGGCGGAGATGGTTACAAGCATCAACTTTGGCATGGGCTCTGCAGTTGATAATTTCTTAGGAATATTGAATCACAAAACCCACCTGAAATATGTTACTCCCTCCCTCTCCACTGTTATTACAGTAAAAAACCTCTTAAGGATCTGCCCCTTTTTTCAATTTTCACCTAAAATGACATACCCAAATCTAACTGCCTGTAGCTCAGGAGCTGAAGCAAGGATATGCATATTCTTGATACCATTTGAAAGGAAACACTTTGACGTTTGTGGAAATGTGAAATTAATGTAGGTGAATATAACACATTAGATCTGGTGAAAGATAATACAAATAAAAAAACATGCGTTTTTTTGCAGTTTTTTGTACCATCATCTTTGAAATGCAAGAGAAAGGTCATAATGTATTATTCCAGCCAAGGTGCAATTTTGATTTTTGGCCACTAGATGGCAGCAGTGTTTGTGCAAAGTTTTAGACTAATCCAATGAACCATTGCATTTCTGTTCAAACTTTTGTATCAAGACTGCACAAGTGTGCCTAATTGGTTTATTAATAATTTTTCAAGTTCATACCTGTGCACTCTCCTCAAACAATAGCATAGTATTATTTCTGTAATAGCTACTGCAAATTGGACAGTGCAGTTAGATTAACAAGAATTTAAGCTCTCTGCCAATATCAGATATGTCTATGTCCTGGGAAATGTTCTTGTAACTTACAACCTCATGCTAATCGCATTAGCCTACGTTAGCTCAACCGTCCCATAGGGGACCCACCAATCCTGTAGAGGTTTTAATATCTAAAATAGAAAAACAAATCTATATCTTGTGATTTGCGGGTAGATTCTGCTTCCACGCTCTCCTTGTTTACAACGCTGTTGACAGAAATAATTTCCTTCCCACCAGTGAGGTGGCAGTTAGAAATGAATCGTTCTCCAATTGTGTACATAGATTATGTGGTTCTCCAATGTGCTCTGCGGTGGAGGTGGTTCATGGTGAAGTCAATCCCTCTTGGCTTGCCTCGCTTATTTCACCATGCTAGGCTAAACCATCCCACTGAATACATGGTGTGCTACGTGTTTACTATATTTTACACGGGGGATGTTTGCATTCAGAATGTCTGCATTACACAGGCCATATACAGACAGACAGACAGACAGACAGACATATGCTCGCAATCATTCACACACACTATCATACCTGAATGTACAGTAGGCCTAAGCACAAATAATCATACACACACACACACACACACACACACACACACACACACACACACACACACACACACACACACACACACACACACACACACACACACACACACACACACAACCACACGCACGCACACACACACACAGTTGCATATGTTGCTTATAACCCACACCCATTCCCACGCACAATTCACGATGCCCTCGCTGGGGCCTACATTCAATTTACACATATCGCCTTTCCCCTGAACATCCCCTCCAAATTTATGGAAGCACATCTTTTTTTTTTACAATAGTTAATGAGAAATAAACTGACATAGGGTGTTTAATCATTGCTTTCGTCCCCATGGCGATTCTCAAAGGCCATGGTAAAACGGACAGTACCTCGGTTTCTCTACTGTGTCCTGCATCATGTACATTAAGCCAGGATTACAATAGTCAAGTGTACTCCTTTCTGCTCCTTCAACAATATATCACACTAATTACTTCTCTCACATGACATCATGTGGGCTACTCAACATCTCTGCACCTGTTTCCGAATGAAAAATGTTACTGTACATTTCCATGTCCCCTGTGAGAAGAATACAAATAGACATTACACCAATGAATGAATGCACCCGCTGGGCTTACACATCAGGAATACACTGTCCTTTCAAATCATCACAGCATAGTGAATCCAGCCAACCCTTCCGATAAAGCAAGTCCCCCTTTAAATCCAGCTTAAGATGGACCTTGCTCCTGAGCCCAGTCTTATGTGAAGGGAAGATATCAGTGCTATGGCCGAGGAGAGGAGAAAAGCAAATGAGTATTTGCAGGATCTACAGCCGAGGTCTTCTAGCTACGTGCACGTGCTTACCTCCCAGCAGACAGCCAGCCTAACCTGGATATGTTGGTACTGTGCCAAAGCCAAATAACTGCAAAACAAAAACAGTGAGTCAAAGATTGCTGCCTTTTGCTTAAAGAAACGCTGACTGTGGCTGTATAAACAACCTGACTTGTATAGCTCTCATATAAATGACTGGAATTGCAAATGCATGGTTAAGAGACACTAATGGGAGAGTCGAGAATGCTGGTGAAATCCCAGTGAATCCAGCCTATAGTAGGTTCTATGGCTAGCGGTGAGGGGAAATTACCCATGAATGAAACAACTGTTGACACAAGGAGAATTCTTCTTCCCTGCCTCCAAGCACAGGGCCGATGGATTGTGAAATACTGTGCTCTTTCCCCGGCGTCTCCGGTCCCTCAGGGCTTAGCAAACATTAGCTGACACATGGGGGCAAGGAATTCTCATAGCCCCAGGGATAGCTTGCCTCCTGGCACAATACGCAGCCCTGCTGCCCACTACCTGGCAAGGCTAGATAATGAAGCCATGAGGAATAGAGGCAGCAATTACCACAGGGCCCAAAACCAGGGAGGTGGGTATTAGTGAGTTTAGCAGTTTAACAAATGCCTCAAGAATGCAGAGCATCACACCGTGAACGAACAAACGAACATGCGACTGGGAGAGAAAGCTAGGGATAAAGTGATACAACAATCTAGAAGAGCAGGGTTGACTTTGTGACATTCTGATCTATTGTTGAACCATGCATGCAGAGAAAGGGATGTTTGTCTCTTTAACACACCAGATACAGTCAGTCTATCTGTTATACCATGTACATCCCTATGGAAACAGAAGCAAACAGCAATTAGGTCAAGCAAATATCTGAGGTCCTCCCCCGAATATTTTTTTATGACATTTTAAAACGCATTTCTACACACTTTGACGTTACTTATTATGCTTCTGGAGGGGTATCTGGAGGGGTATATGGAGTGGTATAGTATTAAGAAGACACAAAAGATAAAGACTGAGTTTTTATAGTTGGAGTTCGCCTACCTTATGCCCAGTCCACATTTTTCTTTTAAGTATAGTAATTGAGTGTGGACATTCCATGGACATGGACTGACACTGGTGGCAGGAAGCCAAGCGGTTAGAGTATTGGGCCAGTAACTGAAAGGTTGCTAGTTCGAATTCCCGAGCTGACAATGTAAAAAATCTGTAGATGTGCCCTTGAGAAAGGCGCTAATTGCTTCAGGGTTGTCATTGAGAATGGTAGACCCTGGCAATGACCCCACTCTCCGAGGGTGTCTCAGAGGGGTTATGCAAAAACACATTGGGTTGGGATATGCAAGAAAACACATTTCCAATGTGAAATAGGACAAAAATTAGCACCTACCAAATTATTATTATTATTACACTTGCCGTTAATAAATTAACCCTACAGATGATTAACCATATACTCTGTATGTGCCTTGTAATTTTTCAGATTAGTGATGTTTTCAAAGGTCATTATCTGCTGACTAACATCAAGAGTTGTTTAGAGACATAGAAGTAGATAGTAAAGTTTGTGTCCTTTCAGGTGATGTAACATTCTAACTCCAAATTGTTTACACAAATGCAACTACATCAGCTGTTAGAATAATTAAAAATGGAGATACATGGCTCTTCTTCTGTAAGGCTCAAATGTTGATCCCGACTCCTGAGTCTGTCTCCCAACCGTATTATTTCAGCATCCACTTTGTCATTGGGAAAGTTTTTCTTCTAATGACAACGACGGTTTTGGTGTGTTCGTTTTAGCCTGCCAGGGGTGCCTGGGCGTTATCATCTCGTTAAAGTCAATGGAGCAGCCCAAAAAAGATTACAGCCAACGGGATAACCAGAACAAACACATCTATTTTTCCCCAGATTGACATCGCTCTGACCCAATGAGAATGGGGGAGCGCCAAGGGGGGCCAATCACATTTCTGCCCCCCCAACCCCCACCTCCCCTCGTACTGAAATGAGTCTGGAGGGGCATGAATAGACAGATCGGCTGTCTATAGAAAACACGGTTGAGCGGGTGAGACGCAATGCATCGGAACAGGGCCGACTAACTCATTTGGGGCCCCGGCGCACCTACCTCCAGGCTATGCTGAACCCCTAGTTATCTAAAAAAAAACTGATGTAAAATACAGTATAATCTGGCCACCCAAAACTTTTTTAATATACTGCATGTGCAATTAGGGTACACTAAACAGTATGCTCTGCCTTTCATATGCTATTTCCTTAATCCCCCCAACACTGCAAAGGAGAGGAAATGAGTCTCCCAAGGAAAGCAATCGCCTCGTATCCTCCCGTTTTCTACACCTCAGATATCTGCAAAGGGAAACTGACACCTTCTCGGCTTGTTCCCTAAACCACCTTTAATCGCCAGCGGCATTAAAGGGGGCTAATTTCCATACTAATTTCTTTCTTCTCTACTCACTCGCCTTAATTCCAGCGCCGGGCGCCAGGCTAGCAGATGTGTGTCTCTTGATCCAATGGCGGAAGATTAATTGCATTCTGGGTTACACGCTCGGAATTCAGAATGTGAGGGGAAACGCAGACGGCATCTATGCAGGCAGACCACATACAACATAGTGACAATTAATAACCCTCCTTCAGGGAAGAGAAAATTGAACTGTCCAGCCATCCCAAAAGACTGCAGTGCTTCTGCCTTTATTGATATCTTTGGCCAGATAGAAGCAGCCTTACCGTCCCCAGGCAGCGTGACTCCACTGGGGCTAATGCTGTGACTCTGCTGTTACCAGTCCAAGTTAGTAGACCTGCACCAATCATAGCAGCGCAAACAAGTCCCACCACCGCCACTGAATGCTAAGCCAGATTAGTCTCTGGGGTTGTTTGTCAGGTTTTATGGGGATAAAATAACATGACATGTGCAGTGAGGCTCACACACACACACACACGCCCACCCACACACACACACCCACACACAAACACACACACACACACACAAATGTTTGGACACACACATGCATGCTTATACACACGCACGCACATACACAACCCCATCACCCACACACACCTCTCCCATAACCAATACTCAGTGAACCATCGATGATTGCCACATTGTGGGAGGTTGACATTGAACCATCCATGATTGCCACATTGTGGGAGGTCTACATTGCTTAGGGACCAATAGGCTCTTTGCAGAGAAGCAAAGATGAGTGGTTGGTTGATAAGGGGCTATATAAATAAACAGGGGTTCTGATTACACCTGCCTTATGGAGCCTGCCAGCAGTGTACATTCCAGCCCTGCTGGAGTCCGACGGCGAAGGTGATGAAGTGTAACATTTAAAGCTGGCACAATCATAGGGCAAAGTCCCCATTACCGTCAAGCCCGGTGGCACATTACGGAAAGCAATAAACACGAGGGCCTCTGTGCTACTGCGTTTATCAACAGTGGCAACATATGGGTAACACCCCCTCCCCCTCCCACGGGTGATAACCACAGTGCTGTGGACAGTAGAAAGGGGAAAGTGTCACATTCTAATGACATGTCATCATTCATCAGAGGTATTATGAGGCAAGAATATATCAAGAAAAGAAGATTAGGTGTATCCAGGTTTTCCCTGGTTTCCACTCTCAATTAAACACTAACAATCCCCAGTGTCATTGAGAGAGAGAGAGAGAGAGAGAGAGAGAGAGAGAGAGAGAGAGAGAGAGAGAGAGAGAGAGAGGAGAGAGGGAGAGAGAGAGAGAGAGAGAGAGAGAGAGAGAGAGAGAGAGAGAGAGAGAGAGAGAGAGAGAGAGAGAGGGTTATCCCCTGTCACTATAACCTCTTGTCCTCCTGATAAGCCACTCAATAGCCAACTGAGACTAGGGAGGGATTTAGAATATTACTGGGGATCTAAATCAGCCAGAGCAGCTGCTCATAAACTAGATATTAGATAGACAGATTTGGGGAGGAAAATAAACATGGCAATATGTTTCTCCGACTTAAGTCCCCGCCTCCGTAAATACATATCAAGTCACAAACACACTTACACATGCTGCCGGATGGAGACAGTAGTCAGTATACTTCGTGCTCTTTTACTGTAGTAGGCTGATGTCAATGACCTCTTTATCCTTCTGTTGCTGTCTATGGCCTTTAACTTAAGCCTCAGCTCAGAGTTCGACATGCATCAGTACAGTTACAGAGAGACTATACAGTATCAACCAGCCATAGATTTAAATAGAATGAAATGTATCTCTATGCTACCAACATCCGCCTTTCTGCACCCACAACATCTAAGGGGAACACAATCGGTAGCAGAGCGCTAATTTGTCTTGACTAGAAAACAGCTGTAAACACCCCAGAGGGGAAGCGGAGATAAGCGCTCCTGTGGTGGGTCGTGGAGATGCTATCAGACAGGGAGACATGCCCCACCAAGGCCTGATTCAGTTTTAGGTGTTACCATCGTCCATGTTCCCCAATTAATCAGGGAGGGTGACACTGAATAAACACACTAAGTACAAAGCTAATTGAGCGTACACCATGTTAACAACGCAGCCTATAGGACTATAGAACCAAGTCTTTGTGCATTCAGGACGTTGTGTTTGTGTGGCTTTCTTGTCAGGTGCCCCGGGGCCTCACAACAAAGGCTACTGATTTTGCACATTGTGGTAACCAGATCAAAATGAAAATCTCTGGATCTGCATTGTGTGTGTGATTGGGCCTATTGGGCTAAATGCTAGTGAACCGGTGGGAGGAATGTAAAATGTCAGGGTTCAAACAGGGTTCAGGTCTAGCAGACATCAATAGGGCAAACTCATTCAGACTTGGGTCCTGATTCATGGCATTATTGCCTGTACCTGAACTAGGGCCCTTCTCAGGCCTAGCTGAACCGCATAGAGGAAAAAGGGATACGTCGATACATTGTTATTTTATTTGAGTGCTCGTTGTCATTATTAGTGTGGAAAATGTATCAATATGCAAAGAACACATACTTCATAATAACCTGTTTTTTGTCAGATGAATAAGTTATGACATCCAATATATTCATTTGGTAAACTTTCAAGGCCAGATAATTGCACATTGACAGGAAGAAAGAGCTAATTCAACAATTTGGGGAGGGGGGTTAGATATAATAGCTGTTAATTAGTCTGACATCTTCTAAGTTTAGCAGTTGTAGGAGAACATTAGGCCATTCCCATAGGGAGGACTACATAGTGCATGTTAATTGCCATCTAATGGCATAAATATTCAGATTAATCATGCACAAATATAGCATATTCATCTTAAACATGTTTCATTTCAGAAGCAAATGGGTTATTGGGTGACTAATTATGAATTGCTTAAATATCCACAAACCGCATATTAAATCAGCATTTGGCAGCGTTTGATGACCAGGAACCCTACCAACCCTCCTGCACACTTCAAACAATATTCCTTTATTCACTTGCATCTCATTCCCCATTTAGAGCCACACAACCATTCCAATACAATACCATCTGCACGTAATTCTTATCCCGTGCCAAAAAAATAGGAGATAGAGGGGATAACATTTGGATCATTAAACCTGCGAGAGCACGGTTCCAGAAATCCATGACATATTTGACAAGAGAAACATCCAAATCAATCTGAGTGGAAACCAAAATGCAAATGTGCTGGCTGCTGGTTGCCGTGCCAACTGGCTGCTGGTTGTCGTGCTCATGATGGGCAGAGAGGGCCACAGTATGTATCAACACCAGCCATGGGGAAAAGCCTCATATCTGGCCTCTGGTAACACACAACTGGATCCTAGGAAATACGGCGCACAGACCAGAAACGGCTTCCCCACAAACACTACTCTGAATGTAATAATCACATGCCATCAAACACAAATGCATCCACTTCATTCCTAATCAGAGCGCCACACAGAGAGAAGTGGTATTAATGTTGGGTGAGGGACACAGAGAGAAGTGAGAGAAGGGTGGTATTAACAGATAGGAACACACCGTGAGCTCTCATCACTATCATACTTACAAACGTGCTCTACCTTTGACAGACAGACTGCAAGGTTTTTCTTGATCTCGCAATATGGAGTGATGCATATGAATGAGGTTTTAATCCATTGTAGCTCCATTCCTTTTCATGGAACAGAAATGACCATCAAAGGGAGCAAGGAGCATTGGCTGTTGTGCGTAGAGTGAGAGAAAGTCAGAGATGGGTTCTGCTGCCTCGGTAGTCTGAAGTGGGGAGATGAGATGGCTCTCTGTCAGAGATGGGTTCTGCCGCCTCGGTAGACTGAAGTGGGGAGATGAGATGGCTCTCTGTCAGAAAACGCAGAGACTGGACTGCACGGAGATGCTTTGAAATTGCTATCAGGTGAAGTTGAGGGAGGGGGGGGGGGGCTAATCAGAGACGACAAAGGCTGTTACAGTGTTTGAGGCAGCTCAGACTTTTTTCTTTGTACATTTATAGTGTACCACCATTGCTGACATTTGTTTGTTGCTCTCTGCACTGTTATCAGCTCTTTCTAAGAGACAATTTATGCTTGATCTGAAAATGTGGTCGGAGGCGTCGTATGGATGGAGTGACGGAATTGCGGCGCCTCCGGAGGCACACAGAAGCCAAATTGAGCTCCATAACGCATCGCTGTGCACCTCTCAAATTTTGTTACAATGAGGAGGGCTCCGTATACATTAGCTCCGCAATGACATGATTGGTTGATGGTAGGTGGGGGTGGGGGGTCCTGTATACACAAAATCACTTCCTTGACAACTTCCTTCACAACAGCTCTGCGCTGCTCCACGAAGCGCAAGAAGTATGGATGCCCTGACTTCTGCAGAGGCCGTATCACATTAAATGCTGCACGCCAATGCAGACGTTGGATTGACCACGCATTAACAGTGGAGGGTCCTCAGAGGAGGAAGGGGAGGACCATCCTCCTCAGTGAATTTCAAATATATACAGTGGGGAGAACAAGTATTTGAAACACTGCCGATTTTGCAGGTTTTCCTACTTAAAAAGCATGTAGAGGTCTGTAATTTTTATCATAGGTACACTTCAACTGTGAGAGACGGAATCTAAAACAAAAATCCAGAAAATCACATTGTATGATTTTTAAGTTATTCATTTGCATTTTATTGCATGACATAAGTATTTGATCACCTACCAACCAGTAAGAATTCCGGGTCTCACAGACCTGTTAGTTTTTCTTTAAGAAGCCCTCCTGTTCTCCACTCATTACCTGTAGTAACTGCACCTGTTTGAAGTCGTTACCTGTATAAAAGACACCTGTCCACACACTCAATCAAACAGACTCCAACCTCTCCACAATGGCCAAGACCAGAGAGCTGTGTAAGGACATCAGGGATAAAATTGTAGACCTGCACAAGGCTGGGATGGGCTACAGGACAATAGGCAAGCAGCTTGGTGAGAAGGCAACAACTGTTGGCGCAATTATAAAAAAAATGGAAGAAGTTCAAGATGACGGTCAATCACCCTCGGTCTGGGGCTCCATGCAAGATCTCACCTCGTGGGGCATCAATGATCATGAGGAAGGTGAGGGATCAGCCCAGAACTAAACGGCAGGACCTGGTCAATGACCTGAAGTGAGCTGGGACCACAGTCTCAAAGAAAACCATTAGTAACACACTACGCCGTCATGGATTAAAATCCTGCAGTGCACGCAAGGTCCCCCTGCTCAAGCCAGCGCATGTCCAGGCCCGTCTGAAGTTTGCCAATGACCATCTGGATGATCCAGAGGAGGAATCGGAGAAGGTCATGTGGTCTGATGAGACAAAAATAGAGCTTTTTGGTCTAAACTCCACTCGCCGTGTTTGGAGGAAGAAGAAGGATGAGTACAACCCCAAGAACACCATCCCAACCGTGAAGCATGGAGGTGGAAACATCATTCTTTGGGAATGCTTTTCTGCAAAGGGGACAGGACGACTGCACCGTATTGAGGGGAGGATGGATGGGGCCATGTATCGCGAGATCTTGGCCAACAACCTCCTTCCCTCAGTAAGAGCATTGAAGATGGGTCGTGACTGGGTCTTCCAGCATGACAACGACCCGAAACACACAGCCAGGGCAACTAAGGAGTGGCTCCATAAGAAGCATCTCAAGGTCCTGGAGTGGCCTAGCCAGTCTCCAGACCTGAACCCAATAGAAAATCTTTGGAGGGAACTGAAAGTCCGTATTGCCCAGCGACAGCCCCGAAACCTGAAGGATCTGGAGAAGGTCTGTATGGAGGAGTGGGCCAAAATCCCTGCTGCAGTGTGTGCAAAGCTGGTCAAGAACTACAGGAAACGTATGATCTCTGTAATTGCAAACAAAGGTTTCTGTACCAAATATTAAGTTCTGCTTTTCTGATGTATCAAATACTTATGTCATGCAATAAAATGCAAATTAATTACTTAAAAATCATACAATGTGATTTTCTGGATTTCTGGATTTTTTAGATTCCGTCTCTCACAGTTGAAGTGTACCTATGATAAAAATTAGAGACCTCTACATGCTTTGTAAGTAGGAAAACCTGCAAAATCGGCAGTGTATCAAATACTTCTTCTCCCCACTGTATATATATATATCCTTTTTAAATAAAACTATACTAAATATATTCACATCATCAAATAATTCATTAAAACACTGTTTTGCAATGATGGTCCACAGTAGCCTCAACAGCACTCTGTAGGGTAGCACCATGGTGTAGCCGGAAGAACAGCTAGTTTCCATCCTCCTCTGGGTACATTGACGTCAATACAAAACCAAGGAGGCTCGTGGTTCTCACCGCCTTCCATAGACTTACAAAGTAATTATGACAACTTCCGGTGGACGTCCTCCAACCTATCAGAGCTCTTGCAGAATGAACTGAATGTCAACCCAAACAAAGGATCAGAGAATTAATCTATTACTGAACGCATACGCTACAGCTAGCTAGCACTGCAGTGCATAAAATGTGGTGAGTAGTTGACTCAAAGAGAGAGAAGGACAATAGTTGAACAGTTTTGAACAAATTAACTTTTTTAAATGAAGAAACAATAGAGAGAGTGAGAACTAGCTCTGTTTAGTATTTTTTTTCCACTTTCACTTACTTAGCTAGCGAATGCATCTAGCTAGTTTAGCCTACTCAAACACCCGGCTCAAACAGAGAGGGATGCTATGTTACCTAGCTGACTATGGCTATCCAACACTGGAACTCTTCCAAGTTAAGGTAAGCTTTTGGTTTTATTAATTTATTGCCACCGGAGCCAGCTGGTGTAACTGCTAAACTGCTTGCTAACTGTACACTGTACTGCATGATTGTTGCGGGTTTACTAACATGGTAGTTCTAGTAGCTATGTTGACTTGATGTTAGCTAATATGGTGACAATGATGTAGGCTGTGTAGCGGTTAGCGGTTATGATATGAAGGTTTGGCTTGGAAAGTTTTTTTTGCCTGGTCACAAACAGCTGATGTGTTGTGCACTGAAGTCCACAAGTGAATGTAACAAGAAGGAAGATGCGTGTAGATGCGAGAAGGAATTATCCAACGATCAAAGGGATCATTCTGTTTGTATGTGGCTGCTATGAAAGTGAACTGTGTTTACATGTGATCAGGGGTGTATTCATACCACCAATTCTGTTAAAAAAGGTTTCTTAAATGGAAGCAAACGGAACGAAACAGGGATAAACATAACTGAATTTGTCCAATGGAAACTCTCATTTTCAACTGTTGGATTAATGATTACATCCTAGATCAGCTAGATGTAGGCAAGTTTGTGGAAGGCGGTATTGAATGTGTCAATGTCTGTCACCTTGATTAATCAAATTTCTCTCGACCTGTGCACCTACGTTGTAAACTTTCATTCATAGGCTAGGTTGTAGCAACCTCATGATGGGTATAGGGGAAATTTGAGTATCATATATTAGCCTAAACCTGTTAAACAGCACAGACCGCCACTTCTTTCTAACCCTGTGTGAAGTAAAGCATTGCGGAGGAGCATGATGACGCGCAGACGGTAGCAAAAGCTAGGCTAGTTAGGGTGATGGGGAGTTTCACACTCCAAGTCTGCTTTTGAGCATATTTAAGACTTTTTTAGCCTGGAAGACTTGAACCGCCACAGTTCAAAGTACACAGAGAATTATTGATTTTGTCCCTTTCTATATTTTTTCTCCGGCAAGGCATGTCTGCATGGCACACACACTCTTAGAAAAAAAAGTGCTATCTAGAACCTAAAAGGGTTCTTCGGGTGTCCCCATAGGATAACCCTTTGAAGAACCCTTTTTGGTTCTAGGTAGAACCCTTTTGGGTTCCATGTAGAACCCTTTCTACATAGGGTTCTACATGGAACCCAAAAGTTTTCAAATCAAGTGTTACTGGTCACATGTTGGGAAAAAAATAGTGTTAGACTAACAGTGAAATGCTTATTTCCCAACAATTTAGAGAGAAAAATAGTAACACGAGGAATAAATACAAAATGAGTAATGATAACTTGGCTATATACATGGGGTACCAGTACAGAGTTGATGTGCAGAGGTATGAGGAAATTGATGTAGAATTATACATATAGGTAGGAATAAAGTGACTAGTCAACAGGATAGGTAATAAACAGTAGAAGCAGCATATGTGATGAGTCAAAAGAGTTAGTGTAAAAAGAGTCGAATCAGAAAGTCCTGGTAGCTATTTGGTTAACTATTTAGCAGACATATGGCTTAGGTGTAGAAGCTGTTCAGGGTCCTGTTGGTTCTAGACTTGGTGAATCGGTACTGCTTGCCGTGCGGTAGCAGAGACAACAATCTATGACTTGATTAGCGGGTCGAGAGCTTCAATTTCCTTGGTGTCCACATCACTAAGGAATTAACATGGTCCACACACACCAACACAATCCTGAAGAAGGCACAACAACCCCTCTTCCCCCTCAGGAGGCTAAAACGATTTGGCATTGGTCCTCAGATCCTCGAAAGGTTATATAGCTGCACCATTGAGAGCATCTTGACTGGCTTCATCACCGCTTGTTATGGCGCTACAGAGGGTAGTGCTTACGGCCCAGTACTTCACTGGGACCGAGCTCCCTGCCATCCAGGAACTCTATACCAGGCGGTGTCAGAGGAAGTCTCTAGAAATTGTCAAAGACTCCCTCCACTACCGCCCTGTCGATGTTCTACCTTGAACCAAAAAGGGCTATCCTATGGGGACAGCCGAAGAACCCTTTTAGAAATGTATTTTCTAAGACTGTACTTCTGTAGTCTGACTTTCTGTCCCTGCTGCTTGGCTCGAGAGTAATAGCTGAGTCCCTCTATCGCTGCTTTGGCACTATCCTCACCCATCGCAGTCCAATACGCCTGTCCATGCCTCTCTGCCCACTGAAACTTGGCCCACACTCAGACACATAGCTACAGGTAGCTAGCGGAAGACAGAGACAGACAGTGGTGCATTGATTCGGAATGGGCAAGATGGCAGTGCTTATTTTGGCTGTGGTGGAGGACAACCTTATTATTGGTATTCATCCACACGACATTGCAAGAAATTGATTCCCCCTCACCGCCCTGGCCAGAGGCTGAAGGAAGAGGAAGTGACAGGCTTAATCTGTCTATGAGCCCTGTGAGCCCCTCAATGATGTTATGCCCTCCATGCCATGGACATGGTGATGATACGTCCATTAATATCTCTTCAACTCTCTCTATCCGAGGGCACAGTCCTAGGAAGCACTGGTATACGTTTTTCTTATGCCAATATAACCAAGCATGTTGTTAGTTAGCCACAGTCCTTAAAGCACGGCTAGGTGGATTCCACTTGGACTCCATATACTGTATGTCAACATAACAGGGATGTTGTTTTGCCATAGACTCCAGTTAGACAACAACATGTATTTTTTTATCCATATGCGAATATAACTGAAATGTTGTCTTTTGTAAATTTGATGATGTTTGCTTTATTATGAGCTTGACAATAAGCCATTGTCTGGATGGAAGCTTGTTGAAGGTGAAGGGTACAGGGAGCTCATCCTTGCTTGGTGTCCCTCACCCAGTGGTGGAAAAAGTACCCAATTGTCATACTTGAGTAAAAGTAAAGATACCTTAATAGAAAATGACTCAAGTAAAAGTGAAAGTCACCCAATAAAATATTACTTGAGTAAAAGTCTAAAAGTATTTGGTTTTAAATACACTTAAGTATATTTTAGCAATTACATTTACTTTTGATACTTAAGTATAAATAATTTCAAATTCCTTATATTAAGCAACTATTTTTAATTTACAGATAGCCAGGGGCACAGTCCAACACTTAGACATAATTTACAAACAAAGAATTTCTGTTATGTGTGTCCGTTAGTCCGCCAGATCAGAGGCAATAGGGATTACCAGGGATGTTCTCTTGATTAGTGCGTGAATTTGACCATTTTCCTGTCCTGCTAAGCATAAAAAATTGAATGAGTACTTTTGGGTGTCAAGAAAAATGTATGGAGTAAAAAGTACATCATTTTCTTTAGGAATGTAGTGAAGTAAAAGTAAAAATAGTCAAAAATATAAATAGTAAAGTAAAGTACAGATACCCCAAAAACTACTTAAGTATTACTTTAAAGTACTTTTACTTAGGTACTTTACACCACTGCCCTCACCGAACATTAATACCACCCTTGTCTCACTTCTCTCTGTGTCCCTCAACCAATGTTAATAGTAGAAATTAATTACATATAGGTGTGGGTCACGACTCACAGGTAAACAGAACCCAACACCATCTGGGTAATGCTTAAGGTTCCTTTAATTGCAAACAAGTAACACCTTTCCCCATGCACAGTAGGGGTGTGCTGACTGTGCTCCACATGTGGTCCAATGTCTAAGGAGAAACACATTGTCATGGCCACTTTGTTAATGAGAGTTAAATTGGCAGTACATTCTGGGTAATTAGACTCTGAAACAATAAAAAGTCACAATCATAATGAAGGGAGAAGTAGCCTAGCCAATCACCATCGTCTCCTCTTAGATGACAGAGGAGATACAGTATATTAGTGTCTGAGATCAATATCTGGCTTCGACCAAATGATACAGATAAGACAACACCATACTTAGAAATGTAAACAATTATCTTTACAACCACTCAACACAAAGCACTCAAATCATTAAAATCAAAAGGACAAACCAATGAGTGTAATTTGTCCAGTAGTCTACTCTATCGCCACTTCCATGGAGACAGAGACATAGCTAGTGGCTAGGCTACTGGCACTATTGATTTGTTCACCTTAATTCCCCTTTCCTATGAAACAGCAACTTTGTTTCAACCTTTGCACAGTTTCAAATGGAATATAATACAGAATAAAATGTGCAGGCCTTTACTCTGCGACGGGATTAAAATATGGCGTCTAAAAAGCCTTGAGTAAAAAGTCCCACAGCCACCTATGGTTGTTTTAATTCCCTGTCCATTAAGAATTTATTACGAGGATACTGTATCTAGCCTCAGAATCCACCCAGTCTATTGTCTTGTAAAAGCACCAGCAATGTACCCTATTACAGGCTACACAGAGAGAAATGTTGCTTGTTTTGCTTTACAAAGAAGCAGAATGACAGAGTAGTGTAGCCTACAGTTGACAGTTAGACGTAAAATAACTCCGAAAAAATTTAATAAAGCATCCATCCATCCGAGCCCATTCTATATCTACATACTGTTACAGTTCTATAGGGATTCTTGTCTTACTAGAACCTCTTATTTCATGTGGCGTAAGACTGTGAGATACTCTGATGCATATTTCACACGCAATCAGTGTTTTGGCCTTTTCCATGTTGGGGTGTAGAGCCAGTAATTTGAATATAACAGTACCCCCACTCTGAAAGTAGAGGGCTGTTTGAGGCTTTGGTGTACAGGGGTGCAATTTTCGCTGGGGACAGAGGGGACGGGTGACGGGACAGGGGGACATGTCCCCCGAACATTCTGAAATTGTGTTACAAAACAAGGCAACGGTGTGCTTTAGGACCGTGCGGATGCCTCCGAGCGGTCGGGTAAACTGTTTGGAGTGTTATCCGACAGGATCAAAAATATATATATAATATTAATATTATGTCCCCCCCACTTCTAAAACCAAAGTTGCGCCCCTGGTGTTGTATTACAGAAGTATGGCTATTTGGTATAATAGTTTGATGTATGGCTATTATTATTTTTCAATACATCTCAGGTAAGATAGGCGGAATACAAAACATTTCTGTGAAAGCATAACTTGTGGACAAATACTGTATGTTGATAATGAGAAAACAATAATCACCTGTAATACAAACAGAAAATCAAGCAAACTACATCCAAATGTAATAAAACCTTGAAAAGCAAAATAACTGCATATCACAGAGCAAGATGGTCTGCCACAATGAGAAAGGTATGCGTTATGACATTTAACAAAAGGCAGAATGTTTATGACAAATGTTGTTGGGTCAATGTCAATAACCGAGCCAAGCAGCAAAAGGACGCTAGGTGTCACCCTTGTGACTTTTAAACCGGGTTACCCTCGATATGGTCTGGGTTGTCTGCAGCCAAGTTTACCAGATGGGGAGGAGTGAGCTGGGGAGTGAGAAGGCAGCGAAACCCACGAGGGATAAGGAGGTCTATTCTAAATGATAAATAAGCTTTACAACACACATACTAGGCCTAGTCCTTGCAACAAAAACCAAACATTATTAGACTACCTATCCAAGCAATTAGCCAACCTTTTTGACGACGGAAAACATATGCAGTCTATCGCATCCTCAAAATAGTCATTTTAGGAATAGGACCTGGCCAATTTTTATACACATGACACAAATGTTAGTAAAAATCAGTGTGCTTTCTGTACCATTAATACAACAATTAAATATTGCCACTCAGTGTCGTGAACTTCTGAATGTAAGTTGATATGAGTTCTCAGGTAGGCTTCCCTTCATTTCCACTGATTGACGTGGGAAGTTATATTGCTGTTCCACCCAAAAGCAGATCGAAGTAGCCTAGTCTACAGGTCATTTGCCGTACTGTCCTTATCAGGGATCAGCTGGCATGACACAAAAAGTGTTCCTTTCAACAGACCAAAGGACTGCAGTGACCTATCCTAAAGAATTATCTCAAATTATTTTCATTAGAACATGTTTCTGCATCAATGCATTCATATTTTTGTTGTTGTTATACATTTTAGTGACCATATCGTTTTCTTCACATCTAAGAAATGCAACGTGTGTGTGTGTGTGCGTGTGTGTGTGCGTGTGTGTGTGTGTGCGCGCGCGCACGTGACTGAGTGTATGTGTGAGAGAGCTGCGACTACAATCACATTTGTTTCATTGTCCAGAAATAAGACACGATGTTACACAAATAATATGCAACATAACACTTGTCGTCGTTGTATTGGTAAGGCACGTGTCCTCGTTTTACATGTCAGACTATACCTACCTGTTTCTCAAGAATGCTTGGTGTTACATTTCACGCATCTACAGTACAGCATTCTGAAGCAGCAAAAATATTCAGCGTTTCATAATCAAATTTGTCTCACCTTAACAAAATAGGCTACAATAAGATATAGGCTACGTCCATTATGTAAAAAAAAAAAAGACTATATCAAATCATCGGGATGTCATCAGCAATCATGTGTGGATCAAGTATTATTTCGATTCATTGAAGGATTGGACTCAGATCACAGTCGCCTTTAGGGCAAACCCTGAATACCACCGGTATATCACACTTAGAAAGAAAACATGTAAACACTCCGATTGCACTGGAATGACGAGTAAACATACCAAGAGTTCTAACCATTAGGCTATATAGACGTAGGGTAGTTAATTAGTCCTACTACATTAACTACATGATACACATCGAGTAATACATAAATACATGTATTTACACTACTTAACCCATTCCACAGCTGAACAAGTGTGCAGGTAGCTGGCCGAGTTTTCATTGCTGTATATTTCCCCACCAACCAGCAAATCCAACCCTCCTGTGTAACCTCTGATTGGTTGAGGGGATTGCGGGTCCTGGTCCGGAGAATTAGCGCTCAGCGCTGAGCTGTGCATTCGGCAGTGTGCAGCATTGATGCGAGCGGAGCCGGAGCGCGTATTGGGGTGAACTAGTAGCCTACTGACAACGAGTGGTGCTGGATATTTTTCATGCAATTGGCTCTGCTGCATGCTTGAAACGAACTGCTTTTATCGTGACGGTATAACATAATTTTTTTGCCTCTATATTTCTACACTGGATTTGATATTGACCATATCTCCCCGGGACGTGTTCGGTGTATTCATGTGTGAGATTGGAGGAAATGAATTAGTAAAAGAAAGATAAAAGACTTTGACAGAGAGAGTGAAACCTCTATCGGCTCGCCTGGAAATGAAAAGGTAACGGTGGTCTTCACTGATAGCATTAGGCCCATAAGATTCGTTCTGTCAACAACATCATTGGTCTACATTCGATGACTGGACTTTGGCTATTCACGGATTTTCTCAATGCGGATTCCATTTTTACGTTTCCATCGGATATGTGGTGTGATATAATTGCCCATTGAAGAGGAAAAGTCATTACAACTTAATCAAATCATTCATATGAATTTGTGGACGTATGCGTAAAATTCAGTGTGTCTAAAATTCTCCTTATGGTTGTTGAATCGGAATCATGATGCTGGGAAGAATTGAACTGGATCATTTTTAGCCAATAATTTAATCTTCAGTGAACATTATTTTTTGGGTAAACCTGTTCAATAGAATTTTCCTCCCTTTTGATTTTTTAATTCATTATTTGCATTGTTTTCCAGTCTGCATCGAAATGGTCGGTTTATCATGTCAGACGTTCCTATAGTCGTAGCTTGATATAAACAGCGCATATTTACATGTTGTTCTGAGACCATCAGTGTTCTGAGACCATTCAGAATGTTTTCTAATATCTATCCCCAAGATCTCACGCGTTGCAGCAGATTGGAGAATGTGGTTTCTCTCAGAAGAGTACAATGAGGTAGATGGACTTAAGACCATATCGATATAATCAAGTTACATTTATATCAGATAGGAGCCTTTTCTGTTATCGAAATCTATTCCAAGGATAACTTTTCGATGAGATTAGCCTATTGGAAAATTTTGCCAGTTATCTCTGACATGCATAGGTGTGCGTGATCATACGAGGTCCCAATTAAATCTAAGGAAAAATCAACAGGTACAATGTACGCCAAGGAAATGGATTTTATGCTAATTCTTTGGATAGTCCTTTTATGCTGGACTGGGGCTGATTCTGTTATCAATTTGAAATACTCGATAAACGAGGAGCAGAAGGCTGGGTATATCATTGGAAACGTGACAAAGGATGCACAAACTCAAGGATTTGCCATTGCACCGCGTGCGCCGTACTTGCGGGTCATCTCGAATTCAGAGCCGCGATGGGTGGAACTCAGCCCGGCTGGACTTCTCCTCACACATCAGAAAATAGACCGGGATGTGGCTTGCCGACAGACGTCAAAGTGCACTGTCTCTCTGGAGGTGATGTCAAACTCCATGGAGATCTGTGTGATTAAAGTTGAAATTGTGGATTTGAACGATAATGCGCCCAGGTTCCCCACAAACCACATTGACATTGAAATCTCAGAGAATGCCTCCCCTGGTACCAGGTTTCCCCTAGAGGGGGCAAGCGATCCGGACTCTGGGATTTTCGGTGTGCAATCATATTCGATCACCCCGAATGAGCTCTTCGGGTTGGAGATTAAGACTAGGGGGGACGGGTCCAAGATTGCCGAACTCGTAGTGCAAAAATCGTTAGATAGGGAGACCCAGTCTCACTACTCATACGAAATCAGTGCAGAAGACGGCGGAGACCCCCCAAAGATTGGCGCAGTCCAGCTCAATATTAAAGTAATGGATTCGAATGATAATAATCCCGTTTTTGACCAGCCTGTGTATACAGTGAATGTGATGGAGAATTCTCCTATTAATACACTTGTAATTGACTTGAATGCAACGGATCCTGACGAGGGAACTAATGGTGAGGTTGTATACTCGTTTAACAGTTACGTCACCGAGAAAACTAGAGATGTATTCAAAATTGACCCTAGAACCGGTATTATCACTGTAAATGGCCCGTTGGATTATGAAGCAACCCATATTTACGAGATTGATGTCCAAGCCAAAGATTTAGGTCCAAATTCTATTCCGGCTCATTGTAAAGTCACGGTCAATGTGATGGATGCAAATGATAACCCACCTGTCATTAGTTTATTGTCGGTGAACACAGAGCTGATTGAAGTTAGTGAGAACGCGCCACGTGGATACGTTATTGCATTAGTAAGGGTCTCAGATAAGGACGCGGGCGCGAATGGCAAGGTGCAGTGTAGACTACAAGGCAACGTCCCTTTCAGGCTCCAGGAATACGAGAGCTTCTCAACCATCCTTGTCGATGGCAGGCTAGACAGAGAACAGAGGGACACGTACAATCTAACTATCCAAGCAGAGGACAGTGGCACCCCCCCTTTACGCGCCACTAAGTCGTTTGTAGTGAAAGTCACAGATGAAAATGATAACCCTCCCCACTTCCTAAAACCCCATTACCAAGAGATGGTCCTAGAAAATAACCTGCCCGGCTCATGTTTGCTGGCAGTGTCTGCTGTAGATCCCGATTTGGGCATGAATGGCACCGTTTCATACACCATCGTGCCCAGTGAGATTAAACACATGGACGTAAACACATATGTCAGTATAAATCCTTCAGGACGTATTTACTCAATGAGATCATTCGACCATGAGTACACTAGGACTTTTGACTTCAAAGTTTTGGCCAGGGACCAGGGGAATCCGTCCTTATCCAGTAACGCGACGGTGCGCATTGTCGTTTTGGATGTGAATGACAATACACCTGTTATGACCACTCCACCCCTGGTAAATGGCACCGCGGAAGTATCCATTCCAAGGAACGCAGGAGTGGGTTACCTGGTGACCCAAGTCAAGGCCGACGACTACGACGAGGGGGAGAATGGAAGGCTGACCTATACCATTTCGGAGGGAGACAGGCCTTTCTTTGAAATAGACCAGGTGAATGGAGAGGTGCGGTCCACCAAGATGTTCGGGGAGCAGGTCAAGTCGACCTACGAGATCACAGTGGTGGCACGCGACCACGGGAAACCGTCGTTGTCGGCCTCTGCATACATTGTTGTCTACCTCTCACCGGACCTGAACGCCCAGGAATCTATTGGACCAGTAAACCTGTCATTGATTTTCATCATTGCCCTGGGTTCTATTGCAGCTATCCTGTTTGTCACTATGATTTTTGTGGCAGTCAAGTGCAAAAGGGATAACAAGGAGATCCGAACGTACAACTGCAGGTACTGAAAACAGCTATTCATACGCATCTCATTACTTTGGTGTTTCAGTCAGTCATGGTTATAGCCAATGACCTATTTTCTTATTCTCATGGGCCTACATTTACGCCTTTTATTGCCCATTCAGTGGTGCGCGCGTGTGTATGTGCTGGCGATATGCGCGCCCTTGCGTGCGTGCCTCCGTGTGTGTGTGTTGTTCAGGCTAGTCGTGAGTGCACGTAGCTGTATTTCTAGTGCATGTTGAGGGCCCCAGATGTTAGCACTAAGGAATGCAGGTGCCCATAACTGATAAGAAAAAATGGCCAATGGACTCCTAGACCAGGCGGCGTTGCCTTACTTATTTTTTTCAACACGCACAATTAACTAGGACTAATAATCTTGACTAGGCGAGGACAATTAGCAGAATTTTACGGCTATTGAATTTCTAGTGCATTCTATTCCCAAAGGTTTAAATGGATGTTCTAAAGAAGACAGCATGGCCTACGATTCTGCAAGAATGATGACATAGTAATGATGATAATGGCAATAATAGTGTTAATAATAATACAGAATTTTAAAAAAAGTAATACAAATCAAGTGGGATCTACTATTATACTAAAACTATTAAGTAATGCAGCTTTGAACCATCTAGGCCTCTACTCCGTGTATGATTATGCATCAGAAGGGAAGCACATTATTATCTTGATCCATCATAATAAAAGTATGTTTTTCTTCATCAATCTGTATAGCATCAGCTCTCACTTTCCTTGTGTATTACCACTTAAAATATATAAAATATATACAGTACCAGTCAAAAGTTTGAACACAACTACTCATTCAAGTGTTTTTCTTTATTTTTTACTATTTCTACATTGTAGAAATAATAGTGAAGACATCAAAACTATTTGCCTTGATGACAGCTTTGCATACTCTTGGTATTCTCTCAACCAGCTTCACCTGGAATGCTTTTCCAGCAGTCTTGAAGGCGTTTCCACATATGCTGAACACTTGTTGACTGCTTTCAATTGGGTTAAGGTCGGGTGATTATGGAGGCCGGGTCATCTGATGCAGCACTCCATCACTCTCCTTCTTGGTCAAATCGCCCCTACACAGCCTGAAGGTGTGTTGGGTCATTGTCCTGTTGAAAAACAAATTATATTCCCCATCTGTCATCAAGGCAAAGTGTGGCTACTTTGAAGAATCTCAAATATAAAATATATTTTGATTTGTAACCTTTTTGGTTACTACATAATTCCATATGTTTATTTCATAGTTTTTATGTCTTCACTAATATTCTACGATGTAGAAAATAGTCAAAATAAAGAAAAACCCTGGAATGAGTAGGTGTGTCCAAACTTTTGACTGGTACTGTGAATTTGTCAATTTAACCTGAAGCTATTATCATATTTCATATTTTACACTCAACATCATTTTTGTTGATGTGCTGCTATGTCAGGCCATTTCATACGTGTGGCATTTGGCTGACCCTGTATGATTCCTCCATAAAGTAGAGCCAATATACATCTCTCAGTAAGTCCCAGCGGATGACATAAACATACATATAGCCTAAGAATGCCATTGTGTGGCAGTAATTCTTTTTTTTTTAAACATTGAGTTTCTTCTCCTTCATGCACTTAAAGAACTACATAAGGTGTCCAGAAAAATGTCTTTTTTAAAGTGTGGACCTTCACAGGCACACAGAGCAGTTTATTTCCAAAACACTATATCCACCAATTTTTCACATTCGTTTTTTCATCAGAAATGATTGCTTATGGGTACCTTCATATATGTTTAAAATATTACTACTCTCAGATGTGTAATTCATAGATTTTAGATCTGTATTAAAATGTTTTAAAAAATACACTTGTGCAAAACGCTATATATCCATATATATATATATTTGTCTCAGTTACTGTAGCTATATTAAGATTAATGCACTAACTGTAAGTCACTCTGGATAAGAGCATCTGCTAAATTAAAAAAAAATGTTACATGTAAATGTTTTACATACAGATCTCATATTACTGAATTGATTATTTTGTTACAAAATATATTATTTACATATATTGTCACAAATGTATAATTTGTACAGTTCTTTATAATAAAAAAAAAGGCAATTTGTTCTATTTGACTGTGTAAAACTTAGCAGTACCACTTATTTCTCAGAGAGTGAGGCGGATATATAGTGTTTTGCAAAAAAACATGATTATTTGTTTAAAGTGATAGATTTTAAACAAATATATGTTTCTCATTCAACAACCCCATGCCATGATTAAATAGTGAACAAACACCAATCTATTTCTTTAAAGAATCTCTTTAAAGAATCTCTTTCATAAGTTCTTTGAAGTATAAATATTTATGTACCAATATTTCTGAAAATGTATATATTGTGTTCTGAAATGAAACTTTTCACATACTCATGGATAATGGTTAATATTGATCACCTATTGATTTTAAATCTAAAGCAGTCATGTATTTGCAATATCATGTGATGGTTGGTGGATCCACATCAGGTTTCTCCAATCCTTATTCTTTAGAGATGTAGATTTGATGAGGGTTTCACCTAGTAGGAGAGCATCTTTACATTCAGTATTCTAAGTATGTAGTATAGCACCTCTAAGGCCTCACTTGTTAAGATACATAGCTTCTACTGAACAAAAATATAAACGCAACGTGCAACAATTGCAACGATTTTACTGAGTTACATTTTATATAAGGAAATCAGTCAATTGAAATAAATTCCTTAGGCCCGGATCTTTGGATTTCACATGACTGGGCATGGGCGCAGCATTGGGCAAAGGCCACCCACTGGGAAGAATTCGTTTTTTCTGAATGAGTTTTTCCCAACAAAAGGGCTTTATTACAGACATAAATACTCCGCAGTTTCATCAGCTGTCTGGGTGGCTGGTCTCAGAAAATCCCGCAGGTGAAGAAGCTGGATGTGGAGGTCCTGGGCTGCAGTGGTTACACGTGATCTGCGGTTGTGAGGCCGGTTGGACGTACTGCTAAATTCTCTAAAACAACGTTGGAGGCGGCTTATGGTAGAGAAATGAACATTCAATTCTCTGGCAATAGCTCTGGTGGACATTCCTGCAGTCAGCATGCCAATTGCGCACTCCCTCAAAACTTGAGACATGTCTGGCATTGTGTTGTGTGATAAAACTGCACATTTTAGAGTGGCCTTTTATTGTCCCCAGCACAAGGTGCACCTGTGGTATAATGCTGTTTAATCAGCATCTTTTTATACCACATATGTCAGGTGGATGGATTATCTTGGCAAAGGAGAAATCCTCACTAACAGGGATGTAAACAAATTTGTGCACAACATTTGGGACAAATAACCTTTTTGTGCATATGGGAAAAAAAATGATATTTTATTTCAGCTCATGAAACATGGGACCAACACTTTACATGTTGCATTTATATTTTTGTTCAGTATAGTTTCAAAGTGACATTGTTGTCAGCCCACAGACTAATTTAACGACATAAGAATAAAAATATCTGTTTTCTGAAAACCCAATGCTCTTAAAGAACTATGCAAAAGACTCTCGACATAAGTTATGTTATTAAGACAATGTATAGGGGTTTTAGGGCATTTTATATGATTTGATGGCTGTCATTGTCATATTGACAAATATAGCCTAGTACATTTCTCAACATGCTTTCTCATTTGGATGTGATCCACAATGCACTATTTCTCTAATAAAAAAACCACAAGAAACCAACCAACCATTCAAACAAACAACTAAGGTAAATCAAATAATATCTGACCAACACCACCTAACCACCTAACCTTCCTCTTTAAAAATCCTGTCTTGTGGCATAAAAATCCTTATCCTGCTGGGTACTTTAATCAATATTGATTTGCAGTGCTCCTGAGTAGTTAGCTACCACCTCAAACCTGAGCAGTGCTTATCTGCAATTTATTGCTCATTCTCTTTGATTCTCCTGTCCAGAGAAAAAAAGAACAGTTTTGAGATATCCTGAAAAAGAAACATTCGAAGGCTGCTATTACCATTTTCTTTGCTAGAATGAAGGCATGGAAGAGCAGACAGACCCAGACTTCATCATACATGAAAAGGAAAACGCATCCAGTAAATACTAAGGATGGGGAATCTTCCTAGGGCATTTCAGCATATGCAGCCAGGGCCTCAAGTGTTATTAGATGCAGGCTAGAAACAAGAGTAAATAACACACTATTTCCAACCAGGGCTAAAAATATACTTTTGGAGAGTGGGAGTCCATGCAAATGTTTGACACGTTAAAAACTCAGAGGAAAGGCTCGGGTCAGGAGGGATTCAAGGGTTCAGAGCAGAAGCTGCTTAAAACACAGCTTCCCCTCATCAGAATTTGCAAGCCTGGATTGAGAATGGACCCGAGCATCAGCAGCATTCTTTCCATAAAGAATCTCCGGCTTGCTCATTTGGTCTGATTAGAATCAAAATGCTCTGCTCAAGTCAGGGAACAGCCACAGAGACTAGGCTCTAAATGAATTTGAATTTACAGTGCTCCTGCACTCCATATCGCCAGTGGGTCTCGCTTGATAATGAAAGAAAAAAGTGAATTAGCAGTGAGGCTTTAATATGATGGCAGATTCTGGTTGGTGATCTTCAGTATCGTCTGTTGTTGTTGCCTTGTGTGCTTTTGTGGTTTGGCATGTTTGCATTGTGTGTGCTTGTTGTTTGTGACATGTCAACTGTGCCGAGCATGCAAATAAAAACAAATGAGGGATGACGGCTCCATTGGTGGCCCGGGGAAGGCGGTCAGGCTTGGGTGGAGGGGGGGGGTCACTTGAGCGTGGCTCCTCTGTCTCGCTACCCCGGATGCTTACCAATGTGCTTGCCACCACCACGGCACACTTCGGTCAGCACTCTGGCATGACTGAGCGGGGCGCCTCTGGCCGAACGGCGTGTGCCTGTGGGCGGGTACGACAGAGCACTGCTTTATTGAGTCTGTTCAGTTTCTTCTACTTGCGCAGGGTGGCGGAGTACTCGTATGGCAGCCAGAAGAAGTCGAGCAAGAAGAAGCTGAGCAAGAACGACATCCGCCTCGTGCCGCGCGACGTGGAGGAGACGGACAAGATGAACGTGGTGAGTTGCTCGTCTCTCACCTCCTCGCTCAACTACTTCGACTACCACCAGCAGAGCCTGCCGCTGGGCTGCAGGCGCTCCGAGAGCACCTTCCTCAACGTGGAGAACCAGAACTCGCGCAATGCCGCGCCCAACCACGGTGGCTATCAGCAGCATCCCTTCGCCAGCGGGCAGGGTCCCCAGCAGCCTGACCTCATCATCAACGGCATGCCGCTGCCAGAGGTGAGACCACGCTTAGTTCGCTCTGATCTGATCTGTCCCTGCAGCGTGTTGCTGTTGTGCCAATCTGTGCCAATGCCCTGGGGGAGAGGGGGACAGGGGGTGGGTGTACAGGACAGGGGAGATTGATGGTTAAGACGGGCCCAGTCGACTCTCAGTCTCACTACTCATTGTCATGACTGCGTAGTGCTTCCGCATCCAATGGGTGTATAGTTGTTGTGCGTTACAATATAGTCTTTGTAGGGAGTGTAGTCACTGTGGGTTATAATATAGTCTTTGTAGGGAGTGTAGTCACTGTGGGTTATAATATAGTCTTGTAGGGTGTATAGTCACTGTGGGTTATAATATAGTCTTGTAGAGAGTATAGTCACTGTGGGTTATAATATAGTCTTTGTAGGGAGTGTAGTCACTGTGGGTTATAATATAGTCTTTGTAGGGAGTGTAGTCACTGTGGGTTATAATATAGTCTTGTAGAGAGTATAGTCACTGTGGGTTATAATATAGTCTTTGTAGGGAGTGTAGTCACTGTGGGTTATAATATAGTCTTGTAGAGAGTATAGTCACTGTGGGTTATAATATAGTCTTTGTAGGGAGTGTAGTCACTGTGGGTTATAATATAGTCTTGTAGAGAGTATAGTCACTGTGGGTTATAATATAGTCTTTGTAGGGAGTGTAGTCACTGTGGGTTATAATATAGTCTTTGTAGGGAGTGTAGTCACTGTGGGTTATAATATAGTCTTGTAGGGTGTATAGTCACTGTGGGTTATAATATAGTCTTTGTAGGGAGTGTAGTCACTGTGGGTTATAATATAGTCTTTGTAGGGAGTGTAGTCACTGTGGGTTATAATATAGTCTTGTAGAGAGTATAGTCACTGTGGGTTATAATATAGTCTTTGTAGGGAGTGTAGTCACTGTGGGTTATAATATAGTCTTGTAGAGAGTATAGTCACTGTGGCTTATAATATAGTCTTTGTAGGGAGTGTAGTCACCGTGGGTTATAATATAGTCTTGTAGAGAGTATAGTCACTGTGGGTTATAATATAGTCTTTGTAGGGAGTGTAGTCACTGTGGGTTATAATATAGTCTTTGTAGGGAGTATAGTCACTGTGGGTTATAATATAGTCTTGTAGAGAGTATAGTCACTGTGGGTTATAATATAGTCCTTGTAGGGAGTGTAGTCACTGTGGGTTATAATATAGTCTTGTAGAGAGTATAGTCACTGTGGGTTATAATATAGTCTTTGTAGGGAGTGTAGTCACTGTGGGTTATAATATAGTCTTGTAGAGAGTATAGTCACTGTGGGTTATAATATAGTCTTTGTAGGGAGTGTAGTCACTGTGGGTTATAATATAGTCTTTGTAGGGAGTGTAGTCACTGTGGGTTATAATATAGTCTTGTAGAGAGTATAGTCACTGTGGGTTATAATATAGTCTTTGTAGGGAGTGTAGTCACTGTGGGTTATAATATAGTCTTGTAGAGAGTATAGTCACTGTGGGTTATAATATAGTCTTGTAGAGAGTATAGTCACTGTGGGTTATAATATAGTCTTGTAGAGAGTATAGTCACTGTGGGTTATAATATAGTCTTTGTAGGGAGTATAGTCACTGTGGATTCACCTAGTGTATGTCAATTAGAGGTCTTCACGGATCCACCTGTACTCGAATACCCTGCCTTGTCTGGAAGGGCCGGTACAGATTCGAATGTGACTGCTGCTGTAGAGAGATAGAGACATTTTAAAATGGTTGCTGCTGCTCTTGCTTTTCAAGAGAGTGGAGCATGACGTGTGTAGATTGTTGTTATTGTTGGCCAATCATAAGTCATCAAAGCGGCAATAGTCTACAGTCATAGAGCCTCCATGTGTGGCAAAAGTTAGGAGATATCTATTCAGTGGCAGATGGAATTAAAATGGCGGAGTTAAAGTTAAAGGACAAGGATAGGCTACAACAACCAAGAGCCAACAGGTAGGCTGCTGCTTAATATTCTGGGTGGAGTTGTTATTTGTAACTGTAGGATGAGAAGCACATCCACTGCAGCCTGAATTAGCCTAGCTAGCTAACGTTATCTTAACTAGGTTCTCACGGTTTGATGCAGTCAAGACTGGTACTACGTAATCATATTGCATGATAAATAACCTTGCTATGGCAGCTATTAGTCTACTACAGAGCGAGTCGGCTTGGTTGGTTGCTGTCTCTTGTATCTCCCTCCCTCCTCCCTGTTCCCTGTGCCACTCTCTCCCCCCCCCCCCCCCCCCCCGCCTGCTACGGCGGCACCTCTCTCTACTACGTTTAATAAAGTAGCTTAAAAAATGACTTCTCTGCTGCTTCTATCACTCGGACCGGGTCTGGATCTGACCAGATCTGTACGGAACGGGTGTAATTGTCCTCAGGTCTGTTCGAAACGGGACACTATATTTAACAAAGATCACATATATGTATTGGTTCGGGGTGGGAAAGCCCCAGGTTCATTTCGAAACAGGTCCAACTTTTTAGATCTGTGAAGACGTCTAAAGTGAATGAATGGTCACATTTACCGTGGATGTTCTGTCAACAGATTGAGCCACACCTTCAGGGCCAGTCATAAGCTCATATGTTCCAGAAACATAACAGATATTCTATACGGAGTCTGGTCAGACAGATACATTTGAGAGAAATAGATCAAGGCCTTTCAGAGGTTTATTTGTTTCAACTAATTATTATTAAGTAACTGGTTTCATAGCCTTTTTGTTTACTTAACTTTTCGATCCAAGTGTTACCGAACTTAGTTCCAACTTGAGAAAACGTTCAGAAGAAATTCAGTAAATG